>NC_086328.1:101601422-102227672 GCF_036172605.1 Pelobates fuscus | reverse complement strand
AGTTTCGTACTATAGACTGAACCAATCAAAGACCCAAGCCCTTCCAATTCGGCTACAGCACGAGTTGGTACAATCGCTTAAACAGCAACACAAGTTTGACTGGAGAACTACACATGTTATGTACTTAGGAGTAAAAATTGCACCCACACTTAGAGGAATCAATACCCTCAATTTATCCCAACTCCCGAACCTCTGCCTGCACACATTACGCAAATGGAAAGATGTGAGGTTGTCTTGGCTTGGGAAAATTAATGCAGTAAAAATGGTGGTCCTTCCCAAACTTCTGTATGTATTTAGGATGCTGCATCTCCCTTTATCACCATCACTGAGCAAACAACTCCAACGCCTTATAAACAACTACATATGGAATAACAAGAAACCACGCCTTCCATGCGTGCTTCTACAAAGGCAGACAAACAAAGGGGGATTAGGCCTCCCTAACATTGCACTTTATCACAAAGCTGCGATACTAGAAGCAGCAATAAAACTGCACGCCCCTCCACATCTATTTCAATGGGTAGATATGGAAAACAGCTACTCCCCAAACTCCTCAGTAGCAGACATGCTATGGACGCCCAAACACCTCAGGGATAAAAATACCTCGGTGCTTCCTACATCCAAACTCACGATCCAGATGTGGGATTACCTACATAAGAAACGTACGAACACTACACAATTTCCCCCGTGGGCCCCAATAACAGCGCTTCAGTCCATATCACCATGGTTGTTCTTCCACAAATGGAAAGAAAAGGGCATATCGCATATTAATGATGTGTACCGACATGGGACCGTAGTGCCATTCCCTGATCTCCAACTTAAGTATGCTCTACCGTCAAGCTATATATTCCCGTACCTCCAACTTAAAAGCATAATTATAGACAGGGTACGTACACCAAGCCAAGATGTTAACACTCCGAACACGGAGCTTATAGCCATGTACAATAGGTGCCACAAAGCACCACTCAGGCCCAAAGCTTTATCCTTAGGATACGCCGCATTACAGCAACATCCTCCTCTGACGAGTTTTGCTTTTGCAACTCAATGGCATAAAGAAGGTCACCCACAATTCACCAATGACCAATGGTTGCAATCACTTGGTGCACTCAAAGGTGTAACATCATGCTATACTCATGTAGAGGCACATAAAAAATTAGTGTATCGATGGTATCTCACTCCACACAAACTACATAAGATTTATCCGAATAGCCCACTAACTTGCTGGCGATGTACTAATGGGATGGGAACTATGAGTCACATCTGGTGGGAATGTTCCACTATCCTACCATTGTGGGCAGAGGTCCAACATCTGGGCAACTCCATGGGACTTTTAAGGGAAATACTTACACCCACCAACTCCATATTCCTAATATTTCCCGATCAGGTCCCTCCACAGGACAAACACCTGTTAATTATGCTAATCCTAGCTGCACGGAACCTTATTGCTTGCCACTGGAAGCAACAGATTTGCCCGACACCAAAACAGTTACACCACAAAATACAACAATATTTGAAACATGAAACATTGACCTCCTCTACGTCCAAACGTAGAGACATAGCGCACAATAACTGGCTGAGATGGAGCCGTTACATAACCGAAAATCACAGCTCCAAATGATCTGCCGTACAGGCCCAGTTGGTACTACATAAGAGAGTAAGCATTATCCATAAACCTGGCATACAATACATAACTGATAACGAAGGGTTACTCACCCATATCTGTTTCAATCCCGCCGTTAAATACCATTTATAAGGCTGTATACACATGGCGCTTCCAGACAGATGTATTTTCCTGATCGCAATCTTATGTTTTGAATGTCTATTTTCCGTCAAAATGCGTTATCTTTATTATGTAAACGCAATGTACCCACATTTAACCTGCAGGTGTGGTGCAACTAGCTAGAATGTTATGCTTTCAATCCCTGTCTGTTACGCTAAACATTGTATGCTGTTAAGTGTTAAATCAAATCTACTTATGGGTTCTCTCCATAACCCTCCCAATCTGCCCACTTGTGACTAATATGAGTTTTAGCAACTGGCATTTCACTCTCTGGCTTTGTCAAAACTAGATCTACAGTGTTTCTGCATCAACAATCATGCAATGTATTGTGTCTATACTATATTATGCTTGTATAATAGACTATGTCTATGGAATACCACAATTGTAACGAACTATCTGTATCTACCGTAACGCGAAACTTGGATATGTATGTTTGTGGATACCCCCCTCCCCTTTTTCCTTTCTGTATCCCCCCCAATTTCATACTTTGAAAACTCAATAAAATACGAATTTGAAAAATAAAAGTGACATATATATATATATATATATATATATATATATATATATATATATAATACACATATAATAAAGAAAAGGAGATGTAATAAGAGAGGGTTATATTGAGTTAATACATTAGATGATTGGTCCAATTTCGAAATCAATATTTAGCTCCTTAGGGCTCAGGGGCTGTTTAGATCATGCTACTCAGGCAGTGTGGGTTACCCCTCCAATAACCCACACTACCTGATCACTGCAGCTCCCCATACTTCCTACAACACACACTACCTGAGCAGCATGCTTACTGCAGCTCCCCACACCTCCTATACCTGAGCAGCACGCTCACTAGCTCCCCACACCTCCTATAATACACACTACCTGAGCTCCACTCTTACTGCAGCTCCCCAGGCCTCCTATAACTCACACTACCCGAGCAGCTCAATTACTACAGCTCTCCACACCTTCTATAGCACACACTACCAGAACATCACACTCACTGAAGCTCCTGACACCTCCTATAGCACACACTGCCTGAGAAGCACACTCACTGCAGCTCCCCACACTTCCAATAACACACACTACCTGAGCAGTACTACTACTATACTAGTACTATAACCAGCACTACTTACCTCTCTGTTTCTACAGCAAAATTGCTCTTGGTATAATAATGTATTTTTAGCTTTTGCGTATGATTTTAAACATGTAACTGTATCATTGCTGCTCCTCCTTCCCATGATATATACACGTGAGAGAAACCCCAACGATGAAACCTTTTCTAAATAAATAAGTAAATAAGAGAGTAACGTTCAAACAGAACACAGATAAAAGGATGAAATGAAAATTCAAAAACAAAATTAAAATAATGTCAATAACGGCACATACAAAATAAAGTCAATAATAGCAAACTTAATAATGTCAGTTTCCAGGCTTTGCTGATAAAATATTGATGACCACAGATTTCCCAAGACCAGATATTAATTCATTAAATGCCCACCACAATGACTTTGCTAAGGCTGCACTTTGTGCTTTTCACCTGACACAGAAGCGGCCCCACAAAACAAAATATTACAGTTCTGAACTGTTTTTTTTAATTACAAATGTGCAATTTGATGATTGGTTTAACAAGGAGAATTTACTGATAATCTCAGGTTTTACACTCAGATTGTCACTGGATGGACTGTAGATACATTTGTGTGCCAGGAAAGCGAGGGAGTAATATTAATTTGCAATGACAAAACATTGAAAGATATTGTTGTACAGGAAATGTAACAGACTCATGTGTTTATTTCTTGCTTATATTATTTACCCTATGATAATACATTGTGTGCCTTTACTGTAACTCGCCGTGTAAATAATATAATGTGGGATTTTACTAAACTCCACCATTCATGGCCTTTGATTTCCATATTAATAAAAGATACAGCTTTGATTTGTCTTGTTATTTTTTGGCTTGAATGATTAGTAGATTAGGATCCAATGTTTTTATTCTTTTTTTTTTTTTTTTTGTAGAATTCACTGAGTTTCTATCTTCATTGGGCTTTACGCGTTTCGTCCTTATGCGAAAGGACTTCCTCAGGGACCTCTTTCAATAAATACAACAATTAAATGTACAATAATTAACAAGGATGCCTTTTGCATAAGGACGAAAACGCGTAGGACCGGTGGCCTTCTTATATTTGTTTTTATTGTTCTATTTGTACACCTCCTGATTTTATGAGTGAATAAATTGCCTTTGAAGTATTCATCTGGTTGGAGTCTGTTGGATCATCTCGCTGACCCTGATACCCCATCGGCTATCACTAGAGGAGGGATACCTAAAAAAAAAAAACATCTACAACGTGGGGAGGCACCCATAAAACGCTTGACCAATTTGGAATTTGTGAGTGCATATAAATCATTATATTATTTCAAAGTCTAAAAAAATAGTTGCACTATGTTTTATCCTCTATTGCAGGTACACTAGCAGAATCCCTACATTTCCTATCATCTATACAGTTTTGTTATTTTGTTATCAGCTGGGAAATAACCTTGGGAAGCTGTGTACCTATAAGTTAACTTTTTTTGATACGTTGTTTACACAGATCACTTTGTTCACGGGTGGTTGTGTGTATTTGCACTTTTTTGATTTTTTTTGTGGTATTATTGTTTGCCTGTTGTCCATAGTGCTCTATTCTGTAATATTAGAAGGCATGTGGTCTTTGCAACATTTATTTTTAAAAAGGGTATGGTTGCAACTGTTTTCTTTTTACCTACTATACTAGCTACACAATAAAAAAGTACCGGAAAAAATTAAATAATATGATTAATGTAAAAATAATTCAGAGATAAAGTTACCAGAAGAGGGAAATAGAAAGAATAGTAAAAAAAATAATCTATATTTCTATATTATATATTTAATAAATATGTCATATGTAATTATAGATATATAGATTTTTTTTTTTTTACTGTTCCTTCTCTTTTTTCCCCTATTGGTTACTTTTTCTCATTTGATCTGTGAACTAAATGGTGTGAAATGGCTCCTCTTCTGTAAGATATAGGGCTCGATTTTAAATTCTGGTTCTTGCTTTCAAATCGCTACATAATGCTGCTCCCACCTATCTATCCTCCCTAATACACAAGTATAGTCTAGGCCCTTACGCTCTACTGAAGACTTACGTCTATCTTCTGTCTGTACTCCCACTTCTGATGCTCGCCTTCAAGACTTCTCGAGGGCTGCTCCTGTGGAACTCGCTTCCCTCCTCGGTTAGATGCTCACCCAGTCTCCACTCCTTCAAAAAATCGTTAAAAACCCACTTCTTCATAAAAGCGTATCAATTAAACTCTTAATAGCTCCCGACTGATTCCTCTCCTGCAACTGCCATTAGTCTAATACTATCCTTACATTTTTTGTCTCTTTACCCCACTCCCTCTAGCGTGTAAGCTCATTGAGCAGGGCCCTCAACCCCTCTGTTTCTGTGTGTCCAACTTGTTTGGTTACAGCTACATGTTTTTCGTTTGCTGCTACATATTTTTTAAATAATAACATAATAATAACTATAATAATAATAATAATACTGCAAAATATGTACATAATATTAATATTTATTTTATGAGTATATCTTGCAGTACACTGATTGGTACATTTTCACTCCCTTTTGTTTTGTTTGATTTGTGTTTGAAACTGTTTTTCTGTATCAAAATTCTGGCAAACCAAACCAGCATATCACAAAAATTTGTTAATTTAAAGGACCAATGAAGTGGTCTGAGTGCCAAGTCCAGCTAGGTTTAACCCTTTTTGCTGTAAACATTGCAGTTTCAGAGAAACTGCTATGTTTACAAATGGGTTAATCCAGCCTCTAGCGGCTGTCTCATTGACATCCGCTAGAGGCGCTTCCGTGCTTCTCACTGTGATTTTCACAGTGAGAAGACGCCAGCGTTCATAGGAAAGCATTGAGAATGCTTTCCTATGGACTGGCTGAATGCGCGCGCACGCGGCTCTTGCCGCGCATGAGCATTCAGCCGGTGAAGGAAGAAGAGGGAGGAGAGTCCCAGCGCCGAGGGAGCCCGGCGCTGGAAAAAAGGTAAGGGATGTGATATAGATAGGCTAGTTCAGTTGTGGTATGTGGGTGCTCAGTTGTTTGCTATGCCCTTTAACCCCGGGGCATTAGAGGGGGGGGGGGGCTGGAGTCAGAGCGCGGCACCTCCGCCCAAACAATACGGGGTAGTTTTACCATTTCCGGTAAAGAATATGAGAGCCTAGACTGAAATAGGTTGTGAAACACTATGTATGGTGGATAAAACATGCATATCAAGCAATATGAACATTGGTAACAGTAACATGAAATCGGTAACTTGGTCATTTCAGGCTTTAGGTCGTGGGCCCAGGGTGAGAGGTGGTTGGTCCTGTTGCGTTGTTGGATTGTCCCAGTGTGGTCAGCAAGGCTGGACCTTCCTCCAAGTTGGTGATCTTGTAGTGCTGTTCGCCTTTGGTCACCCATAGCGTTTTGGGGGTTGCCCACCGGTATGTTAGTCCCGCCGTTTGTGAAACATTTTATTTTTAATAAGCAATTTTTAGATTTTGTGAAATTCCTGTAATGTAAAAAATATAGTTGCAGTTTAGTTTTGCAAAAATGAACATGAGTTCATGCATTGCCCATCTCTGTAAGTACTTGCAAATATTGATACTGAGTCTTCACTTATAAAAGGTAATGGTTTTAATGTTTAATGTTTGTGATTTCATGATGAGTCTCACTTTGATTTAATGTGCTAGGTATTCTAAAAAAGCACTCCTACATTTATGTCACTTTGCATTGTATCGTACTGCAATATTCTGAGAAAAATGACAGTGACAAAAGCCAGACTGACAAAAGAATTTCAATGTGCTCTGAAAAAGTAGCCATTTCCTTGCATTTTTTATGCTTTTTTTGAAGATGCTAATTCTTTTTGAGATCTTTAGTGATAGTATATATTTATTTTGGTTTTGTATCCTCAAAGCAGACCTTAGGGTGAGCAGGAAGTAAAGTTGTTCCCGACAGATAAACTATATTTTAGTGAAGCAGTTTATTTAAACATATGAAAAACTATCTTTACAACATGTATTGTAAACTCTGTTTTTGTAGTCTGTACTAGTGATGTCGCAAACATAAAATTTTCCATTCGCAAAAGGCGAACGCGAACTTCCGCAAATGTTCGCGAACGGGCGAACCCGGCGAACCGCCATATACTTCAATAGGCAGGCGAATTTTAAAACCCACAGGGACTCTTTCTAGCCACAATAGTGATAGAAAAGTTGTTTCAAGGGGACTAACACCTGGACTGTGGCATGCCGGAGGGGGATCCATGGCAAAACTCCCATGGAAAATTACATAGTTGATGCAGAGTCTGGTTTTAATCCATAAAGGGCATAAATCACCTAACATTCCTAAATTGTTTGGAATAACGTGCTTTAAAAAATCAGGTATGATGTTGTATCAATCAGGTAGTGTAAGGGTTACACCCGCTTCACAGTGACAGACCAAACTCCCCATTTAACGCACCGCAAACAACCGCAAACAGTCCATTTGCATAACCGCAAACTCCCCATTTGCACAAGGTTGGATACCAAGCTAGCCATGTCCCGTTCCTTGTCTTCACTGATGTCATTGAAGGTCTCTTCCTCCACCCAGGAAGCGGGAGATGGAAAAAGATGCTTGGTCGGTCCTCCTACTTCAAATTTGGGGCACTGCGCGTGCAATCTAATGTGCCACCAGATAGGAGTGGTGTGTTAAGTAGTACTATTCCTATCAGTCTAATCCCTGTTACGTCCCCTATCAGGGGACGTGTATATTAGGTATCAATTTTAGGAAGCGGGAGATGGAAAAAGATACTTGGTCGGTCCTCCTACTTCAAATTTGGGGCACTGCGCATGCAATCTAGATAGGAGTGGTGTGTTAAGTAGTCCCCCTCATCAGGCCTTTTTTAGTCGAATGTATCGCCCATTGTCAGTCCCTTCGGGATCCATCCCTCATTCATCTTAATAAAGGTGAGGTAATCTAGACTTTTTTGACCTAGGCGACTTTTCTTCTCAGTGACAATACCTCCTGCTGCACTGAAGGTCAGAAGTTCTATTGCAAATTGGGATAGCTCAGGCCACAGGTCAAGCCTGCACACCCAGAAGTCAAGGGGTTCATCGCTCCTCAGAGTGTCGATATCTGCAGTTAAGGCGAGGTAGTCTGCTACCTGTTGGTCGAGTAGTTCTCTGAGGGTGGACCCCGAAGGGCATGTCCTCCATCAACAACACGTCTGTAAAGCGTCCTGTCCTTGCCGGCGTGGTCGTGGGGGGAGTAGGATTACTTTCACCTCTTCCCCTGTTAGATTCCTGTTGTGCTGTGACATCACCCTTATACGCTGTGTAAAGCATACTTTTTAAGTGATTTTGGAACTGCTGCATCCTTTCCGACTTGCCGTAATTCCGTAACATTTCAGGCACTTTCTGCTTATACCGGGGGGTCTAGTAGCGTGGACACCCAGTACAGGTCGTTCTCCTTCAGCCTTTTTATACAAGGGTCCCTCAACAGGCACGACAGCATAAAAGACCCCATTTGCACAAAGTTGGATACCGAGTTACTCATGTCCTGTTCCTCGTCCTCAGTGATCTCTCTGAAGGTATGTTCTTCCCCCCAGCCAGGTACAACACCACGGGTACCAGATAGGTGACAACGAGCACCCTGGGATGCCTGTTGTGGTTGGTCTTCCTCTTCCTCCTCAAAGCCACATTCCTCCTCTGACTCCTCTTCCTCACAATCCTCTTCCAGCGTTGCCGCAGGTCCAGCAAGCGATGCTGATAAGGCTGTTTCTGGTGGTGATGGTGACCACAACTCTTCCTCTTCACGCTCATCTACGGCCTGATCCAGCACTCTTCACACGCTCCAGGAAGAAAACAAATGGTATGATGTCGCTGATGGTGCCTTCGGTGCGACTGACCAGGTTTGTCACCTCCTCAAAAGGACGCATGAGCCTACAGGCATTGCGCATGAGCGTCCAGTAACGTGGCAAAAAAAATCCCAGCTCCGCAGAGGCTGTCCTAGCACCCCGGTCATACAAATACTTGTTAACGGCTTTTTCTTGTTGGAGCAGGCGGTCGAACATTAGGAGTGTGTAATTCCAACGTGTCGGGCTGTCGCAAATCAAGCGCCTCACTGGCATGTTGTTTCGCCACTGGATATTGGAAAAGTGCGCCATGGCCGTGTAGGAACGCCTGAAATGGCCACACACCTTCCTGGCCTGCTTAAGGACGTCCTGTAAGCCTGGGTACTTATGCACAAAGCGTTTTACGATCAGATTACACACATGTGCCATGCACGGCACATGTGTCAACTTGCCCAAATGCAATGCCGCCAACAAATTTCTTCCGTTGTCACAAACCACTTTGCTGATCTCCAGTTGGTGCGGAGTCAGCCACTGATCCACCTGTGCATTCAGGGTGGACAGGAGTGCTGGTCCGGTGTGACTCTCTGCTTTCAGGCAAGTCAACCCCAAGATGGCGTGACACTGCCGTATCCGGGATGTGGAATAGTACCTGGGGAGCTGGGGGGGTGCCGTTGATGTGGAGCAAGACGCATCAGCAGAAGAGGACTCAGCCGAGGAGGTTATGGAAGAGAATGGAGTAGGAGGAGTAGAGGAGGTGGCAGCAGGCCTGCCTGCAAGTCGTGGCGGTGTCACTAACTCCTCTGCAGAGCCACGCATTCCATGCTTGGCAGCCGTCAGCAGGTTTACCCAATGCGCAGTGTAGGTGATATACCTGCCCTGACCATGCTTTGCAGACCAGGTATCAGTGGTCAGATGGACCCTTGCCCCAACACTGTGTGCAAGACATGCCATTACCTCCTTTTGCACAATCGAGTACAGGTTGGGGATTGCCTTTTGTGCAAAGAAATTTCGTCCGGGTACCTTCCACTGCGGTGTCCCAATAGTTACACATTTTTTGAACGCCTCAGACTCCACCAGCTTGAAGGGTAAAAGCTGGCAGGCTAATAGTTCAGTCAAGCCAGCTGTCAGATGCCGGGCAAGGGGGTGACTTTGTGACATTGGCTTCTTACACTGAAACATGTCCTTGACAGACACCTGACTGTGGGCAGATGAGCAGGAACTGCTCAAGGCGAGAGACGGAGGGGCGGATGATTGAGAGGGGGCAAGGAGGACAGCAGTGGTTAACGTGGCTGAAGATGCTGGACCAGGAGAAGGATGGCGGCTTTGAGTTTGTGTGCTTCTTGTACTCATGTGTTGATCCCATAGGCGTTTGTGATGTGCGATCATGTGCCTTCACAAAACAGTTGTACCTAGGTGGGTGTTGGACTTCCCACGACTCAGTTTCTTTTGGCACAGGTTGCAAATGGAATCGCTGTTGTCAGAGGCAGACACACAAAAAAAATGCCACACTGCTGAGCTCTGCAATGATGGCATTCTGGTGGTGGCAACAGCATGCGTTGATTGGCGTGCTGTCTGGCTGACCCCGGGTTCCGATGCATGCTGTCTGACTGTGCCACTAGCTCCTTGCGACGGCCTCCCCCTGGTTCCAACTTGTCTCCTCCTCTTCCTCTCTGTCTCCCCATCTGAACTTTCCCCCTGTTCTTCTTCTCTTCTAGCGGGCACCTACGTGACATCCACGGATGCATCGTCATCATCAACCGCTTCACTTGTATCTGACAACTCAGCAAAGGAAGCAGCAGGTGGTACAACATCATCATCATCACACCGTACGTGTGTAATGCTGCCTGACTGAGACATATCCCTGTTATCTACATCCTCTGGCATCACTCATTTCTTCCAACTGATGTGTAAATATCTCCTCTGACATACCAAGTGAATCGGCTGTGGGGCTAGTGTTGGCGGTGGCGGCAGGCGGGCGAATTGTAACTTGAGAGGTGCCCGAAGCTAAGTTGGAGGAGGATGGTGCGTCGAGGTTCCGAGCGGAAGCTATAGAAGATTGGGTGTCCTGTGTTAGCCAGTCAACTATGTCCTCAGAACTTTTCAAGTTCAGGGTACGTGGCCTCTGAAAACTGGGCATTATTCTAGGGCCAAAGGGAATCACAGCACCACGACCACGACGGCCCCTGCGGGGTGGCCTGCCTCTGCCTGTCATTTTTTTTTCGATTAGTGGTACTATGCGTGCAAGCTACTGTGACAACAGATATGAGTGGCACTGGTGTGACACTGTGCCCTGGCAGGCCCTGAAACGCACACTCGTGAAGGAAACTGACTGCTATTATATTACAGTCCAAAAAGTTTTTTGTTTTTTTTAAATGCAAGCTATTGGGACACCAGATATGAGTGAGTGGTGGCACTGGGCAGGCCCTGAAACGCACACTAGTGAAGGAAACTGACTGCTATTATATTACAGTCCAAAAAGTTTTTTGTTTTTTTTAAATGCAAGCTATTGTGACACCAGATTTGAGTGGTGGCACTGGGCAAGTGGGCACAGTATACGCTGTGAGCCTGACACACACGCTGGCAGACAACTAACTACAGTCAAAATTTTATTATTTTTTTTTAAATGTACACTACTGTTACAGCAGATATGAGTTGCACTGGTGTGACACTGTGCCCTGGCAGGCCCTGAAAGCACACTCATGAAGGAAACTGACTGCTATTATATTACAGTTCAAATTTTTTTTTTAAATGCAAGCTATTGTGACACCAGTGAGTGAGTGGTGGCACTTGGCAAGTGGGCACAGTATATGCTGTGAGCCTGACACACAGGCTGGCAGGCAGGCAACTGCAATTACATTACGCAGGGAAAAAAAAAAGCAGACTGATGTTCTAGCCCTAAAAAGGGCTTTTTGGGGTGCTGTCCTTACAGCAGAGATCAGATGAGTCCTTCAGGACTGTAGTGGACACTGAATACACTAGCCTAGCTATCAATTTCCCTATCAAATCAGCAGCAGCTAAACTGTCCCTACTCTCACTAAGAATGCAGCTTCACAATGAATGTAAAATGGATGCTGTCCAGGAGGTGGGAGGGTCTGGGAGGGACTGTGAGGTACAGGCAGGGTCAAAGTTTACTCAATGATGATGAATAGGGGGCGGACCGAACAGCGCATGTGTTGGCCATCCGTGGCAAACACGAACAAGCGATGTTCGCCAGGAACTATTCGCCAGTGAACAGTTCGGGACATCACTAGTCTGTAGATATTATGGAATACTTTTGGATAAACTTTTCAAATAATTGTATACTTTTGGATTAACTTTTCAAATTATTTACTATTTAAAAAAATATTGTTATATTCTAATATTTTGATATGTTTAATATATTTTTGATGTGTTAGTATATTATATATCATGTATTTTTTATATTTGAATAGTTTGAGAATTTAATTAAAAAGTTTATTTAAAAATATTAAATTAGTTGAAAAGCTTACCTATAAAGTTTAAATCGAGGCCCTAGTTACGTTACATAACGCCTCTTTTTTACATGTCAAGTGTCATGTGTGTCTTTTTACATGTCAAGCGACCAGTCAATGCCAACTTTGGGAAAGTATCAGAACTCACACCCGTGTCCAATGAGGCTGAATTTGCATCAAGAACCAACCAATCACAATGCAGGGAGTGCAAGCCGAAGATGAGATAGACAAACGCTGCAAAGATCTACTCTCTCAGCTGGAATTTTCTATTCAGAAGTAAATTTGAAAGATATTAACCTAATTTTATTTCCTCTCATTGGAAAATATAAAACATTTATCTGTACGAATCACATGAACATGGGAATGTTTTAGAATGTTGAAGTTGGTGTACATTGATGTACATTGCACAATAATGTGTGTACCCAGAAATAACCACCATCTAAACTTCTTGCTCTAGTGAAAACCCGGTACATTCAGTGATATTGATCGTCTCCTTCAAATAGATATCAAACATAAACTTTCAAAAGTTACCGCAGAGGGGGCGACGCCTGACTTCCGGTGCAGATGGAAGTGTCTGAATAGAGCTCTGCACCGTCAGGCGACTCTAATAGCTATTTTTAGAATCAATTGCCGATGCAAAATCCCAGCACCTACCTTACCCGCTGGCGGAGACCCCCTGCAATCGCTAACCATGGGCGGAGAGAGGAAGTCTAAACAGGACTCGTCCGTAGCCCCTATATTCCGCAGCTGCATGGGGAGGGGCCCGCTACGTGCAGATAAGCCGCTGGAATCAGACTCCGACTCAGAAATAAATTATCTGAGTCACGGCAGAGACACTGCCCCACTAACCTAGAAAGATCTTAAAAGGCTACTCAGGGACACTAATACTAACATGGCCACTGAACTAGCGAAAATCCCAGTATCTACCTTACTCGCTGGCGGAGACCCCCTGCAATCGCTAACCATGGGCGGAGGGAGGAAGTCTAAACAGGATTTGGCCATAGCCCCTATATTCCGCAGCTGCACGGAGAGGGGTCTGCCTCGTGCAGACAAGCCGCTGGAATCAGACTCCGACTCAGAAATAAATTATCTAAGTCACGACAGAGACACTGCACCACTAACCTAGAAAGATCTTAAAGGGCTACTCAGGGACATTAATACTAACATGGCCAATGAACTAGTGAAACACTTCATGCCCTCATTAAAGCAGGCCTTGAAGACCTCACGAGGCACATGGCCTCAAAAGAGGACAAAATGTAGGATCATACCACAACTACCTCCAACCACGATGCCGCCATCCAAGACCTCCAAGATCAACTGCGTAGTCTGGAAGACACCCAAGAAGATTTAAAAAACAGGTCTAGAAGGAACAATATCAGGATCCAAAGCCTGCCAGAAACAGTGACTGCAGACATGCTCAATGCAGCCATCAGAGAAATGTTCAGCGGCCTGTGTCCAGAAGCATGATCAGCAGAGATGCTCCTAGACCAGGCGCAAAGAGCCCTCAGGGCACCCTCCACACAAGCAAACCAGCCAAGAGACGTCATTGTGCGAGGATGTGCACACATACACCCTAAAGGAAGTCTTGGAAGCATAGGACTTTGCCACCCAACTAGGGCTCCCACGCCTCAACATGGAAGCGCACCAGAGCCAACCAAGCTACCCAGCAACTAGAAATGGCATGGTGGTGGCACATTGATGCAGAAGACCCTCGCACCTTGAGCAGCAATGCACCTAATCCTTCTCTCTTCACATCCCCCCTCTCCCTTTCCTCCCTAGTATGGGGTCCCTTTCCGCTCTGGTTGCGGGAATGGCATGGGGCTTCCACTAGGGTGAGGGGGGGATGCCATATACGCCTATACACCAGCATAATAGTGGGAACGGAACAGCAACTGTACAGAGCGCCACTGCTCGCTAGCCTGAGTAATATTGAGTGGCCCAGGTCTGTGGTCCTATACCAAGGCCGGCCAAGAAGCCAAAAGCTCACGGGCGCATAAGTAACACCCTGGGATGAGAGGGAGAAAAATACCCTAACTTATGTACATGGTTCAACATGCATTCACTATGTTGATTTCAATGATTCCACTGAATATTTGGGGGGATGGGCACTGTGCCCGAGGCCTCATCTCCCCTGGCCCTCTCCAACCCCACGAGAGGGGACCGGGTGGAAGGACGTGGGGAGCGCGGGCGCGAGAAATTTAATGCTAAATGTTTCATGCTGCAAGGTATCTGTTTTATACACCTGTTATACCTGTCAGGGTACCTGAAGTCTCTACCTCGGAGGAGGTTAGACTTTCCAGCGGCCGTCCTCTCAGGGGGGCTGATTCACCCAATCCTCACAGCTCTCATAGCCGTTCACACGCCGGCCGCGATAGCCCCGCTTCCTTTTATGATGCGGCGCTCAGGAGCCGACGTCATGACGGCAATCACATCCCGACCTGTCAATCTAGTTCTGAACAACTAATCAGGGCTCGGCAAGGGCGGAGTCATCAATTAAAGAACCAAGGTATAAAAGAGGGATGTGTGTAATGGTTCATTGCCCTGTCGTGGTTCTAGCTTGTCTGGTCCCTCAGTGCTCTTATTACTATTGTCTATTTGGTTTTGACTCGGCTTGTACTTTCGTTCCTGTTTATCTCTCGTGTCCTTTGACCTCGGCTCGTCTCTCGCTTACCTGTTCTCTCGTTCCCTCGACCTCGGCTTGTCTCTGACCATTCTTTGCTTTCTCCTTACGTTAGCCCGGCCATTCTAAGGTCCGGTATACGTACCTATCTCCTGTTTGTATTCTGCGTGTTGGATCCCTGTCCCGATCCTGACATTACGACAGGGCCATGGATCCTGCAGGTACAAACGCTCAGATTGGTTCTCCTGACTCGAGGTTTGAAGCCATGGACCATAGAATGGACCAAATGGCTCTAGCGCTGCAAGCATTGCTATCCCATCCGAGCAATCAAGCAGAGGAGATGCGTACACCACCCATCTCTCTTGCTAACACAAGCCTAGAGGTAGCCACAGTGGGAGCCTCTTCCCGTGGTACTTCTCCTTTACGGTATGGCGGTTCTCCGGATACCTGTCGAGGTTTCCTAAACCAGATAGGGATTCATTTTGAATTACAACCCCGCGCCTACCCTACAGACAGGGCGAAGGTTGGATTCAGAATCTCGCTACTCATTGACAAAGCTCTTAGATGGGCTAACCCTCTGTGGGAAAATGATAATCCAGTAGTCTATAATTATAATGCATTTGTTACTACTTTTAGGAGGACTTTTGATCCTCCAGGAAGAAAGGCCAATGCAGCTAGATTACTATTACGTCTTAGACAGCATAGTCTAACACTTGTGGATTATGCGTTAGAGTTCAGATCCTTGGCAGCAGAGGTCAAGTGGAATGAACAAGCCTATATGGACGTATTTCTGAACGGATTATCAGATGTGATCTTAGACGAGGTTGCCACAAGAGATCTTCCTGAAAATTTGGAAGAACTAATTTCATTTATCTCTCGAATAGATGAACGCATGAGACAGAGGCAGAACACTCGTGATAGAAGTTATAGACCTTCCTTAAGACTAGCTCCCGCATTTCAGAATTCTGAATCTACTACTCTAGCTCTCCCAGAACCTATGCAGATTGGTAACACTCGTCTCTCAGAAAATGAAAGACAATATAGGATAAGGGAGGGTCTGTGTATGTATTGTGGAATAGGAGGTCACCTACGCCTAAATTGCCCTAACCGTCCGGGAAACGCTCGCACCTAAGTTCCTCAAGAGGACAGGTCTTGGGTGTTTCTATTTTGTCCTCTACATATGATTACAAGGATCATAGGCTACTGTTACCTGTTTCTTTAACTTGGGAAAAGGGAGTACTTAATGCTATGGCATTAATAGATTCCGGAGCAGCTGAAAGCTTTATTGACCAAGCCTTTGTCAAGAACCATTCTATCCCATCTCAGCTAAGGGAGACACCTTTGGCCGTTGAGGCCATAGATGGTAGACCATTATCAGATCCTGTTATTTCTCGTGAGACTATACCAGTTAAGTTGACCATTGGTATTTTACACGAGGAGGATATTTCTCTCATGCTTATCTCATCTCCTTCAGTTCCTATAGTCTTGGGGTACCCCTGGCTTAAAAAGCATAACCCTATTATTGATTGGGAACAAGGTGAGATAGTCTCCTGGGGTCAGGGTTGCCAGAAGGGTTGTGTACAGAAAATCTCACCGGTTTGCGTAGTGGACACACCTAGTAACTCTAACCAGCCCACAGATTTACGGATACCATCTCAGTACCTGGATTTAAAGGCAGTCTTTGATAAAAGGAGGGCTGATACACAATACAGGTCCTTTGACTGTAAGATTAAACTCCTACCTGGTACTATGCCTCCGAGGGGTAATGTATATCCTCTATCTACTAAGGGCTGATACCCCCACACAGGTCCTTTGACTGTAAGATTAAACTCCTACCTGGTACTATGCCTCCGAGGGGTAATGTATATCCTCTATCCACTAAGGAGAACTTAGTCTTAGAGGAATACATACAGGAGAATCTAGACAAAGGATTTATTAGGAGATCCTCTTCTCCAGCTGGGGCCGGTTTCTTTTTTGTAGATAAGAAGGACGGCACACTACGGCCTTGCATTGATTATCGGGGCTTGAATAAGATAACGATCAGAAATGCTTATCCTATTCCCCTGATTACTGAGCTATTTGATCGCCTGAAAGGCTCCAAGATTTTTACCAAGTTAGATCTGAGGGGAGCTTATAACTTGGTGAGAATTCAGCAGGGTGATGAATGGAAAACGGCTTTCAATACCCGGTATGGCCACTATGAGTATACGGTAATGCCCTTCGGACTTTGCAATGCTCCTGCTGTATTCCAGGACTTAATTAATGAGGTTCTTAGGGAATTTCAACATGAATGTGTTATAGTTTATTTGGATGATATACTAATACACTCTAGAGAGCCTGAGATTCACCACAAACAAGTCAGAAGGGTATTGCATAAGCTTCTACAACATGGTTTGTACTGCAAATTGGAGAAGTGTAGCTTTGACCAATCTCAGATAAATTTTCTTGGTTACGTTATTTCTGGAGAGGGGTTTAAGATGGACCCGGTTAAACTCCAATCAATCTTAGATTGGCCATTGCCCAAGGGACTCAAGGCCATTCAGAGGTTTATCGGATTCTCAAATTACTATAGGCGCTTCATTAAGGGGTACTCGTCTATTATTGCTCCTATTACCAACATGACTAGACAGGGTGCTGATACTAAGACCTGGTCTCCGGAGGCGCTTGTTGCTTTCAGTACTCTCAAGGAACAGTTTGCCTCAGCACCGATATTAGTTCATCCTGACACATCTTTGCCGTTTTTACTCGAGGTAGACGCCTCAGAGACAGGTGTAGGTGCTATCCTGTCCCAAAGGCTAGGTTTGAATAAACCGCTGCACCCATGTGGTTTATTTTCCAGGAAATTGTCTGGGCCTGAGAGCAGATATGATATTGGTGACAGGGAACTATTAGCGGTCATTATGGCTTTAAAGGAGTGGAGACATTTGTTGGAAGGGACTTTACACCCGGTTACTATTTTGACGGATCACAAGAATTTGTGTAATATAGGGGAAGCCAAACGCTTATCCGCCAGGCAGGCTCGTTGGTCTTTGTTCCTTACTCATTTCAACTACGTGCTCACTTATAGACCTGGTTCTAAGAACTCTAAGGCCGATGCATTGTCCCGCCAACATGAGCCTTCTACTATGTCTGATATGGTTTTTTCTTCTATAGTTCCCAAGTGTAATATTATTGCCAGCACTAGCATCAAGATTCACTCTCCCTTGCTGGATGAGATCAAGAAGTTACAGCATCTGGCACCCGGACTTATTCCTGGGGGACCGGTACTTCGTTCCTCCTAAACTCCAACTGGAACTAATGCAGTGTTTTCATAACAGTAAATTTGCCGGACACCCTGGCATACGCAAGTCATGTTCTCTGATTTCTAAAGATTTCTGGTGGCCTTCGTTACGTAAGGATGTAATGGACTTCGTCGGGGCATGTGATGTCTGTATGAGGACTAAACAACCTCATACGCTTCCATGTGGGCTTTTGCACCCCCTAGAAATTCCCGAGAAACCATGGTCTTGTTTGGCTATGGACTTCATTGTTGATTTGCCTGTTTCTAAGAAACATACTGTTATCCTCACAGTGATTGACAGGTTTACTAAAATGGCTCATTTTGTACCTCTGCCTAAATTGCCCTCTTCTCCCGAATTGGCTGAGATTTTCGCGAGGGAGATTTTTCGTTTACATGGTATTCCTTCTGAAATTGTTTCTGATAGAGGGCCCCAATTTGTTTCCCGGTTTTGGAGGTCCTTCTGTTCTCAACTTGGCATCAAATTAAATTTTTCCTCTGCCTATCATCCTCAGTCCAACGGAGCTGCCGAACGCACCAACCAAAAGGTTGAACAGTTTTTGCGTTGTTTTGTTTCTGAACACCAGGACGATTGGGTCGGTCTGATTCCTTGGGCGGAGTTTGCGCACAACAACCTTGTTTGCGATTCTACTCGTTCTAGCCCCTTTTTCATGAATTATGGCTTCCATCCTTCCGTTCTTCCGTCGGTCTCCCCCTCCCAAGGGATACCGTCGGTTGATGTTCATGTTGCCAATCTGAGAAAGTTGTGGGATCAGACTCGATGAATTCTTCTTCATAATTCCACGGTGTCCAAACGACACGCTGACAAACGCAGACGGGTGGCTCCAGTGTTCTCCCCGGGTGATAGGGTATGGTTGAGTACCAGAAACTTCCGCTTGAAGGTTCCTTCCATGAAATTTGCTCCTCGTTACATAGGCCCTTACAGGGTTCTGTCTCGTATAAACCCGGTTGCATATCGTCTGGCTCTTCCGCCTGCCCTGCGCATCCCGAACTCCTTTCATGTTTCCTTATTGAAACCTTTGGTGTGTAACAGATTTTCCTCCTCTGTGTCCTCCCCTCATTCTGTCCAGGTTGAGGGTCAGGAGGAGTATGAGATCAAGTCCATTCTCGATTCTCGAATTTCTCGGGGGAGGGTGCAATATCTTGTTGACTGGAAAGGTTATGGTCCTGAGTAAAGGTCCTGGGTGGTCCAGGAAGATGTGCATGCTCCTCGCCTCCTCAGGGCTTTTCATGCTCGTTTTCCGTCTCGCCCCGGTTCCTTCCGCCCGGTGGGAGTTTCTGAGAGGGGGGGTACTGTCAGGGTACCTGAAGTCTCTACCTCGGAGGAGGTTAGACTTTCCAGCGGCCGTCCTCTCAGGGGGGCTGATTCACCCAATCCTCACAGCTCTCATAGCCGTTCACACGCCGGCCGCGATAGCCCCGCTTCCTTTTATGACGCGGCGCTCAGGAGCCGACGTCATGACGGCAATCACATCCCGACCTGTCAATCTAGTTCTGAACAACGAATCAGGGCTCGGCAAGGGCGGAGTCATCAATTAAAGAACCAAGGTATAAAAGAGGGATGTGTGTAATGGTTCATTGCCCTGTCGTGGTTCTAGCTTGTCTGGTCCCTCCGTGCTCTTATTACTATTGTCTATTTGGTTTTGACTCGGCTTGTACTTTCGTTCCTGTTTATCTCTCGTGTCCTTTGACCTCGGCTCGTCTCTCGCTTACCTGTTCTCTCGTTCCCTCGACCTCGGCTTGTCTCTGACCATTCTTTGCTTTCTCCTTACGTTAGTCCGGCCATTCTAAGGTCCGGTATACGTACCTATCTCCTGTTTTTATTCTGCGTGTTGGATCCCTGTCCCGATCCTGACAATACCCACACAGCAATTGACGTACAATAATCACCTGCAAGCGACTCTGACATTGACGGACACCCAAACCTTTTTCCATACTCACTAATACATCTGCGACCCGACCTTCACTCTTTGTCTAATTAGAGAGCTGTCAGAAGTCATCCACCCCATTCTACTGGCCTAACATATAAGCACAGTAGCCACTCCTTTTCTTATCATCTACTCGATCTCACGGGCCTTGTGGCCTGGCCCTTCTGCACCCCATAGCTAAACCTCCCCCCACCACATAGCTAGGCCCACAAAATGCACACACATCATTTACTATGATGCTGAAGCTTAAATGTATCTTGATATACGCTAAAAGACTCAACACCCCTAAAAAGCGACACACCCTGCTGAGATGGCACATAGACAACATGCCGACATTTTACTAGTACAAGAGACCAACTTTACCGCAGAGAGACACTTCCCCTTAACAAACTGTTACTACAATACCAGCTACACAGCCAATTCGCCGAATGTGAAGCTAAGGGAGTTGCCATTATCCTTAGATCATCATGCCCTATGACACACATCATGAAAACCGACCCACAAGGCCAGTATGTGACATTCACTGGCAAGATAGGAACAACAATTTACACATTCTGTTCTATATATGCACCTACCTCTACAGAACCAGCATTCTGGCAACAGCTCTCTGTGCTTCTTTCTACCGTAGGGACCAGACGCCTCATCATTGGAGGAGACTGCAATTAGGTCCACTCCATGGCCCCACACGGGGGCCCTCCCAAACTTCCTAAAATTATATTTTATTCCAACAATTCTAAGCCTCCCAAAACCTCATGGACATATGGAGAGCACAACACCCCTCTACAAGAGACTACACGTTCTACTCGCACCCTCACAAAACATACTCCCGAATTGACCACATCCCAATCACCCCCAACATGCTGTACCAAGTAGCCGTTACTGACATAAGCCCGATCTCCTGGTCGGACCATGCTGACATCTCCTTAACATTAACGGCCCACAACATAATCTGACCCTGGTCATGGAGACTAAACCCCTTACTACTTCATGATCAAAATGTCACAAATTCTGACCTAACTGACTGCATCAAGAGACCTATGTGGTGAACAGAACCTCGCCACGGGCTTTTGGAGGGGCCTGCTTGCCAGCCTCCTGCCAAAAGCCTATGGGCCAGGTCAGCGACTGTAAAGACCCATATTTTATTCCACCTGGTTCCCGTGGTTCGGCACTTTCCATTCGTACTCATAGAACCAAATGCTAGCTCTCTGCCGGCCATTCGCATAGACCAAAACCGCTAATAGACTTCAGGGGGACTTAGCCGCGAATGCCCTGGAACTATTTTCGGTATGAAGACTTCGCAGTTCCCGGTCAGTCCCCCAGCGGCACTTAGTTGCGATTCTATGGAACTGTTTTGGGCATGGGACCATGCGAGCAGTCAGTCAAACTTTGACTTCCAGGAAATTCCTGAACCCCTGAACCGATCTAGGTGATTTTTGGATAAGTTGGTCAACCAGATCGGGGCTATCCGGGGATGTGGGGTTTTGTGTGTTTTTGGGGTACTTTTGGGGTGTTTGGGAAAAAGTGTGTTTTTCTCTACTTGGAGATAATTGTATTAGATTAGTACAGTTCCTGATCCCACTGTCTCCCAGGCCCAGAGGAAGGATTATCCGTTTATGTATGGGAGTGTCATGTATTGTAACACTGTTGTCATTGGTCTGTGACTTTGTAATTTAGTCTTCCATCAGGTCCAGGTGCGAGTGCCCCTTGCATGGGGATTGTCATAAAAGGCCAAGTGTGGCTAAGGGGCTAAGGGGCTACACTGCTTATGGTGTCCAGTGTGGTGCTTATAGTACTCCAGGCAACTAGGAAGCAGTGATTGGCGAAGGCACCCAGTCGGGGTGCCAGGCAGTCCGTCACATTTACTTTTAATTAGAATGTAAAAATATAGTTGCAGTTTAGTTTTGCGAAAATGAACACTTAGCCGCGATTCTATGGAACTGTTTTGGGCATGGGACCAAGTGAGTGGTCGGTCAAACTTTTTGTGGATATGTTGGTCACCCAGATCGGTGCTATCCAGGGATGTAACCTTTGTGGGGTTTCCATGGGTTTTGGGGGTACTTTTGCGGTACTGTAATAAAGTCTGTTTTCTGTGCTTGGAGATATTTGGATTAGATTAGTACAGTTCCTGATTCAATTATCTCCCAGGCACAAAGGAGGGATTATCTTATTTGTGTATGGGAGTGTCCTGGACATGAGAGCCAATGTCATTGTGTGGTTGTTTTTACTGTAGTCTACTCTCATGTCCAGGGGGGGAGTGCCCCTTGCATGGGGACCTGCATATAAGGCAAGTTGTGACTGCCAATAAATGAGTTCCTGCATACCCTCAACATAGAGTCTCATCTCATTTGTGGGGGGGAACAGCTATATCTGCTCTGGGGATTGCTATATAACTATACTCCTCGGGGTTATAATCACTTGCTCTTGTAAGAGCAGCCTGCTACACTCTCTGGAGTAGGAGAGGTCTGCCCACTGGAAACTGGATCCTGGTCTTCGGTCCAGGGTGGGTGGAGGACGGCGAGATCCCAGCCAAGCTGTAACGCTGGAAGTGGGGACTACGGTGCTGATGGTGTGTGCTGGAGTTTCTATCGAGTCCCCACACTCATGATCACACAACAGGAACCAACAGGAACTCCCACACAAGAATGATAACTATATTGTATAGGATCGGCCACACAACACAATACCAATACCTGGACCACTAGTGCATCTTGAACGAGGAAAGCTTTCGCACACTTCATGTAATGGTGAATACTGCTGTAAACAGGCGTGATGTGTATGGAGAGCCTGTGTCATCCTACTGTATCCAACTCTATAGTCTTATGACTTTTATCATATCACTATACAATGTTCGTTTATGATGTTTGGAAACCAATAAGACAAATAAAGAATAAAAAAAAAAAAGAGAGAGACCTAACAGAGGCAGAGAAGGCAGTTTGACCCTGTATTTGCCTGTACACATCTGGCACACCCCATGTGCATGCTTACATATCCAAATTTAAATCCAATTGGCACTTACTGGCAAAATAGTGGAGTAAGGGATCCCAGCAGCCAATCAGAAAGAAAGATCAGCTTCATAGCTCCCAGCAGCCCAGGGTCACAAGACATGAGCTCATAGGCCAGTGATGACGAATATTATGGTACCATATTAATTACCAGTTTGTTATATCTTTTTCCAACGTTCCTGCAAAACAACTGCTGCTAAAAAATCCAACAAAATTAATAGACAATGTTTAATTTAATATTATTCTACCCAGAGTGAGGGCTAGTTAGGTCACTTACCTTGTCATATCTCATGTGACAAATCTTTCATAATGTGCTCAGCACATCTTAACGTCTCATCACTCATTTCTAAAGCTATCAAAACGTGTCTGACATGTGTGGATAGAATAAATTAATGGGGAGGAATAATTGGTGAGTATTTATGCTGCTTTATATAGAAGCTTTTTATATTGGCTCACTTTTAATGCTTGATGATTATAGACAACTCTTACTGTTGTGTTTTAAGATATTTTAATAATAGGTTCAAAAAACTCACCACACTCCTCATAGCATTTAGATGGATGTTTAATCTCCTCCCACTGAGTAGGAGGGATTTTGTAGCTCGTAAATATATTTCTTGAGAAAAACAAAAACAAAAACATCATACAGTTGTATTTTCTTAACAAGTTATTAACATAAATATTAATTATTATATTCTTGAATATTTTTTTTTTAAATATAAGAGAGACAGATAGAGAACCAATGTATCTATGAATCAATGAATTAAACAACGATGTGTAATGATGAATGATTTTTTTGGAAGACAATAATTAAAAATAGAGATTCTAGAAACAAATTTTTGAGTCAAACTGAGGCCAAGAACACTCCAATGGCTCTATCTTATTCTAAAATAATTTTCAGCCTACTTTAAAATTCCCTGGCCATTTAGTAAAATAAATCATGTAATGTGTAATGTGTAATGTGGGATATAACAAGCTACCACAACATTACACAGCTTTATACTATAGCGTTTATCAGCACCAACCCATGTAAAATATCACGACCCTCATTATCACTACAAAACTCTGCTCTGATACCAAATGTGTGGAGCCATCTGTCGTATTATATTAACTTCCGGCTCCACACTAAACAGACGGTAATGCAGAGCCAGCATCAACACTAATACAGCAAACTACATATATTTTAGATGTGCCAACACTCTATCGGGATACCATATTCAATATTTTATAACAGGCCAGCTTTTATTTGATAGTTTTTAGGCTATAAATATATCTATTATTTATTTTTGAATTTCACAACGAAACCTTCTAAAATTAAGATGTATTGTAGTCGATAGAATTATTTATGTTCAGTAGAACGTTGTATTTTGAATTGAGATCTCCCTCATAAAGATGTTGCAGAGGGTATAAAACCAACGTCAAATAAATGTCCAATTCTAAATTGATGGAGAATAGTCATCGTGGATGAAAAGATTATAAGATAAAAAAAGAGTTTACAAATATAATTATCTGCAATGGAAACAGGGTTAGGGGAGGACCTTTGTGAGTCAAATATCAATAGGCTTTGCAGTAGTCAGTAAATCGGTCTAAAGAAACAGGAAGGTGTGATAAAAATCACATATAACATGCCATGGTATGGAATGACATTGAAACGGGTTATATTCTCATATTCCTTGTTCATATCTTACCTTGGAGAAAAGTCCCAATTTAAACTTTGCACAGTAAATTAGTCTACCTTTATATTCTTGAATATCCTGTTTTTACAAATATTGTTGAAATAGATCGTGAATACGGTTATCTTCCTGTAAATTACGTTATTTAAATACATGTTGGAGATATAATGTGCAGAGTAATTTGGCTGGGAATGGCAGATTTAGTCCCACCCAAACCCCACAACCATGCTTTATGCAACGCCATGTAACGTGTTTGGGTTGACATGACCTATGTCAACCCAAATCTTGACATGTTCTGTAAATCAAGTGTGACACCAAATCTTACTGAATTTACAGTATTATATAAACCCATTTTTATAAACCGCACACCTTCTGCATTAACCCTACACCTGCTTTATTAATACCATACCTTCTGTTCTGTATCAACACCCCACCTCTTGTATTAACTCCACACATTCTGTACTAACGCCACACCTTCTGTATAAACCCCACACCTTCTTTATTAACCCCACACTTGCTGTTCTGTATCAACACCACACCTCTTGTATTAACTCCACACATTCTGTAGTAACCCCACACCTTCTCACCTTCTGTATTAACCTCACACCTACTGTATTAACCCCACACCTCCTGTATTACCTTCACACCTTCTGTATTAACCCCACACCAGCTGTATTAACCCTACACCTTCTGTATTAATCCTACACCTTTTGTATTAACCCCACACCTTCTGTATTAACCACATATCCTCTGTAGATGTATTAACCTCACACCTGCTGTATTAACCCCACACCTGCTGTATTAACCTAACACATGGTGTTTTAACCCCACACATTCTATAGATGTATTAACTCCACACTTGCTGTATTAACCTCATATATGCTATATTAACTCCATACCTGTATTAACCCCATGTCTGCTGTATTAAACCTACACCACACTGTATTAACCAAACACATGCTGCAGTAAACCCACACCTGCTATATTAACCCCCACCATGTCGTATTAACCTCACACCTTCTGCATTAATCATGCATCAAGCTGTATTAGCCAAATACTTACTGTGTAAACCCCAAACCACGCTGTATAAACCCCACATCATGCTATATTAACCCCACATCATGCTTGTGGCGAAACCAACTTCGCCACTGTGAACTGGAGAAGCCTGGTTGTTAGCCTCCTGCCCTGTGACTATGGCCCTGCAGGTTAAACCTTTTATGTTCCCTGCAGAAAGGCATATTCGTGCCTTTCAGCCGGGGTGTTCGGTAGATTCCAGCTACCGAACAAACTACCGTATGAGGGACCACCTAGGAGCTGGAGTGTGCCGTCAATTAACCGCCCAGAAGCTGCGGTTAACCGCAGCTTAATTGATGAACGCTGGGTGGCCTTTGTTCGTTTGCCGACCACGAGGCGGCGGCCATTTTAATCGTGCGAAAGACCAGCGGTGTTCGGCGAGGATTCTATGGAACTATAAACGGACACTTATTTGCACGAACACCGCTGAGCCGTCCGTCTCCTGGTTCCTATTCGTGGGGATGTGAATTGTAGTAACCCAGATAGCTATGCCATGGAGCCTATTTGTGTGATTAAAGACTTTGGCTCCATGGCGATTAAACTGTATTCGTGTAGTCTGGGTGCCATTCACCTAATAATGTGCACCCAGACCTGAGCTATCTGGGGATATGTAACATGACTGTGTTGGGTGAAATAAAAGTGACTTTATATATTTTAAAACATAATACTGCATTTAGGTCCCCACATGTGTAATGGAGTTTGGTCCCTGGCCTGGGAGATAATTGGATTACTTCTCCAATTATCTCCAGGGCAGAAGGGAGGAAACCAGGATGCATTGTGGGAATGTTTACTGCTGTGTGTCTGTAATTGGTTTATGTCTGTCCTTTGTTACAGTCTTCCATTTGGTCCCCTAGGGGAGTGTCCACCAGGTGGGAGACCTGCATAAATACTGGGCAGGTAGCCCTGAGTAAATGAGTTCCTGCTTAACCCTGAAGCTGAAGTGTTGTCTCGTTCTTGGGGGGGAATTTGACTGTATGCCGACTGCCAGGAGTGTAAGCTGTTCGTATTGCTTTTCCTGTTCGGCTGCTTCCAGGTTTCGTGTGTCTGCTGTTCGAGAGTTGGTGAATCCGTGCAGTTTGGGAGTTCGGGAAATTGGTGCTTACAGTAGCTGCTGGTCTTTCTAAAGGGGATTATCGCCTAAACTGGGTTTTATCCCCTTTTGAGCAAAACGGTCCGTTACAATGCTATATTAACTGAACACCTGCTGTATTAATCCTGCACTTGCTGTATTAATCCAATGCCTGATGTATTAACCCCGCACCTGACTTACTAACCTACTCCAGTTGAATTAATCCTACACCTAATTTCTAAAGCCCAAACAATACTATTTTAACCTTGCACCTAATTTATTAATCCCACTCCATGTTGTATTAACCCCACTCTATGTTGTATCAATCCAACACCTGCTGTATGAACCCTTCACCATGTTGTATTAACCCTACACTTGATGTATTTAACCCTACACATAAAGTATTATCTCCACACAATGCTTTATTAACCTCGTACCCTGAGCATTAACCCCTCACCTGCTATATTTGTTCCACACAATGCTGTATTAACCTTGTACATTGAGCATTAACCCCTCATCTGCTGTATTATTTCCACACAACGCTGTATTAACCTTGTACCCTGAGCATTAACCTCTCACCTGCTGTATCAACCTGAGACCATGCTGTATTAACTCTCCATCCACAGCATTAGCCCCAATGTTGCAGCATTAAACCCTCACCCATTGTATTAAACCATGCTTCCACAGCAATACCCACATAGTGTGCTGTATAATTAACACCAATGGTGTTAAAGGGACACTGCCAAAAAATTATATGATTGGTGTTGTCATTTCTCACTCAATATTACAGAGGACACAGGGCTAATAATAAAAAGGTTCCAAAATCAGACCCTGAGCACTCCCCTCCCCCCCCCCCCCTCCCCCAATTTGGACGTCAGCTCATGTCAGCACCCCTGCAGCACTTTTGCTGAGAATGGCATACAGTCAGTGGCGGAACTACCACGGTCACAGGGGTCACAGTTGCGACCGGGCCTGTCACTCCAGGGGGCCCATCCGCCCTGCTTCCCCCTGTGACCGTGAACCGCCAAAGATGGGGGCGCCGAGAGGAGCCCTCTCAAAGGGGGCCCAGAGGGTGGCCTTACCCAATGAGGCAGAGTAGGCACCTGCTTACCTGGATGGCAGATGCCTAGTCTGCTGATATATACTGCAAGGAGGTGGGAGGAGAGGAGGCAGGCGGCGTTTGGCGGTGGCGAGGGCGGTTGATCTGGGAGATCCTGTCTCCTACCTTGCATGCACCTTCTTTAAACCCGGGAGCCAAAATATGACGTAATTCCAGCCCCAGCATACTAAAAAGTGGAAGGGGCTGGCAGTGGGAGATGAGACGTGTGGAGGGGCTGGCAAGGGGGTGGGTGGAATGAAACACATGGAGTGGCTGGCGGGGTGATGAGACACATGGGGGGGGGGGGCAGTGCAGTTTTTACAACAGAGCCCGGTGGCTTTTAGTTACGCCTCTGCATACAGTGGTGCCAACCCCCATTTGTTTTGGTGATCTTTCATTTGTTTTAACATTTTATAAAATGTAATCCTACAGAGCCCTGTATATAACCCACCAACAGCAATACAGAATAATGTCAGTTTATTGGATTGTTCATCAATGTGGGGGGTTGCCATCACCTATATATAGTGAGGGGTAGTTAAAAAGCAGAGAACAAAGACTGCAGTGAGAACTAACTCCAAAGCATCACTGTGCATCAAACTGTGGCTAATGGGAGGACATTTAGTGGCACCAAGTCTAGGAGAAAGGTGGATTGGAAGATGCAATAAATGACACATTCTTTTTTAAAACCAAATGATACCTATGTCAAGTCTTTACTGATAGCATGAAGTTGAAAGTAAAAAAAGATGCTACTATCCTGTTTTTTTACGAGTTTAAAATAAAAGGTTAATTGCGATAGGATTATTCACTAAAACATTATTTCTTAAAAAAATTACCATGAAATTGTGTTTTAGTCAAGCTCGACAAATTCTAAAAATCATCTATATTTCTAACTTTTTTCCTTGAAATGTGTAATTCTCGTAACATTATTTTTAGCTTTTTGATTTACTAACTTTCTTAAATTGTTCCTCCCAAATGATTGTTTCCAAATGAATCACTCAGGGTTTATTTATATCAGGACATGTAATTGCCACATTCATGAATTGCTGATAGAATTACAAAATTGATACAGATTTTTATGGGGAACATTATAATCCACTTAGATGTTATATATATTTTTTTTCTGTTTAGAGATACCACGTGTTGAAATATTTTTGTGAAACCATATTTTTGTGAATGTACAGGATGGCAGATCACTTTATTTGTTAATTTTACTGATAAACAACATTTGCGTCTATCTAGTCCGCGGATCCCAAAAGAGGCAGATTCTCAGATCTGTTTTGAATTAATCTGAATAGAATTATCTGGATAATTCAATGAATTTAGATTGTACTGTTAGACATGCACAGATTTGAGATTTAAAATTACCCACAAGGGGCTTTGTGAATGATCTGCGCTTTTTTTCTGTGACTAAATGTTTTATATCTGGTTCTTGAATTGTTGACATGTTTTTAATACTAAATATTAGAACGGATCTTCTTACATCTTTTGATCTGTGGTCTAGTTAATGGTCTGCGGAAATGGTAAAAAAAAAATTGAATATGTTGTAATGCATAATAAAAAAAACTGTTAGTGATGTAAATCTGTGACTGCATAAAGTTTCTGTAGACTGAGAGTAATTTGTCAATTTAAAAAGAAAGATGACATTGTATACTTCATAAAAGGAACAGAAAAATTTAATTGGTAAAACCTTAAATGAATTTGCAAACATATTGCACAATGTAGGCTACAAAGTAAATTGTGTTATAACAAAACACATGTAATAAGATGTAAGACAAGTACACCCCAAATTATCTACATCACAGCTCCAAAATGTTATTCTCAGTTCTGTCTTTGAGTGATTGATCCACAATTCCAATATCGTAATATGTTAGAGGGGCACCACTGCCCTGGTATTTAATAAAAATGTTAATTTTAAGAGTGGAGCAAATGATAGAAAGGTACAATACGAGGGCTAATCTTGCCAGAGTTAATATATATATATATATATGCAAGTCTGAGTTTTTGCAAGTCTGAGTTTTAAAAGACCACTTCTAGCAAACCTGAACAGTGCTCAGATCACCTACAGCTGCAAGGAAAAGGCCTTATGCATGTCTGAGTTTTTGCAAGGTAGAATATGGAGGAAACTATCTACCCTCAATACTGGACACTATAATTGTATTGAATTTTAACCACTTGCATATTTTTTAAACTATATATCTCTAACCACCATTTCTTTGTCATTGTATCTTAACTGGGTGTGCTTGTTCTTTAATATATATATATATATATGTGTGTGCATAGGCGTGCGCACGGGGTGTGCCGGGTGTGCCTGGGCACACCCTAATCCCCGTGGCACGCCTATGTATTGAGTCCTGCAGGAACAGCGTTCCTGCAGGCACTCAGCTCCCCCTTCCTCACCCTATGTCATATTCCGGCTCCCAGCTACAGCAGACAGCCCACGCGGCGAGAGGAAGCAGAGAGCACACAGCTCCCTCGCCGCGGCTGAGTGGAGACCGGCGCTTGACCGACCCACTGGACCCCAGGGACAAGTCCATGCCAGCACTCCAGGTAGGGAGGCTGGGTGGACATTTTTTAATTAAAAAATAATAATTTGTATGTATGTGTCTGTGAGTGATTGTGTCTGTGAATGTATGTATGTGTGTGTGTGTGTCTGTGTGTATGTGTCTGTGAGTGAGTGTGTCTGTGAATGTATGTGTGTGTCTGTGTCTGTGAGTGATTGTGTCTGTGAATGTATGTATGTGTGTGTGTGTGTCTGTGTGTATGTGTCTTTGAGTGATTGTGTCTGTGAATGTATGTATGTGTGTGTGTGTCTGTGTGTATATGTCTGTGAGTGAGTGTGTCTGTGAATGTGTATGTGTGTATGTGTCTGAGTGAATGTGTGTATGTGTCTGTGTGTCTGTGAGTGAGTGTGTCTTTGAATGTATGTATGTGTGTCTGTAAGTGTGTCTGTGAATGTAGGTGTGTGTCTGAGAGTGTGTGTGTCTGAATGTGTGTGTGTGTCTGTGAGTGTGTGTGTGTATGGGTGTGTGTGTGTCTGTGAATGTGTGTGTGTGCACGCGTATATATGTGTGTCTGTGTATGTGTCAGTCTGTGTGTGCACGCATATATATATATATATATATATATACACACACACGTGTATATTATTTTTTTTGGGAGGTGGGAAAAGAGTTCCCACACTTTATTCCCCAGGACTTCACCGGAGATCTCCGGATCTCCCCTGTCGGCTCACGCAGAGTCGGCGCTATCTGAGTGCCGGCTCTGCTCTAAGCCTCCATGGGCTGGCGGGGAGATCAAAGATCTACCTCACCAGCCCACAGCAACATGGAGGGAGGCAGTAGAGGACCCGGGGAGCTCTAGACAGCAGCTCCGCCAGGTTCCTCTCACGAGATCTGAGCATTGCCACGGCAACACTCAGATCTCGCGAGAGTTAACTCTAGCCCCGCAGGCTAGAGTTCACTCTCCACTGGACCACCAGGGATGGCACATGGCAGCAAGGATCCCCCCTCCCTATATAAGGTAGGGAGGGGGAATATTTACTAATCTGCCCCCACCTCCACAATCCCTCCAAACATACAGCCCGCACGCTCACACACACAGAACACTAACCGCACCCTCACAAACACACAACACCCTCACACACAGCACACTAACAGCACCCTCACAAACACACACAAACAGCACCCTCACAAATACACGACACCCACACACATCACACAAACGGCACCATCACACGCACACATCACACAAACAGCACCCTCACACACACAGCACCCTAGCACAGTAACAGGACCCTAACAAACACACACACAAACACCCTCACCCACATAGCACACTACCAGCACCCTCACACCACCCTCACACAGCACACAAGCAGCACACACATACACAGCAGTGTATGTGTGTGTGTGTATATGTGTGTATGTATGTATGTATATATATATATATATATATATATATATAAATATATATTACATATATACACATGCGCCGTGTGTTTGTGCTTTAGGGTGCACACCCTAATGCAATAGGCTGTGCACGCCTATGTGTGTGTGTGTATGTATGTGTGTATGTACATATATATGTGTATGTATGTATGTACATATATATGTGTATGTATGTGTGTATGTACATATATATGTGTGTGTATGTATGTGTGTATGTACATATATATGTGTGTATGTACATATATATGTGTGTATGTACATATAGATATATGTGTGTATGTATGAGTGTTTGTTCATACATACATATATTCTGCAGTTTGTCTTGTCCTGCATGCTAAAGCTAGTTGCTCCCTGCTCTGCTCATCATTGGTTTGTTGACTTAAATGTTATTCAACATTTTGCTTATCTCTAAAGACTTTCTCTGTTATTTCTGCTCCCCCCCCCCTTATTTTATTGATACCCACCCGAATGTCTTGCTTGACCAATCCTCACCTCCTCTGTGCATCTCCATTCCATAGCTTTTATTGCAGTCCTGTTTTGACCCTATCATATCTGTCTTCCACAGTCTGAGTTTTAAAAAACCACTTCTAGCAAACCTGAATGGCCCCCTACTGTTCTCTATCTATACTGCCTCCCTTGGTAAACTCATCAGCTCCTTTGACTTCCAATATCATTTATATGCAGATGACACACAAATCTACCTGTCCTCCCCTGATCTCTCTCCACCCACCTTGACTCGTGTTTCTGACTGCCTCTCTGCTATTTCCAACTGGATGGCTGCTCACTTCCTTAAACTCAACCTGTCCAAAACAGAACTTCTAGTTTTTCCTCCCTCAAGTGCTGCTACTCCTGTGTCTGTCTCCATCCAAGTCAACGGCGCTACTATCACTTCTACCTCGCAAGCTCGCTGCCTAGGGGTTCTTCTTGATTCTGATCTCTCTTTTACTCCTCATGTCCAATCGATAGCCAAATCCTGTTGCTTCCAACTCAAGAACATAGCGCGCATCTGCCCATATCTAACGCCGGACGCGGCTAAGGTACTGGTTCATGCTGTTGTTCTCTCTCGCCTTGACTATTGCCGGTTTTACATGTTCCCAGCTTGCACCGCTGCAATCTATAATGAATGCGGCTGCAAGGCTTATTTTCCTGTCCGGTTGCACCTCCCATGCCTCCACGCTCTGTCAGTCACTGCATTGGCTTCCAGTTAGATATAGGGCCCAATTCAAAATTCTGGCACTTGCTAACAAATCTCTACATAATGCTGCTCCAACATACCTATCCTCCCTCTTACACAAGTATCTCCCGTCGAGACCCCTGCGCTCAGCCCAAGACCTACGCCTATCCTCTGCCCGGATCCCCACCTCTGATGCTCGCCTTCAAGACTTCTCCAGGGCTGCACCTCTTCTATGGAACTCCCTTCCCTCCTCAATCCGACTTTCATCCAGCCTCCACTCCTTAAAAAAAATCTTTGAAAACTCACTTCTTCATTAAAGCGTATCAATTACACTGTCAGCAGGTTTCTCATCCCCCACCCCATGACTCCTTTCCTGCAACTGTCAAAAATGACATACCAAGCACTCAATAAACCCTTCTCTAACAAACTATATAATTCCCCTACTCTAACCCTTTGTGTCACTATACCCCACTCCCTTTAGCATGTAAGCTCATCGAGCAGGGCCCTCAACCCCCTCTGTTCCTGTACGTCCAGTGGTCTGATCTCAATTATGTGTCTGTTAGTCCACCCATTGTACAGCGCTACGGAATTTGTTAGCGCTATATAAATAATAAAATAATAATAAAATAATAATATATATATATATATTTGCTCTTCTTTACAAGTTGTTTAATGTGTCTTTCTTAAAAAGACAAAAAATTGGAAATGCGGTCCCAAGGTATCTAATGTGAAAAACACAACAAATGCTGGTTTGTTTTTAAAATAAAAAAATATATTTTCTTGGTACATCTCACTTACTTCAAGATGGTTTGTCAATTCCGAAAAAGAATATTAATTTCCTGCTCTTATAACAGTATAACGGTTCACTAACGTTTTTTTCTGAATTGTTTGTAAATTGTTGTTAAAGATGCTAAATTCGTCCATTTCCTTCTTTTCATGATGCCACTAATATTGGTAGATTCGCTGCAGTTTCACTGGACACAAGTTGCCTTCAGTCAGCCACACTCGCAATCCCAATGTCCCTGAAGTGGAATCATTTCAAGAATTATTGATATATCTATAGAATGCAAAAACAAGGGAGATTTTACATATAGTTGTTCTATTATAGACAAATTTTTTATTTAAATAAAGCTACAGTTTTTACTACTTTATTTTCTGTTCCTGATTTTCTCTGAATCCTGACACATATCCGTTGGTGGGGATTATACCACCGTATGCTGTACATACTAGAGCAAGATATTTGCTCTGAAATCTGTAAGTAGGATACTTTTCCTTTATTTACAAATATTGTTTGATAAACATACTGTACTATTGGATCCTATCTCTATTTTTTCCATATTCTACTGTGGAGGATTGGATACCGCACCGCACCATCACTTGATATCCTGAGACGGGGATTGTACCGTCTAGGCGCTATACGGCAGAGCTCTGAGTAGCTCTGCAAAGTGTGAGTGAGTCTTTTATAAGTTTTAATAACTTTTACTTTGCCTGATATACTGCACTATTATTGTTCTGTATTTTTTCTATTGAAGGTTCCATACATTCCTTATTATAGGACAATTTGTATGTATACATCTTAACCCCTTCAGGACGGAGTCAATAGTGCACGTTCTGATCAAAACAAAACGTAAACAAAAACTGGAATTTGCGCTATATGTCTGTTCAACCGTAATTCACCTCTTTCATATTAAATGCACCCACACTTATTATATATCATTTTGTTCAGGAGAAACAGGGCTTTCATTTCATATAAAATATTTATATATGAAACAATTTATTATGAATAAAATAAAAAAAAAACTGTAAGAAATTAGAATTTTTATTTTTAATTTGTAGTTCCGCCTCACATTTTAGCTGTAAATTTCATAATACTGTTAGGTTTTACTGCAACAAAAGCACATATTTGTAATCAGCGATGTCTCACGAGTACAACAGTACCCCCCATTAACAGGTTTTATGGTGTTTTGGAAAGTTACAGGGTCAAATATAGAACGTTCCATTTTCAAATTGAAATTTGCCAGATTAGTAATGTTACCTTTGAGATGGTGTGGTAGCCCAGGAATGAGAATTACCCCCATAATGGCATACCATTTGAAAAAGTAGACAACCCAAGGTATTGAATGTGGGGTATGTTTAGTCTTTTTTTAGTAGCCACTTAGTCACAAACACTGGCCAAAGTTAGCGTTCATATTTGTTTCTGTGTGAAAAAAGCAAAAAACGAATATTTGGCCAGTGTTTGTGACTAAGTGGCTACTAAAAATGACTGGACATACCCCATTTGCAATACCTTGGGTTGTCTACTTTTGCAAATGGTATGCCATCATGGGGGTAATTCTTATTCCTGGGCTACCATACGGTCTCAAAGGCAACATAACCAATCTGGCAAATTTCAATGTCAAAAAAATGAAATGCGAGCCTTATATGTGACTCTCTAACTTTCCAAAACACCATAAAACCTGTACATGGGGGGTACTGTTATTCTTGGGAGACTTCACTAAACACAAATATTAGTGTTTTAAAACAGTAAAACATATTACAACAATAATATAGTCCATAAAAGTGCCGTTTGTTTGTAAAAAATGCAAAAAACGTCACTTTTACTTAAAATATCATCGTTGTAATACAATTTACTAGTTTGAAACACTAATATTTGAGTTCAGCGAAGTCTCCCGAGTAAAACAGTACCCCCTATATACAGGTTTTATGGTGTCTTGGAGAGTTACAGGGTCAAATATAGTGCTTGCGAATTAAATTCTCTGCACTTTCTCCCTGTGTTGTCAGGCATGTCAATCAAATTTTAATTAATTAAATGAAATAATTATGTTAAAAAATTACTTAAATATACACGTAGAATTTTAATATATATGCATTTATAGGTATTTAAATTCTACGTGTATACTAATGTAATCTTTCATGTAATTATATGTATTTATCTATCTATATATATTTGCGGTTATTTGTATTTTATATATAGATAGATATATATAGAATGTCATTCTAAGTGTATTCTGTTTCCAATATATATATATTAATAACAAAATACAGTTAGAATGAAATTACATATGAATATATAATTTATTTTAAATTTTGTTTCAATATTTTATTTATTTATTTTATTATTTTATTTATTTATTATTGTAATTATACGTATATATATATATATAATATATATGTAGATCTATTATATATATAATATATATATACATATTATATATGTAACGTCATTCTAAGTGTATTTTAATACTAATATATATACTAATATTAATATTAAAATACATTACGTATGACGTTACATATATATAATAAATAAATACTTGTATTTTATTTTAACATGTGTATTTAATTTTTTTTTTACACTACCTACCAGCAGGGGGACTCTCTAATATTTTAGACAGTCCCCCTGCTGGCAGATCCATAGCCAGCTATAGGGGGCCATGTGATCGCTCTTTGAGAGCGATCACATGGCCCCCGGGGGCCTCATTTGCCGGAGGGGGGCTGCCTGGGCTCTCAGGCAGACCCCCAGAAGAGGATCGCGGCGGAGGTAAGTATAGCTTACCTCCTGGGGGCTTCAGCCGTTACGGCGTTCTATGCCGCCGCAACGGCTTTAAAGCCCTTTAAAGCCGCGACGGCATAGAACGCCGTAACGGCGTCAAGGGGTTAATTATTACTTGTACTGTTTGGGCGCGGTTTACCACCCTTTTCTTGTTTATATCTATAGAATGTATTCATAGTGTTTTATTATTTCCACTTGCAAAGTATGTATGAGCCAGTGAGACACTCACAGAGCTCTATACTCTGTATTTGAATGACAGCTTTCCAAGTTGAAGTGACAGCCTCGGATTACATACATTTAACCTCTGTTTCTAGAATGGTAGTGTCAACTGTGGATCCAAGTGTCTGTTCTTTCCTTAAAACATGACGATGGTCCAGATAAATCCTGCACCCCTTCTAAACAATTTAAACATGCTTCACCCCGATACAGGCGTTTTTGGATGGTATAATGTTTGAACAGTTACCTTCCTTTCAGAATAAATATTGTGTGATTATGTATACATTGCTCAGAACATTTGTGAGATAGGAATTTTTAATTGGTTGGTCTTGTATATTATTATTATTATTATTATTATTTTATTATTTATATGGTGTCATCAGATTCCGTAGCGCTGTACAATGGGTGGACTAACAGACATGTAATTGTAACCAGACAATTGGACGCACAGGAACAGAGGGGTTGAGGGCCCTGCTCAATGAGCTTACATTCTAGAGGGAGTGGGGTATAGTGACCCAAAGGGTAAAAGTAGGGGTAAAAAGTAGGTTGTTAGAAATTCACTGAGGGCTTAGTAGGTAATTTTGACAGTTGTAGGAGAGGAGTTGTGATGGATAAAAACCTGCTAACAGTTTAATTGATATGCTTTCTTGAAGAAGTGAGTTTTCAGTGATTTTTTTGAATGAGTGGAGACTGGGTGAAAGTCTTACGAGAAGGGAAGGGAGTTCCACAGAAGAGGTGTAGCCCTGGAGAAGTCTCGGAGGCGAGCATTAGAGGTGGGAGTACGGTATAAAGGCTGTTATAATTGGGACACGGGTTTGAGCAACATGTCATATTGGAAACTGGACTTTGCAGCTAGAAATATGTATTTAATTTTAGTTATACCATGAAATGATCCCACCAGAAACAACCAAATCAAGGGGATCTCACACACACACACATAACCAAGGCTTAATAAACCCAATTTCTAGGTAGTGTGACAGAGAGTCGAATAACAAATCAGAAAAATCTTAAAATGCTGCAGATTTTTTTCTCTTTTTCTCATTATAAACTAAGACATATTATTTATGGCATATACATATATACATATATTCTCAGGGGATGTGTCATGGCATTGCACGGCTTTAAAACAACACCCTCAGGCTGAAGAAATGGTTAATGATTGGAACCGACCTGGTCAGTAGGGGATTAGGATCACAACTCAATTAGAAGAATCTGCAATGAACAAGCAGTAGACGAGCAAGTATGTACATCCAGTCTGCTATTTTGTTGCATAAAATTACAATATATATATATTGTGTGCTTGCTTGCTTTCCTCCCATATTGCTCACCTAGTATGGCTCCTGCTCCTTTCCTTATGGACAGGCACATAGTCTCTTCCTTTGAAGATAGTAAAGACAAAGAGGGAATTGGGGGCACACCTGGAACATGCATTTTACAGGAATGGCGCTTCCATAGAGCCCAAAATTCATACATAACATAGTTTTACATTTTATATGGCTTCTTAATGCACCTATGTCACAAACAAATATGGGGATTCAGTTCCTCAATATGGTCATATTGATTCCCCATATTTGTTTGCTGAAATAAGTGATTTTAAGTAGCCTTGTAAAATTTTAAACTGTATTTTTATGTGTGCGCTATTTGTCTGTATTATCTTCCTTTGAAGATGTGACTTTCAAAGATCTAGACATTTCTCCCCTGCTGCATGTCCAGGACCTTAATTACAAGTCCTACTTTGATGTAACCCTATGGAACAAGAGCAGCTGAGTGGAATAGGGGCTTGACTGAGCTAGGGGGAAGGCCCCATGTGGGGAGTGGAGTGAGAGTGCAAAAGGGGGTTGGCCCATATAAATAGGCAGCCATTTTAGTGACAAGCACTTTTAATCTGCTTACCTGACCTAAGTTGTCCCTTCCACCCTCCCATTTGTAAGGGTAAGGGGTGTTAACTCCTGTTTGGACACAGCAGCGGGGCTAGAGAGAGAAAAGTTAGGAGACAAACAGGCTCTGGGCCAGTGTAAATAGAATAGGGCAGTTAGGCTGCTGGTGAAGAGCTTGGTTAAACAGGTTCGTTATGAACCTTGGTAGGTTTCAAGCTCGGTCGTGGATCAGAACCTGGTGAGTGGTAGGCTTATTTAACAAAGTTTGGCACTTATATTATGTTGATGATGTTTGTTATTATGGTTGTTGATGTTATTTATATTTACAGAAATAATGGGTCATTGCCTTTTATTTTGGGGACATATGATGTTATATGGCGGGATGGGGCCTGGGCAATGACTATAATTTATTGTTATCAATATCAATAAAGCTGTTGACATATTGACTCATGCATCAGTGTCAGTGTGTTTTGGGGGTAAGTTTTGGGGGGCAATTCCACCTGCCCAATATGTCAACTATGCGCCTGTCATGAATTCCTCCCCACCTGGTGAACCAAATGGTGTATTCAAATGGGTGCACATGTGGCTGGTAACCATTCATGTTACGTCACAGAATCTCATGTACCTCAAACAGGGTGTGGGTGAGTTCAAAGCTTTCTGACTCTCGATGAATTCATTTGAAATCATGATATTTTTCATTTCACAGCTTTGGCATGGAAGGCTGGGAAAAGAAGGTCTCCATCTTCTATTGGTTATAAAAAAGGAAATTAGAGAATATGGCTTGGCGTCTCGTAAGACTCTGAGCCATATTGTCTAACTACCTTTTTTGTTTCTTTGCTGTTCTTGGTAGAGGAGACACTATGTTTTAGTGTATGGTGATTGTGGGTGATTGTGACTCAGATATCATTTTGTGCTAGTATCACTTATCTATCTAGAATTTTCTTCTGGTTTAATTATAGTTACTGGACTGTAAAAAGGTTATTACATTTTATATTATGTTACTTAAAAAAATAATAATAAGTCAAACAAATGTATAATATTTAACATAAAAAAGAAGATATTTTTTGACCAAAAAAGAATTTACAATGTCATTTTACTGTTCTCTAAGACTAAGTGGATTCCTAAACCAATGCTTCCTTGTTAATGTATTAAATTTGGTAACAATCTCTCAAAGTAAAACATCAAAGGGGTACTCTAAGCACCAAAAATCTTTAGGTTAACAAAGCTGTATTGGTCTATAGATCATGCACTGCTGAGTTCTCTGCTGAAGTTAAATCACTTTGTTTATGCAGCCCATGTCACACCTCCTCTGGCTGTGACTCACACAGTCTCCCTACACATTTCCTGGAAAACAGTCTAAATGTTTTAACTTCCTTTATTGCCCATTCTGTTTAAAATGTCTCTGTGGGCTAATTGTCTGCTTAAGTGAATAAAGTTTAATTAACAAAGCAGTAGATAGCTTCTACAGTAAACACACTGTGTTGTCACATCTGATTGAAAATGAAACCATGTTATCATGGAGGCTGTGTGTGTCACAGCCAGGTGAGGTGTGACTAGGGCTTCATAAACGTAAACAAGAGTCAGGAAAGGGAAGCATGGTGGTAAGTCAATCTGGCAAATATGAAGACAGAAAAAAGAATATAGTGCAGTATATTCTATAGGTGGTGGGGTAGTTCCTTGTAGATGGTAGGTCAGGGTTAAGGGCCTGTATGTGCCGATTGTTCACAGGTATTTCACTCGAAATTGCAGTGTCACAGATATTCACCAATTACATAAAATGAGAATGAAAACAGAAAAATAGTGTTCTCTGTTTTGTTGGTGTAAAGGTAAAATAACTTGAGTTTTTTTTCTCAATCCTGTATAGTGTAGGTTGTTTACTACCCACCAAGGAGGTGGCTTTTGCAGAAAAACAATCTTCAGGGACAAAATCAGGAAGTTCCAGGTAAGGTAAAAAAAATAGTTTTATTTAAAACCAAGATAATAAAACCAATGACATAAAAACACGAACGTATTTTACCCAAAGGGGCTTTTTCAAAGTGTTGATAAAAAATAGCGACTTAACTCCTAAATTTCTGAGAATTTAGCAGTAATACTGCAGGGGCCTGATGTATACACTAATACTGCTTCATTAACTTTATGTTGTTTTGATGCCTATAGGATGCCTTAAAAAAAAAATGGATATATATATATATATATATATATTTAGCATCCACTCAAATCTGTAACATGTAATTAAATTACGAGATGGAATAAATCCTTGTTTCCTACCTTTATCTCAGTGAATGACACCAGGTAGGCACACACAGGGCTAAATGATGCAGAACACCTATTTAGAATACCCGAATATAAAAAAAAAAAAGAAGATACAAAGCAAAATCTCTGTGACGTTAATCAGCGTCATAATCATAAATAATGCTGTATTTCAGTGGAGAAGAGAAACTCTAAAACAGCTTTTCAGATCGTAGCAGCAGCAACCATTTAAAGTAAAATTTGTCCAATAAAAAAAGAAAAAAAATGCTGACACAAGTAAATCAGAAACAAAACTACATAAAAAAACAGTTAACCCGGAGCTATTGTGAGATATATATTACATTGTTTGACATTCCTATAAGACGACAGAGAGCTTGCCCATACTTTAGACCAGGGTAATGTGCCTTATTGTTAAATTCAATATAAAAAGCTATTCATTCTGTAACACGATTGAAAAGGAAATTGAACCCTTTTGATGTTATAAATGTGTCTATTACTGCATTTGCACACAAATTTTCCCTGGAAATTATAGTGAAAGTCGCAATTCTCTGAGAAAAATGCATTAGAGTTGACATGTCCAATTTTCTGTGCATTGCAATATAAATACTCTTTAAGCACGGCAAAATTGCTCGGAACGTATATACTGTATCTGCATAAGCGTGTCTATTTAGATGAAAATATTAATTAAAAAACGTTGTACTGAATGCAAGGCTAATGCTTAGATATGATTACAGCTTACAAGACAAAATTCTTAGTCATGGACAGCAGCCAACCTTTACAGACATCGACAATGAGAATTGCACGCGTTATCATGTTGGTTGTCTGTTTTTATCTTTTGTACTTGTTATCACAAAATATCACTGTTATTAATATCGTACTGATACTCCGTTGATGGTGGTAGAGTGACAGGTGATCCAGATAGTAATTTTGGGGTCAAATGTAGGCTCCTGCTTAAAGAGAGATTCTGGAACCAATTTGCAAACACAGAGCTGTTACCATGGAAACCAATGGAATCTTTATGAGCGCTTCCCAAAAATTAGGAAATGTTAGGGAACAGTATTGTAAATAAAAAAAAGGCAAGGATGCTTGAAAAACACATTTCGCAAAGGGTTCCTTTAAGTGTTCCCAGGAAGATTAAGAAAATATCTTAGAAACTGTTCTGTGGAGTTACATTGTAACTGTAAATTGCAATTTATTTTGTATAACGGTTTTTGTTTTTTTCAGAATCACGTGTTTGGTAAACTGTTCACTCAAATTAGTTTTTCTTACTTATTAGTCACACGTTATTTTTGCAAACAAAGGTATGCCGTATATGTTAACTATGTTTCTTAAATCAGACCAAACTCCTGGGGAAAATATTAACCAATACATTGCAGAATTGTTTTGGTAACATTTTTAAAACCTATTAATATGTTTTTAATCCACTTAGTGATTTTACTACAGTGTCATGACTGTTCCACTAAACTTGGTACACATGGCAGTTATCTTATGTTTTTCCAGCACATGGTTTGAAAACGAGAGTTATTAGTAAAAGATTTGTGTCAAATTGCCCAATGGTAAGCGCAGAGAATACGCGATAATGTGAAATACTGATCCTACGGCGAGCAGATTTTGGTATCCAGTTGCAGTAGATATTTTAGCGCCAGATTTATGCAATAACAGATTTCTGCAATGTTTACTGCTAATTTAAAAAGTAAAAATAGGGAATTGAGGGCACAACCGGAACATGCATTTCTAAGCAGCGGTGCTGCCGTAAAGATCAAAATGTATGTACAAATTGAGAAAAAAAACACATACAAAAATACAGTTTTACATTTTACAAAGCTACTTAAAATCACATTCTCAGCAAGCACATATGGGGATTCAGTTCCACCTTATGGCCATATCGTGTTAAGTCCACCACTACTTCACAGTACCCCAGTATCAGCGTGTCCTACACTAATTCCAACATGGGAGACAAATTAAATAGTGCGAGTGCTAGTAAATGAGCTAAAGTGTATTTAAACTCTTCCCGACCTCTGATGTACCAGGTATGTCCAACAAAAAATGGTCGTTAACAACCTCGGATGTACCTGGTACGTCCAATAGTAAATTCCCTTGTGACAAACTCCCCTTTTTAAGGGAATTTGCCATGAGTTTTTGGAGGGGCCTGCTTGCCCACCTCCTGCCCTGTGACTATGGCCCCTGGGGTTGTTGCCTTTTAAAAACCCTATTTGGGGGGGCGTGGCCTGGCAGCTGACTAAGATGGCAGCTTAACAAGCGAGCTCCCGCGCACCCACACTCAATCCTGCACTGGTAAAAAGCATCGCAGCCAAGAAATACATCCTACATGTCCCTCACGGGTCCTGGAGCCACCCCACGCCAGAAAAAATTAGGGGAACCGCAAGATTCTTCCCCCACAGTGGCCGACATGTTTGCGGCCTCGAGATCCACACAAGCCGCACAAGATGGCCACCGGACGGGCGCACGAGGCTCACAATCCCCTTCCACTGAAACGGACGGGGGACAGCCAGAACAGCACGGCGGCAATACCGCACAGATTTTACAGAAGCTGGCAGAAGTCAGGTCATACTTGGCGGGTGAAATCACCCGCAGCACGCAAGACATCAAGGCTGAAATTCAGGCCCTCGGCATCCGCACCTCAGAGCTGGAGCAGCGGATGGAGGTGCTGCTATAAGCACATAATTCAGTGATACAGCACTCCACCTCCCTAGACCACCACCTTATTGAGCCTCAAATGCAGATGGAAGATCTCTCCAACCGCACCAGGCGTAACAACCTCCGCATTAGAGGATGGCCAGAAACACCGAACAAAGGCCCGCTCGCACCACTCATGGAGGCCTACTTTATAGACCTGCTACCAGACATACCAAAAGCCCAGTGGGCAATGGACGCAGAGCGAACAGACACAGAGGTGCCAGGTACATAATAATCTGCTTTCACCACTACACCACTAAGGAGGCAATCCTGAGGTACAATAGGAACCACAAACTCACCTACAGGGGCAAGCCCATCTCTCTCTACCAAGATCTGGCACCAAGCACGCTACAGAGACAGGCCGCTGATGGATCTTCTGAGACAGAACGAAATCCGCTTCACCTGGGGCCACCCGTTTAAGATTGTAGCCTTCAAAGCAGGAAGAATGATCGCATACTCACCTGGAGGTGATCCACTAAAATTGCTCCGAGATCTTGCCATTACTCCCCCACGGGACTTCACCTTGCTGGGACCTACTCGACGAGCCCTGACGCCTCTTACAAGAGACTGGTACACAGTTGCAGCAAATACTGCCCAGGAGGACTAATGAAACAAGCAGAACTGCTCAGCCCTCAGGGGGCACCCACAGTGACTCTGGCGGAATAATATGCACACAAGACAGCTAAGTCTCACCGGGGGGAGCACCGCACCGCACCAAGCAATGTTGTACCCTTGTCAACCACATTGGGGATACAACTACCCTTTCGATGGGAGGAGGGGGGCAGGGGGGGCATGACGGCACATTGCACTACAAATGCACCAGGTACACGAGAGGAAAATTGCCCCGCAGCCAAGATGAACCCATGGGGGCTAAAACACAGATATTACATAAACTAAAGGGAGCAGACATGATTTGGCATAGCTGGTAAACTGGCAGGCGGGGGGGGGGGACGGACAGAGGGGAACTGCACATAGCCAACATGCACAAGACACAAGGAAGAGGGGTGGCATGGCTAGTAAACGATAGGGGGGAGGAACTTCGAAGAAAGAAATGAAAACAAAAGCCCCTCCCCCCAAAAAAACCCAGAACAAAAATAAATACTATAACAATCCCCACCGATTACATGAAAGGAGATCCCATGTAACATTGCAAAGGTGAAAGAAGGCACTCAACTTCAGCAGATGAGGGAACACATAGCCCAGACCTAATGAGTCGGCCACAAACTCCTGGTGGCACCACCCATAGCTATCCTAGACCCCACCCCAGCACTAAAGGTTTAGAGGGGACTGGGGATTGTCCTATGGTAACGCACCTATGGGAATCATAACTAGAACAGAACACAGGGACACAACATACCACAAAGTACAACGTGGCAAAAACCTGATGAGGGCACTGAAGGGAAGCACAAAGGGCGCAAATAGAGAGCGGACCAAATAGGGATAGACGCAGGATCAGTATTGTCCACCTGAGACAGTCCAAAATGTAAGCTATATATTGACGCTGGTTGCGTATAATATCATAGTGGAAAGGCGCAAGGAAATCACCAACCCCAAGAGGTGAACATTCTCACACCACTCGGGAGGGGTGAACACCCCCACCTTAATCTGGCACAGGTTAAGACCAGATTGTGGCCTTATGTTTATTTTTTATGTTTATTTTTACGTATATGGTTAATGTTTCTTGTTGCTCAACTTCTTTCTCTCTTATTCTCTACTATGACAAGTACTCTCCAATCCCGTTTCTCTGCCTGGATGCCACCCGCGTCGCCGGGGGTAGACCCCACATACAGTGCGAACAACGGTCTCAAGATGACCAGAGATCTTGTAACACCAACAGCACTGCATGCACCTCCTCATGGCTCTTAAGGTACTATCACTTAACGTTGAGGGACTAAACTCCACAAACAAATGAAGATTACTAGCAAGGGACATAAAGACCAAGAAAATAGATATTGCACTGATACAGGAGACACACCTCCCCAGGTCGGCACCCACCAGACTGACTGACAGAACCTACACGACAGCACACATGGCACGCACACTACGCAAACGAGCAGGGGTGGCGATCCTCATAAAAATTGCCCACTACAAATAACTACCATCCAAGCTGACCCGGAGGGGATATTCCTCTACATAGGGGGCACCCTATATACTAAAAAGGTAAATATCATTAACGTTTATGCACCCAACGAACCGGACCAACAGTTCTGGGCGGGCTTGGAGATATTAGTGACTGGAGCTAGGGGGGGGGTCCTTCTTGTCGGGGGCGACTTCAACGCAGTGCCAAGTCCTGCAGCTGACAGGAGCTCGAAACCAGGCACTGAGAGATCACAGGGCAGAGGGGGACAAGACAAGCTGTTACACACATTTTTGACACGCACAGGCCTACTGGATGCATGGCGGCTGCAGCACCCGACTACCTCCGACTACACATTTTACTCAGCACCACATAACACATACTCCAGAATAGATAACATCTTCCTTAATGGGGCGGGAATGGATAAAGTCCTACACACAGACAGCATCACATGGTCAGATCACGCCAACATAACGCTCACCCTGGGCAACCTACGATATCAGTCCAACTGGTCATGGAAACTAAATACCAGTCTCTTAAGGGACGACAAAACACAAGAAACAACATGACGGGCTATCACAGAATACTTTGAGCTTAACACGACACCCAAAGCTAACCCCACCACGGTTTGGGCAGCACATAAAGCGGTCATGCGCGGACATTTTATAAAAATAGCCACGCATAAAAAGCGAGCTAAAACAGAACTGCTACTGGAATTACAGTCAGCCCTACGTAAGGCAGAGCAACAACACAAAACCAACCGGACCGACTCCAAACTCAGGGAACTTAACGCCCTCAGACATTCTATCAGGGACATCTCCCTGGAGGCAGTTTCGCGCTCCCTACAATGGTCAAAAAGACTATTTTATGAAAAAGCAAATAAAACTGATACACTCTTAGCCAGAGTGCTCCGTCCGAGACCACAAGGCAAAACCATAACGAAAATACGCACAGCAGCAAATACAATAGTCGAGACACCTGATACTATTACTGAAGTATTCACCTCATACTTCTCAGACCTTTATAATCACTCCCCTCACCCCCAAGCCAATAACACAACCTATATGGATGACATACAACAATTCCTGTTGGAACTTACAATTCACAAAGTGAGTGGAGCCGAAGCAGAATCACTACGAGACCCGATCACCCAGATTGAGGTAGAATCGGCCATTGCGTCCCTTAAAGGTAACAAGGCACCAGGACCAGACGGATACGATATAAGCTATTACAAACAATTTAGAGATATATTGGCCCTCCCCTCACGGCCCTTAGTAACCACTTTATGCAGGGTGGGGTGCCTGACAGAGACATGGCGACAGCAAACGTAGTACTACTGCCAAAACCAGATAAAGACGACACACTAGCTTCTAGTTATAGACCGATATCGCTCATCAATACCGACCTCAAGATATTTGCTAAAATATTAGCATCTAGACTCACCCCCCTCCTCCCGCACCTGATCCACCCTGACCAGGTGGGCTTTATGCCCGGACGTCAATTATACGAGAACACCAGACGGGGGGTAGACATACTGTAGTACATGGTGGAGTCCAAAGCGCCTTCTCTAGCACTCTCACTGGATGCGGAGAACGCGTTTGACAGGGTGCTGTGGCCTTACCTATTCAAGCTGCTCCATTTCCAGGGGTTCCCAGAGCCCTTTGTGATGGCGATACAAGCACTATATACAGACCTGAGGGCACAAATACTTATAACGGGGGCAAATAGAACGCCGTTCACCCTAGGTAACGGCACCAGACAGGGATGCCCATTATCAACTTTGCTGTTCGCCCTAACTTTAGAGCCACTTTTACAAGCTATAAGGCAGCACCCACACATCAAGGGAATAAAGATCAGTGGCACACCATTCACAGTCTCAGCATATGCTGATGATGTCCTGTTGACACTCAGTGACCCAATAGACTCACTTCACCACTGAACACTACTACTAGAATGGTTCGGGAATATAGCAGGTAACAAAATAAACTACTCCAAATCAGTAGCAATGCCCTTCCACTTAGAACCCCCAAACATAGCGCTCATACACAGACAACATCGCTTAAAGATAAACACATAATAATTTATGTACTTAGGGGTTCGCTTAACAGCAAACACATCATCTCTTTACGCCCGCAACTACAAACCCCTGCTCCAGATCCTCGTCACGGAACTAGATCAGTGGACAGACGGGCCTATATCTTGGCTGGGGCGCATAAATTCGATAAAAATGAATGTGCTGCCGGGGCTTTTATTCCTCTTTCAGGCACTCCCGGTGCGAGTCTCCCGGGGGGACCTGACAGGCATACAGCGGGCGATCAATTCCTTTATCTGGCATAATAAACGCCCGAGAATAGCACGCACTCTCCTATATAAACCAAAACCCAGAGGTGGACTGGGACTACCTAATGTATATAAACTATTACTTAGCGGCACAGCTAGCCCAAGTCATACAATGGCACACACCCCCAGATAAGAGACGCTGGGTTGACATGGAGTCGCTGATGACGGGACAGGACCTCCCGCAGTTTTTCATATGGGGACCTAGAACTCAAAGAGCCATGCTACGAACCACAAACCCGGCCATACTTAACTCCATACAGATATGGGACCAAACTAAAACTATATACTCCCTAAGCTCCCCTTTGTCCCCCATGGCGCCGGTCTTTAGGAATAGGGCGTTCCCACCGGGAATGAGGGCCCGGGACTATAAAGGGATAGAAGCCACAGGGCTACAAAGATACGTTCACCTATTTGTGACCAAGACATAGTCACATACGCACACCTAAGCACCAAAGCAACCCTACGAACAAGAGACTACTTCAGGTACCTACAAATCCGAGACTTTGCGCAGAGACCCTAAGTAAAGAAGGCAGCCCTGACACCACTGACCTTTTTCGAAAAACTGTGCTATACTGAGACTACACAGTTTAAGCTTATTACACTACTGTACAACCACCTCAACATTGCTCCAGACAAAGAGGGCGCATTACGATACACTGACCAGTGGGAAGCTGACCTGGGGGAGGTACTGGAGGGAACGGAGTGGCAGGACATATGGGAAGCATGCACCAAAACCACAATATGCATAACACTCCAGGAACAATCTTATAAAACACTATTTCGATGGTACACGACTCCAGTAAAACAAAAATATATGAGATTGAGGCCTACAGACGATTGCTGGCATTTATGCGGGGGGAGAGGCACATATATAAACAGGTGGTGGGAGTGCCCGAAGGTCTCGGCGTACTGGCGCAGAATAGTAGAATTTAGCTCACAAATCTTACAAAAACGGATGGCACTAGACCCCTGGACATGCCTCTTATCCAGACCCAAAGAGGGTCTCCCCAGGCACGAACAAAAACTTCTCAACATGACCTATTTAGCGGCCCGCAGGGCCTTAGCACAACAATGGTCATGCCCGGATCTCCCGCAGACACCTATGGTCAGGGCAAAGCTGCGAGACAATTATTTAATGGATAAACTCACTGCCCAAGTGCGGAACACATTGACCACTTTCCATAAGGTGTGGGATCTGTGGGAGCAGTACGACACATAGAACCACGGCCCGGGGCACCACTACCGGACGGGTATTTGGTCAAAGCCAGAACACAGGGCGTAGTCTGCTGAGACCGACGACCCCTGTCTCTTGGCCCCCAGGAGATCACTTCATCATACCACTTAATTAACTCTACTTGTCTCTTACTATCTCTCTTTTCTTTGTACTTATCTATCTACTCTATTTACTCTGCAAGCACACTAGACTTGTAATCCGGCAGGAGGAGTGGAAGGCTTGAACACAACTAAGACTCGCAGATAACTTGAGGGAACAAGTGTACATTGGCGCAAGTCTAGTGAAGGGTAAACATCACCAATGGGTACATTAAACATACCAGCACTGCCACTGAAGGAGACTCTCTTAAAGGCGATCAACCTGAGTCCCAGGAGAGCAAGCTGGAACGCAAACCGGAGCCGCAGTGGAACGCACGCGGCTGTCAGCAAGCCTGTCCACAACACGAGGAGGTCCACATCTGACTTCATCCGGACGGTGAGAAAGATTTTTTCATCTCTTTGGACACTCGTAATTTTAATCAGACAGCAGTTGCTCTCCATATTTGGGAACTTCCATGAACTTTTATTGTCTTTTATATTTTATGTGTTAGTCCTTGACAGTTAATTGTTGTTAAATAAAATCGTGCATATTTTAACCAATCTGTCGGCTGCACAGTATAATTGGCATAATCCGTTTTCTACTACAGTTGGATTACATATATTTTTTCCCTAATTTATTTATCTACAAGTGTATTGGTTAACACATATTGTGGAACCTCTACTAGATTATCTATATTCAGTTGATTTTATTTGTCTTTCTTGCCCTCATATGGGAAGAAAAGATACAAACAGCTGAAACATTTGTTATACAATTTGGTTATCTTGTTATCTCTGGAAACTATATTGCAACCATCTCCACAGAGTCCTGCAAATCACTATTGATTTTCAATAGATACCCTGCGATCAACCTACAACACCTACCCCCAATAACACTACCATCGTACATTGCCCTACCGGCATGCACACTCAACAGAAGAATTCTGATGGCAATGTAGACAAATCGCACAATGTATATATAATGCCTGTACTAACCACCCAAGTTTACTTTCTGTAACCCATGCATCGACATTGAAAGAACAAAGATTTGCATAAGCCTGTACTACCACAGCATAGCACGCCCATCAGAGCCAAATTAAATAATTGCGGCACTCTGCCTACAAAGCCTACTCCTCAATAACGCTGCCATTGTATATAGTTGCATTTGCTTGCCAACATAAAAGAAAAACTCTGATGACAATGCAAACAAGTTGCACAATGTATGTATAATGCCTGTACTAACTACCCAAATTTGCTTTCTGTAACACATACTCCGATATTGTACTGTCACTGCCATGCATATGACTACATTATTGTAGCACTGCTTGTTCGTCAGAACAAAAATAAAGAATAAAAAAAAAAACCCTATTTGGGCATTATTGGATTTTAAAACACTTTTTCTGCCCCTTTAAATCCATGGAAAAATGTGCCTCTTCCCCTCCCCCTTTTTCCTGTCCTATTGTTTCTCCAGCATGGCGTTGTCCCGGGGACACTGCCAGACCAGTTTAAACTGGCTACTTTGTCCCTCCTCAATCTACCATCAGCCCTTGCTATTTTCTGACCCCACCCTTCTCTGTACTATAGTGCACTTTTAACATTAGACATATTGAGCGCTCAGATCCAAGCTATCTGGGGATATGTTTGACACTATATATGCAAAATCAACAGTGCAGAGAGAATGTGAAATGCCCCCAAAGTGACAGCTATTCATACAAAACATAATATGTGTAACATCATGTTGGTTTAATAATCATTAAGATACTAATGATTTTGATATTTCTTTTCATGGTATAATAACATTGTTTTTAAGTTTTGTATGAATCGCTGTCACTTTGGGGCATTTCACATTCTCTCTGCACTGTTGATTTTGCATATATAGTTGGCACTGATTTTCCTTTTCACTATACACTATTTTCTAGGATGTTTCACATCATACCTGCTTCACAGTGATTACAACGCTATAAATAGCGTGCTTATACATATTCTACATAATGATCACATAGATTTTACTATCTATTTCACACGGAATTAATCTAACCCAGTCGTCACTGTTTAGACTGGTCTCTTAGCAACCACGCATACGCTATTACGCACGTCTAACGTGGTTACGTCACCACGCAAATCACATGACACTCGATTGAGGGGAGGAGGGTGATTATCACAATTGGTGAGTACACTACACTTTTCCTATATATAGATTGTTGTTATGGGTATATGTTGACCTTAAGGAAGACCCGGATGGGTCGAAACGTCGGTCATCTAACTGTATACCTTGTGATGGATTAAATAAGGTTTACTATTTGAAAGACCAAAGAGTCTTTTTTCTACATATACCATATATAACTCAGAGTGGGAGTGCACCAGGGCATACAATTTAATATTGTGTCACCAGCAAGGGTGAGTGCCATTATACTTATATTATATATATATATATATATATATATATATATATATATATATATATATATGCAGCAATAAGAGATGCACTCTCAGGTCTTAGTAAATCATAAGTCGGTATTTATTTTCCAAACAAGGTTTACATCATCCGATCGACGTTTTGACCCCTCAGGGTCTTTCTCAGGATCCTGAGGAAGACCCTGAGGGGTCGAAACGTCGATCGGATGATGTAAACCTTGTTTGGAAAATAAATACCGACTTATGATTTACTAAGACCTGAGAGTGCATCTCTTATTGCTGCATATATAACTTTCAACGTGGGATAGCACCAAGGCATTTAAACTATTTTATTTAGAAAGGGTGAGTGCCAAGTTACAGATTTTTTCATATATATATATATATATATATATATATATATTAATATTAAAATACACTTTAAATAACATTATATATATATATATATATATATATATATATATATATATATATATATAAATAATAAATACATAAATTGAAAAAGAAAAAAGAAAATAATTATAAAATTTAATTTAAAGCAAAATTATATACTGTTTAAATTAGTTCTAACTGCATTTTGATATTAATATGCATATATATTTAAATCAAAATACATTTAGAATTACGTTACTAATTAATCTGTTGTAAGAGCATTGTGAAAATACATCATCAAAAATTAATGTGATTGAAAAAAAATTAAAAACTACAACATTAATTTACAATCTGCTAAAATCAATTAATAGTAAATAATAAATCAATATTTCAGTATCACGGTGGTAAAATCAGATTGCTTCTGCTAACACTAGTACATGAGGTCAGTTAGCAAGTTAAACTACAGCTGGATCACGTGGCCCTGTTAGAAGCTGTGTGGCAGTTAGCAAGACACTGAATAATTACTCTTTGATAACAAGATGGAATGTGGAAAGCCCATAAAATCAGGGATTAAAAAGACTAGATTAACTGACATAAACCACATGTATTTCATTTTTATATGTGCGTGTATTTATGTATGTATTGATTTTCCTAAATATTATGTATTTTTTTCATGTTTCCTATATGTTTCGTAAAGAAATGGACCAATGGACTGCCCACCATCCTCAAGTTACGCGTATTAGTGATTTGTTAAAAAAAAAGAAAAAAAAAATATTTTAAATCTGCTTTTTTTTTTTAAAAACTCATTTTCCAAGAAACATATACAAAACTGTCCTCATTCACTTTTGTCCTTAATCGCAAAATTACATTAATTTCTGTTTATCTCTCAGACTATTACTTGTTAGCATTTTCATCTAACTTTTATTTTCGGCAAACAAAACAACATCTTTTTGTTAGGTAGGCTTTGACTGTTATCCTGTCGGTTGGGATAGAAAAAAAGAATGCTTTCTGAAAAATCGGCAGCATCATTCATATTTTTTATTACGGAAGTAGTTAATGGCCAATAAATAATTGCATAAGTTTAACAGCAGAGTAAAAAAAAAAAAAAAAAAACACTGTTATATTTCAGATGTATTTGTATCTATATTTTCATGTCCTTCATGCCAAAATATGTGCGATTTTTTGCAGAAGATATCACTATTTGCATTAGCATAAACTACCACATATGCAAAGATCTTAAATTAACATCGCATAAAACACACACTATGTTTTTATTAATGCGAAAAAAAAAGAAGAAAACGCAGGATTGCAGCCTTCAAATTTGTTCCCCATAGCGTGTGTTGTATAAGGATGACAGAAAATTAATTTGCATCTCATTAAACGACAGGCTATTTACAAGGTTTCTGAATTGATGTCAAACATCATTTTGGCACACAGCATTTGTACTGCAGGTTCATAGGGCTACAGGTGAAATAACACAATTAAACATCTTATTAGAGCTGGATGTATCACACCGAACATCTATCTCAATCATTTCTTCTCAACTTATTATGTCGGCCTTTGAGGCCCATCTATAATCACACATTCGTCTTTCAATCCTCTGTGTCGGTTTCTATGCAATTCCACATATCCCTATTCTAAGCAATCTCTTTAACACGGCATGTGCAGACTTGCCTTTGTAGCACAAAGTGTTAGCCACACGTTCGGGAAAGCCATTATTGAAGGACAATCACATCATCTACACAGAATGTGCTTTATATGGAACTGCAAGTTGTATAGTTACGCAGATTCTCAAGGTCAATCCTTAGACCTCATAAAAAATTCCAGTTTTCCAATGACCTGTTCAAATGGCACAAATTGATCAACCAGTAGTTTATTGTAAGGACACATTGCGGAACACTCACCTTCACCTTTAGTGCATTAAACAGTCCAGGTTCTATGACCATAGGAATGGACTTAAAATTTTAAAAAGTTCAATACAGTTTTCAGCAAGTGAGACCTAGATGTTATAAGTGTTCTTTAGCCCATTGGATGAATAAACTGTCGAGTTCACTGTTTTATTCTGGAGTTGCAATTGTTTGACATTCTGCAGAGTTTGGAAGAAGGAATACAAGTTTATTGATGGATGGGACACAGAAGTCATATTAAATCATCTTTTTCAATGAATTGGGAAATAACTTGTTAACAAAAGTAGTCATGGTAGAACATATTTTCCCAGCACAGTATCTCTAAAATGTGCAAGTCATTTAACAGCTTGCATGCCTACTCTTTTATTTACTGTGGATGTTTTATTTTATTTTTGTGCATGTTTTTTTTCTTTTTGTTTGTTTGATTATTTATTAGTATGTCTGTATTGTACTGTTTGTTTCCCCCCAAATGAGCTGTGCCGAGGAATATGGCAGTTTATCAATACTAGAAAATAAAAGTATTTAAGGCTGCACTGTAATTTTTATTATTTTCTTTATCCTTTCCTAAACCCCCATTATCTTAATGAATATACTCTCCCATCCTTTCCAATTGTCTCTAATTATATGTATTATAATTTGTACTTTGTAGTGAATCTCAATACATGGGAGCAGCCATTTTGTTCTCCTCTGCCCACCATGTTGACAGTTTGCCTTCGGTGGTATTGATTTCACTGATGGATTGTGGATAAATTTGACTGTCAGTTTTGTCAATATGACTGTTGAACACAAGGAAAAGTAGTCGCTACATTTCTTTATGTATTTTATCAAAACTAGAGCACTTGGGGGGAATTAAAAAAAAACAAGACTCAGCCACAGGGAGCTATATAGAAGATGGTTAGATGACGTTTATGTTTGTTGACTGAATGTCTTTAAAGTGGCGATACTGAGTAACAAAAGCTGGATAATATACTTTACGAGTCTCTGTTAAAAAAACAGAGTGAATGTTCTCCATGCATTGCTTAACCTGTATGATATATCTATAGAACTAACACCTGCTTGGGATTCCATTAATAGCTCTGCATGTATCTATCAAGGAGAATCAACAGGGTTCAAGTGAATATAGAAAAAGCCTCGGCACCTTGTCAGCCCTGCCATTCTCAGCGCACTAACAGGTCTTACAACTGCCTCCAGTAATTATTCACCTGGGCTTAAAGCCTTGAATTAATTTCCATGCTGATTGGCGATATAATGCGCTAATGCATCATTTGCATAGAAAATGTGGCAATAAATGAACAAGGCCTGTGAGACCCTGTGATGGCATCCATGTCAATTCCAACTCACACCTATTGGATCAAAAAGGAAAATGACAGTTATCAATCTCGTTAACTGTTAAAAGACAGTTATCAGGGTGAGCACACGGGGCAAACTGACACGAAAAATTATCACCTTCCAAAGAGCTGTGGTAGAGTTCAGAGCCAGATAACACAGAGGTGCGAAGGAAGAGGAAATTAAAGCGTTTTTGAACAATCTGTATCAGGTTAATTCCTAGCAGCTTAAAGGGATAGAACTACATACTGCAACACAGCAAGATTTACCCATAGACTTGGAATTATGGAGAAATGAAATTGGATTTGTATATAATAAATCATACCAGTTTTGCCAATATTTAGAAACAAGGCATATGTCAACACTGAATATTTCCCATGTTTCAGTTATCTCCTGTCCCGTAAGATTTAGAAATTTATAGGTGTGTCGGGACATTTAGAATTGATAGGGATGCAATTAGAGTTAGAATTGATAGGTATGCCAGGAGATTTACAAGTAATTGACATGCCAACGGAATAAACAATGTAGGCATGCCAGGAGATTTGTAATGATAGGTGTGCCAGGAGATTGATAAGAGATAGGTGTGCTGGGAGATTTACAAATTATAGACTGTGGTGGTCTGCCAAAGTATCACTGCCACGGATGCCCTTTTCCCAATAATATAATGCCAATAGTCCAAGAGTTGTAATATCGCCGGTGTCGTTAACCCCCCACATAGGAGCCAAGGCTTAATGCTGGGAGAGGACTGATTTATTCAGGGACACACATGGCCTTTTATGAAAAAGCCCCCACATGAGGTTTCTTATACATAAATGCAGGGAAATCCCTCCAATGATCCCTTTGTACCCGAGAGATAATCAGAATACACACTGATAATTACATTATCTCTCAGGGACAAAAAAACAACAATTCTTAACCACCACAAATGTACCCCCCAAATACATGGAAAGCCCACAAAAGTTATATCCCCAGATAGCTCTGTTTTGACCGGTATGCCACGAGGTTGAAGCCCAATAGTTCCAGGGAAATTGTGGCAAGAGCCGGTCTCCATTCGTGGAGTTTGTTACGAAAACAACATAAGTTATACAAAAACAGATCAGTGTACAATGCTCCCCTTGTTCCGTAGTACGTATCTCCCAAATGCCATTCGTGTAGGTGTAGAGGAACTTGAATGGGCAGTAGGTTCACGGTGAACCGTTTTTGCGGAAGTGCCTGGCCGAAAATAGTTCCAGGCACTCAATGACCAAGTCCCGCTTACTGCGTTTGGGAGACAAGATGGCCGTCATCCATTGTCCTAACCACGTGCGTTCGCATACATGAAATGGTGGCCACCCATTGGAGCATTCTGTTAATTAGTTATGTTGCGGTTTTCATACAGGATACTCAACGTTCCACGTTCTAATGGGTTTCTGGGGTGGTCCTTGTTCAGGAACCGAACCAAATAAAGTAAAGAAAAATAAACATGAATCAATTTTTGCAAAAGGAGCAGAAAGTGATGGGGCTTTTTCTTCACATAGGCATACCAAGAAATGTATAAATGATATGTGTGCCAGGAGTTTTATAAGTGATAGGCCTGCTAGGAGATTTATAATAGATAGGTGTGCCAGGAGATTTATAAGCGATAGGTGTGCCAGGAGCTTTATAAGAGATAGGTGTGATGTAGAATTATTAAAAACCTTTATTGATCCTGTATTGAATTTTTGTACTAACTCCATTTTAACTACATTACATGACATATTTTCCTAACAGCATTAAGAATATTGAATAGAGAATGTATTTTCTAGAAGGACATGACTAACACCGGAATTATCAAGTTCCTGTAATATGAAACAAAGTATACTATAGCTAGGCCATGAGAAACCGCTTGTATGAAATGTTCTTTCATAAAAAAGACCCTGAACCTGACCCAGAGTCTGACATCACTAACTACCCAAAATGACGCCCAAGCCCCCTTCCCACCGAGTAAACCTCGTGCTGGGTAAGATGGCGCTTGAGCCATCTGTCCACACCCGTGTCCAGAATGACGCCACCTCCCGGTGGGAGGACACCTATCCAGCCACTTAGTACTTGAGCCAATTAATAATATTGATGGGTGGACATTGACATAACCACTTAACACCTAATCCAATTAATGATGTTTATTTGTTGTTATCTTGATATTCAATGATGATGCAATTTCGCTCTTATAAGGGTCTGCAAGCCCGCTTTTTAACCAAATTTTCTCGAAGTGCTTTTAACCTGAACTCCGTGTGTCAGTGTGAACTTACTTCTGCGTATACGCAATTTAATCATCTCAGATTTGGACAGGAACAGATAGACATTTAAACATATTTGTTTATTTAAAATAATCCATAACAGGTGTACCAAGAAATGTATATGTGATAGGTGTACCTGGAGATTTATAAGAGATAGGTGTGCCAGGAGATTTATACAAGATAGGTGTGCCAGAACATTTATAAGAGATAGGTGTGCCAGGAGAGTTATAGGAGATAGATGTGCCAGGAGTTTCATAACTGATAGGTGTGACAGGAGTTTTATAAGTGATAAGCGTGCCAGGAGATTTATAAGAGATAGGCACGCTGAGGAATTTTAGAAGTGATAGGTGTGCCAGAAGATTTATAAGAGAGAGGTGTGCCAAGAAATGTATATGTGATAGGTGTGCCGGGAGATTTATAAGAGATAGGCGTGCCAGGAGTTGTATAAGAGATAGGTGTGCCAGAAGTTTTATAAGTGATTGGAGTTCCAGGAGCTTTATATGTGATAGGCGTGCCAGGAGATGTATAAGAGATAGGTGTGCCAGGAGATTTATAAGCGATAGGTGTGCCAGGAGTTTTATAAGAGATAGGTGTGCCAAGAAATTTATATGTGATAGGTGTACCGGGAGATTTATAAGAGATAGGTGTGCCAGGAGATTTATACGAGATAGGTGTGCCAGAAAATTTTTAAGAGATAGGTGTGCCAGGAGTTGTATAAGAGATAGGTGCGCCAGAAGTTTTATAAGTGATTGGAGTTCCAGGAGCTTTATATGTGATAGGCGTGCCAGGAGTTTTATAAAAGATAGGCGTGCCAGGAGTTTTATTAGTGATAGGCGTGCAAGGAGTTTTATAAAAGATAGGCGTGCCAGGGGTTTTATACGTGATAGGTGTGCCAGGACATAAGTGCTAGGTGTGCCAGGAGTTTTATATGTGATAGGCGTGCCAGGGGTTTTATACGTGATAGGTGTGCCAGGACATAAGTGCTAGGTGTGCCAGGAGTTTTATATATGATAGGAGTTCCAGGAATTTTATACGTGATAGGTGTGCCAGGACATTTACAAGTGATAGTGGGCCAGAAGTTTTATATGGGATAGGAGTTCCAGGAGTTTTATACGTGATAGGTGTGCCAGGACATTTATAAGTGATAGTGGGCCAGGAGTTTTATATGTGATAGGAGTTCCAGGAGTTTTATTCGTGATAGGTGTGCCAGGACATTTATAAGTGATAGAAGACCAGGAGTTTTATAAGAGATAGGCTTGACGGGAGATTCATAAGAAATAGGTGTGTGGGGAGATTTAAAAGTGATGGGCGTGCCGGGATATTTATAAATTATATACATCCCAACAAGCCCATAAGTGATTGGTATTCTGACAAATCTAAAAGTAATGTGCATTTTTATTTGAGTAAATATATTCTACAAATGTTAAGGAAATGTAGACATTTGTATTTCATATTGTTACAGTCCTTTTCTTGCCTTTTTGGTATACATAGAGTTAACCCCTTAAGGACCGCTGACGGTTCAGGACCGTCAGCGGTAAAACGTGCGTTTGGACCGCTGACGGTCCTGAACCGTCATAACGGTTTTGGGCTACTTACCTGATTGCCGTCGGTCCCACGGCGGCGATCAGCTCTCCTCCCGGTCCAGGGGGGTTGCCTGTCTGCCCGGGCAGTCCCCCCTCGGCAGATCAGGACCCCACGGCCATGTGATCACTCGATCACATGACCGCAATAGGGGTCTGTGTATCTGCCTGCAGGGGGACTGTCTGTGCTGACAGGCAGTCTCCCTGCATCTGTAAAATCAAAAATAAAGTGTAAAAAAAAAATAATATGTGTATATATATATATGCTATATATACATGTATTATATCTATATATACCTATATATAATATATGTATATATATCATATATATAATGTCACACTAAGTGTATTTTTATATTTATATATACGTATATAATTATAAAAATACACTTATATTTAAATTACACACGAATATATACAAAATATATAATAACTATATATATGGTATATATATATTATTATAAAATACAAATAATATGTTAATAAAAATAAATAACAAAAAATAAAAATAATTTTTAATAATTAAAAAAAATTATATATATATATATATATTCAGTTTTATTCTAACAGTATTTTGATATTGATATATATATATATTTATATCAAAATACACTTAGAATGTAATGATATATATATCTATGTATAAATAAATAAAAATAATACGAAATATACATATGTCCACATACATAATTACATAAATAATTTCATAAATATACACGTAGACGTCAAATATATAAATATGTATATATATTAAAATTCTACGTGCATATTTATGTAATATTTTTACCTAATTAAGTAATTTTAATGATTGCAATTTGAGGGACCTGCCTGCCAACCCAGGCCAAAAGTCCAGATAATTTAATTTGCTAGCACTGTGTTTAACCCTGTAACTTTCTATGACACCCTAAATCCTGTACATGGGGGTACTGTTTTACTCGGGAGACTTCGCTGAACACAAATATTAGTGTTTCAAAACAGTAAAACATATCACAGCGATGATATTGTCAGTGAAAGTGAAGTTTTTTGCATTTTTCACACACAAACAGCTCTTTCACTGAGGATATTATTGCTGTGATATATTTTACTGTTCTGATACACTAATATTTGTGTTCAGCGAAGTCTCCTGAGTATAACAGTACCCCACATGTAGAGGTTTTATAGTGTTTGTGAAAGTTACAGGGTCAAATATAAGGCTTGATTTTACTTTTTTTTTTTTTATTGAAATTTGTCAGATTGGTTAGGTTGCCTTTGAGAGCGTATGGTAGCCAAGGAATGAGAATTAGCCCCATGATGGCATACCATTTGCAAAAGAAGACAACCCAAGGTATTGCAAATGGGGTATGTTCAGCTTTTTTTAGTAGCCACTTAGTCACAAACACCGGCCAAAGTTAGCGTTTTTTGCATTTTTAACACACAAACAAATATAAATGCTAACTTTGGCCAGTGTTTGTGACTAGGTGGCTACTAAAAAAGACTGGACATACCCCATTTTGAATACCCTGGGTTGTCTACTTTAAAAATATGTACATGTTAGGTGTGTTTCGGGGATTTATGACAGATAACGGTGTAACAATGTCACTATTGATACATTTAAAATATATATATATTGAAACAGCAATTTCCTACTTGTATTTATAGGCCTATAACTTGCAAAAAAAAGCAATAAAGCATGTAAACACTGGGTGTTTTTAAACTCGGGACAAAATTTTGAATCTATTTACCAGTTTTTTTCATTAGCTTTTGTAGATAAGTAAAAGATTTTTCAAGTAAAAGTCCAAAAACATGTTTTTTTTTTTATTTTTCACCATATTTTATTATTTTTTTTTAAATACAATATATGACATAATATATATACTGGTATGTAAAGTAAGCCCTTCTTGTCATGAAAAAAACAATATATAACTTGTATGGGAACCGTAAATGAGAGAGCGGAAAATTACAGCTAAACACAAACACCACAAAAGTGTTAAAACTGCTCTGGTCCTTAACGTACAAACATCGCAAAAACAGGCCGGTCCTGAAGGGGTTAAAATACCAAAGACTACCTTGGTCTCTTCTTGCACAGGCACTTATATAAACACCTATATTGATTTAAAATGCAGGATACATAACATGTTTTATGATCTTGAAAAGTAATTATTTTCCAATTTATTGAAACCATATCGACCGGTTTAGAAAGAAGGTTCAAAACAGCCCTTTAGTTGAAGGTTAAAGACCATTTATGTGAAAGTCAGATAATAGAATAAGGAGAATGAGCCGGTTCGGATTCATTAAATTCCTTAATTGCATGATAAAGTGTTTTTTGTCGATTTCAGCTCAGTGTATTAAATTATTAAAGGGAGATAGAGAAATGCAAGGCCCTTTGTGAAAAAAAAAAAGAAAAGATCATTTACATCCATCTGTAGACCTGTGCAAATGACGGCAAGTCTAATTGTCATCAAAAAGGATATTCCTATCGCGTCTTTCTGAAGCGAAATGCTGCATGTCGTTGATGCAATTACAGAGAGCCAAATATGGTTTAATACAAGCAGTTTGGTCTTGTAACGTACAGCGATCTCGAAAGAGTCATGGATGCAAGACGTCAAGACATTTGCATTTCAATTAACACATGATGCAGAATAAATATGGAAACCAGACGACAAGACTATGATTTCAAATGTAAACTATATTTAGAGATATGTAAAATGTATTCTATACAAAACCACAGGCACCCGTTCACAAGATGGCTGTTGATTAATAATTTTTAATCTTGGTGCCTGAGTGACTCTACTTTGTTGCAAAGTTTGTAAATATAATTTGCGCATATTTGGCCATTTATGTAGAATTTAGGATGGGTTTTCCCAGTAAGAATAGTTTTGAAAATTTAGTTTGAAGTAATTATTGAGAAACAAAAATGCAACAATGAAAACAATTTCACATAAACCTAACCCTAAAAAGCAATAAACATTTTTAAAAAAAAAATCAAATGTCTTTGGCTTTTAAATCATCATTTTTTCCACGTAAGTCTCTCACATATGAACACGTTTAGAATTGACTAGAATTGTACTGGATACAATTATTCATATAAAAATGTATTGCAATTATTCCTAGAGTTAAACATGTTCTGAGTCTTATACTGTTTAACATGCAACGTTAAGTCCTTCAAGTTGTTATGGTAGCAGACGATGTTCTACCTTCAGGGATTAACGCATTTTCAAATGGTTTAGCTAAAAATTGGTCCCGTTGTGCCTGACACTCCTGCCTCCACAAATTTTTCTGGGTTGTCATTGATTGGCTGAGAGCGTCAATGTGATGTTGGGTGTGTTCCTTTAAGATCAATGAATTGCTGATCATGTGATCACAGCCAGTAATTGGGGGTAATTCAGAGCAACTGATCCCAGTTATTGTGCACTCTATTAGAACAGAGACTGAGAGTTGTGTAAATGAGATGTATAAGTGAGCAAACAAAGGATGCAAAATCTTAAGATTTCCATTAGGCTTGTACGTTCAGTTTCAAACAGAGTGTGATTCACCTGAAGTTTTGGCGATCGCCGGGTAATCCGAATTCCCTAACAATTGAAACTATTTTATTTGCTTTGTGGTTTGGAGTTCTGTCCATGATGCCAAAACAAATAGACAATTAATGGGAAATAGATCATTGATGGCTTGGGGACAGTTACCAAAGGGTTTATTTAGTAAAGTCCTAATGACTCTGTACCAAATGGGGTAAAAATTGGTCAAGTAGTCAAATAACGCTTAGGCGGTGTGAAGGTTAATCATGTGGCGGCTGGCCAGTGCTTGCTAGCCAGCTGCCACATTCAATAGTAAATAAATAAACAGACAAAAAGATTATGGGGTCCCCCATGTAATATCAGTAAGAGCATTCTGATTTGTTGGTTTGTAAGCAATTAATCATTGCACACTGATAGCCAAGTCGGTAGAGAAAGAAAAAATAAAGTATAATAAATGGTACGTATATATATATATATATATATATATATATATATATATATATATATATATATTCAATAGTTATTAATTTTATTGCATTCCTCAATATTAATAGCTTGAGGGGAGGAGGTAGGGACACTTATTTTTTTTATAGAGGGTGGCTAGGGTACTGGCAACCCCTAGCCACCCAGGATAGGACAGGATAAAGGAGGAAATGCAACTATTTGGGCTTTGGACAATAGCATGTCCGCCCCGCTTGTTTAATCAATTAAAGTCCCCCGCCCCCACTGAACTGCCATTGCTGTTGGAATTCAGTCATGTTTAGTGAATAACCCCTTAAGTGTTGATTTTATTCACAGATCAAATGAAAAGTGACCAATAGAGGCAAAAGAAAATCTATATTTATATACTTGCTTTTCGACTGATTCGTTTTTCTGAAACCATCACATCGAAAATATTTGCCCAAACCGAAAAGCCGCATGGACGATTCCCGAAGCAACTGAATTAATTTATTTTCTGCCAAACTAAATATTTAGTCGAAAATTCCTTTAGTACTTGTTAGGGAAGCCATGCTGTCATACAAAAATGCATTAAAATCTGTAATTTGTTTTTACACATTTCCAAGAACTGAGCAGGAAAGCAAATTATTTATTAAGTTCCCGTCGATCACATGTCCAAGGGTTCAAAAAGTGAAATGAATTAACTTTTTAAAATAAAATATGATAAAAGTGTAGAATCCAGGTTAATTTATTGTATTTAGCATGTATTGGTACACAGAAAATGTTATTTTTGCATCGCTAGTAAGACGTGATTTTATGGTAATTTAAAACACCCAATACACAGAGGGTGTAGTTAAAGGCTGAAATCCATCTTCATCAATATTTTACTGCTCCTATAAAGTGCCGCAAAAGAAATTTTACTGTTTTGTAAATATGAATTTCTGTTGAAAAGCTAAAATTGCCAAAAGAAATCTTCCAATTGTTCATTCCTTGAATGTAAACCGAGACTGCTACTCGCTTTAAGTGTATTAAATATAAATATGTGTTTACATATAGTTCTATTGCTATGAAAAAAAAAAAATGTTTATTAAATCAACACCCTGCATTGGAAGTCCTGACATTAAAGATGAGCTTAGTGTCTTGAATCCCCTCCAGTCTTCTTAAATCACATTGTTATCTCTCTCTTTGAAATGTAAAAATACTGAATCTTCAAACAATTATTTTGATGGCAAAAAGACATTTAGAAACAGAATCTGTACATAACGCATTCTTACTCAAGTCAAGAAACATACTGCGCTGTATGAAACAACAAACTTGTAAGTGGAAACAAAGCATGAAATTGTGTTTCCAGTCAATGCCTTGTAAACTGAATGCTAAGTATTTAGATTTTTTGCTGACACAAGAAAACTTATTTAATTAATAAAGAGCTAAAGAATTATAGTAAAAGAATTCTAGCTAACCCGTTACTGTCCTTTGATTCGTTAATAGAATATACTTAGTATAATTTGTTTAATTGTTCCTTCGCTCTTCTGAGACCATTTATGGAGCACTGGAAACTTTCCGAACCTCAGGTGCTCTCCAATTTTTGATCGCTACCTTCTTTTCAAGTCTTGTGAATTAGTAAGAGCGTCACTGCATGTTGTTAATGTCTATCTTTTTTTTTTGATATTTAAGTTTTTTATTTTCCATCAACATAGTTAGAAATACAATCTTAGTTGTAAGGACATTGAAATTGTGCAAGGTTACAACATATAACATAACTTTGTTGTTTTAACAATAATGAATTAAGCAGACTAGGTGGAGTGCTCGGTTTGCTGACAATAAAAACATGCAACATGTCGTCTTTAGATACAGGTTTTGGTTTTTGTTTTTCGCTTTGTTTTTTGGGGGGGTTTTTTGTATGTAAGTACACTTAGTAATGAGAATATACGGGTTGGTTTTAACACCAGTACATTAGGGTTATACTTAAATAAACGTCATAGTTGGTACCAGCCTAATGTGTGTATGTTCCATAAAGATAGAATATGGGATGGGTTCTGTGTGCGGTAGGGGGGGGGCTTTACTTCTGGTCTCAGAATGGTACAGTTAGGACCATAGGTATATCTGTGCCCCACCAGGACTGTGCCTAGTGACTTTGGCAAATAACGGTCTAGGTAGGTTGAAGCGGTTCCGACTGAGTCTCATGTCTCAGCTGCTCGGTGTAGGCTCCTTTTTAGAAAGTCGTTCCAGGGTTCCCAGATGTGAGTGAATTTATTAAAAAAATTTGCCCTGGCATACGTTATTTCCTCTAACTGTTTAGTGTCTTCTACTCTCAATATCCATTCCCTAATTGATGGTATCTGCACTTGTTTCCAGTATTTGGGTATGAGTTGTGCTGCTGACATAACCAGATGATTGAATTAAGCTGTTTCCCTCCTTCGGAGACCCTGGGGAGGGAGCATGAATATGTAGTGTTGAGGTTCAAATGGGATTCTACCTTTAATAATAGTCTGTATTAGAGCATGTATTCTATTCCAGAATGTTGCTATTTGTGGGCATTGCCACCAGATGTGAGAGTGGTGGGCTTCCGTATGCTGGCATCTCCAGCAGCTATCAGTGCTTGTGTTGTGGATCTTGCGAATTAATGCTGGGGTGTAATGCCATCTTGTGATACGCTTATAGTTACTTTCTTGGGCCGTAGTAGAGGAGGACGAGTTGTGAGCTATACGTAAGATAGAATTCCATTGTCGTTGTGACATGTCTATTTGGAGTTCCCCTGACAACTTTGTGGTGCAACTGGGGAGTCCAGGGTCTTGGCACTCTTGAGCTAATTTGTACATGGTAGAAAGAACCTGTTTAGGTAGTGGGTGTGTGGAACATAACTGTTCAAATCTTGTTAGATCCCTCACCCCCCTGGGAATGAGATTTTTACTCTTGATGAAATGTACTAGTTGATTATATTGTAAGAGTTGGTTGCCTGTGTAGTCTATGTTTGGTAGAAGCTGCGTTAGGTCTTTTATTTTGTTATCATGTATCATATCTCGTAGTTGTAAACTTAGTCCCTTATGGTAAAGGTCATATGTTTTCCCAGTTTTCCCGCTTTGAAAGCTGAGATTATGTGTGGGGGTAAAGAGGGGAAGGATGGGGTGAGAGCATTGTTGTCTTTGTCAACCTGTACCAAACCTTAAGTGTAGCTTTGATTGTAGGGTGTGTGTTAAGTTGTCTATATTGTTGCGGATGGAAGGGTGAAATCCAAGGTAGTACTTTCAGTGGGGTATCTGAGAAAGTATTTTCTAGTTGTACCCATTGGTGTGTCGGCGTGTTTTTGGTCCATTCATAAATTCTGGATAGGTGAATTGCCTTTTGGTATAGTTCGATATCTGGAAGGTGCAGCCCTCCCCTGTCTCTGTTTTTAGTTAGTGTTTTTTGGGCTAATCGGGGTCTTGTGTGAGACCAAATGAAGTTCGTAAAGGATGATCTGACTGTGTCAAAGAATTTGTTCGGCAGTGTAATAGGAAGTGTCTGAAGGAGGTATAGTATGCGGGGGAGTATGTTCATTTTCACAATGTTTATTCTACAGAACCAACCAAAGCAGGGTCTATGCCATGTTTGGAGGTCTCTAGTGATAGCTGCTAGTAGAGGAGGAAAGTTCAGGTCATACAGGGATTCTAGCTTTGTTGGGATATGTACTCCCAGGTATTTTATCGATTTGAATGTCTATCTTTTTATATCTTTTTATAATGCTCTATAAAACTAAAAGTTTGTGCTGTTTTTGGATTCTTTGCTCATATTGAGAATGCTTAACCTTGAGTTTGCTCTTGAGTTTGTTCAAAGCAATTTATTTATTTATTTAAACTAAACGAACATAGCTTTCACCTCTCCATGTCCTGGCCCAAGCTCCACACATTTTGGCAGGGGCGTATTAGCCGCGAGGCAAACAAGGCATTTGCCTTGGGAGGCATTTTCCAGGGGGCGGCAAAAAAAGCCGCCCCCAAATGCCCAAGGCAAATGTCTTGTTAGCCTTGCGGCTAACAGACATGCTGGGCGGTCGGGCGGCGCTGCTGGGCGGGCGGCCGGCGAGGGAGCACTCCCCCTGAGCGGTCTGCTCAGCTCCCTCGCGCGCCGCACAGTGAGGCTGGGAGCCGGAATATGACGTCATATTCCGGCTCCGCCTCCCAGCCTCACTGTGCGGCGTGCGAGGGAGCTGAGCAGACAGCTCAGGGGGAGTGCTCCCTCGCCGGCCGCCCGCCCAGCAGCGCCGCCCGACCGCCCAGCAGCCACTGGACCACCAGGGAGAAAGATGACCCCCCCAGCATTCCCAAAGGTAAGGAGGCTGGGGGGGTTAAAGTAAAAAAAAAAAAAAGAAAAGTGTTAGTGAGTGTGTGTGTGTCTGTGTCTGTTAGTGAGTGTGAGTGTGTGTGTGTCTGTTAGTGTGTGTGTGTCTGTTAGTGTGTGTGTCTGTTAGTGTGTGTGTGTCTGTTAGTGTGGGTGTCTGTTAGTGTGGTTGTCTGTGAGTGTGGGTGTCTGTGAGTGTGGGTGTCTGTGAGTGTGTTTGCCTGTGAGTGTGTTTGCCTGTGAGTGTGTTTGCCTGTGAGTGTGGATGTGTCTGCTAGTTTGTGTCTGTTAGTGTTTCTGTTAGTGTTTCTGTTAGCGAGTGTGTGTTTCTGTTAGCGAGTGTGTGTTTCTGTTAGCGAGTGTGTTTCTGTTAGCGAGTGTGTGTTTCTGTTAGCGAGTGTGTGTTTCTGTTAGCGAGTGTATGCGTATGTGTCAGTGAATGTGCGTGTGTGTGTGTATTTAGAATGCGGGGCGGGGTAAAGGTTGGGTGGGGGGTGCGCGGGGGGGGGGGGGGGCGCCTGAGTTTTGTGCTGCCTAGGGCAGCACAATACCAGGATACACCACTGCATTTTGGGCTATGGTTGTGATATGTGCAACATTCCTTATGGTCCAGCAGGTGTCATGGGGAAGTGTGTGCATATCTATCTATCTATCTATCTTTCCATTTTAGTTATTTACTATTGCCATTTGTATAGCGCCAACAGATTCCGTAGCGCTTTACAATATTAGGGGAGGGGGGATTTAACTATAAATAGGACAATTACAAGAAAACTTTCAGGAACGATAGGCCAAAGAGGACCCTGCTCAAACGAGCTTACAGTCTATAGGAGGGGGGTGTAAAACACAATAAGACCGGAAATAGCAATCAAATAAGGTGGGAATGAAGCAGAGCTGGATGAGAGAGTAAAGCTCTGCCCTATAGGAGAGAGCAAGAGAGACAGGTATATGAGGGAGAGGTTACTCTGGGAGGCCATAAGCTTTCCTAAAGAGATGGGTTTTAAGGCACTTCTTAAACGATTGAAGACTAGGGGAGAGTCTGATGGCAGAAGGCAGGCTATTCCATAGGAAGGGTGCCACCCATGAGAAATCATGCAAGCATGCGTTGGCCATACGGGTGCGAGCAGCGGACAGGAGAAGGTCACGGGCAGAGCGGAGAGACCGAGAAGTGACATACCTATGGATCTGTGATGAGATGTAAAAGGGGCTAGAATTGTTCAATACTTTATAGATATGGGTTAGTACTTTGAATTGAATCCTATAGGATACAGTAAGCCAATGTAAGGACTGACATCTATCTATCTATCTATCTATCTATTTATCCATTCACCTATCCATACATTCAGCCATCTATCTATATAATCCTATATAATTATTAATAGATAACCTAATTCGTATACTTTGTATTTGGAATTCAGATATCCGGACTAAGCCTTTCAGCAGTTTCCTCATTACCCTAAATTGTATTTGCCCTTCTACAGCAAATCAGGTTCAATCATTTTTGCTGAATGTTAGAATTCTGAGGGACTGAGAACTTTATTGAATACCCCAGAATGTTTGCACTTGCATTTCAATTCACACTGCCAAATTAACTGCCTATTCATTAAAGGAAGCCTATTAGATTAGTTCATGTAAATATTCTTCCAATATTTCCAGTAAATAAGGTTGATCGTAAAGAGAACTGGTGATATTCATGCGTAACATAGCGTTAGACAAGAAGTCAGTTTTCTATCACACACACAATTGTGTTAAACATCATTAATTGCTGTAAATCCTGCTGAGAAGTGGTAACAAACTGTGTAGCAATTTGTGGAATATAGCATAAAGCCTGTGTGTATATCTGAGCTTGCGTATATTCTATTTAATTACAATGGGACTAACAATGCCATCTTGGCTCTTGGTTAAGCTACGTTTATAAGCACTATTAAGATATTAAGCAGAAATCTTTATGTTTAAGAATAAAAAATGGTTTTATTGAAATGCCCCAGGAATTATGATCTTTTGAACCAATAACCAATGGCCCAATATGAGTTGTTACTGGCTAGCATAGCAACAACTGGGCAACCTTTTTAAAATCCTGTATTTAAATGTCTGAAATCAATGCTGCTTCATGAACCACACCTTCTTTGATTTTTTTGTTTCATTTAACAAGATAATATTTGATGTTATTTAAGAAATACACCTGGCTATTAAACCATTTTAATCAGCAAAGCTCGGAGACGATCGTTCTGCTGGAATATAATTATTCTCTTTTTGAATATTTTCTCTTTATAAAATTTCCGTTTTCTGCCTCTAATATCTTTTTCAATTTTAAATGAGGTGAGTTAATGATCGCATACGATACAGTATAAGTAAGTAGATTAGAAAGAATTTAGTTTCTTTCTACAACCGAGACAGGTAAAGAAAGAAAAGGGATCATACCTTTACTTGTGTTAATCATTCCTTTAAGTCACTGAGTGTAATAAATTACAATCTAATGTTAGAGACTGATTGATAGCACCAGTTTTCATAGCAATCACAATCGGAAATTCACGGACAAATTTACTGCCATCAAAGCAACCAGAGTCAGAAAACGTTATTAACCTAAACCCGGTCCTAATTGGTGTCTTTTTTTTATTAATCTCTCAAAGATGAGCTATAGGCCAATATCACAAGCTTAATGGCAAGAATGTTTTTACAGGTTTTTCCGTTACATTGCTAGATGAAGGTTATGATGATGCTAATGAGAGACAGTTGTCGCTTAAAGTATCGTGTTCCACATAGACATTGCACTGAGTGTATGTTTATTTAAGATCCATCTAAACCCCATGGTTAATGGTTGATTGTGATCTACCAACCAATCTAAGAGCTAGTTGGAAGATCGTCAGTTAGTATTAGAGAAGTAACGGTGGCCAAGATATATACAGAATCTCCCAGTGTTCAGATACAAAACATTCCATATGCACGTGGCTAGCAGCTTCATTCTACCTATGTGCTGAGAAGCATGGGATGTTGTCAATCTGCACAGTGACAGCTTGATAAGCATATTATACAGCGGGCTGTGTGTGTGGAGAGGGCGAGATATGGGATCATGTTAACCGTGTTAATAAAGTCTGGCCAGCCCTGCTCTAAACAGACCAATCCGGTATTGTGCGCATGTGCATTTAATTTGTTATTGGTATGTTATATTGTAGTCACAATGCCTAATTCTCCTTTATTTGGAGTAAATTGCCAGTGAATTGTTAGTTAACATTACTTGTACATGTCATTGTGTCAGGAGAACTATCTGCTGATGCCCAATATTTAGTCTTTTTGACTAATTGTAGCAAAGCATATATAAAGATTTTGAAACGAATTGCAGTAAAAGTAGTATAGAAAAATATTGGATGTGTGGACTAATGCATTAGGGGTATCCTCAATGTTCCAAAAGAAGAGAAATCAGCCACACATTCTGTTGGTCTCTATGGTTATCGTTTTCACCCCAAAATATCGCTTTATGCCTAACCTGAGCTTGTGAGAGTATTACTAAGATAGAAGTAAGATAAGTTCATTGTAGTTGTGAGACTAACAGCATTGCTTCCTTCTCGATAAGACGGAAAATGTGCAGCTGTTTAACGATTCTCACATCACAAACTCATTTATGGTTTGTAAGAATGTGAAAATCACACCAACACATTGCAATTCTCAGAGCTTCCTCTCTCCATTTCTTTTTACAAACGTATTTTAAAATTTAAATTCCAAGTCTTGTCAAGTTTTTATTTAACCCTTCTCATCCTTTCGTTAAATTGACTGGTTAGCTTAGCTGGCATGGAGAATTTTCCCAGTTCGACTATTTTGGCCTTAAATCACTTTAAAATTCCCAAAATTCTTCATTTAGTGAATAACCCTTACTGTTATCTTATTGAGGATTAACTAAAGCCTAGAATTAGATCAAGTGTTATCAAGGGAGGACTCTTTCCTTTATCTATTTGCTAAAACAACGTGATACAAGGTCATCTGAGTTCTTCTATATTTGTATCCATCATATTGAAATGCGTGGAGCAGATGATTGAAGACAGTATATATACTTGTCACTGTGTCAGGAGAAGTATCTTCTGATGCCCAAATTCTTAGAAATATTTAGTTTTTTTGACTTATTGTAGCAAAGCATATATAAAGATTTTGAAACGAATTACAGTAAAAGTAGAATAGAAAAATATTGGAAGAGTGGGATTGGGATCACTGCAACATTAATAACTGCTCACCGGCAATTAACAATATCAGTTAAACGAACACTATAGGCTCTGGAACACAAACATGTATTCCTGTACACTAATAGGATAGTGTTCACATCATTTAGTTCACAGATTGAGTGAGAAGAAGTAACCAATAAAGCAGGGATAGGCAACCTTTGGCACTCCAGATGTTGTGGGCTACATCCCCATAATGCTCTTACACCCATAATGCTGGCAAATCATCATGGGAGGTGCAGTCCAAAACATCTGCAGTGTCGAAGGTTGCCTATGCCTGCAATAGAGGAATAAACAGGAGGAGCAGTAAAAAATAAAACCTATAATATAGTAATATATTAATTTAGATTTTTTTTCTTCTCTTCATTTTTCCTTCTATCGCTCACTGCTCACATGATCTGTGAATAAAATCTACATTTAGTGACCGTCTTCTCTTAATAATCATTTGTTTTTCCATCAAACATGTCTTTTTTTTGGTGTCATGGATGGAATCCAGAATCACAAACCAAAACGAGCATTCGTGGTCATTGTGCCTTTTGATTCGTTTGTGATTTGGCTACTTTTCAGCTCAGAGTTTGGGAATTTGACGAATCACCTGATCAGCCAAAATTCAGATAAATTGCAATGTGGTTTGAAGCGAATCTTCAAGTTTAATGTCAACAAGGTGGTGGACCTCTCCATCTGTGATATCAGCTCTGTCAACCAATACAGTAATAAATTCAAGGGTGCTGTTATTTTGCCACCTTTCCATATATCGAGTACAATGTCCCTAATGTGAACAGATTCCTCTTGGTTAAAGTGTTCCCATTACGGGGAGAGGTTGGTCCAATATAGTGATAAGATATGTAAGTGACATATTTCATTTGTTGTAAATCCTAAATCAGAGAATGGGATCCTCCAACTGCTAATTAAATGGTAAAATAATTATAGGTTAAATGTTCACCCCCCAAGAAATAACCAGAAAGGAAAATTGAAGATAAGGAGGTCATAAATGGAAAAATAAATTAGAAAACAACCAGATGTATTTATGTACTGTTTATGTATTTTGCTAGCATGTTTTGTGCTCAAATAGATATTATATAGAATATCCTGTTTCCAGTTTGACGCACTGACACTTACCACCTCAATCTGCCTTTTTTTTATTAAAAAAGTACGTTTGTTAAAATCAGCCACAATAAATATATGTTCTTTTCTTTAGATTTCTCTGCTTTTTTTTTTTGTTCCACCAGACATTTTGTTTATCAACTGAATCATGTCATTGTGCTCCGGTTTGATAACAGGTGTAAACACTTTGCATTAAAAAGAACTAATTTAATCGGAATATGCAAATAGACAGAGGTTTGAATGGAAAGCTCTCAGAGGAAACCGACAGGCCAATTTTGCAGGAAACAAATAAAAAAAGAACATAAAGTTGTTTTATTAAGGAGTAGAATTGTTCTTGCCGATCATTGTAGACCACAATGAAAAGTAAAAAAAAATATTTGAGAATGCAGAGTAATTTCAGCAACTAAACATTGGTCTGCGCACAGATATAAGAATACGCAATTATCATGTACAACTAAGTAACATATGCTGTCCTGTTCTCAACAGCTGTAGGTTAGATGCTGTTAAAAACGGTATCCTCCCTTCTTTCATATTTCAAAATTCAAATTCACAGAAATATAAGAGCACCTGCTCAACAAAAACAGTATTTCTAAATATGTTCTGAGCTTGCACACAATTACTGAGAAGTGTATTGGCCACCATTGTTACGCGACTGTTCTTTTTGAATAGAAATGGCAAATAAGTTTCCCATGCAGCTGCATCTCATCAATTGTATAACTCGTATTGGCCTTGTGCCAGCCCTCAAGATCTCAAGTGCCACCCAGATACCATATTGATTTGCAATCGAAAATAATAGGCCATCAGCTGAATTATGGCAGAAGCGACAGGATATTTCATATTTATTTATTTTTTAAGAAAAATGAATGTGTTTTATTTCTATAACTCCCCGAGGGTCATGGGCAAAGGCTGCTCCTTTGGTATTTTGTAGATATTAGAAGACAAATGACAGGGTATTGTTTATTGTTTGCGAATTCCAGGGGCAGACGTTGGTTTTTATTTAGCAGACAAAGAATTGTTGTGAATGTGTATAAGGTGTTTAATTGTGGGGTTACATAAAGTGATTAAATAATAATAATAATAATAAATGACAAAATAATATAAAAATACAACTTAAAATGTTTTGTTTTTCTTAGGAAAAATAGTCTATTTTTTTTGTATTTTAATAGATTTTAAAAGGTCTACTTGTTGCCTTTAATTTACTTTTTCCAACGTTTCTACTAAGACCAACTAGATCTCGGATGATCTGATACAAAAGAAAGGAGAATTAATGTACCTGAACTCTAAATAATAGAATTAGGATTTGCAGTACCACATGTAACCACTGGTGGTGTCCTACATATAATATCACTCATAGCAGCGCCTGCATGACTCCTATGTTTCTTTAAGGTGATTTTTGTAATGTATGTATTATAATGGTGAGTATAAATAAAAAAACACATCATATAGGGTCAGGCTACATAAGCACAATATACATGTCGTATAAACATATCATATAGTCATATCATATAGAAATATTATGTATAATAAAAAAACATATTATATTAGCATATTATGTAAATATATTAGACTATATAATCATACTATAGAAAAATGATATTATACAGGTTTTATAAACATATTAGGTAAGCAGGCTATATAAACATAGTATGTAGACATGTTATAGATGCTATATAACCGCATTATAGAAACATATTGTAAATGCAATGTAAAGATATTAGACAGACTATATAAGCATGTTATATACAAACAACTATTTCAGGTGTTTGTTGCAGTTTGATTGGGTCCAACATGATATTTTGGAAATGTAAAAAGTTAAAAATATGTGCAATGTGCAATTACAGATTAAAGCTGGGATTTTAAGCTTCTGTTACAAATATTAATCTAAATATTGTTATTGATTTTATCGCTAAATCTTTGTATTTTTTATTAGTATTTTCTTCCACGTATAAAAATCGCACATGTAATGCTGCGCCTGCTTTCCTTCATCGTGTGCTCTTCACGTACATCATATTTTCTGCATGTCTGCTGCTTCCTGTCGTCCGAGATTAACAGCTGGATTCAGGCTACAGCTGAAAAATAAATCACATACTGAGATTCAGCAGAATTTCTACATATTTCTTTATATATTTAAATCAAACAAAATGACAGAAAAACAAAAAAACTAACAATTTTTCACAAAGATCTTCATAGTGTCAACAGCTTTATTGTTTCAGTTTAACTTTTTTTGTAATTTGTAAATAAAGCAAATATTTGTAAAATGTAAATTTTTGTCCAATTTCCCATCAATCTAACTAGACATAAATTGATTTTTATTTAAGAGTAAAATGGGTGCAGACACCTGTTATTTTCTGTAATTTCTGCTTCTGTCCCTTCTTACCCCGTGATTCCTTCTCCTCCTGGTGGACTCTCCTTGTCTCACCTATCACCCATAGTGTCTTAACAAGGTCCCTGTGGTATTGGAACCTTGGAACACTCAGAAAGAATTGCACTTCCTTAGCCTCTTTAATTCACACTGAGACAAAATCACGAATGTATAAAAATCCAAGTGTAGCCAATAGCTCTATGTTGTATCAGGAGTGAATCGCTCCCAAGCACAGCTGAATGAGCATTTTTCCCAACTCAGTTACTGTAGACTAAATTTTGCAAGCTGTTTGAGAACTCAATGATCAATGAGATAACGATGTAACTCGTGAAACGCCTTAATATTGAAGAAGTCGGCAGTGCATTTATACCCCCAGTGATTCAGCAAAATGTACAGAACTTAAGAGACACAAATACATATGTTGAAAAAGAAACTGCACTTTTTAATGAAACTGGGTCTTCCTATATAATTAAATCCTTAACTTGTGATGTGAATTTTAACTTGGATTGAAATGAAGTTGTTATATTATACACAAAGACCAGGAGTGCTGCTTCAACAAATGTACATGTATCACTGATCTTCTAACCATTTTTTGAAAAATCCTTTCCTGCACGAGCAATCCATCGATCTATATAATGCAGTATTTGTAACAGGTCACTGGAGAGTTAAATAGAAGCCTTATATTTATGCAAAATCATAAAAAGTTCCAAAACACAATTCTTGATTTTTTTTTTTTATGTCAACAGAGTGCCGTCAGTCAAATTGCCGACTGAACGATTAATTCATTTAAAAATGTGTGATTTATAGATAAAGTGCTGATTACATAATATCCACAGACCCAGAACATGAAACAACTCATCCATCATTAACAGTTTTTAAAACAAAGACAGAATTCTTTTTTAGAGTTATTCGATGGTCAGACACCTCTCATTGCAATGCATTCGTGCACCAACCGATGACATCATTAATGATTTATCAGCCATTACTATTCTCCATTCACATTCCCGATTAATTTACGGTTTGACTGTTGTCTACTTGGAAACACCAAGAACATTTATAAAATCTTTTTAACATCCTGTCCAAACTGTAGATGGATATATAAAGTAAAAGGAAAAGTTTCTACAAATCATAGCATGGGAAAGCTACGAATGTATATCTCAAGGTTATAATTTTATCAAATTAAGAAATGGTATTTTGATATTAGCTTCAGACTAACAACGTAAACGCACCTAAATGTGGACACTTTGTCTTCTTGTGGACTTTCTCAGCGTTTTCGCACTGCTCTGCTCTTTAATTTAATGGTTCACAAATCTATCATTGACACATGCTTAACCCAACACCGCTTGGTGATTGCATCCCAGAACTAAATTCTGCTCCATTCCCACTAACCAAAAGTCCACCTCCTGAAAGTCCACCCACAGAACATACATCCCACACCCATTGAAACATTAAAAATTGTTTAATTTGCCCCAGGTAATTCTTAACTTCATTAGCTGCCTTTCCACCTGCTCCCATGTTAAAAACAAAGAATATCCGTAATTCAATTTCTCTCCTTATTGCCTTATTCCCCAGTTATTCATCTTTGAACAATGCTTCCCAATCATAGGGACACTATACGCACCTCATCAGCAATAGGAGTGCATGATTGTAGTGTGAGTGTATGAGTGTAGTTGGAGAGTATGTTTGTAGTAGGAGGGTGTGAGCACAGTCAGAGAGTATGAGTGCAGTCAGTGGGTATAAGTGTATTCAGAGGGTGTGAGTGCAATTGGAGTGTATGAGTATTGTGTGTGGGTGTGTGTGCACTAGAAGGGTGGGAGTGCAGTTAGAGGGTGTGAGTGTAGTGGGAGGGTGTGAGTGTAGTGGGCGTGTGTGAGTGTAATGAGAGGGTGTGAGTGTAGTGGGAGGGTTTGAGTGTAGTGGGCATGTGTGAGTGTAGTGGGAGAGTATGAGTGCAGTAGGAGGGTATGAGTGTAGTAAGAAGACATTAATGCAGTAGGAGGGTGTGCGTGTAGTAAGAGGGCATGTGTGTAGTAGGAGGGTGTGAGTGTAGGGGCAGAGTATGAGTGTAGTGGGAGGATGTGAATGCAGTGGGAGAGTATGAGTGCAGTAGGAGGGTGTGAGTGTAGTAGGAGGGTATGAGTGCAGTAGGAGGGTGTGAGTGTAGTAGGAGGGTATGAGTGCACTAGGAGGGTGTGAGTGTAGTGGGCATGTGTGAGTGTAGTGGGAGTGTGTTAGTGTAGTGAGAAGGTATGTGTGTAGTAGGAGGGTGTAAGTGTAGTAAGAGGGTATGTGTGTAGTAGGACGGTGTGAGTGTAGTGGTAGGGTGTGAGTGTATTAAGAATGTATGTGTGTAGTACGAGGGTGTGAGTGTAGTGGGAAAGCATGAATGTAATGGGAGGATGTGAATGCAGTGGGAGGGTATGCGTGCAGTAGAAGTGTGTAAGTGTAGTGGTAGGGTGTGAGTGTAGTGGGAGGATATAAGTGTGGTGCGAGTGTGTGAGCGTAGTGGAAGGGTATGAGTGCAGTGGGAGGGTGTAAAGGTTGGGACAATATATGTTTACCCCCTGCTTCCATAAGTTCCATGACATCGTTACACAAATTACAGTTACAAGTTACAGTTATTTATATAGCACCAACATATCTGATGTACAATAGATACACCGAGACAAACAATTAATGTACAGGAATATTAGGTAAAGAGGGCACTGCTCAAATGAGTTTACAATCTAAAAGGATTATGGAACAAATACACAGAGGAAACAGAAGAAAATAATTTGGACATTTGGGAAGAGCGAGCACAATAGATAGGAGACAGCAAAAGAAAACTTATAAGGGATGAGTAGTTAAAGGTTGAGTGATAGGCTTCTCTAAAGAAGTGTGTTACTACGGATGTTTTAAGGTCAGGAGAGATGGAAGAGACAAATGTGGAACTGGAGTACATTGCATAAGTAGAAGACAGCCATGAAGAAGTCTTGAAGGCGAGAGTTTGAGTAGTTGGCAAAGAGATTACCAAAACGGATATACAGACTGGCTTTCATTATGCCACTAACAATGCAATGCAAGCAGTGATAAACACAATATATTATCCTGTTGGCACGAGACTATATCAGTGATGTTGACAAAATGCCCTTCTCCACCAAGCACAACCTAAGTTCAAAGGACCCAATAGGACCCAGTAGGGTTGACTGAGCCTCACAGAACATTGATAGATAAGAGATTATGAATTTTAGGGATTATGAATGGCCCAGTAAGGATATTGATAAAACTTGGCGTGTTGGTGTTTTTTGGTGTTTTTTTTAGATTGGTTCAGGAGTTACTGAGTTAATTAACACGTGCATAATTCTTGGTTTTTTTTTACATCCATAGTAGTATGACCAGGCTCCAAATGTCTAATAAAGTTTGACAACATTTCTCTTTTTACCAGGTACAACTGTACAAATTACGTTACGCAGTTCACAGGTATTTTAATTTAACTTTCCAGAATAGATTTTCTGTGAAATCTCCTGGTTGGAAAATGAGAGCTCTTCATCAGCCTCTTTGGACTATATACATGGAGGTGGCAGGATGCAAACTATGGTGCCAGTCTAGTTTATGGCGAGCCTCACAGATGAGAAATGTCTAATGTGGCCAAAGAGAATGCTGAGGCAATAAATATCAGGTCGTCACCAAGATTATGGCTCCCATAAACTCCTGGGTACTTCTAGAAATGAAACCATGTTTGGTTCATGTTACTCAACATGTTTTTATCAGCCATATCTCCAGCCTGATCAGTATATTATTAGTAAATAGGTAATAAAAAAAAACAGTAGAATCGTGTAAATAGTGACTTAATTACTCAACCTGAGCCTGACTAAACCCTCCAGATAGGTTGAATTCTATTTCAAGTGTCTTATTAAGAAATAACAAAAGTATACTCGTTAAATGTGGTTCAGCAGATTGAAATAGATCTAGGCAAATGAACGTCTTAATGATCTATAGGATGGGGAAGTATTCCTAATTTTAATTAACCTCACCCACTAACTTGTAGAGTCATAAATAACAAGCAGGAATTTATTAACTACAGTGTTAATTTTGGCAGCAAATTGTTATTTAGTTTTAGTCATAGTCTTTTGACTAAAAGGCCGTTTTGTTTTAGTTATATTTTAGACATCTGAATTGTTTTAGTTTTAGTCTAGTCGACTAAATCTCAAAAATATTTAGTCGACTAAAAGTTGACTAAAATTATTAGTCGACAAAATAAACACTGATTCACTAAACATTGAATTCTACAAAATTGAAATCTGAATTGTAAAGGCGAGGTTAAAATAATCTTCAACTAGGCTCCAGTCACCACTCGGCTTTTTGAGAATTTTAATTTCAGTGTGTTTTTTAATTCCCTACAATTCAGTGAATTAGCCGCACATGGTGTACGGCGTCGAACGACCAGGCTCATTTCGTATTACAAGGACTCTTTTTTTCCTTTCGTAATGTCCCAGTTTGTGCGGATTGCATTAAGTATATTTAACTGATGAAAAATGTGAAAATAAAAACATAATACGAGCTATTATTAACTCACGACATGTTCATTGAACATTTTATTAAACTTCCCAAAATCGATCAATTTTAATACAAACTCAAACACGATTTCTTTATTTGTATTTTTTGGCATAAAACTGTCAATTTTTCGTGACATTACCTTTCAGTATATTTCGACTGATTCTCTACAGCAGTCTGTTTTATTTTCTTCTTCGTCTTTCTAAATGGCTCCAGTGTCAGAAAATAATAGTTAAAATAGGTCTTTTACAAAATGGATCTGGGACAAATTGTTTTGAAGGTGAGACATCCTTCTATTTGCAAAAAAAAGGTTTATTCTAAGATTACAGTGCTCACCCTCGGAAGCTAAATTGCCCATTCACAGCAACAATCTCCCTGCAAGCTTTCATGTTGTAGAACTACATTTTTCCCATCAGTCATGCTCCCTGTCTGCATTATTCCCTTTGACACCCTTTGGAAAGGCAAGCAGGTGGGATTGTTAGAAAGTTTAGTTTATTGCTGACAAATGCTATGTCTTTGATATGGCAGCTAGCTCTGGGCCAATTGGCAACAATTCATAAAATGTTTGTGAAAATAAATGTCTAACACTGTCATAAAAGTGCTCGATACTCAAGTACTGCAGAGAATAAAATAATGTCAGGAAGATAAATATAATAAAACATATAGTGAGACAGACAGTCAGGAGAAGAGCGTGAGATAAGGGGCGGGAGAGTGAGAGAAAGAAAGAGACAGAGAGAGAGAGAGAGAGAGAGAAAGAGACAGAAAGTGTTTGTAGGAGAGACTGAGGGAGAAATGAGAGAACAGAGTCAGAATGAGAAAGAGGAGAGTGCTCCAATCAAACTGTTATTTATTAATAGAAACCAAACATAATAACAATCTAACCAGCACTATGTCAGATAGCGCTGTACGTAATAACTATATAACCAGCACTATGTCAGATAGCGCAGTAAATAATAACCATATAACCAGCACTTGTGCGTAGGTAGAGGGTAACTGTATATAAGCATAAACCTAACTCTTTGATAAACCCAACCTTGCTTCAATGAAACACACCAGACTTGGCTTTGGATTAAAATAGGCCACAACTTTATTAAAATATAAATATATAAATCTTTAAACTTCAACTTTATAACATAAAACACAGTATACATAATTACTCAGTTAATAGATACGTCACTGAGTACCACCTTGCCAACCAACCATAACCTTCCCCCTCGTTCTAACAAGCACAAGGCCTTTTTTGAGCCTACCATTGTGTAATGCTAACCACTAGCTGGTTAGTTGGCTCATTGGGTACGTCCGTTATCCATCACTGTATCTGAGGTTAGGGGAGAAACAGCCCTACCCATCCACTTTCCATGACCGCTGGTCCTATTCCCAATTTAAAAGGGCCAAATATCGCCACAAGACTCGCTGGATAACCCCTAAATCAGTGGGGCCTCCCAACCACCACAGCCATGGCCTCCTTCAAAGCCTCTTGCCAAACTAAATTAAATAAGTTGAGACCAACATCCATCAGGTGGACCCCATCACTACGGAAAGAAATAGAAACATTATGCTCAAAGATACGATGACGCACCGTGAGCCCCCTACCCCCCCCCCCCCTTCACCTCACAAAATGTGAAACCCTCTTATTGCGCTTAATTCTTCCTCGTTCCAAAGTCCTGGGGTTCCTAGCCCCTCACCAGAAATTCAGAGAAAGCACCCTCGGAACACCCTCAGAAATCAGAGCCAGAGCTCCTCCAAATCCTTCTGGATCTGCTACCCCAGATCCCACACCGGAACAGTGCCATGATCGGTTCCCCCAACATGTATTAAAATTACATCAGGAACACAGAGCAGGCCGGCTAAACTGACTACTTCAGGCAGCAGCTGCTCCCACCGCATCTTCCGGGTACCGAACCAACAGACTTCTGCCACCACTGGCGACAGGCCCGATTGTAATCCCCCGGGGTAAACTTGAGCCCTCAGCTGCGCCCAATGGATGTAAGAATGGCCGATGACCCATACTCGCTTCCCGGAACCTATAATGACAAAAGGGAAACGGAATCAGTCCAGTTGCATAAACATATGATTTAAACCTCCCAGATTCTCATCTCCCAATCCTTTGGATAACCTCCTCAGCCAACCCTAGGCGTGATGCATCAGTAGCAGCCCCTATCCGAAAGGGGTGTCCCCCAAACTCTGCACTAGGCAGCCCCAAAAACTCCAAGACCATGCGGAACCCTGATAAATTGAAAACCGGACAAGAAATTGGCATCCTCGTGAACCAACAAAGGACCCTTACCTGCCGGGCGAATCTCCCAGAAAGCAAAGACATGCCACAGGACACACCATAGAGCCAGGGATGCTCTGTAACGTGACCCAAGTACCCCATCCCAGAACATCAGTCTTAGACCTGTGAATCAGAAATCTCACTGCATCCGCTTCGCCAAACACATCCCCCGATAACAAACCCCCAGGGACAGATTTGGATGGACTCACCAACTCGCCCACCTGCATGGCCCCGAAAAAGGCGTAGGAGAATGCCAACCGAAACAATGCCACTTCAAATGGAGAGGAACAAACCTGAGGCAGAACTGAGAACATGCCCACCATTAGAGCGCTGGAAACCAGCCTCCGAGAATCAGAACGCTTAGGCCCTTTCTGCTGGGCCCTCATAACCAATGACACTAGGACGTCCTTAGTAATGTCAGACACCCTGGTGAGTTTAAACCAAAAGCTCAGCCCTGACAACTTCCCAGACACAGCCGAGGAAGAACAGCCCAAGGCCTCCCAGAACCAAATCAGTGTAATAAACCTTGCACTCGCTCACCATCTGACCGAAAGCCACGAGTTCCCTTTCGAATGCTAACCACTCGCTCCATGCCTTACCATAACGCTGCCAAGTAGGCTATGAGACAGAAGCACTGATCCACGAAGCTACTCGGTCAACCCAAGGCCCCATGGATCCGCTGGACATGGGAAACCCATCCCATCTGCCTCGGGCGCCGCCGCCCTGAAATCCCACCATTGAAAATGAGAGAGAGCATCCGCTGTAACATTAATAACTCCAGGCACATGTACAACCCTACAGTATACATTCAGAAGCAAACAGCGCAGCACGAGGCACCGCAGAAGACGAACCAACACAGACAAATGGTTGATGGCCTGCATAACCCAAATATTATCACCCTACGATCCCTGAGAAGATCACCCCAGATCTCTGTAGCCACCACAATAGGAAAGAGCTCCAAGAAAGCCAAGTTCTTAGTCAACCCCGACGAATGCCAAGAATCCGACCAGGGCTCGGCACATCTTGGGTCCCCAAGATGGCCCCAAAACCCACCGCGCCTGCGGCGTTGGGGAATAAATGGAGCTCATCATTGGACACATCTGGTGCCTGTCAATATGAACTACCACTAAACCCATCTAGGAAGACTGACCAAATCCCCAAATCCTCGTGCAAAGGACGAGTGATATGCACATAATGATGAGGGTGATCCACCCCTCAAGTAGCCGCTGCTAAGCAGCAATGAAACACTATCGCCATAGGAGCGACTGCAGGTGAATTTTCTTGAGTGACATGGCAGCAGAGACCAAGCCGCACAGGTCCAACACCTTATCTTCCAGCAAACGACATTCCCCCACAACCAAATCAATCTTTATCCGCAAGTAACTCAAGCAGGTAGCAGGACCCACCATATTATCAGGGGCGAGGGGGACCCCAAAGAACCGAGAGACCAATTCCAGGGTTCGGAGAAGGTATGTACTTTCGAACCCGCAGGACCCACACATAAAAAGTCATATAGCCAAATAATGAAGCAGCGAATTACACGCCGCCTCCTCCCGCACTGCCGTGAGGTTCCTATAACGGCTTAGCCACGGGAGTATTGAGCCGACGTCCACAGGCGTCCTACCCTTTCAAGACCACTTGAAACAGCGGGTAGCTGAGTGAGTGCCCCCACACACTGAGCATTCGTGCTTAAACTTACAGCTGGTCCCCCATTTACACTGTTTTTTGTTGTATTTCCAACAGCAACCAGAGCGCTTGGGTAAGGCCGACGGGGTGGGGTGTAAGGCAGTACATAATAGACATATAACAAGCACTATGTCAGATAGCGCAGTACATAATAACCATATAACCAGCACTATGTCAAAGAGTGAGGTATGTAATCACTATATAGCCAGCACTATGTCAGATAGCGACATACATAATAAACATATAACCAGCACTATTACAGATAGTGAGGTATGTAATAACCATATAACAAGCACTATGTCAGATAGCGCTGTACATAATAACCATATAGCAAGCACTATGTCAGATAACGCAGTAAGTTATAACCATGTAACCAGCACTATGTCAGATAGGGCAATACAAAATAACAGTATGACCAGCACTATGTCAGATAAAACAGAACATAATAACTATATAGCCAGCACTATGTCAGATAGCGCAGTATGTAATTACTGTATAGCCAGTTTATGTCAGACATCGCAGTACATAATAACTATAAAAACCAGAACTATGTCAAATAGTACAGTATGTAACAATTACTAGTTTGACCTGCATGTGTTTGTACTTGTACGTTTTTGTGTGTCTGTGCATCTGTATGTGTGTCAGTGTGTGCATCTGTATGTGTGTCAGTGTCTGTATTTATGTGTCTGTGTATCTATATGTGTGTCAGTGTATGTGTCTGTGTGTCCGTGTATCTGCATGTGTGTCATTGTTTGTGTCTGTGTATCTGTATGCATGGTAGTGTTTGTGTCTGTGAATCTTTATGTGTGTCATTGTGTGTTTCTGTTTGTCTTTTTATCTGCATGTGTATATGTGTGTGTGTATGTATAACAGTGTGTGTGTGGCAGTGTGCATATGTGCATACATCTTATCATTCAAATGCCAACACTACATACAAACACAACCTTGCATTCTAGCGTCAACACTACACACAAACACACTTTTGTATTTAAAAGAAAAACCACACCATTATATATAAACAAACCTCTGCATCAAAAAGCAACACTACACACAAAGGCACATTCAAATGTCAACATTACACACAAACACACCCCTACCTTCTCTTACACATACTCCATACAAAACATACTTACATTCAAACACACAAACACTGCTCAGTTGTTAAATTCAACCCTGCAAGGATGGGCACAAGGTAGATCCCCAGGTTGTAAAGCATTGTGGAAGTTGTACGATAGATGGAGATCTACCTTTTGGCCAGCCTTGCGATAGGGGGGCCAAACATCCTTGCAAAATTGCGCTATCATCGTTAGTACTGCCACTGCTGAGAATGATTGCACCTTAGTACAATCATCGCCTTATATCTTATCTAAGAAACCCTCCCATTTGTCTCATCTATCATTATTATGCATTTTAGACAACTTATTCTGTTCTTCTTATGTCATTACTTATTAATTTCTTGGTTTGCTACAGAGATTTCATATGAATATATCTCACTGATGTCTTTTGATCTAATGACAATCCTTTCATTTTGTGATCTTTTGCCTTTCTTAACAACATTTTAAATTCTTCCATGATATAAATTCTGACAATTCCTTTTATTGTATATATTTACCTTATTATTTTCTTTATTAGTGGTTTACTGTATGCTATATTCATCACAAAGAAGAGAATGTTATGCATAATTAAAGGGATCAATGGCATCGACACACACACACATGGGCACACACACAGGCAGTGTTTTCTCCGGCACAATATCAAACAATGATTGCATGATGTGCCCGATATAAGAAGGAAGTTACATTATCTGTAAACTATAAGGAAATGTTTAAATTCTATGTACAATTTAAGGTGAGTGGTAAATAATGTGTGCAATATATGATGAGGGGTACATGCCATAGTTAATAACATATCAGCAGTGAATAATAGATAACTGCATGAAGTAGTGGATAATAGATAACAGCATGTAGTAATAGATAACAGCATGTAGTAGTGGATAATAGCATGCAGTAGTGGATAACAGCATTAATTAGTGGATTGTAGCATTTAGTAGTGTATAATAGTACACAGCAGTAGATAAATGCATGAAGTTGTGGATCACAGCATGAAGTAGTGGATCACAGCATGTAGTAGTGGATCACAACATGAAGTAGTGGATCACAGCATGTAGTAGTGGATCACAGCATGAAGTAGTGGATCACAGCATGTAGTAGAGGATAACGGCATGTAGTAGTGGATCACAGCATGTAGTTGTGGATCACAGCATGAAGTAGTGGATCACAGCATAAAGTAGTGGATCACAGCATGAAGTAGTGGATCACATCATGTAGTAGAGGATAACGGCATGTAGTAGTGGATCACAGCATGTAGTTGTGGATCACAGCATGAAGTAGTGGATCACAGCATAACGTAGTGGATCACAACATGACGTTGTGGATTTCAGCATGAAGTCGTGGATTGCAGCATAAAGTAGTGGATCACAGCATGAAGTAGTGGATCACAGCATGAAGTAGTGGATCACAGCATAAAGTAGTGGATCACAGCATGTAGTAGTGGATCACAGCATGAAGTCATGGATTGCAGCATGTAGTAGTGGATATCAATCAGTAGCAGCAGATAACATCATGTAGTTGTGGATCACAGCATTAAGTCGTGGATCACAGCATGTAGTAGATGATCACAGCATGAAGTCGCGGATTGCAGCATAAAGTAGTGGATCACAGCATGTAGTAGTGGATCACAGTATGAAGTAGTGGATCACAGCATGTAGTAGTGGATTACAGCATGTAGTAGTGAATCACAGGATGAAGTCGTGGATTGCAGCATGTAGTAGTGGATCACAGCATGTAGTAGAGGATAACGGCATGTAGTAGTGGATCACAGCATGTAGTTGTGGATCACAGCATGAAGTAGTGGATCACAGCATAACGTAGTGGATCACAACATGACGTTGTGGATTTCAGCATGAAGTCGTGGATTGCAGCATAAAGTAGTGGATCACAGCATGAAGTAGTGGATCACAGCATGTAGTAGTGGATCACAGCATAAAGTAGTGGATCACAGCATGTAGTAGTGGATCACAGCATGAAGTCATGGATTGCAGCATGTAGTAGTGGGTATCAATCAGTAGCAGCAGATAACATCATGTAGTTGTGGATCACAGCATTAAGTCGTGGATCACAGCATGTAGTAGATGATCACAGCATGAAGTCGCGGATTGCAGCATAAAGTAGTGGATCTCAGCATGTAGTAGTGGATCACAGTATGAAGTAGTGGATCACAGCATGTAGTAGTGGATTACAGCATGTAGTAGTGAATCACAGGATGTAGTCGTGGATTGCAGCATGTAGTAGTGGATCACATCATGTAGTAGTGGATCACAGCATGTAGTAGTGAATCACAGCATGTAGTAGTGGATCACAGCATGTAGTAGTGGATTACAGCATGTAGTAGTGAATCACAGGATGAAGTCGTGGATTGCAGCATGTAGTAGTGGATCACATCATGTAGTAGTGGATCACAGCATGTAGTAGTGGATCACAGCATGTAGTAGTGGGTCACAGCATGTAGTAGTGAATCACAGCATGTAGTAGTGGATCACAGCATGTAGTAGTGGATCACAGCATGTAGTAGAGGATAACAGCATGCAGTAGTGGATCACAGCATGAAGTTGTGGATCACAGCATGTAGTAGTTGATCACAGCATGTAGTAGTGAATCACAGCATGTAGTAGTGGATCACAGCATGTAGTAGTGGATCACAGCATGTAGTAGTTGATCACAGCATGTAGTAGTGGATCACAGTATGAAGTCGTGGATTGCAGCATGTAGTAGTGGATCACAGTATGTAGTAGTAGATATCAATCAGTAGCAGCAGATAACAGCAGGTAGTAGCAGATACCAGCATGTAGTAGTGGATCACTTTGGACAGTGAATGTTTGTGGATGGTTAATTGTACACAAAAAAGCTGACATCCTCTACAGTCAAAGTTAGTATCATCACACTCCAGTAGTACAGGAACCGCGACTTTCTTTAGAGCACAATATTTAAAGTTTAGTTCAGACTCTATAAAATACATTTGAAAGGAACACTCACATTTCCATAACCCCATTACCACTTCATCTCATTAAAATTGGTAGGAGTGCCTTTGCATGTTTCCTTCTGAATTTGGCAGCTCTGCACCCAACAGCTCCACATCCTGTATCCTCTGGCTGTCTTCCAGTCTGGGGAATTTATATATACATTTTAAGCCCTTATAAAACAATATATTTTATCTTGAAGTAAATTTAAGCACTAAATCCTATGTATAAGTTGAGGGTATTTAGTTTTCAATAAATTGATGAGATATTTGGCAAGTCCGGTGTTATAAAAACACTAAGAGCAACTTGCTCAGGTGAACACAGGTAAAGGCCTTCCAGCTGAAGTGGTAGAGGTTAACACAGTGATGGAGTTTAAGCATGCGTGGGATAGGCATTAGGCTATCCTAACTATAAGCTAAGGCCAGGGACTAACGAGAGTATTTAGAAATTGGGCAGACTAGATGGGCTGAATGGTTCTCATCTGCCATCACGTTCTATGTTTTTATGTTTCTTTGTCACATGCTCTGAGTAAAAATATTATACTGGTGGAGTTGCTATAGCAATGAACTGGCAAATGCAAGGTTTTCTTGATATACGTCAAGTTTGCAAGAAGTGCAAAGTGATGGTCGGTTTCAATGGAGACAGATGTGTTCAGATGGTAAAGACAGAGGCTGACCAAGGAAACCCTTTTTGTTTGTTTGTTTTTATTTACAAATGTCTACTGACTGCATGGACTCCGACCCCAAGGGCAGCCGGTGCACATGCTATGAGGGCACGTTGAGTGTACCATGTTATTGTTAAACAGGAGCCCTGTCGGGCATCACAGCCCATTAAGAGCCCAACCTGGCCCCTGTGATATCGCCAGGCTAGAAGAAAGTGCCTTACGGGAGGGAGCGAGGAGGGGGTGATGGAGGCACAGTCAGTATGGGAGGAGAGAAACAGGAGCTGGAGCAGATCCCTACACTCTCTCCTCTCAGCCGGCAGCAGGTCTACAAGCAAGCCACCCTCCTGGGACTCTCTGCAGGTCAAGGCTAAATAAGGGGCCCTATTCTTTCTTTCTTTTGCCTTTCTGCCATTTATAGTTTATGTTTGCTTCCTCTAAAAGCTGGTGATCATAGTTACATAGTTACACAGTTACATAGTTACATAGCTGAAAAGAGACTTGCGTCCATCAAGTTCAGCCTTCCTCACATATGCTTTTGCTGTTGATCCAAAAGAAGGCAAAAAACTCAGTCTGAAGCGCTTCCAATTTTGCAACAAACTAGGAAAAAATTCCTTCTTGACCCCAAAATAGCAGTCAGATGTCTCCTTGGATCAAGCAGCTATTACCCCACTAATTAGAAATAATATCCCTGTATGTTATGTTTTTGCAAGTATTTATCCAATTGCAGTTTAAACATGACAAAACCACCTCTTCAGGCAAATAATTCCATATCCTTATTGCTCTTACTGTAAAAAAACATTTCCTTTGCCTTAGATAAAATCTCCTTTCTTCAAGCCTAAATGTGTGACCTCGTGTCCTATGTATAGCCCTGTTTATGAATAGATTTCGAGATAATGGTTTGTACTGGTCCCAAATATATTTGTATAATGTATCATATCCCCTATCAGGCGCCGTTTTTCCAAACTGAAGAGATTTAAATGTTTTAACCTTTCTTCATTACTAAAATGCTCCAGTCCTTTTATCATGACTATAATGATTATGCTGTTTTTTTTTCTTGTTTATTATTACGATTCTGTTACCTAATAGTTACTAGAATATATATTGCTCCAAAAAATGAAAAATACTTCATTTGTGTCCGTACAAATTAAACATTGCCGAAACTATGTACGGCCACACTTAACCAAGAACAGGATGCTTCTACTTACTGTGTGTACTCTGTGTGGTGAGACTAGTAAAACTGAAATTAGAAATTAAACCTTTGTGCATTACCGCAGCAACACACATTTCTTCAGAAGAGTTTTTCCTCCTGCGAACAAGATGAGTGATAGGTCAAACACTGATCAAGGTCAAAGTCTTAGAAAACATTTCATTTTTTTTTTTTTTTTTTATTAGATTTACCATTTATGTTATCAAAAAGAATTTCCGTTGACTAAAAATAAACACATGTAGACTCCACCTTATCATTATAGATTTCTAATAAATGCTGCGTAACAAGACTCAAGAACAGGTACATTTTTAATTTGTATGACAAGTTTTCTGACTTCTTCAGTTTAGAAAAAAAAAGCGATTGGTATTTTGGATCAGAGTTAATTGTTGTCCCCGCGACTACGGTCGGTACAGAAGTTATCTGCGCGTTCCAAAAGAAATGATTCTCAGCACTTAAACTCTATATTTCTTTTGTTGAAAGGAAGACTTCCTGATGGAACAGAGCATTCAGTGATATGACAAGCTAGCCGCTGGTCTCTGGCCAGCTGGAAAGGGATTATATACATCAGCAGCTTTTTAGCTGAGGACGTCTTTGTATTTTCACTCTTTGTTTGATACTTTCCAGAACCTCCCCTTATTTCATGTCAGCAGGTATGCCAAGTGGTTTTGAAAATTGAATTACAGTCTCTATTTTACTCATTATTGGACGAAGTGTGTAATTTGCCGACATGGCTCAAAAGTATCCGATGTTAAAGTTTCATTGGCATTTCCTTTTAAGTTAATAAAATTATTGTGCTATTTTACCTGTGAATTACAATGCGCAAGCTCTTCTAGTGTAGACAGTTGCAGTAATCAGTCATTGGTTTTGATGCCTATGATTAATCTTCCGAGAGACATTACAGTAAACAAACTGCGCCACACAAGGTGCTTTCGGAAACAAGCGAACCAGTGATTAATTGTTTTTGAATGAATAAATAAAACAGAGGTGTCAAATGCGTACCTCGAGGACCATTATACTGGTAGAATCTTGTAGAATTTCTCTAATTAACATGCAATCAAACAATTAACCTTGTATATTACTAAGAAATGTGGAGTTCCTGATTACTTTGACTTAGTAGATTGGTCGTTGCAGTATCGCCCATTTCAATATTAACCCTCATCCGACTCAACAGGAGATGACAAGACAGGGGAAATCCTCAGTCCTCCCATTCAATATTAGTAACCCTACATTATTATTATTAAATGTAGCGTGTTCTGCTGTAGTAAGATAAGATATTTTAATTTGTCTCAGGGCTCTTTCATTTAAAACCATTAGATTAAGTCAACAGTAACGTCTCAAAAAACAAATAAATAATACAACAATATTTCATACGTTATGGATATTTGAGGTGTTGAAATGTAATTGCTACTTTTGTCTCTGTCGAGATCCAATAAGATGTTGAATGCTGATAAACCTTCTGGCCAAGAGAATTCTATTCTCATTCTCAAAAAGTCAAAAAGGTCAAAAAGAGAACTACAATATGGTATTATTCTCTAATCTCTCAAATAACAGTAGGCAACCTGAACTTGCCATTTGAGCATTCATAAAGGCAGGGGAGAGCTATGTGTAGGTGACTCCTGGGTGCAAGACTTGGTGCCCCATGTGGTTGAGATTTCATTTTTACCACTCCACTTTATACACAAACATCAACATTGACTGTAAATCAGCAACAGTCAATGTGGTAAATGGAGAGCTGCCTAAATAGTTGCCCTGGCATTTTGTACCATATAGCGAGCTGCCTCAATGGTTGCCCTGACATTGTGTGCCCTGGATGCCTTGCACACCTTGCAGCCAGGTGTGAATTTTGGATTTGTGCTGCCCTAGGCATGACTAGGTTCAGGCACCGCCCTAATCTTAATTCGCTCCACCACTTCATGTCAATGCCACTTTTTTGACTGACAAGCACACCCACTTATTGATACCTGCACTGACATATATTCGCTGAAAGCTAACAGTAATTGGCACACACACTGTTTAACCAACACACACTTTCACTGACAGACACACACTAACACACACTCACTGACAGATACGCACTCTTAGATATACTGAAATACACTCACTGACAGACACACACATCCTCTCTGATTTGAGACACAGACACTCCCGGGGCCGAAGTGACCTCATATTCCGGCTCCCAGCATCACAGCACGGTGTGCAAGGGAACAGAGCAAGAATAGCTCAGAAGACAGCGCTTCCTCACCACCCTGCTAGATTCTCAGCAGCTGAATGCCTCGGTGAGGCCCTAAGGTGGCAAGCCGGCAAGCTCTTGGGCCCCACCAGAACATGGGCCCCACCAGGACATGAGGCTTGGGTGTCGTTTTTTGCCACCACCCTGTAAGTGCCGCCCTAGGCAAATGTCTTGTTTGTCTCACAGTAAATACAGCCCTACTTACATCCCAGCTGGGTAAAGGCAATGGGGTAAATTTACAAATTATCTCTGAAAGTGGTTCAGAACTCTACATGAGGGAGAGCATATGAAGCAAGGAGATAAGTGGTAGGGGAATCAAGATTTCGGGTTTTGGTTAAGTTAAAAGAATGGATAGGGATCAAGGAAGGGATTTGTGCATATATCTCTGTTTGTGTGGGTGAGTGCAAATATGCATGTGTGTGCGTGAGTGCATGTGTGTGCAAGTGCGTGCACGTGTGTACATATGTGTGTGTGTGTGTGTGTGTGTGTGCGCGCGTGTGTAATGGAATAGTGCTATTTCTTTTGTTGGAGGCACAAATCTAAAACACTTTCTAATAATTAACACATTTATTTTTTTTATAATTCAAAATGCACAAATAATTTCTATGAAATGCACAGCTCTCATCTCACTACTATGTTTTCTTGACCTTACTTACGATAGACAATGCCATTATGTGCAGACTGGTGACTGTACGATGCCTTTTCACAGCCAGTACTTGCCAATGGAGAGCTTGAACAGCTTTTGATCACAATCCTGCATACAAAGAACCTATTCGAAAAAGCAGGTGGCAAAGCTTCATCAAAATAACAATAATGAGCGACGGCGAGAGTCATTTATTCACACCACTTGCAACGCACTTCAAACTCCAAGACAAGGTTAGGCACCAAAGATAATGCCATTTATAACACACACAAAAAAAAAACATTTACCAATGAGGCAATGTGACAACCTTCATTATCTGAAATGCATGTTAATTTTTATTATAGTCATTTATTTTTCTATTCTCAATGTGTTTTATCTGCATATAGTTTATCTTGCATACAATGCTTGGAATATTGCATAGGAAAATGAATGATGTTCTGTGATGAAAAGACAGCAATGCAGGAAGCATCTCTTTAAGGGTTAGCTATATTCCATTTTTTTGGTGTAACATACATGTATAGGTTATAATTATCCTTAGCTGGCATGGTTGGGTAACTGGGTGGGACATGTTATGTAACTGGGAGGTGAGGTGGACGTTAGGAGTTTAGGTGACATTGTTAGGTAACTGGATGGGAGATGTTAATATAACTGGGAGGTGAGGTGGATGTTAGGAGGTTAGGTGACATTGTTAGGTAACTGGATGGGAGATGTTAATATAACTGGGAGGTGAGGTGGATGTTAGGTGACATTGTTAGGTAACTGGATGGGAGATGTTAATATAACTGGGAGGTGAGGTGGATGTTAGGTGACATTGTTAGGTAACTGGATGGGAGATGTTAATATAACTGGGAGGTGAGGTGGACGTTAGGAGGTTAGGTGACATTGTTAGGTAACTGAATGGAAGATGTTAACATAACTGGGAGGTGAGGTGGACATTAGGAGGTTAGGTGACATTGTTAGGTAACTGGATGGGAGATGTTAATATAACTGGAAGGTGAGGTGGACGTTAGGAGGTTAGGTGACATTGTTAGGTAACTGGATGGGAGATGTTAATATAACTGGGAGGTGAGGTGGATGTTAGGTGACATTGTTAGGTAACTGGATGGGAGATGTTAATATAACTGGGAGGTGAGGTGGACATTAGGAGGTTAGGTGACATTGTTAGGTAACTGGATGGAAGATGTTAATATAACTGGGAGATGAGGTGGACGTTAGGAGGTTAGGTGACATTTTTAGCCAATCCCCTCTGTCTATTTACATATATACTCCATGATGAGTTAATACGTGTTTACTCAGTTTCATTTTACTTCCAGTTCATATTTTGCTAATCTAAAAGGGTTAATCTGGCTGAAAGTAATCTGCAGCTGCCCTGACAGGTCGTATTAGATTGGTGTATTCCTCTGCGACAATGATAATATTTATTTTACTAGCCTACTTCTCTTTTGTGTTAACCTTTTTCTCACAAGATGTTACATTTTCTTGTAAATTAAGATTTAGCATAACAATGACATCACAATCCAGTTCAGACTAGGCACAGCCAGGGCACACATTGCAAATGAAGAGGATAATTAGAAACATTGTTTCATTTCTTCTCCTCTCTGTATGCTCTACCTAGGGTGACTGCCAGGTGTAGTGGGCAAAGCTTATAACAATGACTGACAGGGAGCTAAGATGGAGGCCCCCCCGATACAGGATAAAGAGCTGCAGATTTTGTAACACCTCACAAATACATATTTATTAAATATTGGGATAATTCAACTAAATATTAAAAATCCTAGAAAGTGACAGTTTCCATTTTCAACAATTAATTTTATCATATATGTAACGTTTTGAAAATGTAATTTCTTTTTTAATTTGGAACTATTCCTATTTTTTTATTTTCTTTTATTTTCTTATAAAAATTATTATTATTTTAATTCACTTTCTGCTTAATTCATAGCTTACTCATTTTGCTTACATATCTACAATAAAAGATAATGCTATTTCTGTGAACCTGAGACTATGGGAAGAGAAAGGAATCCAGAACCAAGTCAAGAATCTCATGAGCAAAAAAAATAAAAAATGTGAAACAAATGAACTTGAAATGATGACAAGATCCAGAGCTACGAATATGTATTTTTTTTGTTTGTTATGTTTTCCTTTATCTATTTAGTTGCATTGTTTTGCTTTTAATGACGAGCTGTGGAGATATTCCAGACTCCTGGAGGGTCAGGAGAAGTGTAGTTTTTTTCCTGGCCATTATCAAACAGAGATAGTATTATGTTTGACATCTATTTCTCAAAAAGATGGGAAATATAAGATTCAACATTTTAAGATAATGCAATGTTTGTTTTGGCGGCTATTTCAAGAAACAAAGCTTGTATTAGAGTCATTAAACTTTGAACTATGATTTATTGTGTTTCTGTCTTTTGTAACAATACCATCATGCATAAACCAGACTCGCTATTTGTTTATGATTGCAAAATCATCTTTTTTAACTCTTACATGCAGTACATATCCCATGGATCATTGTGTTTCTAATGATTCTCAGTAATAGTATCCAGTAGAGAAATTACTACTCGAAAACAAAATAAATTAAGCAGGTTGAAATACTCAGATCTAGATAAATGTTTGAGAATCAATGGTTCCTAAATCAGTCTTTCTAGGCCATCATCACAATTTAGGGAATTTCAACCACTTCAGTTGCCATTGGAATAAAATAAAACCTAGATAACTAAAGGTACGTGGAGGTACTAGGAGATAACTGGAGGTACCAGGTAATAACTGAAGGTACTAGCAGATAACTGGAGGTACCTGAAGATAACTGGAGTTACCTGGCAATAATTGTATGAACCAGGTGATAACTGAAGGTAGTAGGAAATAACTGGAGGCGCCTAGAGATAACTGGACATACTTGGTTATAACTGGAGGTACCTGGAGGTAACTGGAGGTACCTGGAGATAACTGGAGGTACCTGGAGATAACTAGAGGTACCTGGAGATAACTAGAGGTACCTGGAGATAACTAGAGGTACCTGGAGATAACTAGAGGTACCTGGAGATAACTAGAGGTACCTGGAGATAACTAGAGGTACCTGGCAATAATTGTATGAACCAGGTGATAACTGAAGGTAGTAGGAAATAACTGGAGGCGCCTAGAGATAACTGGACATACTTGGTTATAACTGGAGGTACCTGGAGGTAACTGGAGGTACCTGGAGATAACTGGAGGTACCTGGAGATAACTAGAGGTACCTGGAGATAACTAGAGGTACCTGGAGATAACTAGAGGTACCTGGAGATAACTAGAGGTACCTGGAGATAACTAGAGGTACCTGGAGATAACTAGAGGTAGCTGGAGACAACTGGAGGTACCTGGAGACAACTGGAGGTACCTGGAGACAACTGGAGGTACCTGGAGACAACTGGAGGTACCTGGTGATAAATGGAGGTACCTGGAGATAGCTGGAGGTACCTGCAACTGGTTTCAAAACTAGTATATGACTTGCAAGTGTCATATTCCAATCTAAAGCATCATAAAGAACAAACTTCTTAGAATGTCAGTCCTAGTTTAGTCACATAAGCTACAGATTAGTCAGTCATAATGTTAATTGTCTGGATGGTTGTTAATTATGAAAATCTTAATGCTACAGAAGGATTATGACCTTCGAGGACCAAATTGACACCCTGCATTTGATATTTTGAGTGATCTTCACTAAATGAGTGGCGCATCTTTGATCCATAATATACATTTTTAACTTTGTAAAGCTCATAGAGGTTCCCTCAAAGGTTCCCTTATCATTTAATGTTCCTATTTTGTTTATTTTATCATTTGCTTTAAAAATCCATCGTAACAGCTTAACTAAAGCAAAATGAAAGAACTTCCTGTTTTCTGGTCTGTCTCATTAATGTACTGAAACATCCAATAAAGAGATATTACTTCTTTATGTCAGTCTTCTGTAATTAAGTACAAGGTTGCAAATCTTCAATGTGAAATAGAATGTAATCCAATTAAGATGAAAAGGTTATTTATAACATGGGTTTAAGGATAAATTGTGTCACTTTTGAACATATTACATTTGCTGAACTTATTTAAGTGGTAAAACTCTATAGCAACATGTACATCTAATTACAGTGAAAATTGCAGGTTCTTGTTGGAAAAAAATGTATTAGCTTGACAAATATAAATATTAAATCACAAACAATCAAACTGCAAAAATTAATACAGTTTTAATTTAATTTAATGGTTAAAAGTATAAAAATCATGGATATTTGTTGGGGGTATAATATTGCCATATTTGTTCCCATTAAAATTAATGTTTCACACAATATTTGAAAACATAAATTTAAAATATATATATATATATATTTATATTTTCTCCTTTTTTTTAGTCACTCTGGATATTCAAAATGTCTTGCTGTAAAGAAGAAACAAGAGAAATTAAAAAACCTAATCACTTCCCAGGAAAGCGCCATAAAGGAAATCTATACTTATTTTTTTTATAATTTAAAAAAATTTCATGAAGCAGTGTGAACAGGAATGTACCCGCAACAAAACTTCTCTCTTCAAACAGATCATTTGGGAGAAAATTAAGTCACTGAGTTTTTTTTCAGGATTTTTCTCTCAAATAGAGAAACCGACTCATTTATTGTGTGATGCGCACCACAAGTTGAAAACAGACACTCTCGCATCCTTTACTGTAATGTATTGCTATTTTTGTGTATTGCTATTTTAGTTGAGTGTAATGCAGGGGTTCCCAATTATTTTTTCCCGTGGAACTCTATGACATAGTGTATCAACATCGTGGAAAACAATTTGCGCCGTTTTTTTGTATGTGCTGGTGTGTGTCAAGGTGTGTATATCTGTGCTTATATGTGCGAGTGTGTGTATCTGTGTGTGTGTATCTGACACACAGATACACACTGGCACATAGTGGCACACAGACACACACACTGACACACAGATACACACACCTTGAAACACAGTGTGTAGCTCTGTGTGTGTATATCTGTGCGAGTGTGTGTATCTGTGTGTGTGTATCTGTGTGTGCATATCTGACACACAGATACACACTGGCACATAGTGGCACACAGACACACACACTGACACACAGATACACACACCTTGACACAGAGTGCGTGTGTGTGTGTGTGCATGAATGTGTGTCAAGGTGTTTATCTGTGTTTGTATGTGTCTGTGTATCAATTTGTGTGTATCTGTGTTTGTATGTGCCAGTGTGTGTATATGTGTGTGTCTATCACACCCACACTGGCACATAGTGCCACACAGATACACACACACTGACACACAGATACACACACCTTGACACACTGACAAACACACATATACTCTTTGACAGACACACAAACACATACAAACTCCCTAACAGACACACATTCAATTTCTTTTACATTTTAGTCCACCCAGCCCCCCTACGTTTAGGAGTGCTGGCATGGAGACCCTGGGGTCCAGTGGGGCTGCTGGGTGGCTGGTGAGAGGTCCCTGGGGTCCAGTAGGGCTGCTGGGTGGCTGGCGAGCAGTCCCTGGGGTCCAGTGGGGCTGCTGAGCGTCTGGCGCGCGGGCGGCGATTAGTGAAGCTGGAGCCGGAGTTACGTCATATTCCGGCTCCAGTATCACTGCTGTGCGCGTGAGGGAGCTCAGCAGGGAAATCACTGCTCACTGCTCCCTCACTGCCCGCAGCCATTTTATTTTTTTAACTTTTGACCGAACCCCAATTGGTGTTCCGTGGAACCCAGGGTTTCGCGAAACACCAATTGGGAAACACTGGTGTAATGTATTGTTATTGTTCTGTATTGTTATTTTAGTTTAGTGTAAGGTGTTGTTATTGTTGTGTATTGTTATTTTAGTCTAGTGTAATGTGTTGTTAATGTTCTGCAATGTGATTTTAGGTTTGTGTAATGCATTGTTATTGTTCTGTATTGTGATTTTAGTTTAGTGTAATGTATTGTTATTTTTGTTTAGTTTAAAACATTGTTATTCTTGTGTATTGTTATTTCAGTCTAGTGCAACATGTTAATGTTGTGTATTGTTAATTTAGCTTAGTGTAATGTATTGTTAATGTTGTGTATTGGTGTTTTAGTTTAGTGCAATATATTGGCATTGTGTGTTGCTATTTTAGTTTACTGCATTATATGTTTAATGTTGTGTATTATTTTAGTTTAGTGTAATGCATGGTTATTGTTGTGTATTGTTATTTTACTTTAGTGTAATGTATTTGTATTGTTCTATATTGTTTCTTGTTTAGTGTAATGTATTGTTCTTGTTCTGCATTATTTTTAGTTTAGTGTCATGAACTGTTATTGCTCTGTATTGTTATTTTACTTTAGTGTAATGTATTGCTATTGATGTGTTATTGTTATTGCTCTTGTTATTTTACTTTACTGTATTGTTATTGCTGTATATTGTTTATAGTTTAGTGTAATGTACTGTTATTGGGCATTTTTTATTTTATTTTAGTGTAATGTATTGTTATTGTTCTGTATAGTTTTGTGCAATCTGTTGTTATTGTTGTGTGTTGTTATTTTAGTCTAGTGTAATGTGTATTTAATGTTGTGTATTATTATTTTAGCTTAGTGTATTATATTGTTTTTGTTTTGTATGGTGATTTTAGTTTAGGGTAATGTAGTGTTATTTTAGTTTAGTATAAATCATTGCAATATATTGTTATTGTGTATTGTTATTTTAGTTTAGTGTGTTATGCTTTTAATGTTGTATATTGTTTTAGTTTAGTGTAATGTTTTGTTAATGTTCTGTATTGTTATTTTAATTTAGTGTAATGAACTGTGTTACTATCCTGTTATTCTGACAATGCAGAACCTTTTGCTGAAAACCACATATAAAGCATATTTTACTGTTATATGAAGCACCGTTCTCATCTGTAAGCGGCTCACTGTTCCAGGGGCTACAATCCAGAGAAGATTATTGCAAGATTTTCAATTAAAAAAATGTTATAGCTATTCAAAAGGGATTTATTTATTAAACATTGAATGTTGGTGAATCAGATTGCAAAATTCCAGCTAAAACGGTTAACTTGAATAGAAGTCAGAGCTGAATAATTATTTGGTTAAAGGGAAACTCCAGTGCCAGAAAAACGATCCGTTTTTCTGGCACTGGAGGGTCCCTCTCCCTCCCACCCACCAATCCCCGGTTAATGAAGGGGTGAAAACCCCTTCAGTCACTTACCTGGGACAGCGGCGATGTCCCTCGCCGCTGTCTCCGCCTCCGCGACGCTCCTCCTAGTGATTACGTCGGCCGGTGGGCGAGACTAATCTCGCTCACCGGCCGAGGAGACCTAATGCGCATGCGCGGAAATGCCGCGCATGCGCATTACGTCTCCCCATAGGAAAGCATTGAAAAATCATTTCAATGCTTTCCTATGGGGTTTTGAGCGACGCTGGAGGTCCTCACACAGCGTGAGGACGTCCAGCGACGCTCTAGCACAGGAAACCTGTGCTAGAAACAAGGAAGTGACCTCTAGTGGCTGTCTAATAGACAGCCACTAGAGGTGGAGTTAACCCTGCAATGTAAATATTGCAGTTTATGAAAAACTGCAATAATTACACTTGCAGGGTTAAGGGTAGTGGGAGTTGGCACCCAGACCACTCCAATGAGCAGAAGTGGTCTGGGTGCCTGGCGTGTCCCTTTAAAGTCAGAGATGCAGTTTGGATGGGGCAGTACTAGAATGCAGAAGTGTGTGAATAAGGAGTGTACAGTAATCCTGTAACAGTACTAGAATGTAGGAGTGTGTAAGTAGAGTGTACAGTTATCATGTAACAGTACTAGAATGTAGGAGTATGTGAATAGAGTGTACAGTTAACATGTAGCAGTACTAGAATGTAAGAGTGTGTAAATAGAGTGTACAATTATCATGTAGTAGTACTAGAATGTAAGAGTGTGTGAATAGAGTGTACAGTTATTATGTAGCAGTACTAGAATGGAGGATTGTTCGAATAGAGTGTACATCGTATAGAAGTACTAGAATGTAGAACTGTGTAAATAGAGTGTACAGTTATGTAGCAGTACTAGAATGTAGGAGTGTGTAAATAGAGTGTACAATTATCATGTAGTACTACTAGAATGTAGGAGTGTGTGAATAGAGTGTACAGTTATCATGTAGCAGTACTAGAATGTAGGAGTGTGTAAAAAGAGTGTACAGTTATCATGTAGCAGTACTAGAATTGTGTGAATAGAGTGTGCAGCTATCATGTAGACGTACTAGAATGTAGGAGTGTGTAAATAGAGTGTACAGTTATCATGTAGCAGTACTAGAATGTAGGAGTGTGTGAATAGAGTGTACAGTTATCATGTAGCAGTACTAGAATGTAGGAGTGTGTAAACAGAGTGTACAGTTATCATGTAGCAGTACTAGAATTGTGTGAATAGATAGAGTGTGCAGCTATCATGTAGAAGTACTAGAATGTAGGAGTGTGTAAATAGAGTGTACAGTTATCATGTAGCAGTACTAGAATTGTGTGAATAGATAGAGTGTGCAGCTATCATGTAGAAGTACTAGAATGTTGGAGTGTGTGAATAGATAAAATAGCCTAGGTTGCCTTTTCCATTGTGCTTAAAGCCCCAGAGGGATTAAGATCGTTTCTGCAGTGTATATAGCTGTCTCACCTGAACACTAGCCGAGACTTAGTGAAGGGTGAATAAGAACTGTTTTATTGGCATTCAGCTAACACTTTTATACCTGGGGTATCAACAGCCGGTCTGCACGGACAACAAAGAAATTGCCACATACCCGGCACCTTGGTGTCTGTGCCTGAGCTGGTAATGTAATTAGCGGCCAGACACCTTGTTAATAAAAACCATCAAAATTAATGGTCCCCGTGCCCACATCCCAATAATGGTGGCATCTCTGGAGTGCCCATTCTGTCTAGAAAGCACTCGGATCAGAGGTGTCTATACCAAGATAGTTGGAAGGGGAAATTTCTGCAGGCCGCGACTAGCCTCCGTTCCAGCGCAGAGTTCCAGAGTGCTGGGTAGAAGTCCCGGTAACCAAAAATGACAGTGCTCTCCGTGGGTACATGGAGCTCCCACAAATCCTGGGTGTCAATAAATGCCTCACCACTCCCTCTAGCATCCCTATAAAAAAGCACACTGATTACTGGTCCTGGGACCAAGAGCGCCCTCCATCCACTCCAGAGACTATAGGGTTGCTCCCGATCAGGTGCTCTGTGCCTCAGCTCAGCTTTAGCTGGTGCAGGGTCGCACAGACTGGAGGGTCAATTAGTAGTAAAACTAGTTTTTTTTTTAGGAGAGAGTGGAAGTAGGGGCTAGGGAGATATGTCATAGGTGACCAGGTGATCCATCACAAAAAGAGATATAAGGAGCCACCAACCAAAATTTCACACTTGTCAATAAACCACAACTCACTCATTAGTGAAACTTTTTAAATTACAGCCTTTCTTATAAGTAAAAAAAATAAGTAGTTTTATTTTAAAAATGCAATTGCTAGCATTCTTGCACTGATTTTATTAATTTTCTTTAGAAGAAATGATGTTAAAGATGGCAGTTTAAACCTATTCTGCATGAAAGGCTATCTTTGCTGCATGCTGTGTTTTTTGAGATATGGTGAATGCCCAGGATTTATAACACTAAATATATAACACACAACACAGAGCACAGTAAGGACTAAGAACATTTAAAATAAAATGGATCAATGTTTTTTAGGTCAGAGGATATTTCACAGCTATTTATAATGAAGCCAGTTTTCACTTTCTGCGACTTGCAAATTAATTACCATTTTAAGTGGGGTGGGGGGGCAAATTAAGGTTTGCCAGTTTTATGGAAAATTAACCTAGCCCTTCAAGTCTTTAGGACACATATACAGTGACATAGTCTTTCAGGTAGCCAGTAATACATGGTATCTGTATCAATGTGTACAATATAACATATAAAATATAGAAACAAGACACAAATCAGTGTGATGGATATCTGAATCCAGAGATACAAACTGGCTGAAAACTGGACATGATCACAGAGGATTTATTGATGATGTGGCAAATCTCGACACTTCTGGAACACTGGACTTTACTTGCCATAAAGGTTGTCTGTATTGTATGCTGTGTAAATAGATGTCTTCTGCTGTGTATTATGTGTCCATTGTAATTTGTATGCTAGCAGCCGTAAGCCGCTAGCATTCAGTCACTTCGTTTCACGAACAGCGACTATCTGGGCCATTCGTGTAACGAATATGGGCCCCCCTGCTAGACCACACATTAAGAGACGTGTGGCGCTCGTTAACTGATTGCAACAGTGTTGCAATCGGTAATTAAGTGTATTCCTAGGTGGCCGTCGTTCGGCTACCGACCATGCAGCGGTCGGCCATCTTGGATTCTTTGTTCCCCAGCTGTGTTTTGTCGTTGAGCGCGTGGAACTAAAAATGGCTGCTCGACGACACGAACACCGCTGCACTTCCAGGCCGTTCGGGAGCTCCGGTATGCTCCTATTATGTTTCTCCATTAGTATTCGGTACGTTTGAAACAAACTAAATAGACAAATGTATTTCATGTGGCGTTCGGTTAGTTTAGCTGGAATCTGAGCGGTATTCACACGAAATGTACCCTCAGACCACAGCTATCTACCGAACACCAGTTCGTGCAAATCAGACGAATATTGTTAAAGTTAGAGATTTTAATGTGAATTGCCGGTTCTGCTGCACGAGGGGATAATCCACTTAACAGTCTATTTCAGTGGGAGTATCCCTCTCGTGCAGCGGTGCCTGATGGGCGAAATTTACCAACTGTTAAGTCCCCCATGTAGTCCCTTACTGTATCACCCCTGTTTTGCCAGTAAGGAAACCCCTTGCATGGGGACTTGCATAAATACTGGAAGTTCTGAATAAAGCTGCTAGTTGACTCGCAGACTGTGTTTTGTCCGGTTATTGGGAGGATTGGGGATCTTGCCTTCCTTTTCAGCGCTGACTGTGGATTTACCTGTTATACCAGCAGAGATCGTGGATTCTAATATTGCACTCCGCTACAGATGAATATAGTGCCAGAGAGCCTGTGTGTTAGTCTGATTGCTTGTTAGCCATCGGTCTGACACACATCACAACAGTGCTGTTTACACATATATATATAGTAAAATATCTGTTAAGATAACAATTCAACGAAATTCACAGGTGTTTGCCAAATAATGCCAAACAATTAGTGGCCATGTACTGAAGTTCAGTCACTAGACCACCAGGGAAATGGATTCCCCTGTCAATGGTAAGGCAGGGAGAATAATCAAGAGTAGAGTTGAGCGAACCCGAACATTAAGTTTTTTGGACCCTGGACCTGAACGCGGACATATCACTGTATGTTCGGGTTGGAGTTCAGCGATTTAATGACGCGTTTTGAAAGGCTGCAGGGCAGCCAATCAACAAGCGTTTGACTTGTGTGCCCTTAGAAGCCATCACAGCCATGCCTACTAATGGCATGACTGTGATTGGCCAGTGCAGCATGTGACCCAGCCTCTATATAAGCTGGTTACTTAGTATTATTAAATTATGCCCCTACTCGCTATACCACGAGTCGGTGCATGTGTATTAAACAGTGAGCAGCCTGGGGCATTCCCCTCTCCTGAGCCCTTACCTGCGACGTGGGGGCTTTTAAACTAAAGGGGGGACCTATTGCCCCCCCTCGGCCCCACCCCTGAGCTGCGGATGGGGGTCCTAAATACCAATAAGGGGGGACCTATTGTACCCCCCTGGCCCCCACCCCTGAGTGGTGGGTGGGGGCCCTAAATATTCATAAGGGGGGGACCTATTGTCCTGGCCCCCACCCCTGCGTGGCAGGTGGGGGCCCTAAACAACAATAAGGGGGACCTACTGTTCTTCCCTCCCGGCCCCCACCCCTGCATGGCGGGTGGGGGCCCTAAATAACAATAAGGGGGGGACCTACTGTCCTCACCCCAGCCCCCACCCCTGCGCAATGCGTGGGGGCCATAAATAAGAATGTGGGTGGGGACCTACTGTCTTCCCTCCCCGGCCCCCATCCCTGAGCGGTGGGTAGGGGTCATAAATAAAAATTTTGGGGGGCACCTACTGTCCTCCCCCCAGCCTCCACCCCTGCGTGGCGGGTGGGGGCCCTAAATAACAATAAAGGGGGGACCTACTGTCCTCCCCCTGGCCCCCACCCCTGCGCGGCGGGTGGGGGCCCTAAATAACAATAATGGGGGGGACCTACTGTCCTCCCCCCCGGCCCCCACCCCTGAGCAGTGGTGGGGCCATAAATAAGAATTTTGGGGGGGACCTACTGTCCTCCTCCCCAGCCCCCACCCCTGCCCGACGGGTGGGGGCCCTAAATAACAATAAGGGGGGACCTACTGTCTTCCCCCCCTGGCCCCCACCCCTGAGCGGCGGGTGGGGGCCCTAAATAAAAATGTAACCCCCCAGGTGACTAGGGGTCCCCAAACCCCTAGTCACCCGCCCTTCCCCCAAAAATAACCCCTACCTACCCCCCTCATCCTAAAAATAACAGGTAAGTTTCTACATTTACCTGTAACAGCACTCTGATTGGTTGGCTTGAAATCCACCAATCAGAGTGCTCTGTGTCATTTTACACAGCGTGGGAAAGTTCTTTGGAATTTTCCCAAGCTGTGTAATTTGACTCATAACACTCTGATTGGTTACTTAATCCACCAATCAGAGTGCTCTGTGTCATTTTACACAGCGTGGGAAAATTCCAAAGAACTTTTCCACGCTGTGCAAAATGACACAGAGCACTCTGATTGGCTGGATTTCAAGCTAACCAATCAGAGTGCTCTGTGTCATTTTACACAGCGTGGGAAAGTTCTTTGGAATTTTCCCACGCTGTGTACTTTGACTCATAACACTCTGATTGGTGGATTAAGCAACCAATCAGAGTGTTATGAGTCAAATTACAAAGCATGGGAAAATTCCAAAGAACTTTCCCATGCTGTGTAAAATGACACAGAGCACTCTGATTGGTGGAATTCAAGCCAACCAATCAGAGTGCTGTGACAGGTAAATGTAGAGACTTACCTGTCAGTCTTTTCATTTACCTGTCAGAGCATTCTGATTGGATGGCTTAAACCCACCAATCAGAGTGCTCTGAGCCTAATTGCAGGGTGGGGCAAGGCTTTATAAGCCTTCCCCCGCCCTGCAGAGCGAAGTCTGCGCCGAGCCCTCCATGGGTGAAACTGGATTTATTTATTTTTGCGCTCATTTTCTTTTCTTTTTTTTTTTTAAGTGCGTTGGTTAATATGGATTTTTATTTGGCCTTTTTTGGGGCTGAAAAAAGAAGAGTTTAGAAGAAAGAAGACATCAAATGGTAAGTCTGTTTTTTTTTTTACAGGTATTTAGATATGGGTCCCCTCATTATTTTTAGGATGAAGGGGGTAGGTAGGAGTTATTTTTTTGGGGGGAGGGGGTTACTAGGGGTTTGGGGACCCCTAGTCACCTGGGGGGGTTAGAGTTTTATTTAGGGCCCCCACCCGCCACTCAGGGGTGGGGGCCGGGGGGGGGGGACAGTAGCCCCCCCCCCATAATTCTTATTTATGGCCCCCACCCACCGCTCAGGGGTGGAGTCTGGGGGGGAGGACAGTAAGTGTCCCCCCCTTATAGTAACTTAGGGCCCCCTCCCTTCTTGTTATTTAGGGCCCCCACCCGCCGTGCAGGGGATGGGGCCGGTGGGAGGACAGTAGGTCCCCCCCACATTCTTATTTATGGCCCCCACCCACCACTCAGGGTTGGGGGCTGGGGGGAGGACAGTAGGTCCCCCCTCCACATTCTTATTTAATAGTTTTTTTTTTGTTTGTTTTTTACAGTGAGCACCCACTGGCTGCTCACTGTTTACTAGACACACCCCGCGGTATAGCGAGTAGGGGCTGAATTTACTAATACTAAGTAATCTTTACTTAGTATTAGTAAATTTGGCTGAAAGACTAATTTAGGTCTTTCAGCTTTTGGTAGATAGCTCCCTAATACCATGGGAATTAGGGAGTTATCTAATAAGCGGCTGCTTATTTTATGTATTTTATGTTATTTTAAGTGATTTCCCTATCCACATTTGTTTGCAGGGCACTTGTCCTACTCTTACCCCCTTTTTACTTCATTTTGCAGCCCATTTAGAGGCATTTTAGTGCCCAAAAGTTTAGGTCCCCATTGACTTCAATGGGGTTTGGGTTCAGGGTCAAGTTCGATCCTGAACCCAGACTTTTTTTCGACGTTCGTCCGAACCCGCCGAATCCGAACATCCAGGTGTCCGATCAACTCTAATCAAGAGTAGTTTTTAAAAAAAGTATCAATATTGTAAGGTTTTTGTTTTCCAACCCATGTCCCCCTTACACACCCTTCAGCACGTTTTCCCCCTCACACTTTGCTGCCCCAGTTCCCCACACACACTATATCCCCTACCCCACCAAACACAACATCCCCTCTCACCCCACAACTAAATTCCCTTTCCCCACACACACTACATCCCCTTCCCCAACACACACACTACATCCCCTCCCCTCACACACTAAATCCTCTTCTCCCACACACACACTACATCCCCTTCCCCCACCCTGAATAGATACCCTTTCTCCCAGAACCTACATCCCTTTCCCTCTCTAGACACTACATCCCCTTTCCCCACACAAACACTACATACTCTTCCTTCAACATACTACATCCCCTCCCCTACACACTACATCCTCTTTCTCCCACATACTACATCTCCTCCCCTACACACTACATCCCATTTCTCCCACATACTACATCTCCTCCCCTACACACTACATCCCCTTCCTTCCACACACTATGTCCCCTTCCACACTCACACTGCAACCCCACACTACAACCCCTTCCTGACCTTTCATGCCCCCACACACTACATTTCTTTCCCTCACAATATATACCCTGTTCCCCCAAACACTATGTCCCACCCCCCACACTATGTCCCACCTCCGCACTATGTCCTTTATTCCCCTGGAAAACACTACATTCTCTCCCTCCCCACACACACTCCTATATCTCTGTACATCTATCCCCACAACAAATACTACAGCCCCTAAACCAGTAGAGAAACTAATTAGAGATTGCCCTGGTGCAAGAAATGTTTTTGGGCCTCCCTCTAGTGCAAGGATAACAAAAAGGTAGATCCCCATCTGTCGTACAACTCCCACAATGCTATCTACCGTTTGAAGGGTTTTATTTTTGAGCTGTGTTTGTGTGTTTGAATAGAGTATATGTGTGCATGTAAAGTTGTATTTGAATGTACTGTTGCCATTGGAATGCAGTGGTGTGCTTGCGTCTGTATGTTGGCTTTTAAATGCAGGTGTACATTTGTATGTAGTGTTATGCTGCATGCGAATGAATGGGTAGTTGTATTTAATTTTGGAGTTTTTATACAGGGGTGTATTTGTCAGGGCTGAACTGGCCCTCCACACACAAACGGCACTCTCTCCACACACACAGCACCCCTCCACAGATAAACGTCACTCTCTCCACACACACACTGTACCCCCCCACACACACTAAACCGCTACACACACTGCACCTCCTTCAAATACACACCACACCCCCCACACACAGAACCCCTACACACACTGCACTCCCCACACACTGAACCCCTACACACACTGAACACACACACTGCACCCCTCACTGCATCTGTGTGTGTGTATTCACCAGTCTGTGCGCGTTCACCAGTCTGTGCGCGTGTAATCACCAGTCTGTGTGTATATTCCGCAGTCTCTATATGTGTGTATTCAACAGCCTGTGTATATATTCAGCAGTCTCTATATGTGTGTATTCAGCAGTCTGTGTGTGTTTTTTGCAGTCTGTGTGTATTCAGCAGTGTGTGTGTGTGTGTGTGTGTATTCAGCAGTCTGTCTGTGTGTGTAAGTATTGTATCTCCGCACTATGCTGGCGCGATGCATTACGGGGCTGGTATGGATTTTTTTTCCAGGGCTGCTTTTCATTCCCAGTCCGGCCCTGGTGTTTGTATGTACTGTTTGTGGTTGCAGGGGTGTCTTTACATATTGTGTTGGTGTTTGATTGCTGGGATGTATGCATGTGCACACATACACTGCTACATAGATACGTACACAGATAAACATGCACATTTACACACACACACATATACACATATATAAACACACTGGCCCAAACACACACACACACATCCAGATACACACTGAAACACACATAGATACACACTGACACATAAAAACACCCTGACACATACAAATACCCTGACACAAAGATATACACTGCCACATACATCTGTGTACAAAAATAAACATACACATTTACACACACACAGATACACATATATAAACACACTGACCCAAACACACACACATCCAGATACACATTGAAACACATGTAGATACACACTGACACATACAAACATATTTGCACACCCTGACACACAGATACACACACTGAGACAAACACACACCCTGACACAAAGATACACACTGACACATACAAACACATTGGCACATACAAACACCCTGACACACAGATAGACACCCTGACACAGATATTCACATATACATGCAGAGCAAACACAGGACAAACATTTCATAACATTAGCTTGTACTGCACTAAACAAAGGGACTTTTTCACATGCAAGAACTCTTCATCAGCCCATCTGCACATGGGCTTTTCTAATGGGTATCAAACTGACTTGCCCACATTGGGAGGAGTGCATGCTGGATTGATGAAGACACCACATGGTCTTTTCTAGACCCACACATCATATAGGGCTTCTATGGCCTATGAATACACAGACCAAAGAAAAAGTGCAATAGAATAGTTTGTATGCAGGATATGAACTATTGCCACAACATGCTATATTTCACACTCACATGTAACAGTATCCACATGAGTTCAGTATTGTTTGTCACAGATGGATGACGTCATCACATAACATGATGTAATGTATCTTTTTCATTCAGTCCCAGACTCACAGTAGGCAATAACAAACAAAAATGGCAGAAGAATTCAACAGATACCTTTACACAACATTGTTGTTATTCGATATGTTTGTAGTTTATAATTACCAGATTTGACTAATTTCATGACGTACAGTCATGATTTTATAAAGGACACGGAGGTGAGTATTATGCTATTCTCTTTCTTTTATTCCTCAGCAGCAAGAGAGAGAGAAATACTGTAAATATTCAACAAAATTTAAATAATAACATCACTTACCCCAAAGGGTTAACCATATGTAACACATTAACCAATGAGAGTGTCCCTATCCTAATAATGTCCCATGTGACCTTAAGCCACTCTTCTTTCTTTTGATGTTGTCGATGAACACTTCCTCAAACAGAAAAACGATGTAGTCAATAAAGTGAAGAACCGTGATTTCCAGAAACTTATAGCAACGGGCTCCAGATGAAACAGGCAACCTTCTGCTTGAACTTGTATGGGCAGGCATGGACCAGAATGACAACCCAATTAGGAGGCTGTAAAACAAGAAATGAAATGGTAAAATACGTTCTTGGATCTTATTTCCATATTATATTACGATCCTATCTACCAAAAACCAATTTGTAATTTCAGTACTAGTCATCAGGTGAAAGAATAAATCACATTATTCCACAACTCGTGCCCCATTACATGACAGTATATTCACAGGGAGGGCGTAACTTACCTGGATTGGGTTGGATAATACTCGCTTCCGTGTCCTTTATAAAATCATGACTTTACGTCATGAAATTAGTAAAATCTGGTAATTTTATTGAAGGACACGGAGGCTCCTATTATGCTAGTTCAAAGCTGCGTGATCACTGAAGTGGAAAAATTAGAAATTGGTCGGAAATAAAATTCTCGGAACGTAGATTCTCTGGACCAATCAGCTGCACGGAGGAGCCTAGCCTACCACCTAGAGAAACGGCTTTTGATGCCATAGCACCCCTTACAGAATGTGCTCCGTACGTGGAGGTATCAATGCCTGCCGACCCCATGATCCATTTAACCCAGCGAGATATGGTGATAGTAGAAACTGGATGGTGAGGTTGTCGGAGTGCCAGAAACAGATCTGGATACCGGGAATCACGAATCAAGACGGTCCTTGCCTCATATTCCTTGAGGCAGGCTACTGGACATAACTTAACGTTATGTGGAAGGGCTGGGTAGAAGACTGATGTAATGGATGTCTTCGTACATCTCGATATGTTGAAGTAGACTCCTTCTGGTGTAAACGAGCGTGCCGTGAGCTCCAGTGCTCGACATCTGAGACACGTTTACAGGAGATTAGACACATAAGCGTAACCAACTTAGTAGTGAGTTGCTTGATCGAGAGTCTGAAAACTAGGCCAACATCCCATAAGGCTGCATATTTAGGTCTTGGTGGGCGTGCAAACTTGATGCCACGTAGAAGTCGACACACCACTGGGTGCTTTCCTGCTTGGAGTCCATTCCAGCCTTGATGGCCTGCCGAGATCGCTGATTTATACAAGTTAATTGTATGATATGCCAGACCATAGTCGTAAAGTGAAGTCAGGAAACTCAGAACCTGACTCACATTTGCAGATATGGGATCCATGTGTTGTTCGATGCACCAACCATTCCATGCGTTCCAGGCATGTAGGTACGACTTCCTTGTTCCTGGGGCCCAAGCTCCTGCCAGGAGATCCAGAGTTGCCTGTGGAACATTTGGGATGTAATAGGGTCCCCTGAGAGGAGCCATGCCAAGAGTTTGAGATGTCCCTGAAGTAAAAGGGGTGTGAGTTCCCGTCGGAATCCCGTATGAGGTCGGTTGTCACCGGTAGTAATCTCGAGAGATCTATGGACCAGGGTTGAGACGTCCAAGGGGGTTATGAGGATTAGGGAGGTTCGGTGATGTCTGAGATCAGTAGAGTTCGTACGATGAGCGAGAAAGGAGGGAAAGCGTAGTGGCGGGTTTTCGGCCATGGTTGCAGGAAAGCGTCCGTCGCCAGAGCTTCCGGAACCGGCCTCCAGCTGAAGAATTTTGGCAAATGTGTGTTCAAGCGTGATGCGAAGAGATCGATGTCCAGGGGGCCCCAAAGTGATTGTAAGTGGCTGAAGATGACCGGGTTCATCCACCAGTTGCTGGCATCTCGTAGGTGTCTGGAGTCCGCCACTACGTTGGACATCCCCAGAATGTACTCTGCTTGTACCGAAATGTTGCAGTCCAGACAGAATTTCCATAAATCTTTCGCCAGTTCAGCTAGTATTGTTGACCACGTGCCCCCGAGGTGGTTGATATACCGGACCGCTGATATATTGTCCATGCGTAATAGAATGGAGCAGTTGGTCGATATACTTAAAAGACTCCGTAGAGCAAACAATCCTGCTAGCAGTTCTAGGCAGTTGATATGTAGTTTCTGTTCCTCTAGGGACCATTTTCCTCTGGTGGAGAAAGCTCCACAGCGCGCTCCCCAGCCGAGCATGCTTGCATCGTATTCCACTATGGTGTCTGGGGTGGTTCCCGAAGATCGCTCGGCCGTTCCATGCTTCCATGTGTTGTACCCACCACTTGAGTTCCTCTTTGGCGGTGCAGTCGAGAGGAACAGAATCTGAGTATGAGTGCCCTGAGCGAAGGTATTTGGCTTACAGTCATTGGAGTGCCCTGTAGTGCAGAGGCCCAGGGAATATGGCTTGGATTGACACTAAGAGGAGGCCGACAATCCTGGCCAGGTGTCTCAAGGTAAGAATGGGGCATGCTAAAGTCCGCCTGATTTCCTTTTTGATGGATTTGACTTTGGCTGTCGGGAGTAGGAGTGCTCCGTTCACAGCATCTATAGTGAATCCCAGGAATTCTATTGACTGAGAGGGTTTGGTGACCAACTTCTCCCAGTTGATTAGAAACCCCAGGTTTTCTAGTAGAGTCCTCGTCCACGAGAAATGTTCGTGGAGCAGATGAGGGTCTTGCGCCATTATGAGGATATTGTCCAGGTATATTATGAGTCGAACTCCTCTGCTGTGTAGGAGGGCGACCACTGGTTTCATGAGCTTCGTGAAGCACCATGGTGCCGACGATAGGCCGAACGGTAGGCATTTGAATCGCCATAAGGTCTCTTCCCATTGGAATTGTAGGACGTTTTGGCACTCTTCGGCCATCGGAACCATGAGGTATGCATCCTTCAAGTCGAGCTTGACCATCTAGTCCCCTGTAAGCAGGAGATCTCTTAGAGAGTGGATGCCTTCCATCTTGAAGTGGTGGTATGTGACAAACATGTTTAGGGGTCATAGGTTGATGACTGGACAGATGCCTCTGCCCTTTTTTGGGAACCAGGAAGAGGTTGCTTAAGAAACATGGTGTGAGAGGAAGGACTTCTGCAATAGCGCCCTTGGAGGCTAAGGCTTGTACTTCTTGAGATATTAGGTATTGGTCGTGAGTGGGAAACACCATGTGTTGGGGGGTTGTATTTGAACAGGGTAGTGTACAAAATCTATAGAGTATCCCTGAACAGTGTGAAGGATCCATGCATCTGCAGTGAGCTTGCGCCATGCAGTGACAAAATGACACAGTCTGCCCCCTACCATAGTTAGTGAAGCCAGATGTCGAGGAATAGAACTTACCATAAGGTTGTCGGCCATAGGAAGATCCTCTGGGTCCCCGAGACCGCCATGGTCTGTCCCGGACTGGGAAGAACGGTGTGGTAGTTCTAGGTTCAGGTGTTGTAAGCCTGGACTGTATAGGGCCTTGGTAGCCCCGGTATGAACCCCGAGGTGCTCGGCCGGGCTGACGGCCCTGATATCTGCCGGCCCCGCCAAAAACTCTCTGGTGGAACACTCCGTTTCATGTTGGCCTGAGCTTTATCAAGTGCCGTAAAGGTGCCTACATATGTGCCTAGCTCTTTAACAAAAGTATCTCCAAATAGGAGGGCTTTTGCCTCGGGTCCAGGCTTTGAAATAGCTAGGTTCACTAGCTTAGGTTCTATTTTTATCAAGATTGCCTTGCGCCGTTCTGTGGTTACCGCCGTATTGGAGTTGCCCAGCAAGCATACGGCTCGCTGGATCCACTCCCTGAGTGCCTCTAAATCCACCGGGGTACCACCTGTTATTGTGCCTTCGACCTGTTATTACCACCTGTTATTGCGCCTGTCAGACATTTTTGCAATTGGCCCTAGGATATCCAGGACCTTGTCCTGGCAATTCCGCCAGGCAAAATCCAGGCCCTTCTTGACTTTCCAGCCTGATTTCCCCAAGAATTGGGCAATTTTGGGGTCTACGTCCGGGGTGGCGCATGCCATATCCGGAATAGTGGGGCGTGGGCTCTAGGGGATACCACTCCGAGGATCTCGGGTGTTGCAAGGTGTCGGGGTCAAAAGGTGGTTCGCCTTGTGGATCAACCAGGGCGGAGTCGTCTACTCCATCTTTGGAGTCTGCTCCCGCTCCTGTCATGGGGCTATGCTCAGGGAGATAAAAAACTTGGGTCATAAGAGTCCTCCTCATCGGACTCGCTCTGTGCCTCCTCTTGCTCCGACTCAGATTAGGAGGATTCAATGAAGGCTCTAGCCCTTTTCCAATTCCTCACCGATTTTGCCCGGTGGGGGGCTCCTTGTTGTGGTTCAACCACATGATCTGTGACAGGACGTACCCTGTCCGTCTGTTTGTTTTGGAGGCATTTTCGTCCAGGTGGTGGGACTTTTTGACAGCCTTACGCCCACTAGGGGCAACCGGATTATCCTCTGAGGGGTTAGAAGTGGAGGATTTCAGTGCCTTGGTAATTGACAGTGAGATATTGTCTGACATGGCCCCCATAGCGGTAAATATGGCCTGTGTCACGGACTTCGTCATAGCCGCATCCAGGAGGGAATGCAACTCTTCAGAGTCCATTTGCTCCTGTGGCCCTTCAATCATAACGTGGCCAGGAGGAAAGGATTAAATGACCGACAGATAAATATTTTTAGCCTTAACTGGGCACTACTATCTGTGGAGTAGGAGTGTGACAGTTTAGCAGCTAGCTAAATAAGCCAACAGCTGAAGAGGCACAAGCTATTTAAGCAATACAGCTGAAGAGGCACCAGCTATTTAAGTAATACAGCTTTAAGAGGCACCAGCTATTTAAGCAATACAGCTTTAAGAGGCACCAGCTATTTAAGCAATACAGCTTTAAGAGGCACCAGCTATTTAAGCAATACAGCTTTAAGAGGCACAAGTAAAACAATATGCAAAGCTGAGTAACAAGAAAAAACTAGATTAGAGCAGTAGAGCAGGCTAGTAACACAGACACGTTCCCGCCCCCAGGTAAGCGTATTGGCCGCATTAGGAAAAAGCACGGCAAAACCGCCAATCAAAACATGGCCGCCGCGATGCGCACTCGCTATGTGCGCATGCGCGGGCGGCACTTAGCCGCGGCTAACGCCGAGAACCGCCGGGACCGCGGGAAACGGTACCCGGTGTGAGGAGGGAGCCCCAGACTGAGGTCCCTTCAAAGCAGGATGGTAGAAAAGCCTGGTTGGAAGATCATTTTAGTATATTAGCATGTTATATATTCACAAATGTCTCTCAGACATTGTAGTAAAATAGAACTTCTCTTTACTTCAATACACACACATAATTGACATAACACAAGAGAGACTAACACAACAGAACAAGTGCATAACTTCACTATGTTGCCATCTACTGGAAGGTGGACTGCATAAACCTCAATACATAACACTCCTCCTCCCTAGACCTCAAAGTCTTTGAGATAACTGGGAGGTTTAATATTTTGTCTTGGGCGCCCAAAAACCATGTTTGGAACTGCTTCACCTGGACCTTCAGTTGTGCCCATCCCTTCTTCCTGTGCTCTGTCCGATGGACCACACAGAACTGGTTCTTCAACAACAACTCCTGGAGAACTGAGACCAGTATCATCCAGTGGTTCCACATCATCTGGTATCACAGAAAACCCAGTATGACTGGGACCGGCAGCAGGCACAATCTCATCACTCCGTTCCCGAATCTGATCGACATGCCTTCGTAATATTCTACCATCAGGAATTTGTACTTTGTATGACAAAGGTCCTGTGGCCATAAGTACTTTTGCAGGTATCCATTTAGGCCCAGAAACATAGTTCCTGACATAGACAGCACTGTCAGGTGCAAATACTCTGACAGTAGAAGCATTATAGTTCTTATTGAATTGCAATGCTTGCTTCTCTTGTAACTCAGTTGTCAAATCAGGATGTAAACGATCCAAACAAGTTTTAAGACGCCGGTTCATAAGGAGCTCTGCTGGACTACTACCGGTGCTTGAGCAAGGTGTCACATGTTGTTTCAGAAGGAAATTTGCAAGTCTACGATTCCAATCTCCTCCAATAATTCTCTTTAATGAGTCTTTGGTAGTCTGAACCATATGCTCAGCTTGACCATTTGATGATGGGTGAAATGGTGCAATAGTAACATGTCGAATAAGATTACTTGCCATGAACATTTTGAATTCTGATGAGGTAAATTGTGTTCCATTATCAGACACAATTGTATCTGGCAACCCATGTGTAGCAACGAGCCTCCTTAAAATCTTTATGACTGTGACTGAGGTAGCAGATGCAACTGGAACAACTTCTAACCCTTTTGAAAAGGAGTCAACAACTAAAAAAAAACATCTGTCCGTGAAAAGGGCCAGCAAAATCTATATGTAAACAGGACCAAGGTGACCTAGTCACTTCCCAAGGATGTACTGAGGCTTTAGGTGGAGCATGATGAGTAGATTGGCATGGTACACAGTTCTTTACCCACTTTTCAATAACTTCATCCATTTTAGGCCACCAAACATAACTTCTGGCTAAAGCTTTCATGCAAACTATTCCAGGATGTCCTTCATGAAGAGCATGCAATACTCGAGCTTGTCCTGCATTTGGAATTACCACTCTGTTTCCCCATAATAGGCACCCTTTATAGGCAGATAGTTCATGTTGGCGCACTACAAATGGTTTGAACTTGTCTTCCACTTTTGATTTTGGCCACCCCCTCCAAACCCAGTTGAGCACACGGGACAGCAAAGGATCCTTGGCAGACATACAAGCAATGTCACTTGCATGTAACGGAGGGTTTGGAATGGATTCCAACATGAGGACCTCAGACATAGGAGGAACAAGGAAGTCAGGAGAAGACAAAGGTAATCGGCTTAATCCATCAGCATGTGTGATATCCTTGCCAGGACGATACTTGAACTCACAATCATAGGCATTCAGCATAAGGGACCAGCTGAGCATGCGTGGTGAAATTATTTGAGGAGTGGGAGTATTGCTGGTGAACAGACCCAGTAAAGGTTTATGATCTGTTATAATAGTAAACCTCCGCCCATAAAAATAGTCGTGAAACTTTTTTACACCGGACACAAAAGCAAAAGCCTCCTTGTCAATTTGGGCGTAATTCCTCTCTGTAGTAGATAAAGTCTGTGAATAAAACGCAATAGGAGCCTCAACCCCATTTCTCAAAGTGTGGCTCAATACAGCCCCTATGCCATACGGAGAAGCATCGCAGGTGAGGTTGAGCGGTTTCTCCAAATGATAGTGTACAAGCAAACTGTCAGAAGACAACAGTTTTTTAGCAGCGCTTAAAGCGGTAGTATGAACGTCAGTCCACTACCATGGAGCATCTTTATCTAGTAGATGATGCAGAGGTTCAGCAACAGTGGCTTTATCAGGCAGAAAAGAATGGTAAAAATTAAGCACCCATAGGAAAGCTTGCAGTTCTTGTTTGTTTGTTGGAACCGGAGCTCTATGGATAGCTTCAACCTTAGAATCAGTTGGATGAATGCCCTGTGCGTCAACTCGGTAACCAAGGAAATCCACGCTGCTTACACCAAAAACACACTTTTCTTTTTTAAGTTTTAGACCAGCATCAAGAAAACGTTGTAAAACAAGTTGTAGTTGTTTGCTCCAATAAGAACGTCATCAAAATAAGGCACTACACCTGGAAGTCCAGATAAGAGGTCCTCCATTAAATTCTGAAATATGCCAGGAGCAATGGAAACTCCAAACTGCAAACGTCTGGCTCGGAAAGCTCCTTTGTGTGTTATTATCATTTGTGCATCAGCAGCCTCATCATCCACAGGTAACTGCTGGTAGGCTTGATCCATATCCAACTTGGCAAATACTTTTCCTTTTGCCAAAGTAGTAAGAATTTGATTAACAGCTGGAATTTGATAGGGATGCTCTTGCAACGCTTTATTGATTGTACATTTGTAGTCAGCACAGATTCTGACATCCCCTTTTGGTTTAATGACCGGAACTATGGGTGTACACCACTTTGGGTGTGTTACGGGTTCAAGTATGCCTTGTTCCACAAAACGTGTAATCTCAGCATCTATTTTTGGTCTGAGAGCTAATGCAATTTTGCAAGGCTTCATACGAATTGGGGGTTCTTTTAAATCTAATACAAAATAAACAGGAGGGCCTTTAAACATGCCAAGACCGTCTTCAAAAACTGCACTAAATTTATCAATCACATTCTCTAGAATATCTGTGGATACATTATTAACTCCAGTTAATGAAATTCCTAAGGGTTCAAACCACTCTCTACTTGGCAAACTTGCTCTTTGTCCCTTAGTAATTATTAAACGTAAATGTCCTCTGAATTTACCATATTTTACTGGTATAAAACAAGCCCCTTTAACATCCACAGCCTATTTGTTGTAGTCCACGAGATGAATATCACAAGGTACTATTGAAGGAGAATTATGAGGCCATGACAATGTAAATGTCTCTTCTGAAATCAAAGAATATGCACACCCAGAATCTACTTCCATTTTGCACGGAACATCTTGCAGCACAATGCAGTCATTTCACCATCTGAAACGGTATGTGGAGTATGAAAAGAGTGCGCTGTGGTTTGTATTTTATTCACATTCTTATATTTGGCCTGAATTCCACTGGCTTGACTTTGGCAAACTGTCTGTATGTGACCTGTACGTTTACATGTGTGGCAGACTGCATTTCGAAAACGACATGTATTACGTCTGTGTTTTCCACCGCAACTATAACAAGTTCCTTTAAATGGAGCTGTGACATCAGTGTGTGGTGAACAGTCTTTTGATTTTACATCAGTCTTCTTCACTAGATTTATTTCAGGTGAGTTCTCTTTGCTGGAGGAGGATTGTATCTCTTTTGAATGGACATATGCAGCCTCATTTGCGAGCGCTTCCTCTTGTGCAATAATAAAAGTTAAATTCTGTCTTGCAAGCAGTCTCCTCTGCAGTGCTTCATCTTGCACCCCACACACAAGCCTGTCCCTTAACAAGGATTCTAAGCTGGTACCAAAATTGCAATTTTCAGACAGCCTGCGCAGTTCTGCAATGTATGCTGCAATGCTTTCACCTGGTTTCTGATTTCTTCTATTGAAATGGAAACGCCTCACTGTTTCAGATGGGGTGGGTGCTAAATTATTTTTTAACAGTGCCAGTATTTCTTCAAATGAGTAGTCTTGTGGTTTAGCAGGTGATATCAGTGAGCGGACAATATTAAAAGTCTTAGATCCAATAACACTCAGTAACACAGCTCTCTTCTGAATAGCATCCACCACCTTATTAGCTTCCAGGAAAAACACTTACCTGTCAGCATATGTGTCCCATGAGGCTGGGTTAGCCAGATCAAATTCCTCCATGTGTCCCAGAGAAGCCATGCTGGAGATATTTGTAGATAAAAGAATTCCAAAAAAAAAAGTTTTACTTCCTCACTCAGGCTGATTTCATTTCCTTTATATATATTCTGCAGTGTCCATTTACTGATATCCCATCCTCGTCGCCAGTTTAGTGTATTAGCATGTTATATATTCACAAATGGCTCTCAGACATTGTAGTAAAATAGAAATGTGTGGAAATCTATTCACAAACCGGACTTTACATAGGACACGAGGTCATGCTTTTAGACTAGAAGAAAGAAGATTTTGTCTAAGGCAAAGGAAAGGTTTTTTTTACTGTAAGAACAATCAGGATGTGGAATTCTCTGCCTGAAGAAGTGGTTTTATCAGAGTCCATACAGATGTTCAAACAGCTAGTAGATGCATACTTGAAAAAACAGAATATTCAAGGATATAATCTTTCAATGTAGGGTAATAACTGCTTGATCCAAGGATAAATCTGACTGCCATTCTGGGGTCAAGAAGGAATTTTTTTCCTAGCTTGTTGCAAAATTGGAAGTGCTTCAAACTGTTTTTTTTTTGCCTTCTTTTGGATCAACAGCAAAAAACATATGTGAGGAAGGCTGAACTTGATGGACGCAAGCCTCTTTTCAGCTATGTAACTATGTAACTATGAACTTATCTTTACTTCAGTACACACACATAATTGACATAACACAAGAGAGCAGGGCCGGACTGGCCCACCGGGATACCAGGAAATTTCCCGGTGGGCCGCGGCACCTGGGGCTGGGCTGAAAGCCCCATTCAGTGATCAGGCTCCTGTGATCCCGGCCAGCCATGTGCGAGCTGTGCGGCCGCACAGGACCCCATGGGAGCATTTAAAAAAAAAAATTGCGGCGGGGCGGAGCCTAGTGTGCGGCAGGGGCGGGGCCTAGCGTGCAGCGGGGCGGAGCTTGCGGTGCGGCGGGGGCCTGGCTGACTGCAGCATGGGAAGCAGGAAGGAGTCCCTGCTTCCCCAACAACCAGCCTCCAGGAGCTCCAAGCGATGTGGAGGTAAGAAGCAGGTCAGTGTGTCTGTGTGTGACTGCCTGTGTGTGTGACTGTTTGCCTGTGTGTGTGACTGTCTGTGTGACTGTCTGACTGTGTGTGTGACTGTGTGTGTGTAACTGTCTGTGTGACTGTATGTGTGACTGTCTTCCTGTGTGTGTGACTGTGTGTGTGACTGTCTGCCTGTGTGTGTGACTGTCTGCCTGTGTGTGTGACGGTCTGTGTGACTGTCTGACTGTGTGTGTGACTGTCTGTGTGTGACTGTCTGTGTGACTGTCTGTGTGACTGTCTGTGTGACTGTGTGTGTGTGTGTGTGTGTGACTGTGTGTGTGACTGTGTGTGTGACTGTCTGTGTGACTGTCTGACTGTGTGTGTGACTGTCTGTGTGACTGTCTGCCTGTGTGTGTGACTGTCTGACTGCTGTCTGACTGTGTGTGTGTGTCTCTCTGTGTGTGACTGTCTGTGTGTGTGACTGTCTGCATGTGTGACTGTCTGCATGTGTGTGTGACTTTCTGTGAGTGACTGCCTGTGTGTGTGTGTGTGTGTGTGTCTGTCTGTGTGTGACTGTCTGTGTGTGTGTGACTGTCTGCCTGTGTGTGTGTGACTGTCTGCCTGCGTGTGTGACTGTCTGCCTGTGTGTGTTACTCTCTGTGTGTGTGTGACTGTCTGCCTGTGTGTGTGACGGTCTTCCTGTGTGTGTGACGATCTGCCTGTCTCTGTATGTGTGGATGTTTGCCTCGGTGTCAGTGACTGTCTGCCTGTCTCTGTATGTGTGGATGTTTGCCTCTGTGTCAGTGACTGTCTGCCTGCCTCTGTATGTGTGGATGTTTGCCTTGGTGTCAGTGACTGTCTGCCTTTGTGTGTGTGCATCTGCTAGTGAGGGAGTGAGCGAGCATCTGTGTGTATGTGTGTGTGTGCGCGCGCATCTGCTAGTGAGGGAACCTCTGTGTGTGTGCGCCTGCTAGTGAGTTTGTGTGTGTCAGTGAGCTTGTCTGTAGTGAATCTGTGTGTTAGTGAGCTCTTCTGTAGGGGGCATGTGTGTGTCAATGGGCTTGTCTGTAGGGAGAGTGTGTGCGCATCAGTGAGCTTGTCTGTAGTGAGCGTGTGTGTGTGACAGTGAGCTTGTCTGTAGTAAGCTTGTGTGTGTATCAGAGTTTGCCTGTACTAAATTTGTGTGTGTGCCAGTAACCTTTTCTGTGTGTGTCATTGAGATTGTCTGTCAATGAGCCTATTTGTGTGCATCAGTAAGATTATCTCTGTCTGCATGTGCATATGCTTTACTGTATAATTTAAATACCCTGAAAGAACTAATATTTTGAATTAGAAGAAGAAATGTATCAATATATATATATATAGTATCCAGGCAATTGAAACAGTTGGCTGCACTCTCAGATTTCCTTAAAACTTAACTTTTATTGACCCTGATGAAAATTCCACAAGAGGGGATGAAACGTTGATCTTCTCTTAAATATTTCAATAAAAGTTACGTTTTAAGGAAATCTGAGAGTGCAGCCAACTATTTCAATTGCCTATATATATATATATATATATATATATAATAAACAATACACAAAACAAACACAAAATACCCCCCCATGTTCCATATATATATATATATATATATATATATATATATATACACACACACCCTACATAGCACAATGACTTATGGGGCTGGCATAGATTTTTTTCCAGGGCTGCTTCGTATCCCCAGTCCGGCCCTGCAAGAGAGACTAACACAACAGAACAAGTGCATAACTTCACTATGCTGTCATCTACTGGAAGGTGGACTGCATAAACCTCAATACATAACAATAATCAAACTGACCAGGTGACTGAGGGAGGGGAGGGAAAATGGAGCAACAAACACAGCAATAAAGCAGTGATAAAAAACAAATAATTTACCACAGAAAAAAAGGACAAATAAGGCATAGGTAATGCAACAAGGTTAAATTAAGGCAAATGTACCAAACTATACAGAAATAAATAGATATTTTTCCAGACATGTAGAGAGATGTAAAATTGTACTTAGCTGAGGAGGCAGCAGCAAAAGAAAGAGGAGTGGCTTAAGGTCACATGGGACATTATTAGGATAGGGACACTCTCATTGGTTAATGTGTTATATATGGTTATCCCTTTGGGGTAAATTATGTTATTATTTAAATTTTGTTGAATATTTACAGTATTTCTCTCTTTTGCTGCTGAGGAATAAAAGAAAGAGAATAGCATAATAGGAGCCTCCGTGTCCTTTAATAAAATTAACATTTCTTTTAACTTCAGCAAGTTCTGATCATGCGATAAGGTGACTGATGTCATTGTGTAGGTCCCATTATAAATCTTTACTTTCCGGCAGTGTCTCCGGACCCAACCCATGTTGTTTAATAGAACTAATACAATGTTCGATACCACCTGAGGATGGTGGGAGATTCCAATATTTGGTTATCAGGTATGTGCTGATCTCATGCTGGGAGAGGCCACTCCAGGTACCCACATATGTGGGGTAGCTTACTGATAGTTATACTGTATGAGTTTTTAAATTAATCTTCGCTACTCGCTAGTGTTAGCTTTTAATGATAATTTAATAATAATTAATTTCTTATTTTCCTTTTATTACTTTGTTAATTTACCTTGATTCAATTTAAAATTTCATCTCCTACCTTTTTGAGCTATTCTGATAAAGGTTTGCCTATTAGTACTGCTTTCGCTATTGTCACACTACCCACTTTTCAATCTAATTAGCCTAAGAGTAATGCACATTGTTTACTGTAGAAGGCACTCATTAACTTGCCTTTCACAATTCACATTCATGCCATTATGGAGTTACTATAAGTCCCAGAATTGTTCAGATCACTACTGTCACCTAGAACAAATCTAAATCAATACATATAGTTTATTAATCAGAAATTATCTGTGAGCTATATTTTAGGACATCCAACGCCATGAATCTCATAGCAGTTATTTTGTGTCTGATACGCTGGTCTTTTTTTAAATCTGCTTTTAAAAGCACTATGTTTGAAGATCTGTCAAGAGAGAAGCAGATAAACTGAATAGGCTCCGTATTCCGGTGTATTATATTCATTGCTTTCATGTATACTGTAATTATCTTGATCCTAAAACAACTTCATGACAGTTACAATTACTCAGAGGTACTTGTTGTTACTGTTGACTATGAGCTGTGTCTAGATCGAGTCCAAAAATTATAATGTTAAAAAAAAAATCACTACTGAGGCTCTATAGCAGTAACTTTAACGATGCCGAAAGAATTGTTTTGGAGAGAATCCCCTTTTGTCAGAATTTTATCTAAATGTACAGTAAGTAAACTCTATTGGCCAATTTTGACCTGTCTGAGAGGGGAAAACTACAGAAAGTGAAGTAATTTGGACCTTTGTTATTAGGAATAAGTGCTGCTATGTGTTTTGTTCCAAGAATTTGTGAAACAACAAAAAATTTAGTCCATTCAATGTATTGTGAGAACGTGGAGCATGACATTACAATATTTGATTGTTTGCATGTCTTTCTCTTATTAATGTCTGTGCTCTCTAATTCTAAAGATATTTGTTCTGGTCTAAGAGATCTGATCTCCCGCGTTGGCATTTGCTAAAAATTACATAAATTAAGAAGAATCCTGAAGAACCGTTAAAGAGCCTCAAAAATGGATAGAATTTGTAGTCAGGTTCCTAGAACTCCTGGCAGTCAGTGAAGGTATGTAGTTCTACTAATGTTCGTTGAAGGGGTATAGAGCCTATATACCAAGTGGAAGTCATGTAATGCCTCAGGAAAGAGGAAACTAACCAATCAGAGGTTAATATGATATTTTAGTGCTTGTTAGTTCCAGTTCACAGTGATCTGCTATGAGCAGTGGCAGATCTCCATGTGAGGACACACTATGCTCCACAATTAAATACTACAGTATATAGGGTATTGGAGATTCTACTTCACCAGATCACCTGGCCCAATTAGGAAAATCTAATGTTTTTTTTTTAAACAAGTAAGACATAATATGAACAGCTTCTTTTCAAAATCATTCATCTGACATAAACAACTGTCCATAATATCAACCTTGCATTCAATAATCCCAAATTTCAAGCTTTCATTCAAAAATCCCTGATACCACCTCCCATTCACTAAACCCTGATTTGAGTTTTCCATCCACTAACCCCTGATATGAAGCTTCCATTCACTACCCCCCTGTATCAGCCTTCCATTTACTAACCCCTGAGATCAGCCATTCATTCACATTCCCTTGATACCACCTTCTGTTCACGAACCCCATGATATAAGCCTTCTAATCAGTAACCTTTGGAAATCACTTTCCCTCCCCTTACCCCCGATTTAGCCTTCCATTCACTTACACCCTGATATCACCTTCCGTTCATTTACCCCCAATATAGCCTCCCATTTACTTACCTCTGATATCAGTCTTCCATACACAAAAACCCTGATATCACCTTCCATCAATTTACCCCCAATATAGCCTCCCATTTACTTACCTCTGATATCAGTCTTCCATACACAAAACCCCTGATACCACCTTCCATTCATTTACCCCCAATATAGCCTCCCATTTACTTACCTCTGATATCAGTCTTCCATACACAAAAACCCTGATATCACCTTCCATTAATTTACCCCCAATATAGCCTCCCATTCACTTATCCCTGATATCAGTCTTCCACCCACAAAACCCATGGTATCAGCCTTCCATTCAGTAGCCCTCTGATTTTACCTTCCATTCATTTACCCCAATATTGCATCCCATTGCTAACCCTCTGATATCAGCTTTCCATTTACTAACCCTTGATATCAGCCTTGCATTTGCTAACCCCCTGATATCAATCTTTTATTCATTAACTCCCTGATATCACCTTCCAATCACTACCCCCTGATATCACCTTTCATTCACTACCAACTGAGATCAATCTTCCATTCACTAACTCCTAATATCACTGTCCATTCACTACCCCTCAATATCAATCTGTCATTCACTAAAACCTGATATCAGTCTCCATTTCCACCCACCCCCCGTATCAGCCTTCCATTCACTAACCCCTGATATCAGTCTCCATTCATGAACCCTGATATCAGCTTTCCATTCACTAACCCCTGATAACAGTCTCCATTCACTAAGCCCCGATATCAGCCTTCCATTCACTAATTAACTCAAATCTGCCTTCCTTCCACTAACCAACTAATATCAGCCTTCCATTTACTAACCCCTGATATCAGCCTTCCATTCACTAACCCCTGATATCAGTCTCCCATTTATTAATTCCCTGATAACAGCCTTACATTCACTAACCTCCTGATATTAACTTCTATTCAGTAACCCCTTTGTATTTACTAACTCTATTATATATATTTCCATTCAATAACCCCCTAATATCAGCCTTCCATTCACTAACACCACTAAACATAACATTTTTATTCAATAGCCCCATAATATAAAACTTTAATTCAATAACCCCTAATATTTATCTTACGTTCATTAACCCCCAACAGCAAATTTGTATTCAATAAACCCCTGATATCAGCCATTCATTCACAAAGTCCCCTAATATCAACTATTCCCCATTATCGATCTTTGATTGATAAATTAGTCTAGACACTACACCCTGACACTTCTGGAGCCATCTAGGGGACACAACAGATAATTATTATACCATGCAATAACCTACCCTAAATTATTTTACGCTCTTTGGAGTAAAGATTTACAAACAAAAAGGAATACAGCATAGTCTGCAATTCATCAGTCTATTGAAATCTTATGGCTTTGTACAGATCTTTAACAATTATAGCACAAGTTAAATGGCTTGAAAGAATATTTTAACAATGTTTGACATCATTATAGGCAAAATAATGTATGCATTATTTAATTTAATACAGCAGAGGGCAGTAAGCCATGACAGGATTCATTTAAATAGTAATACATGTTACAAAGCGTGTTTGGGTGAGCCTAATTAACTCAACTTATTACATTTTAGAATCTGATAAATAGTATTGCATCTTCTTTGGAATGCACAAGGTCTAGGAGACTATGAGTTTTTTTTTTGTTTTTAAGACATAAGCCCTTCTATAACTATGAGTTCTGAGTAAAAAAACCTCAGACAGCAAATTTCATTTAAAAATATGTTTTGTCAATAAGAAAAATACAACTAATCGTGGAGGGAGAAAGAACCCTTTCACCAGAGTTGCAGAGGTTGTAAGATACTTAGGGAATGACCCTTAATAAATATAGAAGAAAGGACTGAAAGGGTTAAGTCAGAAAAGAGAGAACCTATTACAGACCTAGTATCTTAGAGAAGCTGCTCAATAGAATAATGAGTATAAGTGCCTTCTTAAGTAAAGAGCGAAAATGGATAAAAGCTATAAATTTTATTAATCCCTAATAGGGCAGAAACTACAACAATGTGTGAATAAAAAGGCTTATAAGAGAGCCTTAGAGGCTGATAGAGAAACTTCCCTGACTACCAACCCATCTGTAACGCTCACTAATCCCCATCCCCCTCCACGTATGATTGCTACGTATGACACAGGGTGGAATCATATCAGAAATGGTATCCAAAAATTATGGCCCATGCTATTAGAAGACACACATCTGAAACGAATACTCGGCCCTAAAGCTGAGATCACCGCACGTAGAGGTAAAAATCTCAGAGACCTTTTGGTTCCAAGTCACTTCTAATCTTAGCACCCTAATACACACACCTGGCTGAACACACCAATTGTGGGTTCCTTTAACCCCTTAAGGACCAAACTTCTGGAATAAAAGGGAATCATGACATGTCACACATGTCATGTGTCCTTAAGGGGTTAAATGTGGGCGCTGTGTCGGGTGTAAGTACATAAAACACGACTCTAAGAAAGTGAGTGACAGTGAGGTAAACAACTATTTAATATCGTGTCCTTCTTTAACTGTAATACTGCGGGTCTCGTCTACCTCTTGACGTGTCAGTGCAACCTACAATATGAAGGAAAAACCTTCAGACCCTTTAAGGAGAGAATAAAAGAACACGTCAGGTCCCCTAAACTTACTACGGAGACACCTATCGCCTGCCACCTTAAGGAACATCATTCGGGTAACCCACAAAGTCTTCGATTTTGTGGACTAGATTTGGTGCGACGCAATAGGAGAAGGGGCAACTACGATAGGTTCCTAAGACAACGGGAAAGTTTCTGGATCTACTGGCTGAAAACCCTCCAACCCAAAGGGCTAAATAAAGGATTCTCCTTCGCACCTTTCATTTGACAGCAAAAACCAAGACTCTATTTCGTGGGTTTATTAACCTTCAGATTTATTCCCCCCCCCCCCCCTTTTTTGACTCCCAATGGACACTACCCTATGGATCACTTTTCACCCTAATTTATCATTGCATGTCCATTCATTGCATCTATATGAATTACCTTTAAAATATTACCAGTTCCTTTGGCTAGCTCCATCTCTGATGCCCTCTTTTATATTTAAATAGGTTTTAATGTATTGGTTATTACTATACCAACTTTTCAACCTTTAACATAGCCTTATTGTCCCATGCCTATTATATATAAATTCAAGGATCAACCCCTACTATACACTAACATTTGCTGGCATGGAACACCTAACATAGGCTATCTGTTCATAATTTGAACGAGATAACCTTTATTGCCTGTACATATTACCCTTTAGTTTGGGACATTCCTTAGGCATTTAGTATTTAAACTTTAATATAAACTAACTTGTCAACTAACTATTGTTGACTATATATTTACATTAATCACAATCTAGCTTAAGAACTAACTAGTTCCATAACTAATTGCATTTACATTCAATTCCACTCATGCACACTTTATGATCAACAATTCAATTCTACGAGCTAATAATATACTCTATCACCTAATCTTTATTATGGATTCTGGGAGGTTTTTTACTCCCCTCCTTTCAGCACTTAGGGAGTTAATTAATTATTTCTTCTCCCTTTGCCCAATTTTCTACACATGCCACTTCCCCCAGCTTGACACGCCCCCATATCTGACATCACTGCCTCAGGGGGGCGGGGTCTGCAGGGTTTAAAAAGTGGCGCAGCTCAGTCCGCAACTAGCTCTTGCAAAGGCATATGATATCGCCGAAACGCGTGTCGGGTTAAGTTCCTGTCATTGTGGACGCTTCTTTTAGGGACAACCGCTTTACATTTACTCTTCCTCACGGTTAGGGAGTACCTATTGAAGACCTTTATTTAAATGACTATTATTTTTATACATTTTTAGTGCTTTGGTTCCATATCTCTACATGGTTTATCTAGGGACTCCTTACCCCCAAATCTCCATTAACAAACTACTACCATGTATTGCCTTATAGGGATATGAACCATCCATTACCATTACGATTTCTCTCAACACTTTCTGTGCCGCTCTCAACATATGCTGATTACCCATAAGGGGAGTGAATCTCACATGAGAGTATTCTAGCCGATGCTTTGAGGTCCAGACATTACGGCCGTTGTACTAGGACCGCACATTATACTGATAACCCTCTCACACTCTATGAGACCCTTACCCCTCACTCTTTACACTCCTAATACTCAGCATATTGCTAGCGGTTTTTCATTACGAAGTGAGCCCTTGTGGCAGGACCTCCTACATGGTTCTACTGAGACATTATCTGACATTATTCTGACAGAGATATTGCAATAGGGCAAAGCCGGTGTTCGGCTGTACTCGTCAGGTTAGCACTCCGGTTGATTTTACAATCAACCTGGTCTTTACTGTCTTGTTACTCCCCAATATATCTCTGCTCACCTATACACTATTCCCATTGGGGTATACCTATTTTTTGATTCTTAATACCAATACTGACGACACCCATGAACAGATGTACCTATTTGTCGTCTAGTTATTTTCTCTTAATAAAACATTAGGTTATATCTCAATACCTATTTTAATTCCCACATTCATTATAGACTATCTATTTTGTTGCAATCTTATGCAACACTTTATACCAATACTTCTAGTCTGTAACTCACTGTTGGGAATTATCTGAACTTTGCGGCTAGTCCCTATTTTGACCTTTATTTTTCGTTTATTTAACTTTTCACCTTTTTTGTATATTCACACATTGTTGTAGTTTTTGCCCTATTAGGGATTAATAAAATTTATAGCTTATATCCATTTTCGCTCTTTACTTAAGGCACTTATACTCATTATTCTATTGAGCAGCTTCTCTAAGATACTAGGTCTGTAATAGGTTCTGTATTTTCTGAATTAACCCTCAGTCCTTCTTTTTTCTATGTTTTATCAATAGTTGTTTTTTTCTCCACTTATTGATTCTACAGATTTTAATGGTATATTCATGTTAGTGTCAGCAATAAAACAAGCTGTGATTTGTATGATTATTGCTATTTGTGTATGCTGCTATATTTATTTCTTTGTTCATGTATTGTCATGTGCACAAGGTTTATTGTCATGAATTTCATTGATTATTGATTGATTTTAGCTATTACTTGCTTTTAAGTATACAGTAATAAATCTTATCTTTGATATCGGTTTCGTTCATTATCTTTGTACCTTAAAGGACCACTATTGGCACCCAGACCACTTCAGCTTAATGAAGTGGTCTGGGTGCCAGGTCCAGCTAGGATTAACCCTTTCTTCTATAAACATAGCAGTTTCAGAAAAACTGCTATGTTTACAATAGGGTTAATCCAGCCTCTAGTGGCTGTCTCATTGACAGTCGCTAGAGGCGCTTCCGCGCTTCCGCGCTTTTTACTGTGATTTTAACAGTGAGAAGATGCCAGCGTCCATAGGAAAGAATTGTGAATGCTTTCTTATGGACTGGCTGAATGCGCAGGCGGCTCTTGGCGCACATGCGCATTCAGCCGATGACGACGAGAAGGAGGAGGAGAGGAGAAGGAGAGTCCCCCGCCCGGCGCTGGAAAAAGAGGTAAATTTAACCCCTTCCTCCCCCCAGAGCCCGACGGGAGGGGGCCCTGAGGGTGGGGGCACCCTCAGGGCACTATAGTGCCAGGAAAACAAGTATGTTTTCCTGGCACTATAGTGGTCCTTTAACTTACCCCTCCCTCCCTCCTTTTTTTTTTTCTTTCTCTTGCACATCCTCACTTATTATTGTTTGGTAGGGTCAACAATACGACACATTTTGGAAATAACCATCTGATAGCATTACAAAAACACATTAACTTGCAATAGCAAAGTATAAAGTAAAACAATATATAAACAATTATCTCATTGTATAACACAACAAATTGCTGTTTTCTGTTTGTGTCATGGATATTGAAGTATAGGTGACTGTGTCACCATATAAAAAAACAGCGCATGTGGTGAACTAAATGTAGGACCCTGGGAGCCGGCATATAATCGCTAAGAACAGCCAGTTAAAAAGTAAAACTAAAGACGTGTATAATTTCCTGGATTGAGTACAAAGCACAGAAGGACGGTTACGGTCAGCCTAAAGTTTGCACAAATTGCCTTACTACAATCACTCTGTAATAGTAAAAACAAGATTCAGATGTTCAGGAGTTTTAAATGAGCATCAAATAAATGCCTGAGTGATGAGAGTTACAGTTAGACCACCAGAGGTTCCTAACCCTCTTGCAAGCTCCATAACATTTGTATTTTATCATTCGTATTGTAAAATCTTCAAAGAAGAATCAGATTAAATGGAGGGGGGGGAATAGCAAAAAAGGTTAGAGCAAATAGTTTATAAATGTAATTTCTTACAAAAGACATCTATCAACAAAAACATAAAATTGAGCTTCATAGAGTATGCATGTATTATTAGTAAAGATGGAGTAAATTATAATAGTGATTAACGAAGGGGTCTCACACCCTGAAACTAACATTCACACCAAGGTTCGCTGGCGTGGCTGCTGCTAAGACTTAACGAGTAATTTAATTAGTAAAATGCCAGCAGCGAAGTCAACAATCTTTGAATCATCAAATTAAGTGAATATCTTTATTTCAGTATTATGCTCTTATTTTGTTTTCTTGTTCACATGTTTTTTTCTAGAACTGAATGGAATTATTCACACAGACAGACAAACAGACAGTTAGTGCCTCTGTTTGGGTTCCACAAGGTTCTGCTGTCAGAAGACTATGACTCTCAGGAGTAATGTTGCCAGAGATAGGTCAATACGGGTCACTAAGGGTCACGAGAGTCACTAAGTTACCAAGTGAGATCTAGAAAAAGGTGCAATGGAGGTCAGTCTGGAATCGCAAGGAGATATTAAAAATGTACTAAGTTCACATGACAAATTTCAGATTGTACTAGAACACTCTGTTGAAAAAAATAAATATGTTTATTCAGTCTGTTGCATCAGAGCATGTATTTAAATTAATAGTCCCATTCGTATTAAACAAAAATAAAAAATAAAAACTTAAAATCACCATTAAATGTATCTCTTATCCAGTGCCAGGACAAATTCCACACTGAAGCTATATCCACCTCACGTCGAGTCATCAACATTTGTCCATCCATCAACATTTGTCCATCCATCAACATTTGTCCAGTCCGATGCTTCTATCAGACATACGGTGCATGGATGCATGCTTCATACAATGCTATCGCCATAATCTACCAACGCATTGTTTCGGTATAAAAAACATTGAATGAATACGTTGCACACAGCATTGGAATACTTGAATTTTGGCACCAGACATGGGATTTTTAGTCCACAGACTATAGGAGATTGATAGCCAGTAATAGGTGTGAGGAATTAAAAGAAGTTATGTTAATTAGACTTGTGCACAGAGAACAAAATTTGTTAGTCCGGATAAATTTGTCCAAAATAACAAAAATAAAAATTGTGTGTGGTGTTTTGGTTCATGTGATCATTTCAAGAAAAGCTATTTGGACAAACTTAAATATCACAAAAGTTGGTCATTCGGTGTCCTGCCAAATATATACAGTTGTGCTCAAAAGTTTGCATACCCTTGTAGAATTGGTAATATATGTACCATTTTTAAAGAAAACATAAGTAAGCAGGCAAAATACATTTCGTTTATTTCTTATGGTATTCATATCCAACTGTAGGTTAAAACAGAAAGGCACAATCATAAAACAAAACATGGCAACAAAGAAAAAATAATGACCCCTGTTCAAAAGTCTGCTTACCCTTAGTTCTTAATACTGTGTACTACCTCCTTTAGCATAGTTGTAATAGTTGTCTATAAGGCCCATAATTCTTGCATGTCATATAGCTGCCCATTCGTCTTGGCAAAATGCCTTCAGGTCATGCAAAGTATTTGGTCGTCTTGCATGAACCGCACGTTTGAGATCTCTGCAGAGTGGCTCGATGATTTTAAGGTCTGGAGAATGGCCTCTCCAAAACCTTCACCTTTTTCTGCTGTAACAACTTCGCCTTGTGTTAAAGTCATTGTCATGCTGGAAAGTCCAAGAGCATCCCATGCGCAGCCTTCATGCAGAAGAATGCAAATTGTCTGCCAGTATTTAACATGATAACATGCTGCATTCATCTTGCCATCAATTTTCACAAGATCCCAGTGCCCTTAGAGCTCACCCCCACCCCAACAAAACATCAGTGAGCCACCACCATGCTTCACATTGGGGATGGTATTCTTTTCCCTATAGGCCTTGTTAACCCCCTCTCCAAACATAGCACTTATGGTTGTAACCATAAAGCTCTACTTTGGTCTCGTGACTCCAAATTACAGTGTGCCAGAAGCTGTGAGGCGTGTCAAGGTGTTGTCGGGCATATTGTAACTGGACTTTTTTGTGGCATTGGCACAGTAAAGGCTTCTTTCTGGCAACTCAACCATTCAGCTCATTTTGGTTCATCGTATTGTGCTCCTTGAAACAACCACACTGTCTTTTTCCAGAGCAGCCTGTATTTCTCCTGAGGTTAACTGTGTTTTTTTCTTTGCATGCCGAACAATTCTTCTGGCAGTTGTGACTGAAAATTTTCTTGGTCTACCTGACCTTGACTTGGTATCAAGAGATCCCCATGGCACAGTATCTAGCTTTCTCAGTGCATCCATGAGAACTAACACATTCATTGACTATTTATTCACAGACAATAATTGCAATTTAAAAAGCCACAGGTTATCATTATGATGTAAAAGGAGTCAAACAACTATGTGATAGTAAATGGCTTAATATGATCACTATCCACAATAAAATACTTTTTTTTGCTTGATCAGTCATATTTTCAAAATCAATGCCAAAATTTCACAATTTCTGCCAGGGTATGCAAACATTTGAGCACAACTGTACATAAAAGAAATAATAATATAAATAGTATGTATATATTTTGTAGTACATATTTGGTTTACAGATAAAGTGAGAAGAAGTAACCAACAGAGGGGAAAAGGAGGAGCACTAAAACAATCTATATGTATGTATTATATATTTATTAAAGTATATAAATATAAACATTTTACAGGTCCTATTTCCACTTTATTGATGACTTCTCACTTGATCTGTGAATAAAATCAACAGTTAGTGTCTGCCCCCTAGCCATCAATTATCTCTTCTTTAGGTGTCACAGTTGGCACTAAAAATCACAAAATAAACAAAATGGTTTATCTATTCTCTGTTTCGTTCAACCATTCTTTGTTTTGTGATCTGTCCATATAGGTATTTAAAACATTTATAGCAGTTTTCATCAAGCCCTGGAACAGTGAAATAGCAGAAACCATTCACTCTTCCCTCCTCCAAGACTGTAGGAATGGTATGACCCATTGAAACTTCCTTTACTGTTTGAGCTACATTTTTCACAAAACTGTCAGGCAGCAAATGAGTGACGAATGGCTTTTGGCAAAGAAGTTTGTTTCTCTTCAGGCTGGTAATCATTCCTAGAGTACAAATGAGGATGAGTAAGGCTTTATTGACTAAATTCCTTACTGCAAAATACATAATTATAAAACTGTTTTTTACTTTGAGCAGGAGTCAATGGTGATTTCCCTAACCCTGGTCCTTAAACTTGTTTTAAAGGAACACTCCAAGCACTATAGCAACTTTGGTTTTGCCTTGGTCATGTAGTAGTCTCTATCTCTTGGCACACTGTCTATTATAATTGCAGCTGTAAGGTTATAGTGTAAGGAGGTCCCCTGTCCCTGTCTATCTGCACACTGTGTTTTATAACTGCAGCTATAATATTAGAAAGTAAGGATCTCCACGGTCCCTGTCTCCCACACATAGTGTATTATAACTGCAGCTATAGGGTTATAGTGTAAGGAGGTCCCAGTCTCCCTGCACTCAGTGTATTATAACTGCTGCAATAAGGTTAAGGGGTAAGGTCGTCCCATGTCCCTATCTCCCCACAAAAATTATAAAGGTAACACCACTTTTTGCTACAAAACCTGTAAATATATTAAAACCGATGGACAGATACTGTTACAATATGTCATTGTGATGGGCATTAATTATATTGCTTTTCATTTTCTTAAAATTTTTTTTTATAAAACTTGTGGCTCAGAACATCTGTGATATTTAACGAAGATGTAATATGATCAATGATGTTTAATGAACATGTAATGTTTAACAGGAATACGGTTATCTTAGGACTCACCTGAATCATTATATTTTGGTGGTGTGAAATACAAAACATAGTATAACCATGGGTGTCCGCAGGGGGGGGGGGGGGGGGGGCAAGAGGGGGCACTTGCCCCCCCCCCCTGGATTTTTCAGCTTGTGCTGCTATTTTTGGTTTGTGTGAGAATATGCTGCAATATGCTGTGAATGTTAAAAGGCAGGAAGCTACAGCTTATCCCTGCCTCACGCTCATGACTGGAACCGCAGGGGAGCAGCACAGAGGCAGCCGCAGGGGAGCAGCACAGAGACAGTGAGGGATGGGGGGCACTATTACCCCCTCACCACCCTCAGCATCACCCCACCTCACTATCACCCCCACCACCCTCAGCATTACCCCCTTCACTATTACTCCCTCACTATTACCCCCATACACCCTCAGCATCACTCCCCCTCACTATCACCCCCCTCACCACCCTCAGCATTACCCCCTCACTATCACCCCCCTCACCACCCTCAGCATTACCCCCCCTCACCATCACCCCCCCCTCAGTATCACCCCCCTCACAGCCTCAGCATTACCCTCTCACTCAGCATCACCCCCCCCACTATTACCCCCCTCACTATCACTCTCCTCACCACCCACAGCATTACCCCCCTCAGCATCACCCCCCCTCACACCCTCAGCATCACCCCCTCACTCAGCATCACCCCCCTCACTATCACCACCATCAACATCTCCCCCCTCACTGTCACCCCCCTCACGACCCTCAGCATCACCACCCCTCACTATCACCACCCTCAGCTTCACCCCCTCACTATCAACCCTCTCACAGCCTCAGCATCACCCCCCCTCAGTATCACCCCCCTCACCACCCTCAGCATCACCCCACTCACCACCCTCAGCATCACCCCCCTCACCACCCTCAGCATTACCCCCTCACTATTACCCCCTCACCACCCTCAGCATCACCCCCTCACTATTACCCCCCTCACCATTCTCAGCATCACCCCCCCTCACCACCCTCAGCTTACACCCCCTCACTATTACCCCCCTCACCACCCTCAGCATCACCCCCTCACTATTAACCCCCTCACCACCCTCAGCATCACCCCCTCACTATTACCCCCTCACCACCCTCAGCATTACACCCCCTCACTATTACCCCCCTCACCACCCTCAGCATCACCCCCTCAATATTACCCCCCTCACCACCCTCAGCATCACCCCCTCACTATCACCTCCCCTCACCCCCCTCAGTATCACCCCCTCACTATTACCCCTTCACCACCCTCAGCATTACCCCCTCCCTCAGCATCACCCCCCCTGAATATCACCCCCCCACCACCCTCAGCATCACCCCTCACCACCCTCAGAATCACCCCCCACCAACATCAGCATTACCCCCTCACCATCACCCCCTTCCTCAGCATCACCCCCTCACTATCACCCCCCGACCACCCTCAGCATTACTCCCCTCCCTCAGCATCACCACCCTCAGCATTACCCCCTCACCATCACTCCCTCCCTCAGCATCACCCCCCTCACCACCCACAGCATTACCTCCAGTGGCGTACACACACTCCATGGGACCCTGGTGCGAAACTGATCCGTGGGCCCCCCTACCCTGACCCTCTCCCCCCTGACTGTGGGCCCCCCCAACACATACATACAGACACAAACACATACACACACCCCCGACAGACACATACATACTTACAGAGACACACACACAGACACATACATACAGAGACACACACAGACACATACAGAGACACAGACACACACATACATACAGAGACAGACGCACACATACATACACAGATACACACATACATACACAGACACACACATACATACACAGACAGACATACAGATACACACATACAGAGACAGACACACACATACACACATACAGAGACACAGACACAAACATACATACAGATACACACACATACAGAGAAAAAGACACAGACATACATACACACTGAGACACAGACACACAGACATACATATGGATACACACACAGAGACACAGACATACATACGGATACACACACACACACAGACACACATACATACACACATACAGAGACAAACACACACACAGACACACATACAGACACAGACATACATACAGATACACACACAGAGACACAGACAAAAACATACATACACAGACATACATACAGATACACACACAGAGCCACAGACACACACATACATACACACATACAGAGACACAGACATACACACATACAGAGACACAGACACACATACAGAGACACAGACATACACACATACACACATACAGACACACATACATACATACACACATACAGAGCCACAGACACACACACATACAGAGACACAGACACACACATACAGAGACACAGACATACACATACATACATACACACATACAGAGACACAGACATACACACATACAGAGACACACATACATACATACACACGCACAGAGACACAGACATACACACATACAGAGACACAGACATACATACATACACACATACAGAGACAAAGACATACACACATAAATACACACAAAGACATACAGAGACACAAATACACAAAATCTTTCCTACTATGTGTGACTTTCCCTGGGGTCCAGTGGTGGCTCAGCCTGATGGGAGTCAGAGTTCCCACTCTGACTCCCTCCTCCTTTCTGTTTCCTCCCGCGCGGGCTCTCAGTATGCTGGGAGGAGTGACGTGCGGTCACTTCCTCCCAGCAGTGATGATGTAATCACAGGGGCCCCGGTCGCGCTCTTAAAGCGCTCAGCGCAGACCGGGCCCCCTTACAATCCATGTCCATCGGGTGGCCCTGACAGCATGGGCCACCCGATGGACCCCTTAACATGCGGCCCCGGCGGTTTTCAGCACGGGACGGGGCCGCAAAGCGTGGCAGCTGCTACCCGGTCACGGGGGGGCCGCAGGGCGGCCGGGCCCCTTGGAGTGCCTGGCCCGGTCGCAGCTGCGACCCTTGCGACCGCGGTACGTACGCCACTGATTACCTCCATCACCCCCTCCCTCAGCAGCATTACCCCCTCCCTCAGCATCACTCCCCCCTCACCATCACTTCCCCTCTCTGCATCACCCCCCCACACTATCACCCGCCTGTCCCACTCACCATCACCCGCCTGTCCCACTCACCATCACCCGCCTCTCCCTCTCACCATCACCCCCCTCTTCAAGCAGCTACCCCATACACATAGGGTACCAGACAAAAACGCAAACATGCTCACAGACATACATTCACACACACACAAGGATACTCTCTGTCAGACACACTCTCAGGCACATACACAGGTAAACTGTGCATCAATGTGTATATGTGACAGTGTGCAAGTATTGCAACTCTATTTTCTTCACTTTTTTGTTAGTGGGGAGGCATGTTTGAGTTTCGCCTAAGGCCTCATAAAGTCTAGAGCCGCCTCTGAAGAAGGAGCCTCAGAAGAAAAAAAAAGACTGTGTCAAATGAAGGAGAAAAAAATGAGATTGGAGCACTTCATTCTGGACACCACATCATAAGGCTTTGGTACCTGGGCCTGGCAGGGAAACTTTGGAACTTCTCATCTCCCCAGGTAAAAAAAAAAAATATCAGTGTTAATGTGTTCACTTTAATTTACTGAGTGTCAGGAAACACAGAGGGCCGCTGGGTAGGGGTGCCGCTGATTGGCTAGAGGGTCAGCTGCCACTCTAAGCCAATCAGTAGCTCCCCATTCATGAAAACGTAAAACATGTTTATGAATCAGGAACTAGCGATTGGCTTAGAGCGTCAGCTGACCACTCTAGCCAATCAGCGGCACCCATGCCTGACGCCAGTCTGCACTTCCTGACACTCTGTTTAAGAAGCCAAATACCACTGAGCGACCTGGAGATCTGGAGCTGGAGGAAGCCTTTGGGGGTAAACCATTTGAGTGGTTTCACCCCTTAAAGGAAAGAGAGCGCCCAGGGGCCTCCTTGCATCATAGCATTTTCATTTAGTTGAAGTTGTTATGGTGACCAGAATGTTCATTTAGTTTGATTAAAGGAACACTATATAGTGTCAGGAATACAAACATATATTCCTGACACCATAGTTGTAAAAAAGCTATTCACCCTGGCTTTATGTGAAAATGACTATGCTCCTTCCCTTTCATGACACTGTCAAAAAGGGGCCAAGCATGGATGTCATTACAATTATGCCCCCCCCCCCCCCATATATATTTGTTAATGAAAAAATAAGTCAAATTAGAAAGAAAATTCATCTCGTTTCATTATATGCATTTCTCCGCACCAGTTGGTGTCCGGTGGAAACGAGACTAGAAAACTGTAACATTGAAAGCAGAGGTCTTAGATTCTATTTCTGGTTTTCTGGCCAGGACACGAGGGTACGACTCCATTGTAGCCATGTGCCTGCAGAGACACACAAAGGAGCAAATAACAGACATGGCATTGAACAATTTGTACCGCTCATCTAACGAGTTTTCAAAGGGTCAATTACATTTTTCTAAATAAATAGAAGGAAAAAAAAACTTGCTATAATAGTCTTTATTGTACATATGCTTAGACCTGCGTAGATGCTTCTGATACCATATGTTCTATATCAAAAGTCCGAAGTCTGGCAAAGACACGGCTTCAATCCCAAGAATGTATCTGTGACATTGTTAATATAAAATGAATCCGATTATATCAAAGAAAAGAAATGCTAAGATGAAAGATTGCATTGGCTGGCAAACACACATCTTTAGTCATTTGCTCGCTGGTCTATCTCAATAAGATCATGTTTGTAGTGTCTATTGTAGAACGATAGAAAGCACCGATTAGATGAGTAAAATAGCATTGCAATATACAATGTATCTAGATCCTTTCTTTAGCTTTCAAAGGCCGTTCTTTTTTCTAAGGCTTGTAAGAAACATGCTGGCACATAGGGGATTCAAATACAAAAGATTGTACATCATATCAATAATTCCATTGTCATTCCCCAGAGTTTTGCTGACCAGTTTTTGAAAGCAACACAAGCCAACGATTGCCGTTAAATGCTGATAATATCCAAAAAGTTCAAAAAGTTAAAGCTACAGCAAGTGAGAATACTTTTGGATTCTGTTTAGTAAAAACGGACTTAAAAAACGGTAAACAACTTTACTTTAATCAACAGAGAAGAAAATACTAATAAAAGTTTGAGGGGTATGTAAAGTATTGTAAAATGAAAATAAAAAAATGTCTACATAAAATCTTGTAACTTCTGCAATGAAAATATCCCGGACGAGGAGCCAAGCGAGGGGGGCCGAGACATGGGCTGCCTGGGAGAACCACGGCTTGTGTCAAACTGCTAAGAAATAGAGTGACACAAAACTAGCGGATGGAGTCAGGAGCATGCTTGCACCATAACCCCTATACTGGGCTGTAGTGGTTATGGTGCTTATATCGGGAATGTTTTTGTTTTTTTAAAAATAAAAGATGTCATTAAAGTGTCAATATTCAAAAATTTGCATCTTTTTTTCTTTTTTTTTAAGTTCAACACAGGTATTAAATTCTAAAGAAATCCTGCTAGCCCTTTTTGCTATTATAGAAAAAAATCCCTCATCTACTTAATGTGCCACATTATATACAAGCTCAGAGCTGATTATCTTTCTTTGCACACTGTATAAGTTGAGGATGGCTAAGCACCAAGGGAAATGTAGTCCACACACATTTGCATTGCCACACTTAGCCATCACTGCAATACATGTATATATTTAGCAAACCTCGTTCGATTCCGTTTATTTAATTATGTCAGTGTTACGAGCTATTCTGTATGGTCTCTAAGGGATAATACAATATTTGCATTCCTCTGATATCAAGTACTTTAAAAGTAATAAAACGTGTGCTCCATGAAATTCACTCAGACAAATGTATAATGTAAATTGTAGAATAAAACGTGCGGAATGACAATACACTGCTAGACGTGATACCTACATGCCTTGATGTTCGTAGAGATGGAAAAATCTTTATACAGGCGGGGGAAAATATCAAAAGAAATGGATATAACGTGCAATTTTACCATGGATAAAGAGAGGCTTATTTAACAGGTGATAAATGATAGTATTATATTGTTATACTGATATTGTTGTCATTTGGTATTGAATAGAAACATGTCCTATAATTTAGTTGCTTTCACTGTGCTGCTGTTTCGATTTTCACTAGACAAACGCTATTGTCAAACCAGGAAAATGTGATTCTCCTGTCAACGCAGCTTGAAGCTACGCCAGGGATTTTAATTTTTTTAAATGGCAAAGTAGCAAGAGGCGTCTCTCAGAGAATCGCCATTATTCACTAAACTGTGAAATGTCAGAGAACTGCGCATTTAATGCCAAAACAGCTCAACTGGAAATTAAAGGGGTGTGCTGTGTGTGCAGAGTTTATATTACTGTGTGCAAAATAGACATATACCGTGTGCAGAGTTTATATATACCGTGTGCAGAATTTATATATACCGTGTACAGAGTTCATATTACCATGTGCAGAATCCTCCATATACCATACGTACATTCCACGACCAGAAAGAGAGCTCCGCCAAGCCTTCAGGAATTTAGTTATGTTATAAATGCGATAAAGTGTGTTTCTTTGGAACTTCTCTTTGCCCTCTTTTATTTACAGGCCCACTCGGACATTGGTTTCGGCACACCACAACCAACTTTCACCTCAGACACTATCCATTACATAGTAAATAGAAAAAAAGGTTGCGCCAAAAATTAAAAATTAATAAAAATAATAAAAAATAAATAAAGGTAAAAAAGAATAAAATTAAATTAAAATAAAATAAAATAAAATACAAAATAATAGGTAAGTTCCAACGAGTGTCAGGAGATAAGATAAGTATAGTCACTAATTCCGCTGTGGGGTTAAGTTCTCCTGTGGGGGTAAGTTCTCTTGTTGTAGTAGTTCACACCGTCTCGTGAGATAGAAAACACTAGGAGAAAGGACCAATCGTGCGGAGTGTATACACTTAATGTGACAGAATTGTAGATTATGCTAGCTTTAGTGTACCTATAATCTTAATTTTATTAATGACAGGAGGCGAGTATTTGCTTAAGTCTCTCTTTACTAGAACTCCACAGCAGCACAGAAAAACAACCAATCAGAAAAAAGTTAGGTACTATAAAACTCCCCTCCCCATGCATCATTTCCTCTTTCAAGCTTCGACAAAACAGAATAAAAGGCAGAGAACATCATGGGGAAGAAACGAAGTCCTAGATACGATGAATATAACGATGTCCACCATCCAAGTGTAACCGTCGAACTAGATCGTGTAGATGGAATGTAAACTGAAACGAGAGAAAAACAGAATCGGACAGGTTGATTATCCAATGAAATGTACTCTGAATAAACATGCAGGTACCCAATGTAGCAACCAAATTAACCTAATATGTAAATATCCCAACCCTATTTATGGAAAAAAACACAGACATAAGGAACAAGCGACAGGTAGCAGAGACAACAAACAGAGTTGCATACTTACCTGATAATCTAAACTATAACATTAAACAAGGGAGGGACAAGAATGGGTGGGAAATACTCGCCTCCTGTCATTAATAAAATTAAGATTATAGGTACACTAAAGCTAGCATAATCTACAATTTTATAACATGACAGGAGGCTTCGTATTTGCTGTTTCAAAGCTCAGTTCACCAATCCAACGCTGTTTGTGTCGCTGGTATTTATTCCAGGAAGTATAAGAGTAATCCTAATTGGACATTCCAAATACGATAAAGGACAGCCGACGGGTCCAAGAAGATGCCAACCGACAAAGTATCTCAAATACGGAAAAAGGCACCCTCCGTCGGTAAATCCATTGTACGTGGTGTAGCAACCTGTTTCCTAGAAGTCGGTCCATGAGCTGGCAAGCTGACCTATTAGCCACATTCCTGTAGTTGTATAACTTCAAAATCCGATCTATGACTTAGGGTCGCGAGAAGAAAACTGACACCAAGTCTCAACTCATGACCCGTAAGGCGGCTCCACCGATCGTGCCAGGGCCATTCGGCGATGCGGCCTTGCAGGGAGATCTCCAATCTCAAGGAATGCACCGAAGACCACCACCAAAATCGCAATAGAAACCGAGGAGGATCTTTCGTACCTTCCTGTCCTACCCGGTGGGATGTCTCATCCGAGCATAAATTCATAACGCACACAATGAGAGTGTGTCCAAACCAGCCGTATACTAAGTGATTCCAATAGTCCAAACGGACTGTGTAAACTTCGGACGCCGTAGAGAAAAAGGCTCCAAAAGACGTCCGTTCAGGGTTCCGAACTGAACTTGAGTGGAGGAACGGTGGTCGACTATTCTGGGAATAGGGAATCCCAGAAATCTTCAAAGGAATGGGAAGTGCAAACAGGAACGCAGATTTCCATCCTGAAATGCCCTCGTCCAAGAGTGAAAGATGTCTGTGTAGGAGTCGGGGTATACCAGGTACCACCATAAGGTCTCGTAGGTCTCCTCGACGATAGTTGAAAAGTAGGGTAGCGCGAATCCAACAAAATGGCTCCCGTGAGGAATAACTAGAGTATAGACGGAGGGTCCTCCATCTCCGAACCCTGATCACCAGGTATGCGTTTCGAGGAGACGGGGCAGTCCTGCCATCTTATCCCAAGATCTGAGTACCGGGGAGGTCAAGACAAAACGGGGGTTTCCGATCCTACCATGTGAACCATACGAACGGCTTTTTACCTTCAGAGCGGGTAATAGGCCCTCCTTAATCCTGTTACCCGAGCAAGGCAGAGCCCGTTTGCTCTATGAAGGTCCCCGTATCTCCTGCCAACTAAATATGGGAGAAACTGTCTGAGCAGTTGTTCACAATGGTCTGGATATCCAAAAACAGAAAGCAATCCTCTGCTTTTTATGGTGCAGAATATACCCAAACCTGCACTCACATAATACCTGAGTTCCATCCGATAGCCGTACCATCTCCAGGAATGTGTATAAATAAGTGGGAGTCACCCCTCGTTATACCACTGTGAGAATATCCCTCCATTACAGGAGATAGACTAGAGGGATCCAGTCTACCTATGGATATCTTGCATGACCAGGCAGTCCTCTATATCGAAATCAGTAGCACGGACGTCAGAACTGCTTGAATGCAGGAGGGACGCCCCTCCATGTAGTCATCGGTGTCTTGCACAGGTACAAGTCTGTGTGATGAACAAATGGATGGCACCGTAGAGCGTCGAGTGTATGAGAGAGCCGCGCTCTCTACTAATGTGATCAAATATCGTGCTAACGTCCGGCTGATAGCCTGAGCGGGCCGCACCCGTAAATAACCAAACAGTAGAGTCTGCATCCGTGACCGTTCCTCTCTATGAGAATGCTTCCTCCAAACATGACCCCTGTATCCAGCTCAGTCTCTGGCTGAGGTTGAGGGAGGGCTGCGCCCAATAATAACAAATCAGTGTCCGGTAACGTATCTGAGAGGGGTTCGCTCTCTGTTCCAGAAGATAAAATATTCTCGGATCGAAGTGATGGAGGGTCGCACCCTCCTGTGATCCAAGCTAGAGTCCCTAGAGACTCAGGGTGACCAACTATAGGGTACACCAAATACGAGTATCAGCATAAGGCTGAGGGTAATCTACGGGAAAACGATGGAAAACTATCAACTGACCGTCCGGATCCCGTGCGCGCGCGCGGGGTCCAGGCGGATAGTCGGTAGTCTGAGGAAAGCTGGAGACGTTCTCCGCAATCCACGAGCACCCGGGAGGTCGGAGGAGGTCAAGTCAGGCCTCTCGACGACCCGAGCGAAAGGAAAAGGAAGTCACAAAACGAAAAAGACAACAATAACGTAGATACGAGTAAAAACGCAAATTCTATCTCAGCTAGAAGGCAAAAAGCAGGCCGGAAGGCAAGACAAGTAAGCCCCACTGAACAGGGCCAGGAGCTAACCTTACGCAGGAATAACTACCGATAGCCATATGGATACCGGGAGGCAGATACGGAGTTAGTTGATAAAGACAAGGAAAAAACACCGCGTTCTCCTGTAGGTGTCTGAGTACCGGTCCTTGCCTGTGTAAAATTCTCCTTGGAGATGTGCCGTCGCCGGTCTGGCGCAAACCGCGGATGTGTGTCCGGGGTCTTTATAGGAAAAACTTGCCCTTCAGGTCTGAGGTTTAGGGCCTTCACCCTACCTACCATATCCAGATGGCCGTATATTGGCGTCCTCTTGGATAGTATGGCAATGGTGCTTGTCCGGACACCTGCCCATTTCCATGTCACTGGTGGGCACTGGCTTCTCCTCAGTGATATACCCCCAGGCCTGTGGCCAAAAGGGGTTCGGCACCAACAGAGCAGGCCCAGCAGGCCAAACTAATGGACACAGAATAGTTGGTCAAGCAAATAGGCACCGACATAGTAGGCCATTCAAATAGGCACCGACATAGGAGGCCAATAAAAGGGGGCACCGGCATAGCAGGCCGTTCTTATGGGCACAGACATAGCAGGCCGTTCTTATGGGCACAGACATAGCAGGCCGTTCTTATGGGCACAGACATAGCAGGCCGTTCTTATGGGCACAGACATAGCAGGCCGTTCTTATGGGCACAGACATAGCAGGCCAATCTTATGGGCACAGACATAGCAGGCCAATCTTATGGGCACAGACATAGCAGGCCAATCTTATGGGCACAGACATAGCAGGCCAATCTTATGGGCACAGACATAGCAGGCCAATCAATGGGGCACAGACATGGCAGGCCAATCAATGGGTTGTGTATTGCCATAATGTTATTAATAACATGTATTTATATATAGCGCCATCCAATTCCGCAGCGCTTACAGTGGGCATCGAATGAGAAACGAGGACCTCTGAGATCGGGTAGAGGTCCCCAAAATGGTAGATCCACAGGGCATCTTGTGACCTAGGAGCCTTAGCCAATCAACCCTTTTGACAGCGTAATGCTGCGTGAGTAACTTGAAACCGGGACCGGCAGTCCCTAAACGCCCAGCAGGTAAATAGTGGTATTCCATCTGTATTGGGTATAAGGGGAAGTTGTACCAGTGACTATCACGTCCATGAATGTAAGATACACTAGCGATACTGCCCTTGAACTGCGAATAGGCATATGTTCACACAGATCTGTTTGAAATTCCTCAGCATTCTATAGACACCATCATCATACCGCTTGAAGGGTATTGTAACCATGGACTCATCCCGGAGTAGGGGATAGACCATAACCCTCAATGAGCACCCCCAATGACCCGATAAGATTGCACAGAATCAGCGCAGACTGGTCTCTCATATCAGTCTGAGTCAGAGCCAGGTCTGTTAGCTTATATATACGCCATGGACAGATAATGTATCTCAGGGTAGTCCCATCTGAGGCCTCAAAGCAGGACCAGAAAAAATATCTACTGAGAGGGATATGAAGCCTGGAGTTAACTGACACAGCATACACCCTGTACAGAGCCTGTATAACCGAGTTCATATAAACCTGTAACTCACAGAAATCTGTGATATACCCTGACAGAGAACGCACAGTATACAGCAATATGCACTGCCCGCCAAACTCTCAGTAAAACACATTGTCGGTAAATCTCACAGTAGTCTGTGATGTACATGTCAGGAAAACTAAATCTTGAAGCACACTGGCAGGAAAAACTAAATCTGTGACATACCCTGTCAGTAGAGCACACCGCAAAAGTGTAAACTTAAACTGTGATACACACTGTCAGAAAAAAACAACAGCAGTCTGTGGAATACACTGTCGGCAGAGAAAGCACAGAATCTGTGATACACCCTTGTCAGCAGGATTCACAGCAATAGGAAAATAAAGTCAATAAAACCCACAGCAGTCTATATGAAGTCTGCTATCTAAAAGGTAAAAGGATGAGCTATACATGTAAGATCACACAATGCATATAAAAAATGTGGACTATAGAAACATAAAGATTGAAACACAAGTCCTAATGTGGAATGGCACAGAAAACGTTTCCCATAATAACTAAAAATGCCCCGTGTGGTTTGCAGACTCTGCCAGATAGGGGGAGACTAATTAAACTGATCCGCGCTCAAATCAGCATTGACACGTGGCAGAAGTTGCATGGTAATATAATTTGCTAGAGCAACCAGTATGCTACTGTGCCAACTATAGTCCTGAAATAAAAAACAAAATTCACATTAGTGGAAGTGAAGGCAAACCTGATAGTACTCCGCCGGCCAGCAGGGCAACAAAACCGAGAACCGATCACCGTGGGACGGAGGAGGGGCCGCAGGAAGGCGCACTCTCCTCCACCCGGTCGGCTGCCCGCGGCTCCGAGAGGGGGCTTCGTGCGGCGGCGGCCACGTGGCGCGCGGGGCGGCCACGTGGGAGAGCGGAGCGGTCGCCGGTAGATACAAAGGGTTTCGGGGAAATCAGGAGACAGCCAGAGGCTAGTCTCCTGATAACCCCGACACGGTACATACAGCCCGCAGATAGGAAAGGCGGGAGAAACGGAGTGGGGTAGCGAGGGGAGGGGGAGGAAAGAGATAGGAAGGAATCCCCAAGAAAAAACCCCTCGAACCCCCTACAGAAAAGGAAAAGGTCTCCCCAAAGAGACAGGGGGAGCAACAATCTGAAGGAAAAGGATCTCAAATAAAATCAAAATATCTATATACTATACAACCTACATAAGCAGGAAGAAGTAAACATATATAGCATAAATATACAGAAGAAGAAGATAAATGATGTCAAATATCGATTAAAACAGTATAACAAAAACGTAAATACACTAAGATAGCAAAAATTAATCCCAATAAATCAAAATAAAACCCAAAGCCACCAACTAGAAGCAGGAGGCAGTGGTACTCTGACCTGTACTGATGCGGAGCAGCAAAGAAAGAGGAAATGATGCATGGGGAGGGGAGTTTTATAGTACCTAACTTTTTTCTGATTGGTTGTTTTTCTGTGCTGCTGTGGAGTTCTAGTAAAGAGAGACTTAAGCAAATACGAAGCCTCCTGTCATGTTATAAAATTAAAAATATATATGTTGCACTCACATTTGGGTGAGCTATAGCCAGCTCAGGGTTTGTAGGCATATAGCGGTATAATCCCCGCTTACAGGATATATTGGTGCTTGTCCTCCAGGGGGTTTGTCCAACTATCAGGAGAAGAAGGAGATAAAAACAGCAGATAGTGCTCTCTGATGATATTTATGAGGTAGTGAATAAAATAAGATAAAATATACTTACAAGTAAAGTGCAGGTCACACTGCACTTTTGAAATAGCGTTAGTGGTATAATCCCCACTTCAGGATGTATAGTATTAAATGCCAGGAGAAAAATAAAATAGTAGTAATAGTGTGCAAAAAAATGATAGTGGTACAAATATCTAACCAAAAATCCTTTATTGTATAAATAACACAATATAAATAACCATTAACGCGTTTCACCGCTGGGGCTTTATCAAAAATTGAACATTTTTACATATTAAATTCCGAGCACAAATATATAATTATATATATATATATATATATATATATATATATATAATGTGCAGAGTTTATATATACTGTGTGCACAATTAATATATATAACGTGCAGAGTTTATATATACTGTGTGCAAACATATACCATGTGCAGAATTTATATATACTGTGTGCAAAATTGATATATACCATGTGCAGACATATACCAATTGATATATATACCCTGTGCAGAGTTTATATGTACCGTGTGCACAATAATAAATACTGTGTGCAGAGTTTTTATATACCGTGTGCACAATTAATATATACCGTGTGCAGAGTTTATATATACTGTGTGCACAATTAATATATACCGTGTGCAGAGTTTATATATACTGTGTGCACAATTAATATATACTGTGTGCAGACATATACCCTGTGAAGAGTTTATATATACCATGTGCAGAACTGATATATATATATACCCTGTGCAGAGTTTATATGTACTGTGTGCACAGCTGATATATACTGTGTGCAGAATTGGTATGTACTGTTTGCAGAGATTATATATACCATGTGCAGAAATTATATATACCATGTGCAGAGATTATATATACCATGTGCAGAAATTATATATACCATGTGCAGAGATTCTGTATACCATGTTGCAGAATTTATACATACCTTGTGCAGAGTTTATGTATACCATGTACACAATTGATATATACCGTGGGCAGACATATACCATGTGCAGAGTTTATATATACCATGCATACAACCACAAACAGAAATGGGATACGGCTGTACAGTCTATAGAGAGAACATATAAAGAAAAAACGATAGTGTGATACAGTATATACAATGAATTGTGCGCTTTAAATGGATGCACTCACAAGATGGTAGAAATAGAAGAGCATGGGGAGAACCAAGGAATTTATTAGTTCTATTACGGGGGAAACTTTTAAGATCAAATCACCGATAGGTTGCCACACGGACCATGTAGTATATTTACTGCAGTGTCCGTGTGGCAAACAGTACGTGGGACGCACGAAACGTATCCTGAAGGTCAGAATTTTGGAAAATCTAAACAACATACGTAAGGGACTTGTTACCCATTCTGTTTCCGCCCATTGCTATAATTGTCCTTTTTTCTCATTTAGAGAATTTAAATGTATGGGTATCGAACATGTCCTGCCCTACTGGCGGGGAGGTGACAGGGTCAAGAAGTTATCCCAAAGGGAAACTTTTTGGATACACAAATTGAAGACCCTGGAACCGAAGGGTTTGAATATTGGGATCGATTTGGTGTGTTTCTTGGATTGATCTTTGTGTCTATTCTTTTTTAACCATATGTACCTCTAGAAATATGAGTAATACCACCAGTGTAAATATATGGGTATATATTTATACAAAAGTATAAAAAATCAAAATATATAAAAATATATAAAAAAAATTAAAAATAATAAAAAATAAAAAAATAAAAATAAAAAAATAAACAAGTGTGCTCTATATAATATATGTGTACTAATCAGGTTATATATTATAAACTATTATCATTGGTATTGAGGGAACATTTTTAGGAATAGATTGGTCATGTCTTTTCCCCTACCTAATAAGGAGGTGTCTGTCACTTTAAACAGATTTGAATAAATTATATAATGGTGTTTGATATTGTTACACATATTTTTTGAAATATAAGTTTAACTTTTACAGGAATTAGCATAAGAAGGTGTTTATATATTGCATATACTAATTCATTTCTCTTTCTTTATTTAGAGATTAATTGTATTTGGTTTATTAATTATGTTCTGACTCTTTAGTCATTTTTGATTACCTATATTGATGGTTCCCTGTTGAGGTGGCTATGATAGAACCACTGAACGTATGTGGATCGCATTTGGAACGCACGTGGAACGCACGTGGAACGCAAATGGAACGCAGAAGTGAAGGAGGACGTCCACTTCCGGTTCCGGCGTTTCCAAACGCGCCCAATTTGATTCATCAAAATGCCGAAAATACCATCAGCTGGAGGATATCATCCCTGGACCAATGAAGAGCTGGCTATTGGACACTCCCACACTATGGACCAATGGGACACTGGGATTAGCCCTATTTATAGAGATTTTTGTTAAGGAGAGAGTAGGATGTATTTTTTACAATATATGATATTGCTTGTGATTTCTTTTACTGTGCGGTCCCTGATGAAGTTCTTGAAAAAGACCTCATTGAGGTCGAAACGTTGCAATAAATCTGCTTGAAGAACAATCACAGTGAGTGCCTGGGATTCTTTCTATATGCATACATTTCTTGGGGTTTTTTTTGCTGACCCTTGCCCAGTAGCACCCTGTGTTTAAATTGATGTGATTGAGTGCGACCCTATCTCCTTTTTTCCTGATGAAGTTCTTGTCTGAACGAAACACGTTGGACCTATTGCTGCACTTTTAAATTTTATTCTTATGGTGTCATTTCACCTTTTTAAGAAAATAAAATTATCGATTTTTTTCTACTACTTCTCATCTGGAGTCCTGTGTTCCATTGGCTGCTTGACATTAACAAGGGAAACCAGTATCCCCCCATATTATCTGGGGAGGCACCTTCGAATGTTCTTCTATTTCTACCATCTTGTGAGTGCATCCATTTAAAGCGCACAATTCATTGTATATACTGTATCACACTATTGTTTTTTCTTTATATGTTCTCTCTATAGACTGTACAGCGGTATCCCATTTCTGTTTGTGGTTCTATGCATATATAAAGATCGTTTGTGTGGATAACGATCCTGGGAGGCTGCAGATTGATTGGAGTTAAGTAATTTACACGATATTAACACTGAGTTTACGGTGTTGGTTTGTTTGCTGTTTTATATATACCATGTGTAGAATTTATACATACCTTGTGCAGAGTTTATATATACAGTGTGCAGAATTGATATATACCGTGTGCAGAGTTTATATATACCATGTGCAGAATTTATATATACCGTGTGCAGAGTTTATATATACCATGTGCAGAATTGATATATACCGTGTGCAGAGTTTATAAATACCATGTGCAGAAGTTATACATACCTTGTGCAGAGTTTATATATACCATGTGCAGAATTGATATATACCGTGTGATGCCTTGGTTCTCCCCCATGCTAAATATAGCCATATAAAATAATGGTAACTAGAGTTGAGCGGACACCTGGATGTTCGGGTCAGGTGGGTTCAGCCGACCTTTGAAAAAAAGTCCGGGTTCGGGCTCGAACTTGACCCCGAACTTGACCCCGAACCCGAACCCCATTGAAGTCAATGGTGACTCGAACTTTTGGCCACAAAATTGGCTCTAAAACTCCTGGAAAGGTCTAGAGGGCTGCAAAAGCAAGTAAAATGGGGGTAAGAGTAGGACAAGTGCCCTGCAAACAAATGTGGATCGGGAAATCACTTAAAAATAAGTGGGTGGGGGCCCTAAATAACAACAAGGTGGGGGGACCTAATGTCCTCCCCCCAGCCCCCACCCCTGCACGGCGGGTGGGGGGCCCTAAATAATAATAAGGGCCTATTGTCCTCCCCCCCAACCCTACCCCTGTGCGGTGGGTGGGGGCCATAAAAAAAAATGGGGGTGACCTAATGTCCTCCCTCCCGGCCCCAACCACTGAGCGGTGGGTGGGGGCCATAAATAAAAATTGGGGGGGACCTAATGTCCTCCCCTCGGCCCCCACCCTTGCGCGGCGGGTGGGGGCCCTAAATAACAGCTACTATGTACATTGCAGCAATACATCAACAGATACCCCTCACTGATACCCTTCTCTGTTACCCCTCACTATTACACCTCAATATTACCGTTCACTATTACCCCTCACTGTTACCTCTCACTGTTACCCCTCACTATTACCCCTCACTGTTACCTCTCACTGCTAGCCTTCACTATTATGCCTCACTGTTACCGTTTACTATTAATGCTCATTAACTCTCACTGTTACTTCTTCATGTTACCTCTTACTGTTACCCCTCACTGTTACTTCTCATTGTTACCCCTCACTGATACCCCTCTCTGTTACCCCTCACTATTAAACCTCAATATTACCGTTCACTATTACCCCTCACTGTTACCTCTCATTGTTACCCCTCACTATTACCCCTCACTATTACCCCTCACTATTACCTCTCACTGTTAGCCTTCACTATTATGCCTCACTGTTACCATTTACTATTAATGCTCATTAACTCTCACTGTTACTTCTTCATGTTACCTCTTACTGTTACCCCTCACTGTTACTTCTCACTGTTACTCATCACTGTTACCTCTCACTATTACCCCTTACTGTTATATCTCACTGTTACCACTCACTGTTACCCCTCACTGTTATTGCCCAGTGTTACCCCTCGCTGTTACTGCTCACTGTTACCCATCATTGTTACTGGTCAGTGTTTCCTCTCACTGTTACCCCTTACTGTTATCTCTCACTGTTACGCATTGCTGTTACCTCTCACTATTACCCCTCACTGCTATCTGCCAGTGCTATGAATCACTCTTCCTGCTCTGTGTTGCGGCTCACTGTTACTTCACACTGTTACCCCTCACTGTTACTGCTCATTGTTACCCATTACTCTTACCCCTCTCTGTTACCTCTCACCAGTAGATCTGCTGCTGCTCTCTCAGTGATAGAGCTACTGGTGGGGGGACAAGGCAATTGTTGCTATAACGATCTTGTGCTGTAAACTCCAAATTACGTAGTCAGCAAAATAAAGATCAAACATAACACAGTTTCAACTATAAAGAGTTTTTGGTAACAAACCAGCAACATTTAAACCCACTCATGGATTTTTCTCAGGACTTGATTCTGTCCAATAAATCTGCGTCTGTTTGATCTTTATTTTGCTACCTGTTCTCGTTCAACAACAGAGATAACACGGGTGGGGCCTGGGCTTCATGGTGGCAGCACACATCTCGAGTCTGCTCCTCAGCTATTAATTTAATCCTGACCGACCACGGATCTTGAGTACTCACCGACAGCACCCTTTGAGACTTACCTGCTTCCTGAATCTAGCGGGGTGTCTTCGGCGATCCCACAAAACTCTAACTGCTTGTTGCTCCTGAAAATTCAGACGAGGCCTAGTGCAGGCATCAGGCAGGAGAGGTGGCTGCTCTCCTGATCTGTGTAACACAGACCCAACCATCTTCTCGCTGCTCCCCCCCCTCTGGACCGGTGGGTGATATCCCGTCTCCACTGGGTTAAATCACATACCTCTAGTATGGCTCATAGAACACTCCAACTTCCCTGCGCAACCTAGCATATCTCGCCAAGATGGCGGCTCTTACTTGTTCCTCACAAACACTGCGTATCCCAACAACAGCCAGGCACCACCAAAAGCTCCATAAAGAAGCTTGAATGCTTCTGGGAAACACTTGTGTTCCCAGATGCAGAAGAAAAGATGCAGAAGGCTGCAGAGGTGGCAGGCAGTACCCCAACGCTTCAGCTACCACACTGGCTATACCAGGTAGGGGAATTTACTCACTCCAGAGGTGACCCACTAATCTCGGTGGCCAGTTGCCCTTGCAACCAGCTACATTGGCTCTGCAATCGGTGAACCTTAGCTCCTGCTGGAGGAGAGGATGCCTGCAAGTGGGGGAAACCCTTGAGTTACATAATTGCTTGGGCACAGTGGAGGGACTCCATCGTTGCTGCTGACAGTAGAGGAGGCTGGGACTCTCCCTCATTAGGAATTGGCTGACTGATCCTCAACCCCTGCTAGCAATTAGGCTGTCTTATCCAAATGCTTTGTTTTGTTTTATGAGCATTTATTTTATTCAAACCTCTGCTATTGTTATATCCTTGGACCCAGTGGTCTTTATACATCTTAAAATGTAACTATAGTTCAATATATCAGCATGTATGTTTCTTTCACTTTGCTATACCTACATAGAACTTGATATCATTCTACTTAATTACAAAAAGTGCATCTACCCAGACATTTTCTGATACTTACTACTGTTGTTTCTGTCATTCGAGAAGCGTCCTTCTTTGTGTAACCTTGCTTTGTTATTTGATGCACTACAAAAATAAAGAATATCATTTTTTTCATTTATTTTTTTAAACAGCAGAGATAATGCAGCAGGAGTACAACACATGGCTCCCTCTCAAAGAAAGAGCTAGTGCTTATTAATCCTTCTGCATAAGGAGCATAGGATGTTGTGTTTCCTTTCAGAGGTAAAGTTGCTGTTCACCCAGGAGATAAATTGTCATGTTCCCTTTCAGCTGGAGAAGTGTTGCTAACTGAGGAGGGGTAGCCAATTGTTCCCTCTCAGAGGTATAGCTTTTGATCACCCAGAAGGTTCTGTTCCCTTTCAGCAGCAGATCTTTTGTTAACCCAGAGGGATAAGTGATTTCCCCTCACAGCAGTAGATCTATTTCACTAATCCAGGGGGATGAGTGAAATCCCTTCCTGCAGTAGAGTTACTACTGACCAAGGCATGATCACCATTCTCTTCTTTCTCAGAAAAGAACTACTGGTAACTCTGGAGCTAAAACATTCAGTTCACTCTGGCAGAAGAGTTGTTGATGGCCCAAGAGGTAAGCTGTTCTTTTTCCTCTAAACAGTGGTTCCCAAACCAGTCCTCAAGGCACCCCTACCAGTCCAGTATTTAGGGATTACCAAGTTGTCTTGGGTGTTTTTAGTGTTTCTAATAACCCCTTAGACTGGTAGGGGTGCCTTGAGCATTGGTTTGGGAACTACTACTCTAAACAGTAGAGCTACTGATGACCCATGAGGTAGGATGTTCTATTCCCTCTTGGCAGTAGAGCTGTTGATGACCCAGGAGGTATGATATTCTGTTCCCTCTCAGCAGTAGAACTACTGCTAACCCAGGAGGGTAAGACATTATATACATTGGAATTGGCAGGATGAGAAAGCCAAGATAAACATTTTGAGAGGAACAAGTCTCTTTGATGTTTAAAATATTCTAAATATTTACCATTTCATATCATTCGCTGCTTCCACACCAACTCGTAAACCCCTACAGGGAAACTAGACGATGGACTACGAAGAGATGAAATCAGATGAACAGAAAAAAAATCCACATTATAACGATTTCTTTCTGTGTTTTTTTTTCTTTAACTTCAAAGATAATGTAAAAGTGAAATCATAAATGCCCCAGCTTTGTAGTGAAAGTATTGCAAGCTTCTTAAATAATTAAATTATGTGAGTCTTGAAAATGGAGTGTAATATAATTAGTCATTAAGCTGCATATTTCTGTTGCTGGGCAAGGCAATTTTTTCTTTCCTTACAGGGTGTTATGTATTTTGTGTAAAATGTTCCTAGATATAGATTAGTCCCTCATTTAAATGTATTAAAATCAACTTCTCTGTTTCCTAAAGTATTCACAAACTTCTCTTGTAAAAAGAAAATATTAACGAGACAAAATCACCGACGCTACACACAGTAATCTGAATCTGCTGGAAAAAAATTTCTCCCATTGCAATCAACACTGTATTTTATTATCAAACACCAGACCCAAGGATTTCGTTATCAGCATTATTATAAAAGGAATATAAAAAAAGATTTCTTGTTGTTTATTTAAAGAGAAGATTACTTTAATGGAATTGTGTTTACATGGAAAAAATATTGCTGTATTTACGTGGTCATTTCTTTAACAACAAATTTCCTTTTTGGGATCTCGAAATATGGTACATAAATCTAAAGACTTGATGGGCCTTACGATGTCATTTGCACATTATAAAAAACAAAGCAGTTGGCGTCAACCAGTTTGAAATCTGTCCAGTATCTTTTATTTGTTTCTTTATACAATTTGAATAAAATATCAATTACCCGAGACTTCATGACAGTGTATAGTGTTACAAATTTCCAGGCAGTTTACTGTGTAAACTTTTCTTCCGTACAACGGAATCTTGGGAACTAAAGTAAAAATTTGAGGACAACATTGTCTACTGACATCACATATTCTCTGTGATCGCTTATTCCGTTAGTAACAGTATTTTTTTCAGCTGAATAGTATTTTTCCCATAGAAGTCAACAGGAGAACTGCTATTCAATTACCAAAACAAGATTTATTATGTCGAATAGAATCTCCACCCAAGTTGGTAACACAAGAAATATGTGGATAGTTAGCAAGGAAATTATAATTATTATAAAGTGTTTTGTCAGGAAGAAAACAAAGAGATTTGTCTTGTTTTCAAATAAGACCTGGAATATGCTAAATACACACACACACACACACACACACACATATATATATATATATATATATATATATATATATATACACTGCTCAAAAACAGAAAGGGAACACTTAAACAGCACAATGTAACTCCAAGTCAATCACACTAATGTGAAATCAAACTGTCCACCTAGGAAGCAACACTGAGTGACAATCAATTTCACATGCTGTTGTGCAAATGGGATAGACAACAGGTGGAAATTATAGGCAATTAGCAAGACACGCCCAATAAAGGAGTGGTTCTGCAGGTGGTGACCACCGACAACTTCTCAGTTCCTATGCTTCCTGGCTGATGTTTTGGTCACTTTTGAATGCTGGCGGTGCTTTCACTCTAGTGGTAGCATGAGACGGAGTCTACAACCCACACAAGTGGCTCAGGTAGTGCAGCTCATCCAGGATGGCACATCAATGCAAGCTGTGGCAAGAAGGTTTGCTGTGTCTGTCAGCGTAGTGTCCAGAGCATGGAGGCGCTACCAGGAGACGCTACCAGGAGACATGGAGGATGCCATAGGAGGGCAACAACCCAGCAGCACCTCCGCCTATGTGCAAGGAGAAACAGGAGGAGCACTGCCAGCGCCCTGCAAAATGGCCTCCAGCAGGCCACAAATGTGCATGTGTCTGCTCAAACGGTCAGAAACAGACTCCATGAGGGTGGTATGAGGGCCCGACGTACACAGGTGGGGGTTGTGCTTACAGCCCAACACAGTGCAGGATGTTTGGCATTTGCCAGAGAACACCAAGATTGGTAAATTCGCCACTGGCGCCCTGTGCTCTTCACAGATGAAAGCAGGTTCACACTGAGCACATGTGACAGACGTGACAGAGTCTGGAGACGCCGCAGAGAAAGTTCTGCTGCCTGCAACATCCTCCAGCATGACCGGTTTTGCAGTGGGTCAGTAATGGTCTGGGGTGGCATTTTGGGGGGGCCGCACAGCCCTCCATGTGCTCGCCAGAGGTAGCTTGACTGCCATTAGATACCGAGATAAGATCCTCAGACCCCTTGTGAGACCATATGCTGGTGCTGTTGGCCCTGGGTTCCACCTAATGCAAGACAATGCTAGACCTCATGTGGCTGGAGTGTGTCAGCAGTTCCTGCAAGACAAAGGTATTGATGCTATGGACTGGCCCGCCCGTTCCCCAGACCTGAATCCAATTGAGCACATCTGGGACATCATGTCTCGCTCCATCCACCAACGCCACGTTGCACCACAGACTGTCCAGTGTGTGGTGCTTTAGTCCAGGTCTGGGATGAGATCCCTCAAGAGACCATCCGCCAACTCATCAGGAGCATGCACAGGCATTGTAGGGAGGTCATACAGGCACGTGGAGGCCACACACACTACTTGTTTTAAGGACATTACATCAAAGTTGGATCAGCCTGTAGTGTGTTTTTCCACTTTAATTTTGAGTGTGACTCCAAATCCAGACCTCCATGGGTTGAAAAATTTGATTTCCATTTTTAAATTTTTGTGTGATTTTGTTGTCAGCACATTCAACTATGTAAAGAACAAAGTATTTCAGAAGAATATTTAATTAATTCAGATCTAGGATGTGTTATTTTTGTTTTCCCTTTTTTTTTTAGCAGTGTATATATATATATAGTTTTAGAGTAGATATTGTAGCTGTATTAATCCAGTAATACAGATGTAAAATAATAAATTAAATTAATATCTTGTAATATATTGTTATTGGACTAACATAATTTTGGAATGTTACGCTTTCTGGAGAACCTCTATTTCTCAAGCGTAAAGCATACTTATTAATAATCTGACTGATAGTATTCTGGTTGGCAAATATTGGAATTTTATCAGACAAATGGCAGGTCTGCTCAACCATGCCCCCCTTCCACCTCCCCCCACCTTGCCACCACTTGCCATAACTTAAATTAAATAACTGTGTTTTTCTACTCTTTAGGGCCAGTTTTACATCCACCCCTGTAAGAAGCCCCATTTAATTTTACTCGGCTCAAACCCCTCCCACCCAGCCACTCTGGTTTCTTGTACCTATATAGCATGCTCTTCCAGCTGTTTGGAACCAGAGACAATCACCTCCTTATTACCTTCACATTCTATCAACTGCTGCAGTTATACCATTAACTCGCTATGCCATCTCGTCCTCTGTTACCTTTTGTCTCACCTCCACAGTTTGCCTTTAGATTGTAAGCTCACAGGCAGGGCCCTCTACCTGTTGTATCGGTCCGTTCTTATTGTATTGTCTTTTTCCCAATAGTACAGCGCTTCGGAATATGTTTGGCGCTTTATAAATAGCAGTAATAAATAAATAAAAAATAACCAATGCACTGTTTGTTTGTTTTCTCTCTAACCCTAACTCTGTGATCCTTACACTGAATATTTACGACCCTCTGTGAGAATGGTGTCTATTTTCTATCAGTCCTGTGTCTAACCTGCTCGTGTCACTTTAACCCCAGTATCACAACTCAACTTTAAATTCAATGTGTTGTATTTGCGTAAAAATGCTTTAGACTTGAAAAAGGGAGGTTCTCCCGAAAGCTTGTCATTCCAAAAAAAAAGATACAGATTTAATCTCTTATTTTACACGTATATATAAGCAGATATAGAATCTGTGCACGTTAGCTTGCCAGAAAATGTGCAGATTTAGAATTAAATTCATACATACTCTCCAAGATGGCGGCACTTCTTCCAACATATCAATCAGAGTGAAAATGGCTAACTGTCTGCATAAAGGACTTTACTACACTACACACAGCCTGTTCCTTCTGCTATTCTAAGAAAACACTCATAGCGTGTTAACAGCACAGTGCCTCACATAGACATACTAAGGGCTGTCAATCATTGATCCCATATGGCAAGTGTTTTGGAAGAATTATCCCACAATTTTACAATCTTGTTGGGCAGCACAACATAATAAGCAGTGTATAAATCAACTTTCACACTTTCATTAATATTCACAGTTTTCAGAAATATATAAATTCTTTAAAAAAAAAACATAATAGCTTATACTTTTCCTCAATCCCGGGATTAAGACCCATTTTATAACTGCAACGTATAAAGCAAGAGGTTTTATTCAATAAACAGTAAGTTGTGGTGACGAGATCCAGATCAAATTGGGCAAATCATTTTTAGCTGAAGACGACTTATCATTGCTTTGAGAATTTTATATATTTATGTTTATATGTTTAGCAGTACTTTGCAAAAGTTTTCCAGTTACAAAAACTCACTGTTTACTGAATAAGACCCCAAAAATATATTTGAGAGCTACAGACGCAGACCATGTGAAAAAAGGCTTTTACTGCTTTTTGAATGATAGTCGGTCTGCAGGGAGTTGAAAAGACCTCTGTTTCATTATCAGTAGAGAATGCAAAAACATAAACAAAATTCCTTGTAATAAATTTTTAAATCTAGGTTGCATGTTTTATTTAAAGTACTCATCCATTTTCAACTTTAAATCTATGAACTTTATATTAATAAACAGCATTAGGTTTTTTTGTTTGTTTTTTTGTGTTTTTTTTTTTCTTCTGCACAAAAAAGAAACATCAGTGATTTGCTTTTCCTCCTGCGCTCTTGGGAAAACGCGATGTATGAATATCACTTAATCGTTACCCTTGACAAGAGAAGAAAGGCGAAGTGATTAGTACGGAACAAGCAAGCCCACAGTACTACTGTCATTTATTCAAATGATGTCTTGCTTAAAACTGAGAATCAAAACAATAACAGAACGAAGGCTGATGACATAAACTGTGTAATAATTTTATTCTTTCATTGAAGATGAAAATTCTAGAAAGAACAAACACATTCCTTTGTCACTTAACATACATTGGTTATTATACAATTGTTGTTTTTTTTACTGGACATTGTTGACAACTCACAGAAAAGGTTTCCCTTATTTTTTTGAGTCCAATCCTGGTATGAAACTAGTTTAGTATGATTTACTAGAATTCTTTTTGACCCCTTTTTGCTAGATGACGTGTCCGGGCTGCTGCAATATTCAGGGATCTACCTAACCCTTGCATGACTGTGTTACATGTGCATTTATGTATCTGTATCTTGAAAATACTCATCTGGATATTTTTTATAACATGTCACAATTTTTAATGGAGAAAGAAAAAAATCACACGCCGTAGCTCCGACTTGCATTTCATTTTCAGCTGAATTATAGACACAGGGAAACTCGAAGCATAGCACAGTATAAACTAACAGCAAAAAAATAAGGCAAAGAATTTACAAAAAAACAGTAAAATACAAGCTAGTCCAAAACATCTGGAGTGCCAAAGGTTGCCTATGCCTGTCCTAGAGTGTCCCTTCGAAGTGTCTCTGTCGCCTCAAACTGTCGCCTTAAACGCCGCCTTTTGTCAAGATTTGTCAAGTGTAGGAAAAACACACAGCAGTCGCTACTTTGTCTTATGTTTTAAAGAGAATTAGATCAGAAATGAAGAAAAGAAGAACAGATTATGAACGAGGAAGAGAAAAGAAAACAACAGGAGAAAGGGAAGTTGTGACCAAGTCACTTTAACTAAAAATTATATATTTAGTAAAATTTTGTAATTTATACAATCTGCCTGATTAGGAAAAAAACAATATTTGCTTGAACCGTTTGTTTCAAGATAATTGATACATTTTGACAAGTTTGAGTACGTAGAAAAATGTTCGAGATTATTCAAGCATCAAATATATGTTTAATCAGCTACTGTTGTTTTTCATCCTTGCATCCTCTTTTATTTGCTAAAATTTCTCAGGCTTTTGCTTATTTATATCTGGCTCGCCAACATAGTATCTTTCAGTCAATTTCATTATTAGGATATTTTGTATTGCCAAAATTACTTTAAAATGAAGTGTTTTATTCTATTGTAGGCGTATGAAGGAGAAAAGGTTTTCACATATTAAATATTTTGTTAGTAGCAACTTTCCTTTTTAGATTTTAGCCAATAACTATTGTTAGGTAATGTTTTTAGTGGCCTCACATTGCTTGAAATAGATACATTGTATTGGCTATTGGATATCCTGGTATCTCCTGTTGAACAAAATCATCTCTAACACTAGCTGAATTTATTTTAGCAATTAATATGAGGAATGATGCTCTGAGATTTGTTTGCAATTGAAGAATAATACACCAAGCTACTTCCATGTACATCGTTAATGTTGGTATATTGATTGTAAAGTCAACACATTTTAAAAGGAATCAGTATATCAATGTTATATGCTATGCTAGCCGAATGACTAGTATGCATTCACTAATACAATTTAAAAAATAAAATTGATACCCCGTGTTCAGTTCCACCTACCCAAACAGAAATTGTTTGCACATCTGCTCTTCTCCCAGTATCCTCTGCAATTTGGAGAGCAAAACAGTCGTAGAAGTATTATAGAGAAAATGTTCGGTGATAAACTTTCCTCTATGAACTGGTTAATCCGATACTCCTCTCTGCGATATTTATCTTCCAACCATTTCTATTTATTAACTGATTTGATTAAATGCAAAACATACCCTTTCCTTAGTATTTTTTTTAAAAATAATAATGCCTTATTTTAACCGTTCGGAGGCTCGGGTGCTAAAATACTGAAAGGGTAAACGGACGTGTTTTTGCTAATGGCAAAATGTGCGCGCCTTTGAGCATTAATAGGAAAGTTTGGAATTCGTTTGCAGCCAATTATTCTATCTTAGGGCATCATAAACACAAGAGCTGTTGGCGAAACATGACACGTTATGTAGATCATTTGCTTTTTAGATGAGACTGAAATTAATTCTGCCTTTACCAGCAGTTTTGTAAGATAATATCGTGTCTTGAAAATGCATATATGTATCTCACACTAGTTTGCCGAACACTTTTAGCAGCCGGGTTTCAGAGTCTTCAAACAAATAAGTCATTTTCAAACATCACAATGAACCCCCCATTTCAGAGCCCTGTAGAAATCTCAGTGGGATACACAGGGATTTGTCTCTAATTAGGGTTTTTCATATAAATGTCAAAGGGAGAAACTGCTTCCTTAGAGCATTACAGTAAATTAACAATTTGTTTAACTATCATATTTTTCAGACGTGGCCTGTTTTGATGTGTAAAACTTAAGTGAATCAAGCCATAACATCACTAAATGGATAGCCTCGACGCTACTCCTAAATATAATCTTATTGGCATAAGTCAACATGCTCCTTCCTCTGATGTACGAAGAACGCGCCTTACTTAAAAACCATGAGGGCTGCATTACCATTTCTAAAAAAAAAGAGATAAACTTTATAAATATTTATGACAATTATCTTTTATTGAATTTACCACTTATTGGGTCATATTCAGTAAAGCCTGGATATATCAAAGCTAAATAAAAATAAATAAATTATATATATATATGTAGTATGTAGTGATCTGAATGTATGCATTTATTTCTTATTTAATTTTGTTATGCTTTTTATTATTTTGTTTCCATTTATAGATTAGTAATATGTATTTTAAATGGACCCTTTCTTAGAATTGAATATTAAAACTGGTGAAAAATTCAGCTAACAATATTTTTAATTATTTCTAAAGTCATTTATATTTAATATTGTTATTTATTGACCTATTTAAGAAAATGGAAAGAATAAAACAGTCAATAGAAAAAATAGATAGATAGATAGATAGATAGATATATAGACAGGCAGACAGACAGACTGACAGACAGACAGACAGATAGATAGATAGATAGATAGACAGATAGATAGATAGATAGATAGATAGATAGATAGATAATGGACAGATATATAGATAGACGAATGGAGAGACACACAGACAGAGAGACAGATTTACTATTTAAGTTACCGGATAGTCACTATGGTAAGAACAACAGAATCAATATTGAGTGGATACTCAGATTTTCCAGTATCCAAACCTCGGGCTAGGTTTAAGCAGTTCAATATACCGGCCCCCAGAAAAGAAAAATGCATTGAGAGGTCTAAGTGTTAGTTAGCATTCTAATACTGAAAAAGATAAATAATTCAGCTAAACATACAGTATGACTGGACATTGTCGAGAATGGCTGGTCAATTTTATATTTTGCCAAATACATCTTCTGCTTTATTTCATTGCTTTAACATTCTGAACAAATTTATTATTGAAGGAGAAAATGTAGCACCGAATAATGCATTGGTACATAATATTAACAGAATTTTCACAGTCCACGAGTAATTCAAATATTTTCTGATTTAGTGGTCATTCCCAGTGTGACGTTGTACATAGTTGAGCAATAGCTATATAATGATTCTGTTCACTCATACTTGCATTGGAAAATGGCTTCAAAATGTCTCAAGCTTGCAGAAAGTACCTCTTAACACATCCCTTTTTGTTTTTGTGTGCAAAAGTAGGCAAAACCCCCACACTGATTGGATTTCCAATTGTGTTGCAAAAAGGGAAAACATATTTTTCAAAGTGAAGTTTTTTCACTCCAAAGTTTCTGATTTTTCCTGGAAACGCAAGCAATCGACCCTACAATTTCACTGTTATAGCTTTTAATGGTCTGCTGCCAAAGAAGCATTCAAACCCTTTTAAATGTACCCATTATATTTGATAAAACAGCCTGTTTTGTCAGAAGTTTCCACCGTTTGTTGTTTTTACTGAGTATAACATTGCCTCTGCTTTAGGCAAAATCTCCTTTCTTAAAGTCTAAGTAAATGACCTCAACCGATAGATTTGTCAAGTTCTGTTAATGAACAGGTTACCAGAGAGCTGTTTGCATTAGCAATGTATTTCTTTGCATCACATTGTATCCCCTCTAAAGATTTTTTTTCTAATATAAACCAATGCAGCCCAGCCTTCACTCCACATTTGGGACAATCTTCCAGAATTGCACTTAATACAGAGGACGCATTGTATCGGTGGCAATGCACCATCACCCTTACAAGCTTAGTCCCACTCTCTGAGTGTTCCTTTGGATTTCATTAATTAACAGAAATGCAACCAACTCATTTGTACTAATAGTAAATGGAAACTGTGTTTATGTTTTGACCTGAAGGACATTTTCTCAAAGACAGCATGGTCTAATGAAATTTCACGTCCGTTTTCCAGGCTGTCGGGGAAAGAGAAGCCCTCTGTAACCTTATTAATCAATATTTTATGCTGTCACAGTTACTTTAGTTATACTGTAAGGATTTACTTATTTACAATTGATGAGGTTTATCATTTATTGCGAGTTTGACCGTAGATCAAATCATTTCTGTTAACACAATGGTCAAAATATACAGTATATCAACGTTCTAGTTTCAGATTTCAATGTTTAAATATCTATTCACTAAACAGTGAATTCTATTTAACTGAAAATTATGAAAATCTTATTGAAATAACAGACATGGAAACTAATCAGCCATTTGTAATATTTTCAGAGTAGATATTTTTTGTCTAAGTTTTGCAATTAGCTTTTTTATTTAAATAGTGTTGAAGTAAGGGTGCTAGTAACTCTGCTTTCCTCACTAGATAAATCCAAAATATGTAAATCTAATATTATGCAATTGTAACGGCACCCCAGGTATAGAAGGGATTAAAGCCGTTTAGGAGATATTCCCTTTCCAGATAGGAAGGCAGCTACCGAATACACCAATCCGCCGAACAGGAAAAACCATACGAATGATTTACACTCCAAACAGCCGAACAGGAAAAGCATATGAATAAATCCACCCAAGTACGAGACGAGGCTCCGTATTGTGGGTCAAGCAGGAATCTGGTTTAATGGGGCTAATTCCCTGGTATTTATGCAGGTCTCCCACCAGATGGACACTCCCAGAGGGGACCAGGTGGAAAACTGTGACAACTTACTACAATAACCAATCACAGTAATACACATAGTTAAACACTCCCACAGGCACATTGTTAACCCTCCTCTCTATCCTGGAGATAATTGGGAAGTAACTCAATTATCTCCAAGGATAGAGGCTAAACTCCATTTTACAAGAAGGGAGAAAATGCATAAAAATATATAATACTGAAACTAACGAATGAGACATGCATGTTCAAGTTATCCCCAGATAGCTTAGATCTGAGCGCACATTATTACCGCCATGGAGCCAAAGTCTTTCACATAGTCTTTCGGTATACGAATGGGCTCCATGGGATTGCTATCTGGGGTAGCTCTGTTCACATAGCCAAAGTCCTGAACGGCCCGGCATTCGTATAAACGAATGAATACAGGAGAAGGGAGGTCGGCGGCTTCAGCGGTGTTCGTGAAGAATAGTGTCCATTTCAGTTTCATAGTTTTAGAGATGAACACCGCTGGCCGTTCGACTGTTTAAGATGGCCGCCGCAACGTATTCGGCTATATGAATGACGGCCACCCAGCGTTCGAAAATTAAGCTGCGGTTAACCTTCTGAGAGGTAAATTGCCTGCACATTCCCTACACAAGTGGTCCGGCCATTCGTATCTTTGTTCGGTAAAATTGAATTTACCAAACGCCATAGCAGAAAGGCACGAAAAAGCCTTTCTGCAGGGCAGAGGCAACAGTTTAATACAGGGACCATAGTCCTGAGGCAGCAGGCGAGCAACCAGGCTTCTCCAGGACCCAGTGGCGAGGTTAGTTTTGCCACAGCAATATAAACATATAAGAAACTAAAGGCAGTAAAGTCATGCCTACTCTATATTCACAGAGTTATTCACAATTTCTAAATTAAGGCCAAATACAGCCAAAACCATAACTGTAGCTGAGTTGGAGGATTTTTCCAAATCAGCTCTTATAGCTTGGTTTTGCCATTCAGTTTTAGGCCTTTACTTTGATATTTTTGGATAAACTTTTCAAATTATGTAATATTTTTGAATTTTTTTTTAATATTTATTTTTTCCTAATTTTAAATATTAACCCTTAACGACCGCAGAGGTACCTAGTACATCCTAAAAGTCATTCTTACATCCCCTGCCGGCGATCGGTGTTCCTCCCGGTCTGGGGGGACTGACAGCCCAGACAGTCTCCCCTCTGCAAATTAGGCCCCCGTGAGTCATGTGATTGCTATGAAAGAGCGGTCACATGGCCACACTATGCGCCCTAAGTGTTACCTGCAGGGGGACTACCTGAACTGACAGGCAGTCTCCCTGCATGTGTAAAAAAATTAAAAAAATGCTAATAAATAAAATATATATGTATATATATGTATATATATAAGAGATATATACATATATTATATCTATATATATGTTTTTATATATCTTATATATAACGTCATACTAAGTGTATTTTTTATTAACATATACATATATTAATATAAAAATATACTAAGAGTAAAAGTACACATGTATATATATAAAATATATATAACAACTTTATAGATGCGTAATGGATTTTAGGGGTCAAAGTTAGAAAAAGTTTTTTTTTTGTTTTTTTCATCATATTTTATATTTTTTCTTACAGTAAATTATATGATATGATTAAAATAATGGTATCTTTAAAAAGACCATTTAATGGCAAGACCAACGGTATATAATATGTGTGAGTACAGTAAATGAGTAAGAGGAAAATTACAGCTAAACACACAAACACCGGAGAAATGTAAAAAGAGCCCTGGTCCTTAACGGTAAGAAAATTGAAAAACCGTCTGGTCACTAAGGGGTTAAAAAAAACATATGCATAAACAAGCATACCAATATATAAAAAATATCAACAAGGTTTTTTTGAAAAATATTAAACCACTTGAAAGACTTATCCCAAAATCTTAAATTGAGGCGTTAATTTGGTAAATTACGGTGTTTAGTGTAGTACCTAGCGAGTGTGTAATAGATTCCAAACATGCCTATGTGGACGTAACACAAAGCAGGACCCTGTAAACATCTCCCTACAATTAATGCACATTATTAAATACGCAATTTAAACATTATGTTGCAGTCATGTGACCTCACTTTGCAGCGTGATTGACAGAAATATCTGAGGTTCCTTCCGAGTGTAAAACAGCAATCCTACGTTTAATAATATCTCAGCTTGAACTTTTATTTCTTGTTTTTATTGTATTTTATTTTTCATAACCCATTAATTCGATGTCATTTTCTCACTGATTCCACTGATACAGTGGATACAGTGGATATAACGTGACTAAATGGAAACTGTGAAATGAATTGATAACCAGATAATCTTTAATAGATTTCACTGTCATCAGTCTTATCCCAGAAATGATTTGTACAACTTTAAACTGGCATATTAATTGATTATCCCAGAATCTATCTAAGTGGGGGGAGGTATCTACTAACCTGAGAAATGTTTACATTTTGACAACATTTTTTTCATCTAACAATGAGTTAGAGAATTTTTTTAGGTTAGCTATTTTAATGAAATTCACTATTTATTTTTATTTATTTATTTATTGTTTTAACAAGATGATTAACAACCTATAACATAAGGATTAAAAGAAAAGAAAACTGAAGATAATTTCATTAGAAATCTGGATTGTCTGGAAGAAATACTCGGACAGTTTTAGTAAAGTAGGAGTATACAAATTTTAACTAAGCATTTATGTTTTAGTTACTAAAGTACAAATAACACACTCTACTAAAGACATTACATACGTTTCCTATTAATTCTAATATTCTATGACTAAGCTGTTTAGACTAATTTACCTTTGAGGCAAAACAAATAAGAACTAAAAAGAACGTTAGTAAAAGTTACTAGATTTGTGCAGAGCAAAAAAAAAATTGTTTCAGCCTAAGCCCAAAAAATTAACAAAAATTGGGACGGCTGAATTTCAACCATATGGCTGTTAGACTTGGCAGCATTTTAGTAACAAAAAAAGGATCAGGGAAATTATTGAGATGAACCAAAATAGTGCAAAATGGGCCTATCAGTGTATAGATAATATACATATAAAAATAATAGGTATATATTTTGCAAAACACAGTATATTTAGCATTGTCTTGCCATTTGGTTCACAGATCCAGTTCTGTCTATCTATCTATCTATCTATCTATCTATCTATCTATCTATAATCTATACATCTATCTATAATCTATCAATCCATATATCTATCTATCTATCTATAATCTATCTATCTATCTATCTATCTATCTATCTATATATATATATATATATATATATATATATATATATCATTCTATCTATCTATCTTGATACTTTCATACTTGAAAACAAGAGAAATCTCAATGTATCTTTCCTGGTAAAATATTTTATAAATAAATAAAATCTATCTATTTTCCATCCATCTATCCATCCATCCATCTATAATCTATCCATCCACAAATTTATCTATCTATCTATAATCTATCCACCCAACCATCTATGTATCCATTTATCTATCTCTCTATCTATTATCTATCCTTCCATTAATCTATCTATCTATCTATCTATCTATCTATCTATCTATCTATCTGTCTGTCTGTCTATATATCTATCTATCTATCTATCTATCTGTCTATCTATCTATCTATCTGTCTATCTATCTACCTATCTATCTATATATCTATCTATCTACCTACATATCTAACTATCTATCTATCTATCTATCTATCTAGCTAGCTAGCTATCTATAATCTATCCATCCATTAATCTATCTATCATCTATCTATCTCTCTAGCTATAATCTATCCATCTGTCTGTCTGTCCGTCCGTCTGTCTGTTCGTCTGTCCATCCGTGGAATTCGGGTGGAATTCGCAATTATGAATCATATTGAACATGCTTGTTCATCACCTGATCGCCCCAAATTCAGACAAATTGCAGTTTATAACGAAGCCAATATCCAAGTCTAAAACTTACAAACTTAGATACCTATACAAAAAGATTTACATTAGCTGACGGTTGGATTGATGCCAAAGGTGGCGAAAAAGAGCAAAATATAGAGATATCTGGAGTAGAACTGGTTAAATCATTGATGTGAAAGAATTCCATCCCTACATGCCTTCCAACTAACAGGTGTGCTAATTGTCAGAAGATCAAATTAAGCGACTCTAATCTCCTGCTTTCAGGTTATCTCACATAACCTCAAATACTATATTTAAAGAGTGAAATTCAGTGTACCTTACATTGGAAAATACATAGAGAATGCAGGGTAGTGCCCCCTCCCCCACCATAATTTGTGTTATTTAGTATCCTATCCACATCACTAAGACATCGGAACAACTGCCTCAACATTTGTCATGAGCATAACTTTCAAATTTTTCTGCTTCAATGGAAGACATATATTTTTATACAACTTTTAAGAGACATTTTTCTTCAAAGTCTTTTTAATTTTCAAATATCCACATTTTTAACCCCTTAAGGACACATGACGTGTGTGACACGTCATGATTCCCTTTTATTCCAGAAGTTTGGTCCTTAAGGGGTTAAGAAGCCAGAATTTTTGCATTACTGGTATAACCACATGGGTCTGGAACTATGACTGCCCTTTTTACCCTTGGTTTTCTAGTGAGACATAAAATATCATCTCTGGGGTCTGCTCTCACTACACTTAGGAAAATCACAGGCCAGACTATCAAAATACAATATTTAAAACTAAAGAAAAAAAAATCCAGTAGTCAAGTTTCTGCTCATATGAACAAAAAAAATAAACAAGATAATGTTTGTCCTGCTTATACAAGCAGGAACAGCAAACATTGGCTACCCAGCAGTATTTATGGATTGTCAACTCCTACTAATATGAAAGTCCTTATTAGAGGGTGTACAGAGGGGTTTAAAGACTATGGATATTTATTATTTAATATAGTGAAGTATATGTTGAGAGGGTGTAATACACTGTAGTCTACCATGACTGCTGTCTGAAACCAATTCTGATAAAGATAAAATACTCTGTATGTCATAGTCCTCTTCTAATATGGACTATGAATTCAATGGATTTGGAAGACATGTCATTGTGGCTCTGTTGACACGTCCTCCCGGAATCGTGATAGAACAGTCTGGAGACTTGCTTGCAAACTGTATTTGTTTGAAACCATTCTTCAAAAATCAGTTCTTTATTGTCGCAAATTAACCGAGTGAGAGGTAGAGGAAAACCTGCATATTTAATTATCTCTCTTCGAATCCCCATCTCCTCCCTCTAAGGATCAGTGGTATAGTGACATAGCAATGATCACAAGACATGTATATAACATGCTGACCCCCTGAAATTTAGATAAGATGAAAAACAGATTATATATTAGTTTGTTTAATGTTAATGATAATTAGTGTTTATCACTTCATTCAGAGCCAGATTACCCCTTAGACAACCAATGTGGTTGGCCAAGTAATTGGCTGAGCACCAGAACTGCAAGGGCACTCTTAAAGTGGCCTGTAATGGATATTGATAAAGGTATACAAACAATGGAGTTCCCCCACCGAATCATTAAGGGTCCAACTTACCCACCACTGTACCACCAGGGATCCTGCTCTCCCACCGCTAGACCACCAGTGATCCTGCTCACCCGCCACTGGACAATCAGGGATCCTGATCACCTTCCACTGGTTAGATAAACAAATGGGGATACATACACACACACAACACTCATCCACACACAACACTCATCCACATACACAATTCAGTCACCACACATACAGCACTCAACCATTAGACAAGCACACTCAGCCACACGTTATACAGGTCTCAGCCACCTCCACACACTACACTCAGCCACTAAAACACAAAACACTTGGTTTACACCACTCACAGAAACATAGCCCAGGGCTTTGGGAGAGGGGGGGCCTGTCTTGCGCCCTGGGCAATCTCAATCCAGCTCTGACTTTATTTACTGACTGCATGGAACTCTAAAATAAATGATTCAGGGAGGTGACAGTTCCACTTTAATGACAGACTGCAAAACTATTTATTATCTTTGTTCGTCCTGATATTTGTTCTTGTTTACTCCAGATATATCACCTGAGCTAGTAATTGAAACCTGATGCAGCATTTACAGAGATGTTTGAAACAAACCCAGATAAACTTCAGAAAGTTGGTAAGAGAAAGTAATCAGAGATGCTTGTTTACAAATCTCAAACAGAAAGGAATGATTTATATCCACGTGAAGTACAATAAATGACTGATAACTACAATCAGAGGCTTTGCTGGGATTAAACTCTCCTAAAAGAACCCACAATGTCTCATTTCAATCAATCAACCAAACCTTTTGTCTTAGTAGGGTAAAGAGAACTTCATTTAAATGGTCTTAAAATATACAGTATATTCCACATAGTATCTTTCTATGAACTGTGTATTAAGACAAAGCAACGAGAATTTTTTTTTTTTTGGTAAAGAAATTCTTCTAATCCTGTCTGTATTTGTGTTTTTCTTGGTTACTGTACGCAGAGCCCCCCGTCATTGTGTCACAGTGCACATTTTTACTGTCTCTTTTACCATGCAGGATCTGTCCAACTTGTGTGAGTGGTATGCACACCTGATCACAAAATGACCGGAACACAGACAAGTATCAAGCTCTTGAAAAAGTCGGCAAATACGAAATGTGTCGAGCGGCAGCTGTTCCCAAAGGAGTGACTTAGCCCTTACCTCCACTACAGAATGTTATATGGACCGTCCTATAAAAACTGGATATCTGGATATCTGAGGAAGTGAAACTGTTGTAACCAAGAGGTACCAAAGGCTGCACCAGGGAACGTATCCCATTTAGCGGCTTACAAGCTCTTTTGCACAATTTAGGAGTACTTCTAATTGTGCCATGTTTTTGTGAGTGTGATTTTATCTTTTTTATGATATTGTTGTTAATAAATTACTATACTATGATTATTTTTTTCTTTTTCTCCCATTCATATGCATTTATCAACTGAGTGGTAAATATTGTCACACCTGTGTGATTGTGGCGCCTTATCTTTTATATATATCCTGTGTGATTATATATTGAACACTTTGTTATTGCCTTGACCAGACTCAGCAGCCATTTAAACTGGTTAACAAGTTAGCTATATCAGAACAATCTCATTATATAACAATAGACACAAACATTAGACTCTTCATGACAGCAAATGGCCATTCAACACATATTTATTTAAATACTGTAAATATACCCATCCAATACATTTCTGCCCCTTGTGACACCCCTTTGCCCACTATAATGAAATATATCATGACTCTGCACATGTTAGAATTGTTTTATTACACAGAAAAAGCTTGTCATTTTTAAAGTTGACAATTTTTAAGTAAATCATTCAATTCTATTCATTTTTTCATTTTAGATTTAAGAAAAATAACCATTGCACATAATCGGCATTATTTCAGCTGTAAACTGCTTTACCAATGCACATGGTGAGTTACTTGGAGGACAATTAGAATAAAAGTGAAATAATTCTCTATTTAATTATTAAATAATTTCATAAAATGTTTTAATGAAGCAGTTTTGGTGTATAGATCATGCCCCTGCAGTATCACCGCTCAATTTTCCTCCATTGAGGAGTTAAATCACTTTATTTATAGAGCCCTAGTTAATCTCCCTGCATGTTAGTTACACAGCATTCCTAAACACTTCCTGTAAAAAGAGATCTAATGTCATTGCACAGTCTGTTTAATTTAGAATTTCTTATCTCCTGCTATGCTAATAGCTTTATAGACCTTGCAGGAGCCTCATGTGTGCGATTAAAGATCAATAAACAGAGCAAGAGATACATAGTTCTAACGCAAATTTACATCCAATTGAAAATTAGACCATTATTTTTTATTTTCATGCAAGCTTTTCCAGTCGCAGCCACGGGAGGTGTGGCTAGAGTTGAATAAACAAAAATAAAGACAATTTAACCCCTAAATGACAAGATAATTGAGCAGTAAAACACCAGGGGCATGATCTATACACTAAAACGGCTTCATTAAGTGAAAGTAGTTTTTGTTAGAGTCTATACGGTGGTTCAGCGCTTAAGTAGTATTAGATGACGGTAGGCAGCTTGAACACCCAATCCAGAGTCTCGCCTCTTTTTAATGATAAATGTAAATTGCTTGTGCAGGAAGGGAGAGGTCGCGCCTTACAGTATTTCATGATGATATATGTAACAGAGCTTGTGAAATATTTAGTGCAGTATTTATAATAAAATGGAAGGATAAGTAAGAAATACTGTGATGAACTAGACCTCGTCACGGGTTCTTGGAGGGGCATACTTGCCAGCCTCCTACCCTGTGACTATGGCCCCTGTGATAAAACTTGGCATTTGTGCCTGTTGGGACTTATAACAGGAACCATTCAAACTTTCAAAGTGGCACTTTGAACTCCCGAAGCCATTCGAAGTGCCCTTCGACCACGTGGTGGCGGCCATCTTGTTTGCATGGACCAAAACCGTGAATAGACTTCAGGGGGACTTGTCCAGGGGACGAATGTCCTGGAACTATTTTCTGCATGAAAATCTTGCGCTTCCTCCAGCAGCACTTAGCCACAATTCTATGGAACTATTTTCGGCTATGGGACCATGCCTGCGGTCGGTAAAAATATGACTTCCATAACATTTCTGAACCCCTGGGATTTGGGTGATTTTTTTATATGTTGGTCACCCAGATGTGGGGATATTATGTGTTTGTGGTACTTTTGGGACTTGTGTGTTAGAAATGTGTGTTTTTTGTGTTTGGAGATAATTGAGTTTAGTATAGTGACTCAATTATCTCCTAAGTAAAGGGGAAGGTTTATTGTATTGTATGTGGCAGTGTTATGCATGTAATCACTGTTCTTATTGGTTTGTCAGTTTGTGTCCCTGTCCCCAACAAGGTTCATGTGGGTGTCACCCTTGCATAGGGACTTGCATAAAAGGCCAGTGTGGCTACTATTAAACCATTCCTGCTTTACCCTCAACATAGAGCCTTGCCTCGTGTTTGTAGGGAACTGCTATACAAGCTATAACAACTAGCTCTTGTAAGAGCTTCACAGCTATACCTGCTATACTCTTTTGGAGGAGAGGCCATCCCACTGGGAGCTGGATCCAGGAGTTTGGTCCAGGGTGGGAAAGGACGGCGAGACCCCCAGCCAAGCTATGGCAGCTAGGGGGCTACAGTGCTGATGGTGTCTGGTGGAGTGCTTGGAGTCCTCGGTGAGCACTATGAGCATCGATTGACGGAGGTACCAGGTCGGGGTGGCAGGCAGTCCTTCACAAATACACTTTTCCTTCACAGTCCTTCACAAATACACAGATTTTGGGAGCTCATGAAAAAAAAAAGTGGAGCCCACTTTTATGAGCATGAGTGGTACAATGCCCACTTCTTAATTCATGTGGGTTCCCTTGGTCTCACTCAGCAGTCTCGGAGTTTGTATAAATTTTTAAAAACAAAAACATACAGACTAAACTAGTATAGTATATCTGGATATAAATGGATAAACGATAAAATGCCCTCACGTGGTATGGAGCCCTTATTTAGATGCTGGTGACCGACAGTATTCTCCATGTAAAGGGTATGCAATAAAATAGAAAAAAGAAATATAGTGCACACTGTCAAATGGAGTTTTGCTCAATCCAAACAGTTTAGGTAGTATATGTTCCCCAGCAAGAAAAGCGACATCCAGTTATGATGAATTAAAAGCAGGAGTGTCCAGGGTGTCTTAAATAAATGAATGAATCTTAATTCTGACACATAAAGCTATAAAAACAATCAAAAATAGAGTAAAAAGTAACATTAACACATTTCACCAATGTGGCTTTTTTTAAAGATGTTTTTGTGCTTTAAGTTTCCTTTTAATGTCCATCAAAAGTGCCACCAATGGAAAGGAAGAAAGGGTCGTTTATAGAGCGCGTAAGGTTACTTTTTATTCTTACCTCACAGGACCTTTGGCCCTCGGCTTCTATCGATCGAGATTTGTAGAACATTCACACAAAAAAGATTACCCAGTGTACAAATTAAATTAAACAATAACAATTTACAGTTTCCAAACAGGTGCAATTGTTGATGCCGTTCATGGACCTCTTTCCTATAATCAACTTCTAGTAAGTTTTATCCATGTACTTACCTATTGATTGGACCAGCAAAAGGAAACACCATCTACTAAGCATTATTAAATGGCTATTACTGGTCCATGGCTGCAGCATGTATCTGTCCCAGAGAACACCAAACGATTGAGTTTCACAAATTGTGCTTTGGGGTTAGTTAGCATTTATAGATAACATTCCTTTGGCCTTAAAACCACCAATTTCTGAGTTACAGTAAGTACAAAGTTTATTATAGCTCTAAAACTGTTCATTTAGCTAAATATGAGAAGACGTCCTTTACTGAATCACTACCGTACCGTGATCTGAAACATGTAATTCAGTCAGTTTGTATAAGATGGAATGAAGGTAAGAAAATTGTACAAAACATCAAAAGCTAAATAAGATAATCACTTGCAATTCCTGGCTATGACTAAGCTCCCAATGGAATTAGTAGGTCGACTTTTTCTCAGCACTAAAATACCTTTATTGCTATTAAACAGTCCTAGAAGGTAACCATGGTGAACCAAATGTAAATATCTTGGCAACATAAAGCTAATCAAAGAACTACTTTATGTCGGTAGTAAAATTAGGCTAATAGCTTCAATAGATAGTATATATATATATATATATATATATATAGAGAGAGAGAGAGAGAGAGAGAGAGAGAGAGAGATAGGTAGGTAGATAGATAGATAGATAGATAGATAGATAGATAGATAGATAGATAGATAGATAGATAGATAGATAGATAGATAGATAGATAGATAGATAGATAGACAGACAGACCGAGAGAGAGACAAACAGACAGGCAGGCAGATGTGGTCTTTGAAGTGATATAATTATCTGCTGTAGATGTTGAATTAGATGTAGCCATCGAGGACTCCAATTAATATGGATAGAGTGTTCATGATCTACAATAATGCATGTCTTCTCATCTCATTCTAAATTGGTAAAAAAAGAAAACTAAACACCAATTTGATGCTGTTGATGGGAAATATTTTTTTAAAAAAAAACAGCTGTGCCACCTCTCAATAACAAATCTAGGAGGTGTGAATAGGATTCATCGGACTAGCTGTGTCACTGATCTTCACCACAAAGCTTCTTCCAGATGTCAGTCCCAGGTCGGCCCCAGACATGAAATAACTGATGGGGAACACATGTATTTCATGATTAATAAACACAAACACTTAATGCAATCCATGGAAACCTAGATCTCAGCCCCCACTATAAAATCCAAAGTTTAATAACATTTCACATCCTAAATAACTAAACACAAAACCTTAAAGGCATTTTCATTTTAATTCCCCCCGTCCCTCCATCAGAGATGATAGATAGAAAGATAGACAGACAGACCGACGGGCGGAGGTACAGATGGACAGACGAGGGATTAAGTTCAATGACTGCATGACCCCTACAATAAATTGAAAAAAATAGCAAAGTAATGCCTCCTAGGCCAAGTAAGACAATAAATTATAACTAATTTAAAGCAGCTTTGTCACTTCTCAGTATTTTATAAAAATATAATCTTTATAAAATACTGATGCTAACTACATTGTAATTTCATTAACATTCCATTGGAATCCCTAATGTGCCATAAAACAAGGTAGGAATTACATTATTTTATGGTATAGACTGAGGTTGACAATATTTGACAATAGGCAGAAATTCGCCATCAAACTTTTGTTCAATCACAAGTGATGGCTGAGGGATTCAGGAATGGTAAACATATTATGTCATCTATACAGGCTCCCATAGTCTTACATGATTCCCCATGGACCTTGAATTCTATTGTTGAACTCTTGCGCATGCCCAAGCAGACTTCCAGGAAGAAGATGACAGCTATTGCGAGGGACAGCTTCAAGTAAGAAAACCTACATTCCACTGCACCTAATGGCCACTTTACCCAAAATATGCAAAGACCCCTGAAAGAGACAGACCAATTTTACATCTAAAACAGCTATTTAGGAAGCACAACAACACCAGTACTCATTATAACCATTGTAGGTGTGGGGACTATCATTACCAAGACTCCATACAGTAAGCTTTCTTGGTGGGTTATTGGTTTGCATTCCCTATTGCTGTTAGCCTGTCACCTTTCATGTTGGTGTTGGCATGTCAGCTTTCCTGTTGGTGTTAGTGTTTTGCGTGTTGGCGTGTCAGCTTTCCTATTAGTGTTAGTGCTTTGCCTTTCCTGTTGGTGGTAGCGTGTCAGCTTTCTTCCTGGTGTTAGCATGTTGCCTTTCTTTTTGGTGTTAGTGTATCAGCTTTACTGATGGTGTTAGCATTTTGCCTTTCTTTTTGGTGTTAGTGTATCAGCTTTCCTGTTGGTGTTAGCATGTCAGCTTTCTTGTTTGTGTTATTGTGTGAGCTTTCCAGTTGGTGTTAGTATTTTGCCTTTCCTGTTGGTGTTAGCATGTTGCCTTTCTTGTTGGTGTTAGTTTGTCGGCTTTACTGGTTGTGTTAGCATGTCACCTTTCTTGTTCATGTTAGCATGTCAGCTTTCCTCTTGGTGTTAGTGTGCCAGTTTTCTTGTTGGTGTTATTGTTTCAGCTTTCCTGTTGGTGTTAGCATTTTGTCTTTCCTGTTGGTGTTAGCATGTCAGCTTTCTTGTTGGTGTTAGAATGTCAACTTTCCTGTTGGTCTTAGCGCTTTGCCTTTCCTGTTGATCTTAGCATGTCAGCTTTCTTCTTGGTGTTAGCGCTTTGCCTTTCCTGTTGGTGTTAGCGTGTCAGCTTTCCTGTTGGTGTTAGCATGTCTTTCCTGTTGGTGTTAGCGCTTTGTCTTTCCTGTTGGTGTTAGTGTGCCAGCTTTCTTGTTGGTGTTAGCATGTCTTTCCAGGGGGTGTTAGCGCTTTGCCTTTCCTGTTGGTGTTAGCATGTCAGCTTTCTTGTTGGTGTTAGTTTTCCTGTGTGCTGCTGGATGAGATGGTAGTGTAGAGAGTACACAGTGCTTCATTTCCATATTAATACATAGGCTTACACCGGGGAGAAAGTAGGATTAATTGATTGGAACTTCAACCAGTATCCAATGAGATTAACAAGAAACTGGACAAAATTCAGGGAAATGTATTATTTCCTCATGAAGTTATCAAGGCCGCTGTCTGCATGGGTCAGAAATGATTATATAAGGTGAACAGTCCACATCCTGTGACGCTAAATAAAAATAAGACATTTAAAAAATATGCAGTCTCAGGTTCCCTTTCCATCTGACAGGAAACATTAAAGGGACACTATAGTCACCAGAACAACTACAGCTTATTTAATTTGTTCTGGTGAGTAGAATCATTACCTTCAGGCTTTTTTCTGTAAACACTGTCTTTTCAGAGAAAATGCAATGTTTACAATACAGCCTAGTGATAACTGGACACTCCTTAGATGGCTGTTAGAGATCCTGCCTGGGTCATGGCTGCCTAAAATGCATCCAAACATTCAGTGTCTCCTCCCTCTGCATGCAGACACTGAACTTTCCTCATAGAGATTTGTTGATTCAATTCATCTCTATGAGTAGATGCTGATTGGCCAGAGCTGTGTTTGAATCATGCTGGCTCTGCCCCTGATCTGCCTCCTTGTCAGTCTAAGCCAATCCTTTGGGGAAGCATTGTGATTGGATCAGGCCACCTCTTCTGATGATGTCAGCAGACTGATGTTTGTTATGAGGCAAACAGCATGCAGAGCTACAGCTTCAAGCTTGCATACAGTAAGATTTTGCTATATTTATGGAGGCCTTAGGGGTCACTATAGGGTCAGGAATACATGTTTGTGTTCCTGACCCTATAGTGATCCTTTAAATCCTGATACAATAACTTTATGCTAACTATCTGAGCTGTCTGAGTATTAACTAGTTCAACAGTATTAACTAGTTCACCATAAATTTCTGGTTTAAGCCACATTGTCTGGTTTCCAGAGCAAGCCAGTGGATTTTATTAAGAATTCATCTGGGATCCATTGTAGTCCCTTTCATAGCAGGAGGTTAATATATGTTTAAAAAAAAAAAAAGTAAAGAAAAAAAAAACAAATGTGTTGTATTTCCATCTAAAACGGCTTCTCTTTTCAGCTGTAAGAATGCAGTACATTAGCTGAGAATGTGAACATCAACATGTAAATGATTTAAAGAGCTCTGTGATATAATTCTTCATTTCTTCGTTAGTTGAAATATAATTAGATTGTAACAAGCAAACCCTGCAATATTATACTGTTGAAAATTTGAAAATTTGATTCTGTCTGGCAAAGAACCAAGTCTCTGTGTGAGTTTAGACCTGGCATTAATAAGCTACAAGAGATTACATGATTTAGAAAAGAAACACTTGGTGTTTCAAAATCAAATAATAGATCTCTAGGCTATAATTAGGAGAATTGGGATTCAACAATAAAGCAATAATAATGTAATTTAGCTGTAAGTAACAGAGCCACAGAGTCACATTAGGAGGTGTGATCACAACTCTTAGCAAAGCTCTGTTTTAAAGATTTATTGCTGCTCCGTTTAGCCTAGTTCACAGCAACCTGCTGGCACAAAGACATAGTCTGCCAGCCATTTGTTCTCCAAAAACAGCATGGCACAGTGCCACTCGCACCTCTCCTTCTTTCCCCTGCATTTAGGTCTATTAAGTTAAAACAATAAAATAACTATACACTAATTAGTATAGGCCTAACCAGTCTTGAATGGGTGATCTTGCTGGGATCAATGTATAATTATTAATTAAACTTCACAAAAAACCACAGGTGTGAGATGTTCGGCATTGAATAGAAAAACCCGACTATGTACGTGCCGCAGTTTGATTATAGTAAGCTAAGCTGTTAAAATACCCCCGCTAGGATTCTAGAATTCTCCAAGAGTTCTCCAATGTGTACACAAGCAGACTGTATGGAAGAATGTTTCCATGTTTCTTTATATGTTGGAGGTAAAGAAACTGCAACATTTACTGGTTAGTATTTTTTTTTTTTTTAATGGGAGCAAAGTGTGTATATAAACAGAGAATATAATGTATGAATGGTTAGGTAGGTGACTGGATGGATGAATGGTTGGATGGTTAGGTAGGTAGCTGGATGGTTTAGTAGGTGGCTGGGTGGATGGATGAATGGTTGGATGGTTAGGTAGGTGGCTGGATGGTTAGGTAGGTGACTGGGTGGATGGATGTTATATATTAGGTAGTGGCTGGGTGGATGTTAGGTAGGTGGCTGGGTGGATGGATGGTTGGATGGTTAGGTAGGTGGCTGGGTGCATGGATGGTTGGATGGCTAGGTAGGTGGATGGGTGGATGAATGGTTAGGTGTTTTCCCATTTTGTTCGCATATTGTTAAGTTGATAAGTTAAAGGGAAAAATAAAAGTAAAATTTATTTGAAAAATTGAAAGCATAGCTGCCATATCTCTTACGTTTTGACAAAATTAAAAATGTATGGACCTACAGAGTGGATGGATGGTTGTCTGGTTGGTTGGTTAGGTAGGTTACTGGATGGATGGATGGATGGATGGTTGGATGGTTAGGCAGGTGGCTGGGTGGATGGACGGTTAAATGCTAGGTAGGTGGCAGGTGGATGGTTAGGTAGGTGTCTGGGTGGATGGTTGGTTAGATGTTAGGTAGGTGGCTGGGTGGGTGGGTGGATAGATGGTTGGATGGTTAGGTAGGTGGATGGATGGGTACATGTTAAGTAGGTGGCTAGGTGGATGTATGGTTACATCGGTGGCTGGGTGGATGGATAGTTGGATGGTTAGATGGTTAGGTATGTGGATGGGTGGATGGATGGCTATGTAAGTGGCTGGGTGGATGGATGGTTGGATTTGAAAATACGTTAGAATCTAAAATTGTGCATGGTGAGAACTTTAGGTTTGGCCAAACCCTTTTCGGTTCAACTTGGCAGAAGTTTGTAACCAATATTCTGATTCGAGAACTGAATCACAAAAATAAAAAAGGTGTAAAAGTAAGTAAATCAGTGTGCTGCAAAATATATTCATAGTATAATATATAATATATATATTGCAGTACATTGATAGGAGCATTTTTTTTCGCCATTTAGTTCACAGAAAGTGAGGAAAAGTAAATAATAGAGGGGAAAAGAGCAGGAAGAGTAAAATAAAACTATTTTTATATATTCTAAATTTATTAAATATATAATATTTTTAATATTTATTTATTCTGTTTTTCATTGTTTCCCTCTAATGATCACTACTGACTTGATCTGTGAATACGATCAACATTTAGCGACTGTCCACCGGCCACCAATCATCTTTTTTTCCCATCAATCCACAATCCCGAGATGAACTGAACATGTTTGACATTGCACTTTCTATGTGGTCCATAATTCAAGAACATTTCAGCTCAGAGATCAGGGATTCAACCAAAAACAGCCCATATTTATCCCACTTGCAGTTAAACCTGGAACAAACCCCAAAATCTATAGAATTGTTTTCTAGCTATCCAAGAAGAATAGCTTCACAATCTAAGATTGTGGTAAGATAACGCTAGATCTTAGTAATAAGGCAGTGGTGGATTCAAGGTGGGCAATGATGGTGATTGTCCTATTCTGGCCTATGTGACAATTGTTTCCATGCATTTAGGTGCCCCATATTTGCTGGCCAATGTTTGTGTAATTTTTGTGTAGGGAATAGTTTGGTGGGATAGTGATGATGGCATGCTGAGGGTCACATGTCACTCGTTATTATAAACACAATGACATGGACCAGAAAACACTGGGATTCCAGATCTGGACTTCACCTCCTATACTATAAGGATAGAAGGATAGAGATATTGTCATATTATAAAGCTCCACATTCCTTCAACTTGTGAGACATCTTTCTTCTACCTAGCATGAAGCAACTCATGCATGAAGGGGGTCTGCTAAAAAAGTGGCTACTACAGAAAAGGGGTGAGGGAAAATGGGGGGCGGGGTAGGGTGGAGATGTAATATGTGATTTGGAAAACAATGTAGATCAAGCCATGAAAGGCAATCTGAGGAATAAGCACACGGTTTGAGAAGAGAAAAGAATGGAAAGTTTTAAGTTGGCTGAGAGGACAAGAGGGGCGATAAGAAGAAAATTTGCTTTTTGGCAGGACATGTTGTCTGTGAATAAAAGGAAGATGGAGAAAGAAACAGAGACATGGGTCTCCTATGAAAGACAAGTGTGAGAACCCTTGGTTGCTCACTTGGACTCTTTCGATGTTTATATTACTTTGTATTACTTACATTGCAAAAAAAAAAAAAAAAAACATATCAATCTCTTTTGTGTTCAGTAAGACTTGTTGCTTTAAATAAACTTTTTGGATATAAAAAAAAATCCATCCCCGGATCCTCACCATCACTGCCCCTTTAAACAAATCAATAAAAATCATTAACACAATGTCTTCCTATGGTTCTTATTGCCTCTTATTTTACACCATCAGCCTCCCATTAATTTCTTACCAAAGCTAACTCTGCTTGGTGAAAAGGAACTGTATACGATTATTCCGAATTATTCGCACCTGAGTGGCATTATGCATCCCTTCTCTTAGCAAATTAGAAGTAAACAGCTAAACACGTTTATCGAAAAACAGAGATTTCATTCACATTTCTCCGATTGGGAGAACATTTTTCTTTTAGTTACACTCAATTAAATTGTGCAATAATCAGTCCACGTTCACATGACTGATCTGGAAACATTAGGGCCACATTCTCCTCGCTGTTTCACAGTATGTGTTATTTATTGTATGTTTATCGAGAGAAAAGCTCCTTGTTCTGTGGTATGGTAAAAATATGTAACTGAGAGAGACCCCAATGAGAAACTGTCCAGAGTTCACACTGAGCGACATCAACAGCTATTAGACTGAGTATATTTCTTCGCAATGATTAAATATTGTATTTTCATGTATTTTACATTGTAATTGTTAAAGAAGAGTTATTTTTATGTTACACGTGTTTGACATTCCTTAGCCAAGATTTTATAAGGATAAATTCATTACCTTATGACACATTTTACACTGGGAATATCTCTCGGGTATTTTGCTAATAACTAAGATGGTAACATTGTTGGAAGCTCAGTCAGTATCAGAGATTGGATTAGATCAGAGACCAGGGTACTCTCCCACCGTCAGCTGAAATAGGTTTTTTTTTTGTTTTGTTTTTTAATAAATCCATTGTAGGAGATTAAATGTGTCAATGACAGTACAGTTTCTGGTACTTGCTTGGCATCAAAACACAATATATTACAGTAATTGTTCGCCGGCCTGTGCCCCAGTAAGCAACTTTATTAACGTTTTTGTATTATTTTTATTTATCTTATTATTTGTACACTACCTAAAGTCTTAGCAAATTTCATATGGACTTAAGGAAGCAGATGGGTTAAGATATCATTGTTAACATTCATGATTTCTTATCCTGTTTCTGCTATGCTTTTATTTGCTCTTTTGTGCTTTGATTTATTATTTATGTATTTTCTTCTTCTATAATCATACACTGTGCCTGAACGTACATACAAGTCTGTGATTGGCTGAGCACTGCCACTGATTTTCTAAATAGAAGATTTGGATATATCATATTTTTATTATATATTTGCATGCTGCTTGTGCCTCACATTGTATTACGTAATTTCTCCTTTTTTCCACCATTTTGTTCGCATATTGTTAAGTTGATAAGTTAAAAGAATAAATATAAGAGTAACATTTATATGAAAAATTGGAAGCGTAGCTCCCCTATCTCTCATGTTTTGACAGAATTAAAAATTTATGAACCTACAATTTATTTCACTCAGTTGTGCAAATATTTAAGGAGTGTAAATTATTATAGATTATATATTTTCAGTGTGGAAAAACAAAAAAGTCATAATATAATGCGGGCGTTATGTTCACCCAATGTAAATATGTTTGTCTATCTAAACCATGAATTTGTGTTTTAAAGGGTATTTCTGGATCTTGTTGCAGCTTGCAAAGGTGGACTAATGTGTGCCAAGAAGTCATCTAAATGCATCCTGGCCTTCCTGTTATAAATAGGAATGTACAGAAGGAGCTATGAACACATCACATTTTTAAATTAATTGACTATATTAATTGACATATAAAATGCAAGCAGTGTCTTGATGTTCTAGGGTTCCTTTAACCCCTTAAGGACACATGACATGTATGACATGTCATGATTCCCTTTTATTCCAGAAGTTTGGTCCTTAAGGGGTTAAAGAAGATTGTTTAGTGTTTTTCAACAAATCCAATAGACATTCAGAGAACATATCTTTTAGCTTTGTAAACCATGTTTTTGGACACAGAACATTTTGGTTTTCCGTCTCGTCATTATTAAAGAAACACCCTGGTACTTACCTTTATAAATGTCCTATGGGTGCAAGAATCATAAAAACATTTTTATAATGAAATATGGCAAAAAAACTGCTCTATTGTTGGTAATAACATCCCCAATCCGGTCCAGAAATAATTTTATATCAAATTGTTCTGCTTTCAAATTTACATTAGGCCACATGAAATCTACAATGTAACTATGTTAAATTACAATATATAAATATAGATCTCCGTTTATTGCTTCGCCAGCAAGGGGACTCAAAAACCAAACCAGGACTTTTAGTACCCTTATATTATAATTTAAACAAATTTTAAAAATATATATTTTCACATTTTCCATCAACTTTTCTGACCACTGATTTTCTGTTTATTTGCATTATTGCTGGATATTTTATTTAAAATTATATTAAATTATTACATATTATATAAATATTTTAGCACCTTACAGATTCCATTTTTTTTTTTTTACCATTTAATCTTTGTATCCTTCCGCCTAAACAAATGCAATCCTTCACTCGCATCGGGTAATTACAAAGAAATAGCATGCTTTGCCAAAAAAATAAAATAAATTAGTTTACGGTATAAAACATAACAACATACACACAATAAAAAAAAGACACTTCTCTTTTAATCGCCCAATAGTGTCTTGCAGCATTCAGAAATGATTACTTAGTATAGAAATCGTATTGTCTGTTATGACAGCTCAATTCAATTTGTTTTAAAAATGTGAAATGGTTGTATTTAGGAGAGTAGCGGAGAGTTTAGGAAGATCTAATTTAACATGAAAGAGAATATTGAAAGTCCTTCTAACCCTCTCTGTCCCATACTATCACGAATTGCCTGGCACAGCAACGCATTGCCTGCTGCTCTCAAAGACACAAATAGTTAATTCTCTTCATTAATCGTCCGGCAGCGCTAAAGGAGAAAAGGGAAGAGGTAATAATAGACTTGCATTATACCAAATAAAATCATTCTGAAATGATTGAAGAGGAAAAGCGAAGGAAAAATTTTGCCCGAAGCTCGGCAGTCTGTTTATGCACTTCCTTATCATACCTTTTCATTACAATTACCTAAAGTGGCACATTTTGTATTTTTTGTAATGTATGAAATTCATTACATAGCTTTGGAATGAAATTATCACACTGGGGCTGGGACATCTGTACCCTGTCATACATCATTCCATTCACTTCTAGTTAATTTAATCCTAATATCTGTCTCCATGATAAGACAGATGTTCAGACATAGCGCCCTTCTATGGATTCTTGCCTTGGAGAAACTTTATACCGTTGATAGAAATAATCTTTTCAGACTCATTTATAAACTTATCATCTCAGTTTGCCTGATTCTTTTATTTCTATTGTTAAGTGTTTTCTTTTTTTCTTTTTTTTTTTTTTTCGTGATGTTAACCTATACATTTTCACATATTTGATATAATATATGGCGGATAATCTAAATGTTGTGTTTGTCGGGGATTGTATTATGGATCTGCTACACAAAGCTCTGATTTATTGCAAAGTGTTGTCAAATGTAACACAACGTTAACGTGAGTGATCATTGTTATGTAATTAGAAAGAAAACAGCAATGAAGCAAAAATAAACCATGTACATTCCTTGCATCCGGTTTATATTAAACTGATAAAAAAGACATTTTAGTTATTCTTCAGACAGACCCACACTGTATTTAAATTTGTGAATATAAAGTGACCAGTGTTTAGATTTTAGATGATAAGGACCCCAGAGCATGTGATTGGAGTAACCCAATATTCATAGTGCCTGTCTTCCGAACCAAATGGATTCCGATATTAGTTATTGCTATATATATATATATATATATATATGTATATATATATTGTATGATCATATACTGTAACTAAACTTCTATTAATTTTGCCTAGATTAGGTGTTTTTAAGGGACTCTAATAACAGTAGGCTCTGAAAATTCTGTTTAGCAAATCATCAGCATGAGGTTGGCTACTGGTTACATGAGGTTGGTTACTGGTTTTGCTATTGAGGCTTGCGAAGAAAGTTTTGGTGGGGAACAATTGTGATCGAAAACCCCTTCCACCTGTAGTCAGAGGATAGTCAATACATTATTACATAGTTACATAGTTACATAGTTACAAAGCTGAAAAGAGACTTGCGCCCATCAAGTTCAGCCTTCCTCACATTTGTTTTTTGCTGTTATTCCAAAAGAAAGCAACAAAAACCCAGTTTGAAGCACAGACTAGGTGCAACAGACTAGGAAAACAAATCCTTCTTGATCCCAGAATGGCAGTCAGATTAATCCTTGGATTAAGAAGCTATTACTCTACATTGAAAGATTATATCCTTGAATATTCTGTTTTTGCAAGTATGCATCTAGTAGCTGTTTGAACATCTGTATGGACTCTGATAAAACCACTTCTCCAGGCAGAGAATTCCACATCCTTATTGTTCTTACAGTAAAAAATCATTTTCTTTGCCTTAGACAAAATCTTCTTTCTTCCAGTCTAAATGCATGACCTCGTGTCCTATGTAAAGTTCGGTTTGTGAATAAATTTCCACACAATGGTTTGTATTGGCCCCGGATATATTTGTATAATGTTATCATATCACCTCTGAGGTGACGTTTTTCTAAACTAAAGGGGTTTAAATTTGTTAACCTTTCTTCATAGCTGATATGTTCCATTGCTTCTATTAATTTTGTAGCCCGCCTCTGCACTTTTTCTAGTGCCATAATATTCTTCTTTAGAACAGGTGCCCAAAATTGCACAGCATATTCAAGATGTGGTCTACATTGTTAAACATAGATCTGCACACCGGTCAAGCCATAAGACTTACTTTTCCCACAGAAATCTCAAATTTGAGCCAGTAACCAGCCTCATGCTAATGAGTAGTTTCAGTCCTACATCAGGACTTTCGTCAGGATACGAAAAGTCCTGATGTAGGACTGAAACGTTGATTCTTCTTGGCAGTTGCCAAATAAAGCTAAGTCTACTCTTTTTCACCATTTGAATGAAGTCCCTGGAGTGCTTTTTCCTATTTGATATATATATATATATATATATATATATATATATATATATATATATATACATATATATATATATATATATATATATATACTTAAATATTATAGAGAGATTTAATTATAGCCTTGTCTAAAGCATATTCGTTCACACTGTTTATGTAAAGTTAAGTTTTAGTGAAAGTAATTGATGTGATGTGGGAGCCCAGCGGGCTTGTGGATGACCAGTGGGCGTGTGGCGGTATATGGCTCTTGTCACCTGGGGTTGGACCAGCGGTCCGTGGAAAGTGGATGGGTAGGGCTGTCCCCCCCCTAACCTCAGGTACAGGTATGGATAACAGACGTGCCCACTGAGCCAATAAGTGACTAGAGGCTAGCATTACGAAATGGAAGGCCCAAGAAAAGGCCTTGAGCTGGTTGGAATGAGGGGGAGGGGCAGCTGCCCTAAGTTATGTTTGGTTGGCAAGGTGCTACTCAGTGACATATCTTTACTGAGTAATTGTGTATATAGTGTTTTATGTTATAAAGTTGAAGTGCAAAGATTTAAATATTTATATTTTAATAAAGCTGTGGCCTATTTTAATCCAAATCAAGTTTGTTGTGGTTCATTTGATAAATAAGAGGTGGGGGGGTTTATCAATGGTGAAGGTTTATACCCATACACAGTTACCCTCTGCCTGCGCCCATGTTCTTTCATAGAACTGCACATGTTGCGACATGGGATTTTAATGGTACAATCGCGCTACCTCCTATAGTTTTGCTATGGTTTGGCCTTGGGGTAGGGCATAGGTGTAGGATCTCTTCTTATACATAGAGGATCAAATGGTAGCCCTTAAATTAAGGCATTTATTGTCTGTTTCTAGTCTGCATGGAATCTTGCAATAGTCAATTAAGTACTGAAGGACACAATCAGCACTTGTTCCTCTATTCAGAGAATCCTGGTCCTGTCAACTAGACAGAGGATAACGAAGACTTTACTGAAACATGTTCTCTCCCTACATCTCTCTAAACTCTAAATCAGTTTTCCAGAAAATATAACTAGTCTCCTGGATGAGTCTGGTATCGCCTGAAAATGAAACGAACAGGGATTCTGTTGTTATACACCCTCTGCTTGCATGAGCATTTTGAAAATCTTTGATGAAAATGAGAGCGGTTTTGCACACTGCATGAGAAGCTGGACTATCCAGAAGTCTTGCTGATTTAGATTGTACTACATGCTCCAGAATTTTGCTCTTTTATGTTTTACTGAATATCTATGGAATACTATAGAACAATGCAGCAAGATTCTTTAATCACTATTTTATCTTTGAGAAGCTAAATTAAATAGCAATTCTTGAATCTATTTTAAAGAATTATTATACAATAATTTCACTATATGCCTATTCTCCACTAATAAACCTTTATTGAGTCTCTTCCTCAGTAATGTTCTTAAAGTAAACATGCTGTGTGCGGTGAATGATCAAGCCTTGAGAAAAGCCACCTTAACAATTCTTGCTGTGAAATTGTCTCTGAGATGAATTCTGCGCACTAACTCTCTTTAAGAGTTCGGATGTAGATCTGTTGTGTTGCGTGAGGATGCAGGCTCCTGGATAAGCCTAAGGCTCTCCAGCTGTTGGGAGCGCAACAAGGTTGAATAAATTACTCTCAAACAAGACCTAAACTAAACTGATGCTGAGCCTTAATAGAACAAACAAAATGGCAATATATGGGCCACACAGAGTGCATGTTGTGTAAAATAGCAGATCAGAGTGTCTTGGGGGTAACAGTCAAATTTAAAAGAAATGGGGATGCTAACTCCTATCAGCATGAGCCAGAGTTCAAGTCATAGAACAAATAGATTTAATAAGGGTTTGTACCCATGCAGATCGATCCTGCATACAAGTTCTCTGCTACCGTCATAGTGATTGGCTTTTTTACTATCCATATTTATTAAAACACTCAGAAAACGTTACTGTAAATAAAAGAATTAGGCTGTTAGTGTAAAATCTGACAACGCTACATCCCATCTCATCTTCATTATTTTCTGTAGCAAATTTGGACAGAATGGGCAGGAGGGTGAGATCCACTCACTGGAAGCACAGATCTCCCCCTTCCCTTGTCTTAGAAGGGCCTCACACCTTAATGCATTAAACCCCCCAAAATAGCTGTGAGCAACTGGCACGCACTAACAATAGTCTTGTCACGGGAGTCATGCCCCAACACGCAGAAAAGAGGAAACCCACAAAAGGTGGATCCAAAAGACGTATTACCAAGCCTTAGAATGGCCAGACATAACATATTAATATTCTATAAGGTATGCTAACCCATACTCAGTTAGCACCCTGTGATTTTGGTGATTGAGTGCTATTTTGGCATAACAATGATGGCGTGGCCACTTTAAGAGTGCGCGTTGTGACAGAACGCCTGGCACCCCGACCAGATAAACTCCGTCAATCGATGCTCCTAATTCTTTCTGAGCGCTCCAAGCACTCCACCAGACACCATAAGCACTGCAGAGCCCACTTCCAGCGATGCAGCTGCGCCGGGGTATCACCCTCCTCCACCCACCCTGGACCCAAGACCAGGATCCAACTCCCAGTGGGCAGACCTCTTCTACTCCAGAGAGTGTAGCAGGAACAAGCTCTTACAAGAGTTTAGTGATCATACTCAGGGGATTATAGTAATTATAGCAATCCCCAGAGTGTAGTTCTCCAATCCCCCAAACATGAGCCAAGACTTTATGAAGGGGTAAAGTAGGTATGTTTAATGGAAGCCAGCACTTACAATTTATACACACATTTAAACCTCCAACAGCCTAATTTACATACATAGAGCACTATAGTACAAGGAAGGGTGGGGTCAGACAATAGCAAGGGCTGATGGGAGATTTAGGAGGGACAAAGCAGTCAGTTTAAACTGGTCTGGTAGTGTCCCTGGGACAACGCCTTGCTGGGGAAACAATAGGACTGGAAAAAGGGGAAGGGGAAGAGGCACAAACAAGCAATACATACGCCTCTTCTGTGTCTCACCCCAAAAGTACCCCCAAGATCCATGGAAACCCTACAAGAGTCACATCCTCGGATAGCCTTGATCTGGGTGATCAACATTTGCAGAAATCACCCAGATCGGTTCAGTGCTTTGGTTTTTCCATAGAAGTCACTTTTTAACATGTCTTTTTGCAGGGCCCATAATCCTGGGGCAAGAGGCTGGCAAGCAGGCCCCTCCAAGTACCAGTGGCGAGGTTACTTTCGATGTCATGTCCACATCTATTTATAGACATCCTGCCATGCGGCCGCATGGTTCACAGGAGGAGGTCTGCACGGCTCGAGGGAGGTGAGTCTCCCTAAGTGTGCCACGATGTCACGTGGAGCAGTCGGACCGCATGGGAAGAGTAGGTCTGCGCGGAGGTAGGTAATGACACAAGTCTGTCTCTAGTTTTCCAAAGATATAGTCACATAATTTAGCAGCTGAAAGCTGGGATTTAGTGTACAGACCTTAACATTGGCTCGTGGCAAGATCTTTATTATTTATATAGCAGCAATGGGCAAACAGCAGCCTGGGTAGGATTTTCTCCACTTATCTCCATCATGCCTCTGTTGATATGGCAGACTATGAAGATTTCTTGGTTTCATTCCTGCTCTTTAAGAATAAGACCAGAAGAAGTTGAGAAAGCAATGCCAGCAGATTCTCCACACTTCATGCTCACCCGCCCGCCCCAGCTGTCGATTCCAGCCAACTTCTCTTTTCAAAAAAATTTATTGGAGCATGAACTGGGGAGGGTTATGCTGCATTCACAGATCGAATTTACCTACACCCTCTGTTCAGTATCCATTATTTCCACAAATTGACTAAGAACACGTGTATCAAGTCTGAGTTACATCTTAACTTGATACATACACACGAGGGAATGGAGGAACAAGTTCTTCAGAGATAAACCTATTGGGACCATGACCTTTATTCTCCTGAAACCTGGACTGTAATAAGGTGAACATGTTAATGGCAAATCGTACTCTGCGTAAATCATAATTTGACTGATATACCAGTTTACCAGAGACTCTTTAGTCAGCTTGGGTTTCAGTGTGTTATACAGTATACAGACCAGTTACTCCGAATAATGGGGAGGCAGCCATTCCCAAACCAGAGGAACAGAAAAACATTCTGAACTGGGCTTTGATAGCGAGATAAAATGTATCTCTTCAGACAGCAAAGAGTTGATATCAAGTGGGGAACTTCATATCCTCCTGGGAACCGAGGAAACAAATTGTCTTCCGATTTCTTTTTTTTTTTTTTGTGATGAAAAGGAAGAGGAAGTTCTCAGCATCCCACCCTATCACATGACATATCACTGGAAAGCCCGGGGTGTCCTCTTTACAATACAGCAGGGATTAATAGAGTAGCTCAAAAGAATAAAAGGAGATGCATGTGAACAAACTGTCCAGTACAGAGGACACAAGTTAATGGGCTGGGGCTCAGAAGGCTATAAAGAAAGGGCAGCTCCAATGTCTGATTTCTTGGTTTTCACTGAGGAGAACAGATTACTTATAAAAAAATGTATATAATTTTTATATTAGCATGGATGCAGAAATCAACCAATTTAAAGAGTTCTGTGCTTTGATTTATGCTGTTTACATACAATGTAGAGAAAAGTAATTATTTAATTTTCCTATTAGACCAACAATGTATTTCCCTTATTATTGAGCTGTGTGTCAGAAGGAAATGTTTGTCTTTAATTCATCGCATTCTAAATGTCTGTACTTTCTAGCGAGCTGCGAAAATGGATTGGCTGTTTACTTCTTTCCTTAGAGAAAGCTATTGGTATTATGGCAACATGTCAGTAATAATCAAGAAATATAACATAATGTTTTCAAACAGGTAAAAATGACTCCTCCCAGGGGATAATTTGAAAATAAAATAAAAAACAAAACTGATATCCTTGTATCATATGATATGAGCCAGAGCTGAACTGATTGTAGTTGCCTGGCATATTTTAATATGAATATATATGACTCGAGGTGCCAATTCTGTTCCTGATTCATTTCGATATACCTGTTTAATGTCAATATGTTGTATGTCTTTGCAAAGTGAATTTTGGATTGTTTGCCTAATAGACATTTTACGGCTTGTAAAGCTGAAATATCATCTGGGGTACTTTCCAAAACCGCTTTTGATATATAAAGAGAAATTTACCATTTTAAAACCAGAATTAAAGTGATAGTTTAATCTCACAAACTTTAAAATCGGACAAACTCTACTTTAAAATTTGGCTGCATATAAAATAGCCGGGCATTCACGGCAATGTCCAGTCATACTGTATGTAAGGCAGAATTATTTTTCTTTTCTATTATTATATCATTAAGCAACACTTGGACCTCTCGCTGCATTGTCCTCTTCGGGGCAGGCATATTGTACCACACTAGCCTAGCCTGGGGTTTGGAGATTGGAAGATCTCAGTATCTCAATTCCATTGTTCCTGCCATAGTGAATGTCCAGTAACTTAAAGGGTTACTCCAAACACCATGACCACTTATGCTTTTAAAAGGGGTCATGGTGGTAGGATCTTCAAGCTCAGTGTTTCTGATTGAAATTCTGCATATACAGAGATATTTGCTCTTTTATGCCAAGGGCTAGTTACACCCCTTAATTTAGGCAGCCAGGAACTTTTTTTTGGCTGCCTAATGTCAGTTCCGTGCACAAATTCCTGGCGACAGACATTGTTAACTTCTACCCTTGTGGACAGTTTTGTAGTGTGTCTGCCGTGGGGAGCTTCCCTCCTGTGCTCCCTACCATCCCTCCTAGATATCCTCTATTTAGTAAAATTACATATTTAAAATAAATTAAAAAAATATATATATATATATCCATTTATCCACTCCCTACTCCCCCCCCCCCCCCCCCTCTCCCTGTCTAAGAGCGAGCATGAACTGTGAGCCTGGAAAAATGGTCCAATCAAATGCTTCTCTATGAGAAACATTTCATTGGACCTCAGAGTGACGTGGCGTGAGTCAAGATGGGCTGTGAAAACGAGGGAGGAGACCCTCACCCAGCACTGGATTCAAAGTAAGGTTAAACGTATGTAATAGGAAGGGTTTTTGTTTCATTAGAAAAGGGGCAAACAAGGTTAATAATGTCGCATAGAACATTATAAAGTAAAAATATATATATATAATATTGTGAAAAGGGTTATAGTAACAGTGTACAATCCACAGAAATAGAACAAAGATTTGAGATTTGGAAAAAGCAGTTAAATGGTAATCAAGACACTCATATTTAAGAGTGATACAGTGTAATATTCTAAATTACAATTATAACATTTATCCATTGTTTATTATCGCTGTCTGCATTCCTTATAATATCTGTATGAATACAGCTTGTAAACAGATATTTAAAAAACACATTTTCTAACTAATTTGCAGACAGGATAGAAACATCATAGGTGAATACATTGTTGTTGTTTTTTTTTTTCCTTGTTTTTTTTTTTTTTTGTATGTTTATAATGGGTTGTTTCTGTAAACAATTGGGTTCAACAAACAATTGCCTGCAGCCTCCCTTTACTTATAAGACAAAAACCCTCTCCCTACCACCTTGTGTGGCTTTCTGCACACCTTCTAGCAATTACACATTTCAGGGAACAAAAACAATACAAAACGTTTTAAAATAATTCTGATTTTGTGCTACCAATTACACATAGAAAACAGAATTCCTTGTTGTCTCTGTTGTTCTAGTAGAAAATGCATGTGGTGAAGCTTTAGTAATACTGGTATCATTCAATATTAAAGCAAATCGGAAGCTTCTTGGTTTGTGATTAGATTCTGCTCTAAGCAAGATCGATAAACATGTTTCGTTCGCATGTGAGGACGCGCGTGTTCAAATGAAAAATGCTTACACTGTCTATTGCCAGCAGTTTGAAACTCGATCCAACTTACAGATTAATTTTATAACATTCCAATTGTCTTCTTTCAAATCCAGTTAAAAATTTAGACATTAAAAAGAATGTTTAGCTAGTAAACGCCAGGCCTAAATTGTCGTAAAAAAAAGTACCCCCAAAAAAACACAACACGCAGTTGTTTTCTTATTACAAAAGTGCTGTTTTCATTCTGCCGTCTATTTTTCTTGGACGAAAGTATAGATGAATGTTTTAAATTATGTGTTTAACTTTCCAGCGTCCATTAAATTCATAACTTCACTTTTAAAATTGTGAGCTAACATAAAAAGGCAGCTAACACAGTCTGTGAGGCTTTTTTTCCACAAAAAATACCATAAATCTATCTTTTTGACAAGGGAATTCAAACACAAAAGACAGCCCCAAGTGGCTAATTTGTATCAAGTGTATTTGTGAATAGTTTTGCCTAATACCAGGGAATTAGAAGTGCAAACTTCACTCAAGTTTAAAATCAAAATCACATTTGTTCAGCAAAATCATTGAAGACCCATTCTGCTATAACTCAAAACAAAATATTTAGATAATTAAAAACATAGTGATAGAAATGTATAAAAACTCTAATTAGCATTTTGTGTTCTTTGTAATATCCTTAATTAATATTCAGCAATTTGAATGAAATTGAGGCTTGACAAAGACACTGCATGTGTTGAAATGTTGTTGGGTCCACTGAATAAATCTTAATTTGTTATATTTTAGTGTTGAGGCTTTATTATTTATCTACATTTTAATTTAAAGGTGTCTGGAGAGCAGCCTTGGAAGCCTGCACCTATGTTATACATGAAGAGTTCAGAATCTCCAAAAAGTGCACAGAATTGAAAACACAGTCCAACCCATAGTGCACGGACGTCGGGGCTACCAGCAGCCAGCCACAATTAATGGTTTCTTTTTGGGCTGAACATTTGGCCGAACATTTTTCTTTCATTTCTTGAATTGAGGCAGTCACCTGTAACAACCCATTGGGCTTGTGTCCAGTCCTGAAACTCAGGTGCAGTAACATTCTTTCTTATAAACACGATCCACAGAGATCCTGAGGTTGGGAACAAGATTCTGTCGGGTCAGTGATGGCACAGGGGGGTTTACTACAAATAACAGAAAATCCAAGGTAAAGGTATCCGAAGAAGGGCCATGTAGAAATCGGGTCAGGCATTCAGGGCAGGCGGCAATCAGCAAAATCCAGAGAGCATGCAAAGTCAGGAAATCAGCAAGGACAGGAAAACAAATGCTAGGAGTTCTAAGGCAGGCAACAAAACAACCAAGCACTGACTGAAAGGTGTGCTCTGCTTATAACCTTGTCTCACCTGTAGGATGGGTTACCTGAGGTCAATGTGACTGAGTGTGGAACTCAGCCCCATCTTGGATGCATCATCCTGGCTCCGCCCCTCAGCGACACCTCCTCTTACCTCTGACCTGTAGACCAGTCTCCTCATGCAGCAGCTGCCACCTTGGAATGCCGGAACAATCACTGCGCTGCGGGACAGGTGAGTACCATCGGCAAATGTGACATCACCATAGAAACCACTGAATGTTTAATGTTTCTCCTGATTTCTTCTGTTTCCATAGTGATTGCTCTACGTTTTGAGGACATTTCACTTATCGATAAGCATCACTATACATCTCCGCAAAGTGATCATATAGTTCTGGTATTTAAATGAAAATCCGTATAAAAAAACTGGAAACCCTTGGAGAGGAATGTAATATTTCATATTTACAAAAATATTCTGTCCTAGCTCACTAATTACAGATACTATTGCTATACTTTGCCTTTTATAAGCATATTTCAGAAAATATTTGGTTAAGACCAGGACAGATGTTTCCCAACTGTTTTTGGCAGGTCAGAGATTAACAATGCTCTCTTCTGTCAGCTACTTATAACATCCATTGGAGAAAGACATGAAGGGAGCTTAATGGAGGTCTGTGCCCCAGGATGTAGGTATGTCTGAAACCTTTATATAACGGAGGAGTGGTATGGTCCACTCGGCCTTGTGATGGTTATATATAGTTTGTTGTGATGGATAAAAGTTGGAAAATGAGCATTAGGTTTAATGGGTTACATTGGGTTACAAGTTCTGAATATACGCCAACAAAGAATCCAGACATATTCCAACAGCATTTCTTACAATTTCATTGTTAAAGTAACACCCACTGGGGCCGACCTCAGCTCCCATTATGCCCATTACAACAATCCCTGCTATAATGATAAAACTATATAATAAATATTGTGGTGACGTTAAAGTAACTCTTATTCCTCTGAAAACAGTAGTGAATCATTCCACGTTAAACATTTAATTGCAAGCAGACTGTCTGTGCTATTTCTCTGGTATCATAAATTTTCCGCTGTCTGCTGTGTTGTTGCCTGGCAACCTGTAAACAAGCAGACTATAGCGCTGCTATGTACTATAACAGACAATGATTCAAACAGGTTAGGCAGCATTCCTGGAGAGCTTGTCTTAGTAAATGTGGCGTGCTCACAATCACATATAAACCTGTCTATCCATTGTGTTATATACATTTACACTATTACTTTTACCAAACTAGAACATGGCTGCCCATTAGAAGTGATGCATGATGGGAAATGTTCAGTGATAACAGTCGTCTTATAAAAGTGTCCTGGTCAGTTTGAGATTGTAGGAGGTTGTGGGTGCCTATTGAGTTTGAACAATAAGGTGGTACGGCTAAAAAATGGGTTTGACTTAAACAACTTGATCAGAATATAAATTCAGACAAATCCTGAGGTTTTCTCGGTCCCAACTGTTTATCATTTTATCAGTCTATCTTAATGTAACCTCTTAGGACACAGAACCTTGAATTTCTTTAAGTATTGCAGGATTTATGTCAGCGCGGCAGGATTTGTGATAATTATAAAATTTTATAAATATGTTTCCAGAAAATTGGCAATTTAGCTTTCTGGATTGTGAAGAGTGTTTCCCAATTGTTTCATTTTACAAAAAGTGCAGATTTCAATAAAAACGTACACTTTTTTTTATAAATTAACCTGGTTATACCCACCTGGCTGTCAATCAGACAATCAGTCCTGTTACTTCCTGGTTGTTTAGCTCAGTGGAGCTAAACTCAAGAGGCAGCACTTGCCCAGTGCACCTGCATTGGGAAGTCTGTGATTGGACAGCCAAATAAAGTCTGGGCGGGATTAGAAGGGGAGGGCCTGCAAAGGCTGCAATAAAATACACCACAATAAAAAGATGCAAATTTAAATAAAGATATATGTACCAAACAGTGATTTGATATTTGGGCATGTCCTTTTAAAAGAGAGGGTTACAGTGTGTATTCCCTAATTGCCGGGAGGTTTTTATATTGTGCTTTGAGTTTGCAGCAGATTGGATGAGATTATAATATCTGATGTTTATTTAAAACAATTTCTGTGCAACTTCCTCGTATTGTGCATCTTTAATTTGATTATTTAAAGTATTTTTATTGCCGTTGCAGGTCAAATTAAATATAATACATTTCATCAAATTGATGATTTTGTTTTCTAAAAAGATAACTTTTATTTTAAAAATTGCAAAATTAATATCTAATTAAAGTAATGGTAGAGATAAGAAACTCTGAGTTAATGAAATAACCTGTTAAATTTTTATTGTCTCTTTATTATCAGAAATAGATAAATCCAACTAAGAATTCTGCAACATTCATTTAGATGAGTTCAGAAAATTTATGATTTTCACATCAGAGATAATTTACAACAAAATTTAAGATTTATCGACGTCCGCATGGCATGCTAAAGAAAAAAAAAAAAAGCTTTTTGCAAGGATGTAGCCAGGGTTAATTATGTGGTTAATTATGTGGTGGCTGGCCAGACCACATTAAGTAGTTAAAATCTAAAAAAATAAACAAAAACGTATGGGAGTCAATAAGACCCCCATATTACTATAATAGAGATATTTAACCTCCACAGAAATAGATTTTTAGTCGCTAGAGTAGGCCCTCTTCATTGGGGATGGAGCCTACGAAATAATCTGGGGAACATAATCCTCCCGTGCCCTCACCCACTGGCTTTAGGTGGAGGCTACTTTAAGTATTAATGGTGAAGGACCATTCCCCTAGCCCCCACCCATGGGCTTCAATTAACAAATCGGGAGACCTATTGTACACTCCCTTGGTCCCTACCCATCTGCAGCAGGTGGAGGCCCTAATATTAATAATAAAAGGGGGGAGCTATTGTCCCCTCCTCTTACCACTACCCATAAGTGGTGAGTGGGTTTCCTAATTAATTCTAAAATAGTGGGGTGGACATACATGCCAATTTCCATCCCACCAAATAGTTTATGCCTGCACCCTTTGGGTAGCAAGGGTGATGGTCCCCAATCCCTTCGCTACCCACCTCAAATAAAGTTTGTACCTGCTACTTCTGCAATACAACATTATTTATGTTCACCCATGAAGGGCTTGTGCAAAATTAATACTTTCCTAAGCTATGACAGCTATGGCAAAGCGTGGGAAAATTTCCCATACTTGCACTTTGACCAAGAGCTCTCTGATTGGTTGACAAGTAAGTCAGCCAATCAGAACTCTCTGAAAGCTGAGTCTTGAGATATTGATGAACTTCATTGATAATGTCTAGATCTTGCAGTCAGAATGGCCCCCTTATGCAGCTGGATGGTTTTGCCCTATTCAGTTTGGGGTCATTTGGACTTTAGAAATTTACCCTGTTAGATGTTTTCCATTTTGGCTATTGTGACCTCAAATTTGACATTCACTTTGAATCCACCTTGAATTCTCACTTAAGTGAATAACTTTAAATATGGGATAAAATGATTACTTTTACTTGTAGATAATTGGGTGACAGAAAGTCTGATTTTTGTTGGATTAATAGGGCAAATCAGTAGAAGAAGACTTGTGTGTGCAACCTGAGTGGTCGCCATAATGGCCAAGGCCATGGCCTTTGGCAACCACTGCAGGCAAAAATATGACAATCAGACATTGCCCTATGAGATGAGACTAGGCATGCCATGTGTTTGGGCCACAGGTGCATATTAAAGAGGAAACCTAATTGTTTTTGACTGTTAGATCACTGGAGATGCATTGAATAGATGCAACTAGTAAGTAAGATGGCACACAAATACTATTGAGACACACTTCACTCAAGTTTGAATAATGGGAATGCAAAGTAAATTTCAAGATTTTTTTTTTTTTTTAATTCTTTATTTTATTTGTGCTTGGAATAACAGTAAGCGTGCAGAGCCACAACAGCTGCTGCAAGGGTAGTCGTAGCATTGTTCATTTTAAGTCAAAAGATTTGAGTTAAAAAAAGCAGATTTTGTTTTCTCTACAATTCACACCCAATGGATATTTTTTTTCAAAAAGATGTACATAGAATTCACACGAAGAGATAATAGATCGTTTATTTTTAACCACAATTCACAAACTACTTTTAATCCAGAAAAACCCTGACACAGTAATAATTAAATTATTTTAATTCAAACCAATGAGTTAAACTTTCCTGATAACTGACAAATGTCAAAATAAAGTCCAACGTAGCAATCTTGGAACTTGATTAATTGCTCCAAGCACCATAATTCACAGCTTAGTAAATACAGCCCTAGGCGCTTAATCTCCTGATACCTCACACTTGTGAATCCAACTCACTTTTAAGTCTAAATGTAACTCAGCAGAGAGAGCTCCCTGGGCCAGATTTAATAAGAGGTTACAGAGTGATTCCCCTGTAACCTCAACACGTGAAAGGTGAGAATGTAAAAATTAGTTATTAAATTAATTAGCACCTTTAGCTATTTTTACGTGTGATCTTTAACTTTTCACAGCTCTTCCTAATCTCTAATTTTAAAGACAGAAAACTCATTGATAAATCTATAATTGATTATTATGCATTCAGACATAACCCCACATACATTCGCTCGCCAACATGCAGCAACTACGGAATCTCTCCTCCAAATGTGTCGTGTGAACTCTCCTGATTATTAATGTAGTAACTGTATTATTTCTGTGCTATTATTACAGTATGAAACACATAAAATCAACTTTGGTGGTTAATCGGCAAAATAATTTTACTGAAAACATAAACTCTTCCATCAGTTTAATAGCACTGATAAGATTTGCCTTTCTGTAACTACAATAAAACCAAATCATTAGAGGGGAATTGTAACTCAAAATTACTTTAAAATATATATTTATGAACCCCCTATGAATTTTTTTTGTGTGAGATGCGAAAGATAAAATGTAATTAATGTAAAAATAAAAAAAGCAAAGTCAAGGCCAACATAACTCACAGAATATAAAGAACAGAAAAAGTACCAAAATGCAACCCTAGAGTGCTCTGTAAACCTGCACTCATAGCATTATGAGTGTAAACTCTAAAGTTGCAAATGGGCTATTTGGTCAGTGGTAAGAATCAATCCATGATAAAGTGCACTAGTAGTCCATGATACAAAGCTATGACTCTCCAGTTGGGTCGAGGAGAGGGGTGAGATGTCACCACTCTTCATTATCCTGAAAGACTCACCATTTTTGTAGTCCTGTGTGATTGTTGCCTTTTTACCAGCACCTTTAATCTAACCAGACTTTTACAACCTGCAATACATGTGCATCACTTCTGGAGGGATTATATAGAGGGTAGTTACTGTCAAATAAATGTTATGGTTCTATGTGCTAAAACATACCATCAATCTTTAAATATAATACAATACTCATAATAATTTGCGTTTTTTTTATAACACTTTATTCCCTGTGTGATAAAAAAAAGATGGGTCTTTAGCTTTTTTTTAAAAGTATGTAGGGGTGGTGTCTCTCTGATTGAGCAAGGCAAAGAGTTCCAGAATGTGGAGGCAGCATGGCCGAATGTCCAGAAACCTGAGTTTGTCTTTATTCTGGGCACCGACAGGAGGGATTCATTGGCTAAATGAAGTGAGCGAGCTTGAATGCATGGTGTCAGGAGTTCTTTCAGGTATAAATAGATAAAAAGAGAAAAGGCAAAGGGGAAGGAAGGAAGGAAGGAAGGAAGAGATACTGAGGAGAAGGGAAGGAAAGTAAGTGCAAAGCATACAATAAATAGGCATCTGAAATAAAATGGGCAGATAGGGTAAGGTGGGTTAAGCCATGATATAAAAAGCAGTGGATTCACACTCATTGTTGTTGAAGTTCTCTGCCCATGGGTTTAGTGCTCTGAGATGACTATGATCATCACATGCATGTCGAATAACGTGTTCAAAGATAGGACTGATTGCATTGGGCAAAGAACGTATGCAAAAATATAATTTTAATTGTTCACTCCATATTCACGACTGGTAACAATACCACTTTTATTAATATTTGCTGCGATGTTGACAACATGAGTAAATATAGGGCAACAGACCAAAGCCAACAATTCCCACTCTAGGAAAATAGGGTGACCAGGGGTAAGCAAAGGAAATGTGAAACTAAGCTGTAAATATGAATGTGAATAAAAAATAACTAATCAAGCAGTCTGTAATCAAACCCTGGTCATTACTGTTTCAGTTATCCATGACTCCATGGTGGGGGCACACCTTGGACATTCGTAGTATTTAACTCTCTGTGTTCCTAAACCTAACTTTTACCTATGTATCCCACAGGTCAGCAAATACACAACAGTCGACACTCGGGGAGTAAACATAACAGACTACAGAAGGTAACATGTTTATCTCTTCAGCTCAAAAGGACACATTTTTACCTCCACGTTTGTGCCTTAGTCTGCCTCTAGTGCTAATAAAGGTCTATCCAAATGCATGCTACAAAATATCACAGCCCATAGCACATTTTATTATCTATGAAGGAACAAAAGATACTTGGTGAAGACTGCCACGTAGATCTCCGTTATTGTGGATTCTAACATTTTACTGCTATTGCCATGTTTTTTTACTATAAAATCACTTTTAGACATGGGTCTCGATTTGATATTTTTGGATAAACTTTTTACATTTTAAAAACTTTTTAAATATTTTAGATATGAGGAAACATTTTTCATATGCTATGTTTTTAGTTTTCTTAATATTTTCACAAAATAAATTTTGAAAGTTCTTCCAAAAATATGAAATCATTTGAAAAGCGTATCCAAAAGTATTAATCCAAGGCCACAACTGTTTTGTTTTTTTTGTTTTACTTTGTAAACTGCATTGCTTTCTCACATCTTTCCCTATGTTTTAATAATGTAAAAAGAAATTATGACAAAAGTAAAATGCTCCCTATAAATCTTGTCGAGACATACACCAAACAATCAAGCACAGTGGTAGGAGCACATTTATTTTGCTTTGTGTAACCCTAAGCCATCTATTTACACATGGTAGCCTGATAGATTGCCCTTAATTTTCTTAAGTAAGTGATCTGACTGACTCTGAACCAACAAACCGAGGGTGAAAATATAGCCCGTGTTTGGATCCATTGTTTCGAACTTTGTATCCACTAATGCAAAGTGATGTGGGACGTCTGCATGGCCCGTCAAACGTATTTGATGTTTGCAAGCCAACAGATGGAATTCATTTGAGCAGTGCTTGAAATGTAAACGATACAACAATGTTAAAGGGAATTAAACTACACGAGGACATTTCACTTGTGTTAATGAACATTGATGCTTAAAATGAAGAAAACCAGGGGTCACAAACTAGGGAACAAAGAAAGTAAGGAGCATTTATTCACACCAAAAAATAAAAAATGTACTTTATTTAGATTTTTAAAAGAAAAAGCTCACTCAAAAATAAAATTTAAGCTTTTGATTTGAAAAAAAAGAAGAAAAAAAATCCTTATTTTTGGAAGTAGAACATTGTCTGAAATTGAACACAATGGTGGCATTTTTCCATCACTTATGGTTACGTTTTTGTTAATGAAAAGGCAACTTTCACTTTTGTGTGGTTTCCTGTCCAAATTTGGATAGTTTACAGAGCTCACTTCTCCTCTGATAGGTATTGCAATTTGAGATGGGTGAAAACAGAGTGCAGATTGTTATTTAATTGGCCACTACTGTTGATCATCTAAGACGGGCGCGTGTGCTGCAGGCTGACTATTCAATGACAGGAAAGAGAAAATGCAGATCCAAATCATAGTAAATTCATCAAATATGCTTGTTAGAGCCTTGTCTGTCAAGGCCGGTTTCCCTGACATACGATCCCTAAAAACCAAATTATTTCTGGAAAGAATACAAGAGAGAGGCGCCGGCTGCACACCTATATTAAATGTCAAATGCATGTTACAATGGGCTGATCGGGAGAAGAATGGATGTCTCATAGTTGGTCTTTTGTTTTTTTTAGAAAAACTAATTCTAGTGACTTAGTCACTGAACAGCCTGAACAGGGAATTTCCAACTGATTTGCTAAATCATGGTCAAATTCTTCACACTGGAAAATGTGTTGAATTTAAATGTAGAGTTGAGCAATTTGTGTATTAGGATCTATATTTTACATATCAGTCGTGGACTCTGAACAATTATGTGTTTTATCAAAGATTCCAAAGTACGTTTGAAAAATGAAATAGATCTTCTTCTGCATCCAACTCCCAACACAATTGTGCTTTGATGAATGAAAAGTTGACATTCACTAAGGTGAAGTAGTTGGTCAATTGCATTTAATTGTGAAACCACAATAATCTGTCAAATTATATGTTATTCTGACCAGACAGATGCAGTGAAAGTTGGTAAAATATCAATTTGTCTTACATCTGTTTAGACACATGTTAAACAATATTTGTGTTAAATACACAAACTACCAACACACCTCTACCGAAGCAGCACTTGTTTAGATCTCCTATTTTAACTGTGTTTTTAAAAAAAATTTATGTACAATATGCATTTTACTTTTTCTGCCAATTAATGATTTCAATGGGTGAAATTCCAAGTCCTCGTTGTGTAAGTTATAAATAAGCATTTTAGGCTTTTTTTTTTAATAGGAATACTTAAAGAAGTTTGGGTTATCATATGGAATAAAAACTGAATATTTTGTACGGTACATTTATTATATAAGCTTTATATCTGATTAATCTAGAACATAAAAAATAAAAGAGTGATGTATGCAAGATGGCTTTTTTTATAGTTAGTGTTTGTTTTTTAAGGAATTTAAAATTGTCAAAGGATAACGAACTTTTATCACTCCTGGTACCCATTCCTTTGTATGAGAAGAAGACCATAGCATTAATATGTCATGATCTGCAGTCCGAGAATCTCTGTCAGTATAGTGGTAAAATGGATAAAACGTACATTTCATCATTTCATTATTTTTAACATTGACCTATCTTTACTTGATTTGGACCTGAGAAGCCATATTAGATATTTTAGCTATGGGGATCTGTCTGGATGCTGAATGAGGCATCAAAAGGCGCATGAATGACCAGCCTAGTAATCTCTTGTGTTGGTGAATATTCATTGTCATCAGGAGAAGATAAGAAAAATCTCATTCTCGATCATACAAGGTTCTGAGGGTCAGTTCCTCTCTTTTCCTCTCACAGCTTCTTCTCATAGCTATTAAAGAACATATTACAAGATATTCGAACAAACAATTGTTCATATTGTTTATTTTTAAATTTTCAAATAAAGCATATTGTCTGTTCCTGCAGGGTCAGCGCAGTATACATAACACGTGATTTTGTTAGAAAGTCATTTTATATTTTTTTCTTTTACGACCAATGGCAAATGGTGAGTGCAAAGGATGATAAAGTAAATAACAGATCACTAGTTAAGGTTAGGACACCCAACCCAATTCACCCTGAAATCAGTGCAACTTTTCATGGGGTTTAACAATGCAAATGTATTCCCCATGATCTCTGCGGAAGAGATCATTCTTCTGCTGATCTCTGAGTGGCTGTAGAATGGACCATACCATGTGCAAAGATTGAGATTCATTGCCTGTGTAATTGCTGGCCTATTGTGGGCTCTTTAATAGTGTTTAAGAGTTATAACATGATGCCCTGACATCTTTTATCACTACGCCACAATGTGCATTACCAACACACTACCCAGAACAAAAAGTAGGAGTGACAAAATAAGAGGCGTTGTAGAAAAATATTCATAATAGGGAGAGGTATGGTGGCACCAGGGTATGACAGATTAAATATCTACTTTTAAAGCCCAGCAATATAAAATTGGATGTTTTAGATGTTGTGTTCATTAAGGGGACATTGCATTGAGGCTGTAACCATAAGAGTGCAACACCATTAAAAAGGGAAAATGAGTAATGAAAAAGAAAGTTGCTAAAGTAATAACAGGGTAAGAGGTAATTCGGTAGCTAAATTCGAGAGCTGGGAGAATTTAGGGTATGGGTAGCTTTAAGGGGTTTTACTGTTAGGGATTTAGTCCTGTCATCTAGGGAATACATTTAAGGAGGATATGACAACAAGAATGGGAATTAGGGTTTTGTCAAGGAGAGATGAGACTAGGACTCATTATGAGATTGGTAACAAGAGATTAAATACTAAACACCAGTTTATAGTCACCGATCATAACACCCTGCCTGGCCCTTAACTTCATTACCTAAAACAGCCAAATAATATGATAGAAATGTATCTAAAATATAGCAATCACTGTGAAACTCTTTGTATAAACAGACATTTCTCTTTAGTTATGTTACGGCCCCGTACAGTAAAATATTTTCTGCATATACTTTACCTTTATATTCCTTCCACTAATCTGCCCATGAAGTGCACGGCAAATATTCATGCATTTTCTAAAACATGGTGCTTTATGTTATAAAATCAGATTGCTACTTTACAAATATGCGTCGTAAAAGCACTGGATCATGTAAAAGGTTTTGCGTATTAATGCAGAATGTAGACAATAAGAATTCTTTGTAATGCAGTTTGACAATAATTCTGAATAATGTAGCTACAAATGTGTCGACAGCTCAAATGTGGAAATGCAAAGCACACAAGAGAAAATATAGTTTGCATTTAAGAAGGTAATTAATATTGCTTTTTCCGTAGGAGAAAAACATTGAACTTAAAAGTGCAACTAGGAAGAGAACATATAAATATTTTCATAATCCAAATGTATCATCAGTGCTCTTAAACTTGCTAAATATGAGCATGAAAAAAAGTGTTGAATAAACATGCTGGGTAATTAGGGGTCTGCTTACTAAGAGGTGTGTCTCTGAAGTACCATTGCCAGAACCAGATCATCTTCATTTACAAGTTGATATATCAAACGACAAAACAGATGCAGGAATAAAGATTGTTTTGTTACTGAATGAAGGAGGGGGATGATAGAAGTTTATTCCCCACTTTTAAAACAACACTTTATTTTTCATTTTCCTTTCCCTCAATAACAGTCAGATGACCGTATTTTGAAATAACTGTAAAATAAATCCAAGCAGTAAAAATGTTATATGCCACCGAGTTTCTGGCAGGAAAAGATCACCATAAAAAAAAATCTTTAATTTAATTTTAAATGAAAGGGCGGCAGAATTAAAACATAAAGTAGATGCTCTGATCTCATTAACCTTGGCTGTAAAGATATTTTTTTTACATATATTCAGCTTATAGTGATCTGCGATTAGTCATTTACTTTTCCAAGAAACATACATTCGCACGATAATCTATATAATCCACACTGTGTTTTGGTCAAATGTTTGACATCAACGTAGTCTAGGAATATATATTTATATTCAATTCATATTAAACAAGCACAGTAAGGTCAGCAAACGTTGTTGATGAACATCCAGTCAATCAGTGAAACATCAGTCCAATATAGTTGGATTTTTGTTTCATTTTGCATATATATTAATATTTTTTATTTTGTTATTTATCACATTCTTTATTTGTAATGGAAAAACTATAATTCAGATATAACCGTTTAAACTGTCTGCACAGATGCATAAAAAGAAGAGTCACATGTTTAGCATTGATCCGGACATTCAACAGTCTACAGAATGTCTTCAATATTCCAATGGATTTATTTTTCTCCCCCGTTGATACTACGGCTACAGAGGCTTAACATTCTAATATTTAGGCCAAAGACACAAGTTGGAAAAAAATATGATCATCTAACTTAAAAAGAATAAATACAAAAAGACAGTAATTTTTACCATTACTTTATATTTTGGCCTAAATTTTGGAGGTTTTCTGTTAACTCATCACCACTCTCTGTTTTGTGAATAGACCCCTAAATCTCTGACTGGAGAGAATTTATAGTCACGGGAAACCGTTATAAAGATCCATTTCAATCTAGTTATAAAACATTTATTTAAAAACAGTAACTAAAGATTATATCCAATCTGTGTATAAAAAAATAAAATAAAAAATATTAATTCAGTTTCTCATTTGGGTGCATACTAAAGATTAATGACTAATTTAGTTGCTGTCAGCGGAACCCACATTAACCATAGCTTATCTCGTCATTAGATACCGAGTCTCACAATGCTGAAAGTCCACGATACACTAAAAGATACCATCCGATAGCAGTTCTTAGTATAAAAGAGAAGGATGGAACTGGGATTGCTGCCTTGTGGGATGGGAATTTTTAAATCAGTTTTGCAAATGTTAATTGATTCTGCAGAATATTTATGCACAATTTTAATAAATAATTGTTTGTATCATTTGCGACAGTTGCGGGGACGGAAAATTATTTTTCTCTGGTGGGAAAGACGGTTTCTGCTTTACTGGAAATGAAGATGGTATAAACTTGGACTATTTATCATGTTTGCAATAAAGATACAAAAATGATCTGCAAAAACTTTATTTCTACTCATTTCTTTCACACATTTCACCAGTTTTGACTCACGCAGAGAATTCTCAAGGAGGCGAAAACTGTCACAAACTTCAAATTTCACAGAAATCTTTATACAAAATCTGTAAATGAGAGTTGAAATCAGACTCTAAACATGGCCCACCAACTTTCAGAATTACAATCCCCATAAATCTCACAGAAAGCAGAGTCTGCAAACAATCCAAACAAACACTTTAACTAAAACCACAGACTTCATGTCTTTTATTCACGTATGTAATAACATAAAGAACCAGTAGCAGCCAATCAGCTTCGCTCAAAGAAAACCAAAACCATTTTCTGTGTGTAGAACCAGGTAAAAAATAGTTCCTTAGATAGGAATCGAAGCAGGCTGGTTTGATGGCATGGACTGTCGCATTAAATGATTTTGTATAACTTTAGAAGAATAAAGATGACATGTCAGCAAATTAGAACATGCTGTGATATTGATTAGTGCGATAGATATGATTTGACTCTAGTGAGAAGCTCTTTGTGTGGATGACAGATCAGAGGAAAGAAATATAAGACAGAGCCTTGACAAATGGTGGGATGTAGAGTGCAGGTGGTACTGTGTAAAGGATGGGGGTGTTGATGTGGCATAACAGATAGTGTGTTACTATATTGTGTAAAAGATGGGGTGCAGATGGTGTATAGAATATTAATATGTTCTGGAGATGTCAATATTGCAAGATTTCTAATTAAATACTTCAAATTTCATCAACTCTACTATGCATATAATATTCAGGATGTCACCAGATGTCCACCTGAAGTTGGATGGGTGGATGTTAAACTTCAACTCTGCGTTAAATAGGCTTCAAGACTGGAGCTGGGGTCGCGGTTTAATCACCCGGAGGGCTCATTTTTTTTTATTATACTACAAAAAAGAGCCTTAACACTATTTACACCATATTAACATCCTGAGTTCCACAATATTGTGTAAAAATAACTGACCTGTAATAACACAATAAGCTGTAATAATACAATTAGCTGTAATAATAAAATAAGCTATTATAAACTGAGCTGTAATAATACAATGAGCTGTAATAGTATAATGAGTTGTAATAATAAACTCAGCAGTAATAATACAATTAGCTGTGATAATACAATATGTAAGGAATAATTGACGACAGGCCGTTGAATTATTAGAAAAATAATGCACACCCGAGGTGGTAATGCGGTCATGACGTGAAGCTTATACTACAGTCACCACACCTCGAAACATTGTTCAGATGACGTATTTCAAGACGTTTGTCAAGTTTTTGTCATTAAAACACTCTTGTATGTAGGACTAACTTACACAACTGTCAAGACCGGAAACTAATGCACACCTTAGAACGTTCGTCAACCAATCAGATTGAAGCATTCAACGGCCCTGTAGTATAAGTTGTAATAATACAATAAACTGTAATAACACAATAAGCTGTAATAATTCAATGAGATGTAATAATACAATGAGCTGTAATAATACATCGAGATGTAAATATAAAATCAGCTGTAATAATACAATGAGGTGTAATAGTACAATGAGCTGTAATAAAACAATAAGCTGTAATACTATACTAAGCTGTAGTAGTTAGTCTTTATCTGATCCACTCATCATATTTTACTCTGAAAATAAGTGATTGGGCATTCATTGCGACTTTACATAAGGGGTGTCACTTTATTTTCCTGATTTAACCACCGACAAGTCCTTTCTTAGTCCGTACGAGGGTCACAATCCATGCTTACTATAATTTGCTATTTATCTGATAATTAAGATTTTACTGTGAATTTTGTATTACATTTGGAAAAAAAACATTGATGACATCATCTGCATGAATTCCGAGCTCGGGATATATTAGTTTGGGATGATATCTTGTCTGTATCTTTGTGAAAAACTATAAAGGGATTTTCAATAGGAAAGCATTTAGATGCATTATGTCATTTTAAATATCTTTTTTTTTCCCTTTTCCAGATTCGTTCAACAGGAATCTGACAAGTAGCACGCATAATTCTTTAAATGCCGACATTTATACAATGACCGTTACAGCCCTAAATACTGCTAAGTGTTGGGAAAAGTACAGACATTTCACATCGCAGTGCCTTTATAAAAGGCTTTTCCTTCATTAGATTCTTTTGGTTTCAAACTATCTTTTAATATCGCAGAGCAGAAAAGTGTAGTGACCCCATTATTTAATGCTTTTAACACACTCCAGATCTAATGAAGTCCCCACAGAAAGGGGATCATATTCATTTCTCTGCGGGTATTAATGTATTGAAGCATATAATTGGAAAAAATAGCTTTTTCAGTTCGTATTCAGTTACTTTGTACTAATAAAAAGATTCAGTATTAAGTACAAATATACGTAAAATGATATTTCAGCAAAATATATATGTTGCCGCTACTTTCACTGCTGCATTTTTTTTTTAATAGCAGCAGCTAAGAAAATATTAAACACTTGTCACAGTCAGAAAATACATTGTGAATTGTTGTGTTAAAATTAGCTGAGAGAAAGCAGATTAGAAATACACAAATCACTCTGGGATTTATTCACTAAACAGTGGATTGTAGTGAATTGCGAACTATAGGCAGAAACGTGCTGATTTTATACAATTCTCCAGAGATTTTCTTTATGTTATTTGTGGTAAATTTGCTGATTCGGACAAATTGTAAATTCATCAAACTATTTAACCACATGTTTATTTTGTTATTCTTGACACGTTTTGATCTTACATAAATCAACCTGCATACCGACTCCCATCACTCTGGGCCGACTACAAGTTTTGCCCGAGTATTAAATCGAGAGTGAAAACCACTAACTCTCAGATTCCAGTACCGGGGGAAAATGTGCAGACTTAAACTGACAAGAGAATTAGCAAATTTTCGCGCCATTGAAAGGCCCTGGTAATCTTCCTGGTACTGATTGGCTGCTCGATAGGGCCCCATGATAGGTAGTGTCAGAGATAAGATGGATCATGGACCAACCAATCAGCAATCAGATTGTGCTTTGGATAAAAAGACCTTTACGCAGCATTAAGGGAAAACAATAGTCACTAATCCAACTTTAGCTTAATGAAGTAGTTTTGATATACAGAACATATCTCTGAAGTCTCACTAGTCAATTCTCTGCCATTTAGAAGTTAAATCACTTTTGTTTCTATTTATGCAGCCCTGGCCACACCTCCCCTGGCTGTGACTGACACAGTCTGCAGTAAAGCAAAATTGTTTAATTTTCAACCAGATCTAACATACTTTAAAAGTTTGTATCTCCTGCTCTGTAAATTGAACTTTAATTACACACAGGAGGCTCCTGCATGGTCTAGCAAGTTATTAACAGAGCAGGAGATAACATATTCTAAATTAAACAGAATTTGCAACAAAGGAAGTGTAAATATTAGATGACTCTTTACAGGAAGTGTTGAGGAAAACTGTGTAAGTCACACGGAGGGAGGTGTGACTAGGGCTGCATATACAAGGTGAATAACTCCTAAATGGCAGAGAATTGAGCAGTTTGACTGAAGGGGCATTATCTATACACCAAAACTGCTTCATTAAGCTAAAGTTGTTTTGGTGCCCTTAGTGTCCCTTTAAGCTAACAAACAGTTAAAATAATACTCAAATAGTTGGGCCTCATAGTAGGATATCTACATATATACTGTCATATCACATGATATACTAAGTCTATGTTCAATCGTAGTAATAAACAAAATTACTCAAATATATTTTTTAAATTCAAATAATTTCCAGTGCAGTCCGCGATACCGTTAATGATCAAATATTGCATGACTGTCAACCAATGAAAAGAGTGATGGATAAGGGAGATTAATTATAATTGTTAATAAACCAATGTATCTATATATTCTGCATTTTTAAATAAAATCCAGAACAATTTAAAAAAGTCTGAATTTATGTTTGAAAAGAAAAATACAGTGCAGAAAAAGAAACTCATATATCTGCATTAATCTGCGCTGAGGTCTAAAGGAACCCTTAATCTTTTCTGCTAAAGAGCAACAGGGGCATCCAATCGAATTATTCCATTCACTCTTCAAGCAGCCTGCAGGAAATCACAATTTATTTTATTTCAACAAACTCTTTAAAATTGGTAGAATAGTTTGGCATTCCTGCCAGATGCAAAATTTTAAATATTTTCACTAAAAATAATCTACAGTTTGCCAATTTCTATTTTGTTTACACGGTGTTTTATATTTTCTTTATACGTGTGAGAAATGTCCGTGCAAGCATAAAAATGACGAATTATTTGGCGGTTCCATTTCTGGTTGGAAAACACACACACACTCCTTGAGAGATGAGCAATGCTTTTTAAAAACGTAGTTTCATAACGGTTGGTCTTCTTTTGTGCTTAGATGTCCTTAACCCTATAATATCTGCTACGGACTACACACAGAATAAGCGTTCTCCTCATTTCAGTTGGATTGTTCTTTTCTTACAGAAATATCACTCTGCAATGTGGAGAAAAACTTAAAGTTTAGATTTTTTTTTCATGCATACATTTTTGTTGAATTTTTCAAATAAAAAAAAATACAAGTCATAATACAATGCTCAACAAATAAATAAATAATGAAAAAATAAAATACAAATCTATAGTTCTAACATAATATGATATTGGTCGTATTACAATATTTTTAAATGCCTCATAGTTTGGCAAAGTAGTATTTTCTATAAATATAACACATATATTTGTACAGGAACATAAGCAGTATACCATCTGTTCCCAATATAAAGACAAGTAGTCAGAGTCACCAGATATCATTCTATATTCCTCCCATTATACAATGTACAACTAATACGTTTATAAAGTATTACATTTGAGAAATTCTAAAGTTTACACTTTGGCTTTAAATTGTCCACATTGTTAGTCTATCTTGTCACATTATTTGCACAGGAGATTGTGTATGTACTCTCATACACCAAATGATGGAATGTACTCACTGCAAAAAAAAATAAAAAAATATATACATATATATATTAACGTAAATCTAAATAATTCCAAAGAATAGATTTTGCCGAGATAGGAGTCAACAACAATGGGTGACAATTTCCAATCAGAATGTTCCTTGTAGTAAACCATAAAGAAAAAATGGATCTACAAACATTTTGTGGTAACCATAACTTTTGTTTCACACAATTCGGTACTAAACAGGCACTTTCTATATGACACCAAAGAGGTTGCATATTACTATTATCTACCTGCAAAGCCTGTGCCAAAGCAGCTGTCATGTTATATTTCTTAATATCTGAAAAGCCCAAACCACTATCAGTAGGAGAAAACCATATGTATGTGATAAACAGACATTGGAATTGTTGTGGAATTGGTGATGGTATGTGAATAGGCAAGGTATGAAACAGATAAAGAATATCTGGTAACAATGACATTTTCACAGCAGTTAAATGACTCAGCCACGACATGTCTATTGTCAACCAGGATTCCAAAGTCGTTTCTTTTTACACATTTTTTCTAATAATTTTAAATGATTAGTTTTGTGCTTTTTTGTAAGTTGAATTTCTAAATAGGTAATATCCCTACTCCAATTTAATTGATTAATTTTTTTAAGATTAGAAATGACTTGAGTTTTACTTTCATTATTTTTACAATAAGATATCTGTCCAAAAAGCTTTAAAGAATGTTTAAGAGATTAGAGAGATGCATATGTATTTGTCATACATAACAAAATGTCATCTGCAAATAATGCAATATTATGAAGACCAGAAGGTGTACCAATACTCTCCAAACTAATATCTGACCTAATCAATTGTGCTACAGGTTCTAGAGCCAAAATGAATATAAGCAGTGACAACGCACATCCCTGATGTGTATCATGAGACATACTAAAGATATCAGAAACAAACACTTTGGCCTGTGGAGTTGTGTAAAGAACCATAATGACTTGGATAAACGATTCAGGAAATCCAAATTTCTGAGGTTTAGTCCTCACATAATTCCAATGTAAATGATCAAACACATTCTCAGCTTCTAAAGCAAGAAATAAACAAGGCAAGTTTTGGAACTGCCTCCAGTCTAAAAGGTCAAGGCATCGCCTTGTATTATCTGATTGCCTGGCAGGAAAACTACTAGTCTATTCCACTGCAATTAATGACTGTAACAAATGTCTGAGAAGAGATCTTGTAGGAAAGTTGGTAAACCTGGCTGTGTGACTGATTCTGGGATTCCCCAAATCCATAGATTATTATGCCAGGACCTATTCTCCATGTCGGTCACGTTAGCCAGCAGAGAGTTGTGTGACTCCTCTAGAGTGTGGGCTTTATCCACCTCTGCATTGTGCTCTGAGCACAATTCTTCCACCAGGTTCTCCACATGATCAGTGCGAACCCCCAGCTCCCTTATCCTCGAGGAGATCCCCTGAGATCTTGCGGAAATCCTCCTGAAGAGAAGATCTCAGTATCTGCAGCATGTCTCTGATACCCTGCTTGGATAATCTCCAAACCTGAATTGGAGGTTAGTGAAGGAGCGCGGAGAAGTGCCAACTCATGGCCACTATCTTGTGTAGGCCTGATTCTTTCATTCTTTGCCAAAATGTTCGCCCAATGTCATACCAATTTGAAGATTAGGGTCCATTTTTGCATAAACCAAGTTTGGTTAAATAAATGTAAGTGTTTTGTCAGGATAAGTCTCTTGTAATGAATTGCTTTGTCTGGGTTTAAAGCGGAACGCACACAGTATGCGACCGTTCATGGAGAGAGCCAGGACAGTACCCCTAAAGGTTAAAATTTTAAGAGCAAAATGTACTAGAGATAAATACGAACTCTAGGGATAAACCTACTTAACTGAAAAGGCTAAATTAGTAACAGTCATTTTGAAAAAAGGAATGATAGTGAATAAAAGATAAATGAAAGAAGAAAAATACTTTTAAATTGTACTGCATTTAAAGAAATGGTAGCTATTGTAGAACATGTTTAAATTTTACACTAAATATTTCTCAGCAGATGCTACAATGAACTCATATTTTCCTACCTGTCTAATAACCTACCAAGGCTACTCCGTATTTTGTATTTTCTCTAAGTAGCCCCATATTTATCTTGCATGCCATCGCCCACCCACTCATACCACTGTTGTGGTTTTGTAGATCTCTTGGATGAAAATAAAATAGACTCAGCTTTTTGTTGTCTGCCAAGATATATCCAGATGATTTCAATTTGTTAGGATTTTGTTTTAATGGTCAATGTTACTTTGCAAAATGATGCATGTAAGCAGCTCCGTTACTTGCTTTAATTCGAGAACATAAGTATATGATTTTGTTCAGGAACTCAAATAAGTATCTGTTTAGCAATCCATTTTGCAGACAGCTCCAACATGCATTCCAGACTCCTGTCTTGAAATTCTGTAGACAATGCAATATGGAAATGGTTACAATGTGGCCACTGCACATTAAACTTGTTAGTGATTTGAGCTGGCTCCAGAAAAGAAAGAAAGTTCAGCTAACAATGATTATAATCTCTTGAATATCAATTTGGTAAGCTACTGTGTATGAAACCAGAACTTGTAAATAATACAGAGATTTAGCAAAAAAGAAATACAACTAACATAATTATTTTATGAGAACACATGCTCCTCGGCCTCTAGCAAAACAGTATGTTATGGTTGGAGGGGATCCCAAAAATGAGTTAATCATTTGAATTGCATGCTCTATATAATCATAGTTAAATTATGTCATACTTGGAATTAAATGTTAATATTGTGTTCTGACGGATTACTCTCTTTCTGTTTATAAGTCGTTTCTGGTAAAAGGCAATGCTAAATCAAGACCTTTAGGACAATGAGCTGGAGATTTCTTAAAACATATGCTTTTTTTAACATAGGGATAGCATTTTAAAAGAAGTTTTTTAAGTAAGTTTTTTTAAAACTAAGTAGTATCTTAAATAAAATGACAGTTTACAGGCTGAGAATTATATATTCTGTTTAACACGCAAGAGCTTGGACTGAGTTAAATTTTACATTGCTAATTTAATGCTCGCCCATAATACAAACCTTGGTGCAAGCCTTCCACCACACAGGAAGTGATCATGCTCCACTTCCTGTTTGATGGCATGAACTGACAAACAAAGCTTTCTATGTGGGGAGAATAGCTAAGAAAATCATCCGGCATGGCATAACATTATGTAGATATCTCCAGCTAGCTTAACACAGCTTAACATAAGTCCTGCACTCTTAAGACAGAAGACAGCCTCTGGGTCCCAGATTGACTGAACATTATACAGGTTGGATAAGGTGAGAACAGAATATCATGGACATATGAGATAATGAATATTATTTGTTTAACTAATGGGTTATTAATAGATATATGCAATTCATTTTGGAATAAATCGAACTTCGGCCAAATTCGGCAATTCAGAAGCTTTCAAATTTTCAAATCGAAAATTAAATGAAACTAAAACGAACAGATTCATAACAAAATGGAACAAATTGTTTCAGATCAATTTGTTCTTAGAAATAGTAAACTAGAGTTGTTTACTAAACAGCTTAAAGATTAAAATTAAGAAAGGGCTTTTCTAAATTTAGATCTTTTAGCATTTTAGCAGATAACTCCCTAAAATGGTACTTTGCAACTTTGTGACTGCCGTCTTCATTTATTTCCCATAGGGAATAATGGGCATTTGAACTATGAAGGTTAACAACATTGTCGGAATCGATATTTTCTGAATTTCGGAAGCACCGACATTTGAAATTAATAAAGCGAAATTTTAAAAAAAATGTTTTACCCTGTGCACATTCCTAGTTATTAATTAACAACATTTCTTATTTAACATCTGAACAGACCTCTTCTTTTAAAGCACGTCCTTGCATATGATGCTTCATTAACCCTTTCAGTAACAAATTGAAACATATTCGACAATGATATACACAGGTACTAATAGGTAACAGCATATTTCACATTTTTAAATAGTTATAAAATAGGCAGTCGGAGCTCAGTGGATAAACCAGGAAACAATAAGGTCGAAAAATTATGTACATTTTCTATTTCGGTAAAAATGCTCAAATGTCCTTCTTCATTAACTGTCTGGATACTAGAATTTGTATGTATATCAGAAAATTAAAATAAACTTCATATTAACTAATGGTTAAAACCAGTATTTCAACTCTAAAATGTATCATTATACCAACTAGCATTTCTTCACAGCTTGTTGGTTTTGGGGATACATGTAGAACTCAAATAAATATATATATAAACCACTAAATCTTTAAATCTGAATCTATATTTTAAAGCCAATAAAACAAGATATAAAAAATGAAGTAATTTCTTAACGCCAATCTGCTTGAAATATCCTGCTAATGATATTTCACACCACCAGTTTTAAATTACACTAATAAAATAATTTAAAGGTTAATCAACTAACAATTATGATTTCTGCTTCCCCTCTCAAAATCTGGCACATTTACTGTGTTTAGAAAATGAATACATAAAGACACAAATATTTCTAGATATTCAATAATTAGTTATTTGAGTGAAAGTCATATAATCTTCAATCAAAGTAAGTGCTAAGCGCAAAAAAATAATAATATCGGCAATAAAATAGTTTTCATTTCAATAAAATGTTTTCTTTGTTCAAAATTGTAATCTAAACATTTGAATTAATTATATTTTTTAAAGTAATACCTTTTATATGCATTATTTTACTTCTATCAGGACTGCTAAATGTACACACTCCACAGTTTGTAGTATTTGACAGTACTATTCTGTTATTTTTGTTTATTATTATTATTATTATTATTATTATTATTATTATTATTACAGAACCCAAAATTACTGTGAAAAATCACATGTCCCCAAGCCCCTCCAGTATGAAGTGATGAAGATTTAAAACAAATATCACAAAAATTGAGATAATATAGACCTCCGAGATTCAGCATTAATCAGAAATGCCCTGGTGTAGGAAAGCGATATTTAAAAGCTACCTTTTTGGGTCATCACCAGTCTTTAAATAACAAAACACTCAATGAAAAAAAAAATGTATAAATTAAAACAAATCTTACCTGATGCTTGCTTATGCCACTTCCAAGATGACTGCCACATGTAAGTGGGTGAGAATGTGACTGAGTGAGAATGTCAAAGTCATTCATTAATGTAAGAATTCAAAGTGAATTTCCAATCTAAGGTCAAAGTATCTGAACTGGAAGCAAAGTTGAATTAGAGAATTTATCGAGTTCAGCTATTTTGACCTTAAATCTAAAATTAACATTGCATTCTCATTTTAATGAATAACTCTGTCTGATTTAGGGAGAATGTGATTGGAGGAGGATGTAAACGGGGGAGAATGTGAGTGGGGAAAATGTGATTGGAGGAGAATGTGAGTGAGTGAGAATCTGCTGGGAAGAATGTGATTGACGGAGCATGTAATTGGGGAGAATGTGAGTGAGGAAGAATGTGATAGTGGAAAATGTGAGTGCGTGAGAATGTCATTGGGGAGAATGGGATTGGGTGAGAATGTGAGTGGGTGAGGATGTGATTGGGGAGAATGTGATTGGGTGAGAATGTGAGTGGGTGAGGATGTGATTGGGGAGAATATAACTGGGGGATAATGTAAGTGGGTGAGAATATGATTGGGGAGAACGTGATTAAAGAAAATGTGATTGGGTAAGAATGTGATTAGAGAGAATGTGATTGGGTGAGAATATGATTGGGGAAGAATGTGATTGGGGAGAATGTGACAGTAGATAATGTGAGTGGGTGAGAATTTGATTGGGTTAGAATGTGATTGGGGAGAATGTGATAGTAGAGAATGTGAGTGGGTAAGAATGTGATTGGGAAGAATGTGATTGGGAAAGAATGTGATAGTGGAGAATGTGAGTGGGTGAGAATGTGATTGGGGAGAATGTGATAGAGAATGTGAGTGGGTGAGAATTTGATTGCGGGGAATGTGAGTGAGTGAGAATCTGCTGGGAAGAATGTGATTGGGGAGAATGTGACAGTAGATAATGTGAGTGGGTGAGAATTTGATTGGGTTAGAATGTGATTGGGGAGAATGTGATAGTAGAGAATGTGAGTGGGTAAGAATGTGATTGGGAAGAATGTGATTGGGAAAGAATGTGATAGTGGAGAATGTGAGTGGGTGAGAATGTGATTGGGGAGAATGTGATAGAGAATGTGAGTGGGTGAGAATTTGATTGCGGGGAATGTGAGTGAGTGAGAATCTGCTGGGAAGAATGTGATTGGGAGAATGTAATTGGGATGAATGTGATGGAGGAAAATGCAATTGGGGAGAATGTGAGTGAGGAAGAATGTGATAGTGGAAAATGTGAGTGGGTAAAAATGTAATTGGGTAGAATGTGATTGGGTGAGAATGTGAGTAAGGAAGAATGTGATAGTGGAAAATGTGAGTGGGTAAAAATGTAATTGGGTAGAATGTGATTGGGTGAGAATGTGAGTGGGTGAGGATGTGATTGGGAAAATGTAATTGAGGGGAATGTAAGTGGGTGAGAATGTGATTGAGGAAAATGTGATTGGAGGAGAATGTGAGTGAGAATCTGCTTTTTAAGAATGTGATTGTGGAGAATGTAATTGGGAAGAATGCGACTGAGGAAAATGTGATTGGGAATGAATGTGATTGGGGAGAATGTAATTGGGAAGAATTTGATTGAGGAAAATGTCATTGGGGCAGAATGTGAGTGAGGAAGAATGTGATAGTGGAAAATGTGAGTGGGTGAGAATGTCATTGGGGAGAATATGATTGGGTGAGAATGTGAGTGGGTGAGGATGTGATTGGGGAGAATGTGAGTGAGAATCTGCTGGGAAGAATGTGATTGGGGAGAATGTAACTGGGAAGAATGTGATTCAGGAAAATGTAATTGGGGAGAATGTAATTGGGAAGAATGTGATTGAGGAAAATGTAATTGGGGAGAATGTGAGTGAGGAAGAATGTGATAGTGGAAAATGTGAGTGGGTGAGAATGTCATTGGGGAGAATGTGATTGGGTTAGAATGTGAGTGGGTGAGGATGAGATTGTGGAGAATGTAATTGGGGGAATGTAAGTGGGTGAGAATGTGATTGGAGAAAATGTGATTGGAGGAGAATGTGATTGAGGAAAATGTAATTGGGAATGAATGTGATTGAGGAAAATGTAATTGGGAATGAATGTGATTGGGGAGAATGTAATTGGGAATGAATGTGATTGGGGAGAATGTAATTGGGGCAGATTGTGAGTGGGGAAGAATGTGATAGTGGAAAATGTGAGTGGGTGAGAATATCATTGGGGAGAATGTGATTGGGTGAGAATGTGAGTGGGTGAGGATGAGATTGGGGGAAATGTAATTGAGGGGAATGTAAGTGGGTGAGAATGTGATTGAGGAAAATGTGATTGGAGGAGAATGTGAGTGAGAATCTGCTGGGAAGAATTTGATTGGGGAGAATGTAATTGGGGAGAATGTGAGTGAGGAAGAATGTGATAGTGGAAAATGTGAGTGGGTGAGAATGTCATTGGGGAGAATGTGATTGGGTTAGAATGTGAGTGGGTGAGGATGAGATTGGGGAGAATGTAATTGGGGGAATGTAAGTGGGTGAGAATGTGATTGGGGAAAATGTGATTGGAGGAGAATGTGAGTGAGAATCTGCTGGGAAGAATGTAATTGGGAAGAATGTGATTGAGGAAAATGTGATCGGGAATGAATGTTATTGGGGAGAATGTAATTGGGGCAGAATGTGAGTGGGGAAGAATGTGATAGTGGAAAATGTGAGTGGGTGAGAATGTCATTGGGGAGAATGTGATTGGGTGAGAATGTGAGTGGGTGAGGATGTGATTGGCAAGAATATATTTGGTGGAGAATGTAAGTGGGTGAGAATGTGATTAGGGAGAATGTGATTGAAGAAAATGTGATTGGATAAGAATGTGATTAGGGAGAATGTAATTGATTGAGAATGTGATTGGGTGAGAACATGATTGGGCAAGCAGCAATAGTGTAGAGGCTGCATGTGCGACATTGTGGGATATCGCACACTGAAGGTGGAGGGAGTGAATAAATGGGTACTTCTGCAGAATATACCTTTAGCTAGTAGTGATAGGGGCTGTATCTTTACCTGCAAGCTAGTGGGTAACTTTGTTTATCCTTTCTCCATCTGCCTTGAACTTAAAATGAAGCAGCTCTCCACAAATTAACCACTGGCCACCGACGCAATTATTCTGCACAACAACACATGCTCAATAGTTTACTGCAGTGCTGGTGTAAGAGCAACAATTTCCCGGCAATGATTCCCTCTCAATGTTAACTGTTAACCTAAACCAACTTACAGGGTAAATAGCAGATAAATTACCATGGCTCAGTAGGGCAAGGTCAAATTCTAATGAAGGAAAATGCAAGACAAATGTTTCTTTCATGAAGCTTTCTTTATCATTGTAACAGGCCCTTACAACATAGGGGAGCTGGACTCCCACAACCAAGGGTTAATTCTCAGACATTTGTCTAATGCTTTCTCAGAGACCTATATTTTGGTTTTATTAATACATTTGTCCCGTCTAAAACACAAACAGCCAACATGTTTACGTATAGATTTACCTGGGTGTACCACTGTCTTTAATCCAGTCGGTGGTCTGTCTGAAGTTTAATAAAACTCTTATGCTTATTCTTACAAAAAACTATGTTTTGACTCTAAAATATATAAAATGGTATTTTGCATTTTTAAATGCTAGTCTTTGGGTTAAAGGCGTAACGGCAAAGCCAATGCCACTAGAATTTTAAACTATCAGAGTCGTAATATTAAACAAACACTGTTTTTTTTTATATATATATTAGATCAACATAAGTATGTTCTCTCTAAGAAAAGGGAATGGTTTAAATATTTTAATAAAATTAGCTTTAGACGAGTCAGTGGAACTGGGAACAATAATGTCTGGCATCAAAACAGTTAAACGCACTGATAACTGACTTAAAAGATTATGAAAATATTAAAATACAATTGCAGTCCGACTGTTAGAATTAAATTTTCAGTCAGTTGTAAAGTCCTATTAATTCAATGTATTTCTTTCTCTGTGGGTGTTCACATCTAATAGAGAACCGGCCACCTGTGTAAAGAAAGATTTATTCACTTTCAACTTTTCATTTTAAAAGAATAAGTGATTTGCTTGTTGATGGTTATTAACCAAACCAGTAAAATGGCTTTCAATAAATACCTGATTTCTATTTACTTTGGCACTGAGCACCAAAATAGAAACACGGCATTATATACACAATGTGATTTCACAATGAACAAGATAAACATTAAGGGGTCTATCCGTACATATCGGTTTAATCTATACAGAGTTTGTTTGCATTCTTCTAAATGGACATGACTAATATGCTAATGATTGTACACAGTGATATAAAATATAAACAATGTTGCACGTATCGTAACCGTGTTACAGATTATTGCACTACATACAACACTAAATGACCAAGCATGTAAATCACTGGACGATATGGTCTTTGGAATTGTCTGTGTTTATAACAAATAAAAAACTTTTAGTAGTGTAAGAGAAGGAGTAAGTATAGAAAAGGTAATCCAAAATGAGAAGAGCAATCTCCGATGTAAGTAAAAATATGGAACACGCAGTTCAAATGGTGTTAGGTGATGAAGTATTTTCACTCTTTTTGAGCATAGTCTTGGGTGTACCCCTCACCCCCAACCCTACTGAATGAGTTGCAAGCATTGGTCCATCTTTCTTCTGTCGCATTGAAACAGGGCCACAAAATGTGTACCACCAATGCTTTATGAAGCCATATGGTGGAAGGCCACTGCTTACTTGATTGAGGTCCTGATGACCAAGGTTAGATTTGTGTACAAAATGGAGGAACTAACCTCAAGACTCTGCTCACATCATAGTTACATAGTTACATAGTTACATAGCTGAAAAGAGACTTGCGTCCATCAAGTTCAGGCTTCCTCACATTTGTTTTTTGCTGTTGATCCAAAAGAAGGCAAAAAAGTTTGAAGCACTTCCGATTTTGCAACAAACATCATAATAAGGTCTGGTACAAGAATATATTTTATATGCCATACTTCCACGTGCTTACACCAAAATGTGTCAATGTGTCTTTCATCCAATATTTGCCAGTGTTGTATTTTCCCTTCCTCTCCTTCTTCTATACATTTCTCTGTTTCCATGCCCTCCATTCGTTTCCATTCCCCCTTAATCCCCACGCTTTAGGCACTCGATATGCTTCTATCCTTAATATGCTTTCATTGTTTGCACACCATATTGTGGTAGTGAGTATCTTCTGTGACGGAGTTCCAGTACCCTGACGGGTACTTCCGACAAGTCCACTTCCTCATTGCTATCAGGGACTCTGGAGCACTTCAGACCCAGTCACTGAGGCTTGACTGGGATTACTGAGGGCCTTTTCCACCCTGGACCAAACACCAGACGACACTTGGTGAAGGTAAAAACAATAACTACTTAACTAGACATAGCTCACATATTTTAAGCCCCCAACAATCTCATTTACATACAATGGTCCATAAGGCACTATAGTACAAGGAAGGTGGGGCCAGACAATAGCAAGAACTGATGGGAGACAGAGGAGGTAAAAACAACTGCTAGTTTAAACTCCCTAGGACAATGCCCTGCTGGAAAAACAATAGGACAGGAAAAAGGGGGAGGGGGAGGCACAGACAAGCAATACATTCAACATACCATGCACCAATAATGAGCACAGGGTGACCAAAACACAAAAGGAATCTGGGGACCCACACATAGTGTTTGTCTTCCATCCCCAGTGACGGTGACTACCGTCACATCTTCTAACACTTTGATATATTTGTTATTCCTTTTAACTTGCACCACAAATGATGGTAGTGGGTCTTATTTTACAAGTATACAAAACAAGATACACCTAGAAAAAACAAAAGCAGAGAACACTCATAGGGAAAAACCATTAAGTAGAGATGTCCCTGCTAAAAATATTGCACTCACAGAATAAAGGAGTAATTCAAGCCCATCAGATTATCTTTGGATCTTGCAATGAAATTCCTCAAGAAGAAATTAAGAACTGGACATAGTGTAAAATCTTAATGATTTAAAAAATACGCTTTTAATTGAAAAACTTACAAACAGTAGGAAATAAAAATGCTCATCAAAGATCTGTGTCCCTCTCTCCAAGGTGGTGAATGGAAGGAGCAGGTCACAGAATTGCAGGTAGCTCTACGCGTTTCGTCTAAAGGTTAGACTTCATCAGGAGCAATAGTAAAATACAAGTGATACAATCAAATAAAAATACATCAATAAAAGTCCAGATCTTCTATCTTCTTTTAAATGTCCCTCTTGCCCTCTTCCACGCCATGTCCACCAATTCCACCCATCAGGAAGAGACCTTCATTTCGCGTCTCTGTAAAAACCTTATCAGTCCGCGGCTGGAACGCATATGCATTCCACCCCAGCCGCGGCACCAAAGAGGGAAAGAAATGAAATAAAAATAAAAACGGAGAAAAACATATGTGTAAATATCTCAGTTAATAATATTTAAACGCATGTGCAGAGAGCCCAAAATGCTGATAAACCCAAAACTGGTTCAGCATACACAATGATTGAATGTGTATACTAACATATTAAAATTGATATCAGTAATCCAAACAGGGTTGATTAACACAGAATAAAATAATGATCCACATAAAATAATAAAGGTGACTTATGACCATTAAGGGAGCGATATTGGAATACACAAACTATTAAATAAACTTGCTAAATAATGAAAACGCAGTGAATAATAAAAAAATATATGGATGAAAATAAATATAGAAAAGGTCTATTTTGGACGTTTTGGGTAGGAAGTAATGGCTTATTTATTTCTTCTTTCCCCTTGGGTCTCGCTCCCTCTCTAAAACATTTCTGTTAGTATGTACTTGTGGGGATGGAGATCTTTCCCTCCTAGAATGGGTAGGGGCCTGTTTATAAAGGTTATGTTGTTTTTTAGTGGAAAAAAAAATTAATCCACCCGGTAGACCTATAATAAGCGGAATTAATTCATTGACTTCTAATTTGTCCCAGTTTATTGATTATTTTTTGCAACCATATGCACAATCATCTGAATCTTATCTCAAATATACCAAACACCTTTTACAGGAATTAGAGTCCATCGAGTGGCAGGAAGGATATATGTGGGCCTCTTTGGATGTGGGATCCCTATACACTGTCATTGACCATCAACTCGGTTTAATGGCAGATAAAAACAACCTTGATAGTTACACAACTCTAAAGCAGGAATTTGTGCAATTTTTATTGGATGCTATCCAATTTATATTATACCACAACTTCTTCATGTTTAATGATGAATTCTTCCTGCAGATCAAGGGCACTGCCATGGGTACCAGGTTTGCCCCTAGTTATGCGAACATCTTAATGGACTATTGGGAACGCCAGTTTGTCTGGAATAATAATCCATATGGGGCAGGCTTGGTCCTCTGGCGTCGTTATATAGACGACATCCTTGTAATATGGAAGGGGTCTGAAGAACATCTGTTAGATTTCTTTAGGTATCTTAACAACAATACTTTTTCCCTTGTCTTTTCTCCTGAATATAGTTCCACCTCTATTCATTTCTTGGATTTGAATATTTCAGTCCAGGATGTCAAATATCCACGAAAACATACTTCAAACCCACAGATACTAATAGAAACATAGAAACATAGAAACATAGAATGTGACGGCAGATAAGAACCATTCGGCCCATCTAGTCTGCCCAGTTTTCTAAATACTTTCATTAGTCCCTGGCCTTATCTTATAGTTAGGATAGCCTTATGCCTATCCCACGCATGCTTAAACTCCTTTACTGTGTTAACCTCTACCACTTCAGCTGGAAGGCTATTCCATGCATCCACTACCCTCTCAGTAAAGTAATACTTCCTGATATTATTTTTAAACCTTTGTCCCTCTAATTTAAGACTATGTCCTCTTGTTGTGGTAGTTTTTCTTCTTTTAAATATAGTCTCCTCCTTTACTGTGTTGATTCCCTTTATGTATTGAAATGTTTCTATCATATCCCCCCATCTCGTCTTTCCTCCAAGCTATACATGTTAAGATCCTTTAACCTTTCCTGGTAAGTTTTATCCTGCAATCCATGAACCAGTTTAGTAGCCCTTCTTTGAACTCTCTCTAAGGTATCAATATCCTTCTGAAGATAGGGTCTCTAGTACTGTGTACAGTACTCCAAGTGAGGTCTCACCAGTGTTCTGTACAATGGCATGAGCACTTCCCTCTTTCTACTGCTAATACCTCTCCCTATACAGCCAAGCATTCTGCTAGCATTTCCTGCTGCTCTATTACATTGTCTGCCTACCTTTAAGTCATCAGAAATAATCACCCCTAAATCCCTTTCCTCAGATGTTGAGGTTAGGACTCTATAAAATATTCTGTACTCTGCCCTTGGGTTTTTACGTCCAAGATGCATTATCTTGCACTTATACACATTAAATGTCAGTTGCCACAACTCTGACCATTTTTCTAGTTTACCTAAATCATTTTCCATTTGGCTTATCCCTCCTGGAACATCAACCCTGTTACATATCTTAGTATCATCCGCAAAAAGACACACCTTACCATCAAGACCTTCTGCAATATCACTAATAAAAATATTAAAGAGAATGGGTCCAAGTACAGATCCCTGAGGTACCCCACTGGTGACAAGCCCAAGCTTCGAATATACTCCATTGACTACAACCCTCTGTTGCCTGTTGCTCAGCCACTGCCTTACCCATTCAACAATATTGGAATCCAAACTCAAAGATTGTAGTTTATTGATAAGCCTTCTATGTGCAACAGTGTCAAAAGCCTTACTGAAATCTAGGTAAGCAATGTCTACTGCACCACCCTGATCTATAATTTTAGTTACCCAATCAAAAAAATCAATAAGATTAGTTTGGCATGATCTTCCTGAAGTAAACCCATGTTGCCTCTGATCTTGAAATACATGTGTTTTTAGATGTTCAACAATCCTATCCTTTAACATGGTTTCCATCACTTTCCCCACTACTGAAGTAAGGCTTACTGGCCTATAGTTGCCCGACTCCTCCCTATTACCTTTCTTGTGAATGGGCACAACATTCGCTAACTTCCAATCTTCTGGGACTACTCCTGTTATCAATGATTGGTTAAATAAATCTGTTAATGGTTTTGCTAGTACACCACTAAGCTCTTTTAATAGCTTTGGGTGTATTCCATCAGGTCCCATTGACTTATTTGTCTTTACTTTTGAGAGTTGAAATAGAACCTCTTCCTCTGTAAACTCACGTGTAATAAATGACTCATTTATCCTTTTTCTTAACTGAGGTCCCTTTCCTTCATTTTCATCTGTAAATACTGAACAAAAATATTCATTGAGGCAGTCAGCTAGACCTTTATCCTCATCTACATACCTTCCTTCTTTTGTTTTTAATCTAACTAATCCTTGTTTTACTTTTCTTTTCTCATTTATGTATCTAAAAAAAGTTTTGTCCCCCTTTTTTACTGACTGTGCTATTTTCTCTTATGTGTGTGCTTTGGAAGCTCTTATAATTTGCTTAGCCTCTTTCTGCCTAATCTTATAGGTCATTCTGTCTTCCTCACTCTGGTTTTTTTTATAATTACTAAATGCTAACTTCTTGTTTTTTACTATTTTGGCCACATCTGCGGAGTACCACAGTGGTTTCTTGAATTTTTTGCTTTTACTGACAAGCCTAATGCAATTTTCTGTTGCCTTCAGTAGTGCAACTTTTAAATAATCCCATTTCTTTTGGACTCCATTTAAATTGCTCCAGTCTAATAATGACTCTTTTACACATATTCTAATTTTAGAAAAGTCTGTTTTTCTAAAGTCTAAAACTTTTGTTTTTGTGTGGTGTGACTCAGTCACTGTTCTTATATTAAACCACACTGACTGATGATCACTGGATCCTAAACTTTCACCTACAGTAATATCTGATACCAAATCTCCATTTGTTAACACTAAATCTAGTATGGCCTCTTTACGAGTTGGCTCCTCAACGACTTGTTTTAGAGACAATCCCAGTAGGGAGTTTAGAATATGTGTGCTCCTGGCACAAGTAGCTATTTTTGTTTTCCAATTCACATCAGGAAGATTAAAGTCACCCATGATGATAACTTCCCCCTTCATTGTCATTTTAGCTATTTCTTCAACTAGTAGATTATCTAACTCTTCAATTTGTCCTGGGGGCCTATAAATCACACCTACACGAGTTACTGTCTGATTACCAAATTCTAACGTAACCCAAACAGACTCTATGTTCGCCTCACTAACCTTTATTAGGCTAGATTTTATGCTATCCTTTACATACAGGGCCACCCCCCCCCCTTTCTTGCCTTCCCTGTCTTTTCTATATAAATAGTACCCTGGTATTGCTATGTCCCAGTCATTTTTCTCATTATACCATGTCTCAGTAACAGCGACTAAATCTACACTATCAGTTGCCATTATTGCCACAAGTTCATGGATCTTATTCCCTAAACTGCGAGCATTTGTAGACATGACTCTAAGCTTATCATTTTTTAACACACTTGCTACAGGCACCTTCTGTCCTTGTTTTGGGGGACAATTGGATTGATGTTTTATCACCCTTTTGCCCCCCCATCCTAGTTTAAATACATCCTAGCAAAACCTCTGAACTGCTCACTGAGAACATTTGTTACATCGAATCCACAAGTGGGCATCATCCTAGATGGTTATCAGGAGTACCTAAAAGCCAGTATACTAGACTCTGAAGGAACTGCTCTAACCAAGATACATATTTAGAACAGGCTGCTATCTTGACTAACAAATTCATCGAGAAGGGCTATGAAAAGGATATACTGGACAGAGAGGTTGAAAAAGTAAAACATTTTGAGAGGGGAGACCTTTTGGTTGATAAAGCAAGACTGGTGCATAATCCTAATAAACGTTTTGTGTTTTCATTCCACACCCAATTTAACTCAAAAGCTTTTGCCATCAACAGAATTTAAAAAAAAACATTGGAATATTCTTAAATATGATGAGTGTATAGGTCCACAGTTACCAGAACATCCTCAAATCATTTATAAGAAAGGCAGGAGCCTCTCTACTTACTTAGCACCTACTAATTTTCACAATAAGACTAATAAGAAATTGGGGAATGGTAAAGGATTCTATACGTGTGGTGTATGTAAAGCATGTAAGGGATAACCATCACATATACATTCATTTTCCAGTTTTACTACTAAAGAAACTTTTCTCATTCAGGGACGGGTCACCTGCTCTTCTACGCATGTCGTGTACCTCCTCTCGTGTGGATGTGGTGCACAATATGTGGGGAGAATGGGGAGACCAGCAAAGACCCGCTTTCTAGAACATAAAAACAATATTAGGAAAGATATAAAAAAAATCACTCTGTTCCAGTACATTGTAATCAATGTTCACAATTTCATACCCACAATCTATCTGGTTATAGAACAAGTATCTCTTGATGTAAGAGGAGGTGATATTACTATGAGATTGAGACAAAGGGAGGGATACTGGATTCACAAACTTAAAACCCTTCAACCCTATGGGTTGAATGTGGATTTTGATTTAATTTGTTTTCTTTAATTTTTTTACTTTAATTTTTCTACTCATTAATTAATTAATTTTCGATTCATTATTTATTTATTTTGTTTTCATATATATCTAATTTTTTATATATATATTTTTATTTTTATTTTATTTTTTTATTTCATTTTTATTTTTATTTTTTATTTATTCTCATTATTTATTTTCATTTTATTTTAATTTTAATTTTAATTTTTATTTATATTCATTTATTTTTTCTAAATTTATTTTCATCCATATATTTTTTATTATTCACTAAGTTTTCATTATTTATCAAGTTTATTATAATAGTTTGTGTATTCCAATATCGCTCCCTTAATGATCATAAGTCACCTTTATTATTTTATGTGGATCATTATTTTATTCTGTGTTAATCAACCCTGTTTGGATTACTGATATAAATTTTAATATGTTAGTATACACATTCAATCATTGTGTATGCTGAACCAGTTTTGGGTTTATCAGCATTTTGGGCTCTCTGCACATGCGTTTAAATATTATTAACTGAGATATTTACACATATGTTTTTCTCCGTTTTTATTTTTATTTAATTTCTTTCCCTCTTTGGTGCTGCGGCTGAGGTGGAACGCATATGCGTTCCAGCCGCGGACTGATAATGTTTTTACAGAGACGCAAAATGAAGGTCTCTTCCTGATCGGTGGAACGCATGTGCATTCCACGGCGGCCGGACGGAAGTCCATATATGGACTTGAACTTTAGAGAATACCGAACAGCTGTGGTGAGACACACGGATTGGCGGACATGGCGTGGAAGAGGGCAAGAGGGACATTTAAAAGAAGATAGAAGATTTGAACTTTTATTGATGTATTTTTATTTGATTGTATCACTTGTATTTTACTATTGCTCCTGATGAAGTCTAACCTTTAGACGAAACGCGTAGAGCTACCTGCAATTCTGTGACCTGCTCCTTCCATTCACCACCTTGGAGAGAGGGACACAGATCTTTGATGAGCATTTTTATTTCCTACTGTTTGTAAGTTTTTCAATTAAAAGCGTATTTTTTACATCATTAAGATTTTACACTATGTCCAGTTCTTCTTTTCTCTGCATGTACCCTTGAGGAATTTCATTGCAAGATCCAAAGATAATCTGATGGGCTTGAATTACTCCTTTATTCTGTGAGTGCAATATTTTTAGCAGGGACATCTCTACTTAATGGTGTTTCCCTATGAGTGTCCTCTGCTTTTGTTTTTTCTAGGTGTATCTTGTTTTGTATACTGGTTTGTGAGGATTTGAGGAATCCTTTTGTTACAGCCTAGATTTAAAGGGAAGTAATTAATCTTTTTTTCCTACAATATACTGTTGCACCTGGGTGGTCATTTTCTCTATTTACACATTGTATTCCTTATTTTACAAGTGAATGGGAACGAGAAACAAACAACAAAAAAAAGGAATAGAAGTAGAAATAGAATTTTGATCATAGATATTAGAAGTAGCAACCCATGCTGTATACACGAAAAATGGCAAAATGCAAAGCTGATGTATTTCTAAGGAATCTTGTGTAATGTTTGTGAATGCATGTTTCTAAAAATGATCCGAGAATGACTGGATGTGAGAAAAATACCTAGGTAGTAAATACAGTTATACAGATTAGGGAACATTGAACACATAAAAGCACATTTTACATTTGATAAAGCTGCTCCCTAATTCCCTTTTTGTCTTTACTAAGTAAGTACAGTTATACTAAGAATCTGTAGTATTGTCAAGGTTTGGTCAAGACAGGGTGCTGATGACAGCAGCAACCACTATTGATATGAACACACAAGGCACGAACATCAGAATACACACAGTTTAAAGAAAAAAGAATCGTATTGCTCTATCAAGAAACACAAAAGAATAACAAATGCAAAACAGATAACTTAATATAAAGAAGGGAGTGGGGCCTCTGAATACAGGGAACAGGATCTCTGGAACACAGAGGGTTTGCACAGGAAAGCAGCCTGCTGTACAAGCTTTTGGGTTTCCACAGGATATCAGCTTTTTCTAAAACATTTGAGGTTTGCACAGGAAAGCAGCTTGCTTTGGAACACTGAGGGCAGTAAGGGATTACAGTTAGCTCTGGAACACTGGCGGTACCAAAGGATAGCAGCTAGCTCTGGAACACTGGCGGTACCAAAGGATAGCAGCTAGCTCTGGAACACTGGCGGTACCAAAGGATAGCAGCTAGCTCTGGAACACTGGCGGTACCAAAGGATAGCAGCTAGCTCTGGAACACTGGCGGTACCAAAGGATAGCAGCTAGCTCTGGAACACTGGTGGTACCATAGGATAGCAGCTAGCTCTGGAACTCTGAGGGTAACAAGGGATTACCGCTAGCCCTGGTTTAATGTATACAGAGTTTTTTGTATTCTTCTAAATGGACATGATGGTAACACAGGATTAGAGCTAGCTCTGGAACTCTGAGGGTAACATTAATATGCTAACCATATCATTTATACTCTATCCATACAATTAAAGCTCTAACAATATATTTTATATATAATTTATACTCCACCCATACCATTAATACTCTAACCATATCATATATATACCATTTATACACCACCCTTACCATTAATACTTCAACCATATCATTTATACTCTATCCATACCATTAATACTATAACCATATAATTTATACTCTATCCATACCATTAATACTATAACCATATAATTTATACTCTATCCATACTATTAATACTATAGCCATATCAAATATATATAATTTATACTCCACCCATACCATTAATGCTCTAACCATATAATGTACATGCTACAAGTACCATTATACTTTAATCTTATCGTTCATATTCTACTAGTACCATAGTTACTGTAACCATCATTTAAACTCCACCTATTAATACAGCCATTTCATTTATACTTCACCCATAATATTAATACTCTAACCATATTATTTACATGCTGCTAGTACCATTAATGCACTAGCATTCCATATTTTATCTTACTGTACCTTTTATATTCCCCCCATACATTTAATACTCTAACCATATAATTAATACTCAACTTATAGTGTACCATTAATACTCTTTATACAATTTATGTATGTGCATGCCAGTGATGAAGAAGCAAACATCCTGGCACAATCATTGCTTGCCCTCCTTGTGTCACACAGGGCAGAGTCCTGAAACCATGTGTGCTTTATAATTTCTCTAGAATAGAACTGGAGGTCTTGTCCTACACGTTCCTGATCCCCGTCCCATTTTTTTCTTTTATACAGTTTCAAAGCTATGCAAAAAAAGTCCAGATGTTCAGTAGAAAAACAATATATTCTGCGTGGGATTTCTTTGGTAGAAGAGATGTGCCCATTTTCTGCCAGGAAACATATCCCTTCCCATTGAAATGGTGTTATTATGAATTAAATTAAAGGTTGCACTTAAGAAAAGGTTTTAGGAATTTTGCATTGAGTCAGAAATTCTGATCCCCCATCTACACACAAATGATTTCAAATCCTATTCTATTTCAACAGCTCATCCAATTCTTCTTCTCAGATAACTCAGAATCACCCACAGCATTATTATCTTATTTTGATAATTGTTCTTTATAAGCTGTTGTGTAAATTGACTAAGGTTAGCCCTGCTCTGTTATATGAGAATACGACTAGACATTGGAATTCGCAGAGTTAAACGTTTTATTCCAGACATCAAAGCCTACGCAGCATTCTAATTTTGCACTCATCGCAATAAAACTATTCTGGCTAATAAAATAATAACTGATTCAAAGGAAAAATAAGCAGTAACCAGAAAATACACTATTTTTCTTATTTCATTTTGTTTATTTGAACAAAAATACCTGAGATTGAATGATACGCTATAGGATTACATTTGATCAAATGTTATTCTTTATGAAAGCCTTAAACACAGTCCTAAGTCAAACATGATTTAATTTTCTCCTGAATTTTACATTCAGGATTTCCAAAACTGCCTTAGATGAAATAAATACGTATCTTCTGATTTTGCAGATACTAGCACAAAAAAAACCTTGTTTTCTGTTTTATTTTAAAACGTTCAGATTAAGGAACAGCGCGCACACAAAAATACAGTTTTAAATCTTACAAGGCTCCTTAAAATCATCTATCTCAACAAACTAATACGTGGATTCAGTTCCACTGCATGGTCATATTGCGTTAGCAAAAATAGATAATATAAGAACTCTGAGAATGGACAAAAGATTAGATGGACTTAGAAGCTAGCCCTTCATTAGTCCCTGCTCAGGTCTCAAAATAGTTAAGCCCACCACAACATTACAGTACCTTGATATCGGTGATCAGGGCCGCCACCAGAAATGTTGGGGCCCCTAACTCAGCTCAGGGTCTGGGCCCCCTGGGGCCCGCCTCCAAATATGCCCACTGGGTCAGTGGTGGATCCAGAGCCTGATCTCGGGAGGGGCACTTGTAGATTATTTAACTAAATAATCCAGACACAATAACCACTACAGCTCAGTGTAGTGGTTATGGTGCCAATAGTGCCGGGACCCCCTCCCAGAGTAAGTAGTCAAACCGTTTAAGAACAGTTTGACAACTTACCTGAGGTCTGCTGGGAAATGGGGCTGTCATAGGGCATAGGAGCAGTGGTGTGTGTGAGTGGTGCAATGTGTGATGGGTGCAGTGTGTGTGTGTGTGAGGGGGACAGTGTGTGAAGGTTGCCGTGTGTGAGTGAGGGCGGCAGTGTATGTCAGGGGTGCAGTGTGTATGTCAGTATGTGTGTGTGACAGTTGCAGTGTATGTGTGTATGGGGGGGAAATGTGTGTATGGGGCAGTGTGTGTGTATGGGGGGCAGTGTATTTGTGTCTGGGGCAGTGTGTGTGTATGGGGAGCAGTGTATGTGTGTATGGGGAGCAGTGTATGTGTGTATGGGGGGCAGTGTGTGTGTGTATGGGGAACAGTATGTTTATAGGGGCAGTGTGTGTCTATGGGGGGCAGTGTGTGTGTATGGGGGCAGTATGAATGTATAGGGGCAGTGTGTGTGTGTATGGGGGGGCAGTGTGTGTGTATGGGGGGCAGTATGTGTGTAGGGGGGGCAGTGTGATCTCCCCTCTGGTCCGCAGGCACATTGCAGGGCTAGCACCTGCATGTGCTGGCAGGGGAGAGGGAGACCGCCGGTTTTCTCGGTGGGGGGACACACAATTGCCCTGTTGCCCCCCTCCTCCCCCCGAATCCGCCTCCAAATACCGCCCACAGGAATACACACTGATACAAAAGGACACAGATACATACTAACAGACACACATACTGAAACAGACATACACGCATACAGGCATACATACTGACACACACATACTGGGACATACACACAGGCATACATAGTGACAGACAGACACATACTAACATACATACAGACACACATGCACGAGGACATAAAGACACATACATACAGACACCGATGCAGTATGCAGACATACTGACAGACATACACACATTCATTCATAATGGCATTCAGACATACATTCATAATGGCATACAGACAACCATACATACATACATTCAGACTGACATACATGCATATATACAGACATACTGACAGACGTACATGCATACAGACATCCATATACACACAGACATACGTTCATAATAATATGCAGACATACATTCATACTGACTTACAGACATACATATATACATATATAATGACATACAGACATACATAGACATACCTACAGACATACATACTTGCATACATACATACATACATCCATAGACATACATACACACACAGACATACATACATAGACATACATGCATGCATACAGTCAGACAGACATACACACAGGCATACATACACACAGACATGCATGCATACATACAGACATACATACATACATGCATACAGACATACATGCATACAGACATACATGCATGCATACAGACATAGACATACAGACAGACATATACAGACATACATGCATACAGACAGACATAGACATACAGACAGACATACATGCATACAGACAGACATAGACATACAGACATAGACAGACATACATGCATACAGACATACATGCATACAGACAGACATAGACAGACATACATGCATACAGACAGACATGCATACAGACAGACATGCATACAGACAGACAGACATACATAGACATACATATAGACAGACAGACAGACATACATACATGCATACATACACAGACATACATACAGACAGACATAGCTCATTTTCCAGCCACCCTCCTGTCTCTTACCTTTTTTTTGCAGGAGGGTGGATGGGGATGATGGGATTCGGCGCGGCTGCCTCTTCACTGCCTGGCTCTCCCTCTTCACTGGCGCGCGCTCCTCCTGCGCGGAGTGTGCTGGGAGGAAGGGACCACTTCCTCCCAGCAGCACTTGCGGCTGCTTTTTTTTTTTTTTTTTAAAGGGGCCCGGTCGCGCTTTACAATGGCCACGGCGCTGACCGGGCCTCTGAAGATATAGGGCCCATCGGGTGGCCCTAAGTATGTGGGCCACCCAATGGGCCCCACACGTGGGGCCCGGGCAGCCGGGCCCCCCAGGGACGCCGGGCCCGTGACAACCGTTATGGTTGTCACCCCCTGATGGCGGCCCTGTCGGTGATTCCAACTCTAATTCCAGTGTGGAAGACAAATTATATAGTTCTAGTGCTAAATTAATGAAAGTGTGTTAAATGAATGTGATAAAAAAACAATAAAAAAACAACTTTGTCATAACTAAATAATTAAAGTGATTTTATGTATATACTCACAATGCATATTATATATCAAATAAAATATTGTTATTACAGTGGCATTGCTATACAAAACCTCCTCAAATTTACACTTTCCTGTGGTCATCTCAAAATGGGCATCTGAAGCTGGGGACGAGGCACAGAGGGGCGTTTAACCAAAAAGGAACATGGTCTGGAACCCAAACATACATAGAATAAAGAGATAATTGGGGGCACACCCGGAGCATGCATCTCTCAGTAGTGGTGCTGCCATAGAGACTAAAATGTATACAAAACACAGATAAGGAACCAGCGCACACACAAAAATATAGTTTACATTTTACAAGACTATTGAAAATCACCTCCCTCAGCAATCAAATATAGGGGTTCAGTTGCACCATAAGACCATATCGTATTAATTTTTTTTAATCACAATAATTTTTCATTATGTATATTTTACAGATTAATTAAATACACTTTAGTTTATATAGCACTAGCACAATGTCATTTGTCTCCCATGTAAAAATGAGTGTAGGACCAACCGATATTGGGGTACTGTAACGTAACACAATATTGCCATAAGGTGGAACTGAATCCCCATATTTGCTTGCTAAGATAGATGATTCATAGTAGCCTTGTAGAATTTAAAGCTGTATTTTTGTGTTCCTGTATTTTGTATAAAATGTGGTATCTACGGCAGCACCACTACAATGTTAATATGAACACACAATAAAATATGAGATTTAAAGAGAAAGTACACATGGAAATTGACTCCTATATTAGTGTATTCCCTCTCATGGGAATACAACATTTTATTTGAATACACTTATTTGATGTTTACAATGAATTTCTGTTGTTACATTAAGCTATGATGAGGATTGACATGATGTAACAGCTTATTAATCTGAATTAGCTTCTCTTGTAAAGAAAATGTCAATAGTTTTATTATTGTTACTATGAAGGCAACACCATCCGTATATATATATATCATTTTATTCTCAGGATGCATTTAGGTATTATTTTTACATAATTATGTGATTATTGTGATTAATTATATTGCGGAACCTGCCAGGAAGTCTTCCCAATGGGTAAGTATGCGAGTTGTGGGGAGGGCCCGATTGTTAGTGTGTGCTATGGGGCAGTCCCTAATGTCAGGAATAGGTTAATAAAGAACAAATTATACAATGAATAAATGAAGGAATACACTACAACTAATAAATAAATAAATATACACATTTGATTATTTAATAATTAATATAAACCTAAATAGATTCACAAATAGTTTGCAACTTTTCACTTTGTAAATGGTGCACATTTTTCATCTGGATTGGAATACGTGAACGTCTGTAAAGTTAATTTTATTTTTTAAAGGTCAGATATTTATATACAAATCTTAAAAATGAGAAAAGAAGCTCTGATACTTTGTGGGAACCTTCTAAGATCTCTGGGACTTTGCCATAGAAAGTGTTTTTTGTGATAATATAATTTTATGTCTTTATTTGGGCTGTTGTTTTTTTAGCCTTACTGTGCCTCTTATTATCTTTGTAATGGTTTGCGAACTGTTACTATTGATGTTTATCTTTTGTTCTTAAAGGGACACTATAGGCAAAAGACCACTTAATCTCATTGAAGTGGTCTGGCTGCACTGTCCTGTCCACCTTAGCCCTGTTTTATAAAAACTGCAATATTATAGTCAGTGATGTATTTAGGATTTGTGCTGCCCTAGGCAGGACGGTGCTCGGGCACACCCTCTAATTTAAATTTTCCCCACCCCTTCCTGTCAAGGCTGCACTTTGACTGACAGACGCTCACTCACTGACAGACACACACTCACTGACAGACACACACACTCATTGACAGACACACACTCTTGTATAAAACAATTTGAATAATGAGCACAACCATAAATGTTTATATACAGAAAAGTATCTTTATTCAGTGGGAACACCCTAATAGAGTATCTCATTACATGATAAACCAGAATATAAAGTCATATCATGTTATAAAGCAACAGCCAGAACAATTCTGGATGTGTATGCAAACGCCAAATGCGTAATCTATGAACATCAAAGTCTATAACATAGGTAGTTGGATGAGATACCAATACACAGGCTCCCTTGATAAAGGCATTTTTGCCGAAACGTTGGGGGTGTTTTGGTGATTGACTCTGTCCCTGATTCTCACTGGTTCTGGTATGCTTAATTTTTTTTCTATATGTATTTATATTTGTGGGGTTAGAGTGTATTGGTATCTCATCCAACTATCTATGTTATAGACTTTGTTGTTCATATATTACGCATTTGGCGTTTGCATACATATCCAGAATTGTTCTGGCTGTTGCTTTATAACATGATATGACTTTATATTCTGTTTTTTCATGTAATGAGATACTCTATTAGTGTGTTCCCACTGAATAAAGATACTTTTCTGTATATAAACATTTATGGTTGTGCTCCTTATTCAATTAGTTTTTGCATGTATTTGGGCTTTTGGGAATAGAGCCTTATGTAAGTGAGCACCCTATATCTCTTTTCTTTAGAGAGCTCCATTTGGGGCCAGTCTGTATTTAATATTGGCGTGTGCCTACCTTGGTTCATTTTTTACACACTCTCATATACACTGACAAACAACAACATACACACACACTCACTGATTTGACACACTGATAGACAGACACACACTATTACTCGGGTACACACTGACAGACTCACACCCACTGACAGACTCACTGACTGGCACATACACACTCACTGACCGACATACACACACATTCACTAACCAATACACTCTACCTGACAGACGCACTTACTGGCAGACGCACGCACACAATGACAGACGCACGCACTCACTGACCAACATGCACACACATTCACTGACAGACACACTCTCACTGATAGACGCACTCACTGACAGATGCATGCACACACTGACAGATGCATGCACTCACTGACCGACACACACACATTCACTCACATACATACACACTTACAGACACACACACACACACACACACACATTTACTCACAGACACACACATTCACTTAGACACACACACATACACTCTTACAGACACACACACATACACATTCACTTAGACACACACACACACACGTTCACTTAGACACACACACTTACAGACACACACACTTACAGACATAGGGTGCTCACTTACATAAGGCTCTATTCTCAAAAGCCCAAATACATGCAAAAACTAATTGAATAAGGAGCACAACCATAAATGTTTATATACAGAAAAGTATCTTTATTCAGTGGGAACACCCTAATAGAGTATCTCATTACATGATAAACCAGAATATAAAGTCATATCATGTTATAAAGCAACAGCCAGAACAATTCAGGATGTGTATGCAAACGCCAAATGCGTAATCTATGAACATCAAAGTCTATAACATAGGTAGTTGGATGAGATACCAATACACAGGCTCCCTTGATAAAGGCATTTTTGCCGAAACGTTGGGGGTGTTTTGGTGATTGACTCTGTCCCTGATTCTCACTGGTTCTGGTATGCTTAATTTTTTTCTATATGTATTTATATTTGTGGGGTTAGAGTGTATTGGTATCTCATCCAACTACCTATGTTATAGACTTTGTTGTTCATATATTACGCATTTGGCGTTTGCATACACATCCAGAATTGTTCTGGCTGTTGCTTTATAACATGATATGACTTTATATTCTGTTTTTTCATGTAATGAGATACTCTATTAGTGTGTTCCCACTGAATAAAGATACTTTTCTGTATATAAACATTTATGGTTGTGCTCCTTATTCAATTAGTTTTTGCATGTATTTGGGCTTTTGGGAATAGAGCCTTATGTAAGTGAGCACCCTATATCTCTTTTCTTTAGAGAGCTCCATTTGGGGCCAGTCTGTATTTAATATTGGCGTGTGCCTACCTTGGTTCATTTTTTACACACTCTCATATACACTGACAAACAACAACATACACACACACTCACTGATTTGACACACTGATAGACAGACACACACTATTACTCGGGTACACACTGACAGACTCACACCCACTGACAGACTCACTGACTGGCACATACACACTCACTGACCGACATACACACACATTCACTAACCAATACACTCTACCTGACAGACGCACTTACTGGCAGACGCACGCACACAATGACAGACGCACGCACTCACTGACCAACATGCACACACATTCACTGACAGACACACTCTCACTGATAGACGCACTCACTGACAGATGCATGCACACACTGACAGATGCATGCACTCACTGACCGACACACACACATTCACTCACAGACATACACACTTACAGACACACACGCACACACACACACACACACAAATTTACTCACAGACACACACATTCACTTAGACACACACACATACACTCTTACAGACACACACACATACACATTCACTTAGACACACACACACACACACAAACATTCACTCACAAATTATTATTTTTAAAATTTTATTTTAAGTCCACCCAGCTTTCCTGGGAGAGCTGGAGTGGATTGCTCACCTGCAGTCCAGTAGGGCTGCTGGTCGGGCAGGCAGGGGGCGGACAGGCTGAGTAGGCGGCGAGGGGGCTTTAATCTTGCTGCTCAGCTCCCTCACGCACTGCTTAGTGATGCTGGGAGCCGGTCTGACCTCATATTCCGGCTCCCGGGTTCATTTAGTGGCGCAGAGGGAGCTGAGCAGGAAGAGCTCAGGTGAGTATGCTCCCCCGCTTCTCTGCTGCCCGCTGCCTGCCTCGGAGGGGCTCAAAAGTGGCCAGCTATCCAGCTCTTGAGTCCCCCAGGCCACGAGGCAAGCAAGGGATCTGCCTGGGTGTTTGGGGGCGGCTTTTTTTTGCCACCCCTGCAAAGTGCCGCCCAAGGCAGATGCCATGTTTGCCTCGCAGAAGACACTTCCCTGGTTATAGTGCAGGATTAAGACTGCCTTTAGTTGCTGTTTACAAGACAGCCACTAGAAGCACTTTGTGCTGTTTCTTTGATTCTTTAATTGCCAGGATTGTTTTTTAACAGCTTTGTATTCCTAACACTATTGTGTTCCTTTAATAATTTTTTTTTTTTTTAAATAGGAAAAGGGCTGTATCAAGAGAATTCATTTTCTTTGAACAATACTAGAAAAAACATGGGCTAAGCTATTTAACCCCTTAAGGACACACGACATGTGTGACATGTCATGATTCCCTTTTATTCCAGAAGTTTGGTCCTTAAGGGGTTAAATATAAAATATTCATATAAAGTGAAGCTGGTGGTTTGAAACTCTGAGATTTATCCAAAAAACACATTCTTTGTTTAATGGCTAAACCCATTAGTGTGCCTCTCAAAATTACCTTGCAGCAATTTTAAGTACAGTGATACAGGTATATGTTTACAGGTAAAGATTAAAAGTTAAGTTTTAATTAAAAAAAAATAAACCACACCATCAATGCAACAATATGTATTAAAATATGTATTTTGTATTTCACCTCTAAATATTACTAATTGTTTTCACAATTCTAATGCCTCAAGTGAACTTCACCTGCATATTACATCTTAAGACAAACATAATTAAACACTCCCTTTAATAGAGTGCTCCTAATCTCAACTTGTTACCTGTATAAAAGACACCTGGGAGCCAGAAATCTTACTGATTGATGGGGGACCAATTACTTATTTCACTCATTGACATGCAAATCAATTTACAACTTTTTTGACATGCGTTTTTCCTTTTTTTTAATTTTTTTGTTATTCTGTCTCTCACTGTTAAAATACACCTACCATTAAAATTATAGACTGATCATAACACAGTAAAGGAGTTTACGCATGCGTGGGATAGGCATAAGGCTATCCTAACTATAAGATAAGGCCAGGGACTAATGAAAGTATTTAGAAAACTGGGCAGACTAGATGGGCCGAATGGTTCTTATCTGCCGTCACATTCTATGTTTCTATGTTTCTATTTCTTTGTCAGTGGACATTGTGGTTATCAACTGATCAAATGTAGTGTATCCTCTTGCTCGGAAGTCTCTGATGCTCAGACACAAATTTTTTTTGGTTTTTAATCTAACTCTTGTAATTCCTTATTTCCATAAAACATTAATATTCTGCATTCAGTTGAATCAATCTAAAGTTATTTCTAACCAACACAATGCAACCACACTTGTGTATAGTCCTTAAAAAAATATTTATTTTTCCTATAGGTGACAGTGAAGCAAGCTTTGCAGTTGACACCAGACTGGCATTTAAAGAGTTATACAGCCTCTCTGAATGCTGTTCTAAAACATCTTATTCCCAAGCCTTCTACAGACTCTGTCCCAGTCCATCTCGTCTTCTGAGACTTACATTCGTACAAGCAAGCAGTCATTACTTTATTATAGAGCTGCATGCATCATCACTTGACCTTTACTGTAACATTTACAAACCATCTCCCGATACGACGGAATGTTCTCACTGAAGTTTATTCCCTAAAATTACAGCACTCCTTCACCTGGACTTGTTATTATATTTGGCGTTTCGATGGTTGATGGGATGAGTGTTTGTGATGGCGCGCACGTAAAAGTCATAATGAAACAGAACATGCATTAGTACTGCTTTAAAATTTGTTTCTGTTCACTTTAATCTGTTTATCAATTATTTGTTGTTTAATATTTCCGAGGAGAAATTGAGGTGCCATACATGTTGTATAAATAATAATTATAACAATAAGACTTATGGTTTCAGTTTCTCCCAAATCGAGATTCATCCAAATTTTAGGTAATCTGAACTCCGAAATGGCATACGGACAACTCATAAAGCAAACAAAATGGACAAACCATTTTGTTTCTTTCGTGATTTGGAGTTCCGTCAATGGGTCCAGCATAAAACATTATTGATGGGTAAAAAAAATGATTTATATTTAACTATATTTAATAAATATATAATATATGGATATATACTGATCATCCAGAACATTAAATCAATATCATGTAGGTCCCCTCGTGCTGCCAAACCAGCTCTGATGCATCAAGGCATAGACTCCACAACACCTCTGAACGTGTCCGGTGGTGTCTGGCACCAAGACATTAGCAGCAGATCATTTAAGTCAGTGAGTCTTGGGCCAACGCTGGTTCACCGGTTGTCCTTGCTTACATCACATTTGGTAGGTACTAACCACCGCATGCCGGTAACACCCCACAAGACTTGCCATTTTGGAGATGCTCTGCACCAATACCTACCCATCACTATTTGGCCCTTGTCAAAGTCACTCAGATCTTTTTGCTTGCCCATTTTTCCTGATTCCCACACATGAAATTCATGTTCACTTGCTGCCCAATATTTCCCACCCCTTGACAGGTGCCACAATCAATGTTATTCACTTTACATCTCAGTGGTTCTGGCAGATCAGTGTAGATATTTTTACTGTCACTTTTCCATCTGTTGGCTACTTCTACTTGATGTGTATACCAAATGGTTTAAAAATGTGCCTATCATTGTACTGCAAAATATATGCACAATATTTATATTTCTTTTAAAGTACATTGAGTGACCCTTTTTCACGCCCCTTTGGTTTGTCTGAGTTATTTTTCCCAGAAATGTCGGACCACGTAAAATAAATTGTCTTTCAGCTGAATGGGTATGTACAAGCCATTTTTTTTTCTTTCTGTTCACAAGCGCAATGTACATGTGATATAACTGTTACGGCATACTGATAGCCACATTATCTCATTATGGTCTCATACAATTACACAGAATAGATGTGGCTCTGATTTTGCGTGATTCTCATTCCTGAAAATATCCTAAATCATATCAGCAAATAGAATGATCTCAATTTATATAGGAATTGTTTTTTTTTCATCTTGATTTACCATCAAGATGCTCAGATGATTAACATCTTTTGACGAGCAAGCCAGTCACAATGGTAAATTCCCAGCAGCAATAAACACACAGTACTGCATATTCTTACTGTACATTGTAAAAAAAAAAAATCCTACTATTAGTCTCCATGGGATGCCATGAATGAAATCCCGCTGGCTAATGTTTCAGGAGCACCTACCTAGTGCACTTATATTTACTCATAGGGAATAATAACCTCCTCTTCATGAAACCCATTGATAATAACTTCACCGTCAGATTTAAATAACACAGAGATAACTGTTTTTAAAAAAGAAAAGAAAATGTAAAAGAATTGCATATGTGTATGGCGTGTTTGTAGTGGATAAGTACATTTACTGACTTCACTGATAAAACTGACTCAAAGCAGCAAATTATAAATTGAAAGAATTGCCAAGTAAAAAAGTTGAAGACTAAATTTAACGTTTTGTTTTGAATTTAATAAAACCAAAATGTAAAAACTGAATGAAAACAAGGAAAGATTGTGCAGTGATTGTATGGTATCTGTTAAACATCTCTATTAATTCAAGCCTGTTTTAAATCCATCCAATAATTTGATAAACATGTTTATATCATTACTTTGCAACATGTAAATATCCTTATTATGAAGGATTTTATCCGATATAGGTCACGCAAGCCTTTCCTAGCCTTTTCTTTAAATATATATATAAGCATAAAAAAACGAGTAGTCACGAAAAAAGAACCTTAAAGAAACATTAGAGCAATTTTGTTCATGCCTTATAAGATGATTAAAAAACGAATAATTATAATTACAGTCCATTTGTAGCAGTTTATAATAGTAATAAATACTATTTCCTTATTATTAACTATCTCAATAAAGTCTATTTCAACTACAAGATATTGTGTAAGACACTCTATAAATGCGTAATAAAAATATATTGGCTTGATTCCAAGATACTATAATGAAAAAAGTTATGTATATATAAAAAAAAAAAAAAATCATATATTTATCTTCTACATTGAGGGACGGAGATCTATACGTTTCTAGTTTACAATAAAAAATGATTTTGTCCTTGTCTTCAAAAATGGTATGTGGAGAAATGCTAGTCAACTATATGAAGGATCGAGTCAGGAACTTTGCCGAGACTGTGGTTACATGTTTTCCAAAAGTCTGACATTGTTTCCACTTTGTAAATATTTTAAGTTCCTGTTTTTTTCAGTTTTCGAATCTAGAGATAAAATTGCAGCTGACATATTAATATCAGGTCTTGGTAGACATTTTGACCTCAATTTAATATTGTTGGATAAGTATAAAATGATTTAATATTTTTAAAAATATTAAAATGTAGTAATATTTTTATATTTTTGAAATATTTTTATATATGGTATGTTTATTAATATTTTAATATTTTTGAAAAAAAATCATTTTATCAAAAACGTTTAAATCATTTTAATAGTTTATCTAAAAAATTAAATTAAGGCCATAATGTCTAACAAGACCTGATATTAAGCCCTAATAAATTGACCAACAGGAAACTGCTTCTTCAAAATGCTTGTAAACCACATTTTTCTGTATTTCTTTTTAAATAAAATGCAATCATATAGTTTCACTAAAGGAAATATACATAATTCTGCAGAATTTATTTTTAACAAAACATTGCCATAAAATATGTACTAATGACAGCTGAATTTAATTTCATAAAAATACTAGCGGTAAAATCTTTACAACTGCTTTACTTCCTTAACTTCAATTTGTACTCGAATATCGCTTGTGCTTACGGAAATCTCTTGGGTCTGTTTAAATAAGACTTTTATGAGAAAAGAGAGACCAACTTGGATTTGTTTTTAATAAAGTTAAATTATACACAATTTATCTCAATATTCATTTTTACATTTTAGTTAGCTTTACAGATGAGAGCTATAATTGGAAATAATCATTCCATGCCTTCCATCAAAAACAGCCAGAGACGTGATGCATCCAGATAAACACATATATATAAATAAAAGTTCTGGTGTCAGGGAACCAACAACATTTAAGTAAAAGTTGAATCTTTGGAAGAATGCGAAGACACAAATTTGAATGAAACAGAAATTCTAGCAGGAGAGGATTGGACTATGTCCTGTGACTGCATGATAGGCATGTAGAGAGATAGATAGATAGATAGATAGATAGATAGATAGACAGATGGACAGACAGATGGACAGACAAACAGAGAGACACAGACAGACACACACAGACCGATAGATGATAGATAGATAGATAGATAGACAGACAGATGGACAGACAAACGGACAGACACACAGACAGACATACAGACAGACACACACAGACCGATAGATGATATATAGATAGATAGAGAGAGAGAGATTGACAGACAGACAGACAGATAGATAGATAGATAGATAGATAGATAGAGAGAGAGATAGACAGACAGATGGACAGACAAACGGACAGACAAACACAGGGACAGACACACAGACAGACACACAGACAGACAGACACAGACCGATATATGATAGATAGATGATAGATATAGATGATAGATAGATAGATAGATAGATAGATAGACAGAGAAGACTTTTACATGAACATATCTGCCCCGTCCCAGCCATTAGCACTAACATCAAAGCAGTTGAATACGTCCTTCATTTCTGGTCTTTACGTGCAGATTTCATCACAATTCTAGTTTAATGCACATATTTCTATTACGTATTACAAGTACTATTAGAAACTCTTAGCTATGTGAATGTTCAATATGTAAACTCGAATATAACAGCGAAAAAAGTCAAAAACAAACAAAAAAAACCTACAGAAATAAATCTAAAGAACAATCCAGTCAATTATCACATCATTATTCAATAGCAATAAATTGTTGGTATAAATTCAGTTATCAGCATCCATTAAACTGGGCAATGTTTCTTAATGTGGCTGGATATATTGTTTAAATAAGAATGAAACAAGTCACTGCTTGCATGCTGAATTGTTGCCATCTATGCATTGATGCCTTTCAGCTTGTGTCATCGATGTTTGGTCTTTGTGGAAGATAAGGAGTTAAAAAGCAAATAATTACAGGAGTCTGATTAGTGATTTCGCTGTGCCAGCATTGTCAGAAAGTTTTATAAAACACTGAAAGAGATGAGAAAGCCAGAACTTGATGGACATATAAAATCACATGTATGGAGATACAGAAAACATCTAAAGCGAGCAAACAAATCCCACAGCAGAACACTATTTAGGCAATGTGCCCCTAATGTGTTACGTGACCTTTACAGGTTTGCTGTGTCACCATATTTGTGTTTTTATATTTGCTCGTATGAGGACTGGGAAATCCTGTGTTTAGTAGCTTTTATACATTCGGTGTGTTTGTGGTTGTGGTGTGTCTCACTATATACAGTTGTGCCTCAGTTTACAAACGCCTCGGTCAACATAATTTTCGGTTTACAAATGAAAATCCAATGAAAATAATGCCCCGGTTTACGATTTTTTTTCGCAATACGAAGCAAGTTTGCGCAGGTTGCATTGCGCCTGGGAGGTTTAAAGCGCCGGTTTTGGGACGTTTTGGAACTTTTTTGGTGCATTTCTCAAGCGGTGGAAAGGTAGGGAGCTGAGCTTCGTCGTTTGTATGCCTTTTACTGTGTGTTCTGAAATTGTGGGTTGGTTTCCATGCCAGCTCACTTTGACTATTTTCTGACCTCCGGAATGGATTTAATTGGTTTTCAAGGCATCCCTATGGGAAACCACGTTTCGGTTTACAAAGTTTTCGCAATACCAAACGTCCCAGAGAACGCATTAACTTCGTAAACTGAGGTACCACTGTATATGTTTTGTATTTTCCGGCAGATCTACTGTTTGCTGGCTAGGTTTAAAATGGCAATCAATACTTCGTATTTGGTGATAAAAGAAAAATTATGAACTGACAGCAAGCATGTAATTATAGCGAGTATTCCTTTACTGAAATAAAGAACAGATCAAAAAGTCATCTTAAAGATCTGTTGGCACTCATTTATACCCGCCGATGATTAAGTGTTTCAGGTTTAAACTGGGAAAGCTATGATGATATTTCGACAGCCGTGTTTCTAGCTAAGTTTACCTTTATGTAATCTCCTCTGTTTCTCCCGAGTCGTTCCCCGACAGCAGCTGAGTATCACTTTCTCTAGACCTTCGAAAGAGATTTTAGTATCCTCTGGAAGTATTCTTTAAAAAAAAACTAACTGAATATACGTTTTTTTAACAATATGTTCTCAAAGTAAAAGTGAATTTGTCATATTGGATTATATTTTTATTTTATTTTTAATCCAGAAATAATGCCTGTTTTTATATTTCTTATAAAAATATCATATATTCCCAGTCATGGTATTTAACATGTAAAGCATATGAGAAGCAACAAGTTGGTTTATTCTAGCTTCTGAGGTAGTTTAATTCATGTTTTTCTGAATAACACAAGATGATGAATGTATGTGTGAATGGTGTGACTGTGTGTGTGTGTATGGTGATTGTATGTTTCAATGGTTGATGTGTGTGAATAGTGACTATATGTGTGAATGGTGGTTGTATGTGTGAATGGTGGCTGGGTGTGTGAATGGTGGCTGTATGTGTGAATGGTGGCAGAGTGTGTGAATGGTGGCTGTATGTGTGAATGGTGGCTGTATGTGTGAATTGTGGTTGTATGTGTGAATGGTGGCAGGATGTGTGAATGGTGGCTGTTTGTGTGAATGGTGGCAGAGTGTGTGAATGGTGACAGAGTGTGTGAAAGGTGGCTGTATGTGTGAATGGTGGCAGGGTATATGAGTGATTACTGTATGTGTGAATGGTGGTTGTATGTGTGAATAGTGGCAGAGTGTGTGAATGGTGGCTGTACGTGTAAATAGTGTCTTTCTTTGTAAATGCCAACTGTATGTGTGAATTGTGATTGTATGTGTGAATGGTGGCAGGGTGTATGAATGATTATTGTATGTGTGAATGGTGGTTGTATGTGTTAATGGTGGCAGAGTGAGTGAATGATGGCTGTAAGTGTAAATTGTGTCTTGCCAAGTGTAAATGCCAACTGTATGTGTGAATTGTGACTGTATGTTTAAACGGTGGCTGTATGTGTGAATGGTTGCAGTATATGCTTTTAAGATTTGAGAGTTTAGTTGGCCATTTAATTTAATAAGAAATATAGAGCAGAGTGCTTATTATTTTGTTATAAAAGGAAATTGGAAATAAATAAACAAAATAAATAAGGGAGAGCAATCAACTGTACTGGCCAAGGGGAAGTGCCGAGAGTGTACCTTTATTGTTACAGTGTTCTATTTCAATCAGTTTTACAATGAATCAGATTATTCCACACATATAAATAGTATACAATTCTGTGGGATCTCTTCTGACTGTTTATGCTGCCATGCAATGCTATATAACATGCTGATCAAACTGGACAATAGGATTTTGACATATTAGAATTAACATGTTCCTTATTGTCTCAGGATAATCAGTTTCATATATATAATAATACAAGTATGTCATGTAGGAATCACAGTTAACTGAGCGTGTCATCTCTTACCAGCGCTTGGTGTATTTTCAAAACTACACTTTTTTTGGACAGTTTTTTTTTTTTTTTTAACATTGGTTTCTGGAGTTACAATGGTTTGCAGAGAAATTAATTTTGCTTCAATCATCAAAACCACCCAGGTAAGCAATATAGGAAGTGGAAAGCTTGATACTTTCTGATTGTGCTTAATCATAGGTTGACCATTTAATCTCACAGTAGTGAGCTACGAGACTAGCAATAGCAACTGCCCTTCCCTTGCAATAAATGATCAGGTCACACAACGAGAGAGACATATACCGAAAGACAGCTAGGTGGATTTATAATAAATAGATGTAGAAATAAGAAATTTTAATCTCTGAACACCATTATTAATTGCACTGATTTGTTAAAACGTAGATCTGAGACAAGTGATATTTCTCTAATTGTTTATGTATTTCTAACATTTTATTAATTTCACAACAGCAATTCTCTTCAAGCCTATATCTACAGCAGTTCAATTTCATCTTGGTGTATCTTCATATCGGTATAGCAATCTACGTAGGACCTGCCGTAGGACAGCCAATGTGAATTCCTGAAATATCTGAACAATCAAACCAACTCTTAAGTTTGTTTCTTTTAAAGTGCCGTCAAATCATTCCTCTCGATTAGTAATAAAGTCATGACGAGACATTTGCTTAGAATTATAGATGCTTCATTATATATGATGAAAATAAGATTTTTAGTCTTTTATGGAAGAAACATATTTCCTAAATATTGATTTTATGGTAGTGAACATAAAACTAAAATGACATGGCATAAAATTCACTGGAAACATTACAAATGGGGAAATGTGCTTAATTCCATATATCTACATATTATACATTTAAAATAAATATTATATATTTTCCAATTCAAACTTGATTTTGCTATAAATTGATTTTTTTATGGCCAGTAATTTGTAACACTCTTTAACACATTTGTCAAAGAAAACATATATTGAAAATGAGTCTGCTGATATTGAAGTGTCCAATTGAAAGTAGAATATATTTCCCCGTGTGATATATTGTATGTATATATATATATATATATATATATATATATATATATATATTGCATTATATTATGTATATAATTTATACATATAGTATATATAGTGTCTTTATAGTATATGAAGTATAGAGTGGAAGGATTTATATTTTAATGCATTAAATATTTTATACGTAAGAAGCTCAGGGTAACATTTTGTATAGAACAATTTAACTGTTCAACGTTCTGTAATATGAATCCTGACTCCCAGAAAGGATGTAGCTCTCCTTAGACATTCTGCTTGCATGTAGGATGGAGGTACTTTCTACCTGTTGGTTTTGACATATCCCTGGGTCACACGAGGCAGTGGTGGTAACTTTACCTGTTATTAGAAAAGCCTTCCTATCTGGCTGTCCAATAAAACTCATGATTCACAAGAACGCTCCTTCAGAAGAGCTTATCCAAAAGAGGAAGTCTGTATTTCTAAAACCTTCTTCAAAAAAGATAATAAGATTCAATTTTCATCTGGATGTTCCCAAACTATTATTATTATTATTATTATTTTATTATGTATATAGCGCCATCAGACTCCGTAGTGCTGTACAATGGGAGAACTTCCCAGCAAATTGTACATGTTTGTAATGCTGATATAGTAATATCTAGACATTCTCCTGAGAGGACCTCTGTACTGAGGTAATGTTGTATGACCATCATACTTCACCTTCTTCTTCATACACTCTAATGTGATAAATGCCTTCTGTAGGGGCTTCTATATGCCTGTCCATAAGTCATGCTGTATGGAAAGGGACTTCAGGCTCCCTGAACCCTACATGTTGTTCACACTAAGCTGGATATTCACAGTATTATCTGTGCACAGAGAAGGATTATCTCTCTGCCCCCGAAGGATTATCCACTATTGCTGGACTACTCACAAGCATTCCAAGTACTTTATCTAACAGCAACGATACCACTTCTTCCCAATAAGAGAAGATCAGTTTTACTCCTCAAAGATCAGCGATCCCAAGGCTGAGGAGAAATGGTACAGTGTTATCTGGAAGAATCATTGCACTAGATTCGGCCACTCATACTCATTGTGAGAGAGACTTTTTGGATAATTTTGTGGCACCTAAATACGTGTGATGATTATTATTATAACTGTCTAAGTCCAGCTTTTACTGTATTTAATGTTTTTACTGCTTGATTTTTATTGAATTTATATCTATCTATCTATCTATCTATCTATCTATCTATCTATATATATATATATATATATATATATATATATATATATATATATATATATATATATATAAAAAGACACCAAGATCCTTGCACTCAGACTAACCCAGTCATTTCAGTGCCGACGTTTCGGCCCATGTCCTGGGCTTTCCTCAGGATCAAGCCCCGGACGTGGGCTGAAGCGTTGATTTTATGGAATAACTCACAATAAAGATAACTTTTTTACGCCTAAGACCGTGAGTGCAAGCCCCTTTTTCCATTATATATATGTGCAATATAGTGACAGCTTGTGTTGCTCTACAAAGAACATGAAGTCACAGTAAATAAAAAGCTGTTTTAAAGAGGAACTGGCATCTACTAGGATTTTTCATATTATGCTTACTTATCCCTATATTTAATAGATATGTGTTTGTGAAGTGTTAAAAATAAAATATAGGGGCGGGGCCGGGCCGGGCCGCCGAGCTGGATGGTCGCAAGCAACCTCAGCTCCTGCACTTTCCAAGCATATAAGCCCTTAAAACAGGATTTATTTCTGAGATGATAGACCGACAGCACCGGCCCTCCGTGTGCTGGGATCACTGGACCCAGGGAGAGGCTGACTCCCCGAGTTACAGTCCCCTGGGGGAGAAACTGCCACTCCAGATGGGGCCTTCTTCAGCGGTGAGCGGGGCAGACGGCCGCTGCCCCACTATCCTGCCTGACAGTGCCCGGCCGGAGGACCAGACCGGCGAGGACCTGGCCCTGTTCCCCCCCCTTTGGACCGGCAGGGGTGATCCCGGTCTCCACCCTGTGACCCCGAAGGCAGCAAAGCAGCTTGGGCCCAGCAGCATCTACAACCTGATCCGCAGCCTGGGCACCCTACCAAAGATGGCGGACGCCACGAGCATCAAAACCACCATGATAAAAGACGCCCACAGTACCTGGCAAAGCAACCGGGCGCAAGCAAACAGACGCCCCACGACGACCACCGGTAAACACCAGCCAAAGCATTCCAGCACAGCGCTTACCTCAAGGCCGCAACAAGCCGGGTGCCGCGCTACAGAAGAACCCACTACAAAACAAGGCATGGAAGCGGGAACCCCTGGCACATCCGGGAACCGGCCTCCCATACTTACACCCTGCACCCAGATGGCGACACACCGCACCACGACCGGCAACGAAGACGCCGCACTACATGCGGACAGCCAATCAGTGACGGAGCTCCTATCAGCCCACAAAACGCTCCAGCACATCGGAGAAACAAGAGCTCACCCGACATCACTACTTTGCCGCCTCTTTTCCGGTTGTCTCCCCTGCAGCGAAATGGAGGGGGCTAGCGGCCAGCAAGGAACGCGCAGAGATGGGATGCCACAAGCTAACACCACAATCCTGCTTGCCCTGCAAACTTAATGGTGACAACCACCAGGACTTGGACACTGCCGATTCCTGACTCACCAGAATAACTGGTTGGTTTTGGCTAAATGTTTCCCTAGCTGGTAAAGGTGGTCTAATGCATAAATGTTTTGGCTTTTACTTGTATTTTGCGTTTGCTTAGCCTGCCAGAATAGCCTAAGATATAAATGTGTGTTTTTTTTTGTTTGTTTTGTTTTTCTCTTCTTCTCTTTTCATTAGCATATTCTGTCTCCATGGCTGACCAGAATAGCCTAATTTAAACCTGCTCTCACCATGCGTCAGCCTAACTTGCTGGAGAGCCTGGTCAAACTGCCTAGCCTGTCAGGGAGAAATACACTAGAACTCGCATATGCCTGCTTAAAACGTGTAACCATACGTCACCTTTCATTACAGACACCAAGCAACAGCTGGGAACTCTTTGTTAAAACCTCCAAGACACAAATACAAGCATTATACCTTCAACACGCACTCAGGCACCTCATACGCTGACACACCACACTAAGGGCCCACTCGTAACACCTCCACCGCTCCGCTTTCTACGGCACAGGGTTGGGAAAGCATCATAGACACAGCGACTACTGACATCTTAATGCAACATACACTACCAAAGCATACCGCTTTTCGCATGTACCAGTTATATAAAAATGTGCACTGCCTATCTTAACCCCACTTGTGAAATATGTCACAAAGCATGAGGAATGCCGTTGGGGTACCTCAAGCCTGTTTGTACCTCATACCTGCACTGCAAAAATAAAGAATAAAAAAAAAATATATAATATATAAATCCACTACTCTTTATCCTGTAACTGGGCAGCTCCATCTTAGCTCCCTGTCAGACATTGTTATAAGCTCCACCCATTACACCTGGCAGTCAGCACAGAGAGAGCATGTTTCTATTTCTCCTCTTCATTTGCAATGTGTGCCCTGGCTGTGCCTTGTCTGAACTGGATTGTGATGTAATTGTTATGCTTAATCTTTAACCTAAATGTAAAAGAAAAATTACCATCTCATGGGTTTTAGGGGAAATTCAGTCACAGTAATGTCCAAGTTAAAAAGTTCGTTTCTTAAAAAAAGACGATTAAAAATGCTCAGACTTCATTCTCAATTATTTACAGACAACATTTGATCATCGCATAGAAGAATGAGCAGCGGACACGATTTTATTCCACGAATAGCTGGTTCTAAAACAATCTAATGCAATGTTTTAATGAATTATGCAAGACTTCTGCAGTATTTTTTATTTATTTTTTACTAAATATCACATGCACAGGATGATGCCTCGTGTAATTAATATTTCTAGCCTGAAAATATTTTTCATTAATTTTATACAAGTCAAATTTTGAAATAATAAGCTAATTTAAAATAGTGAGAATGTTTTAGTGCAAATCATTCTAGGTATCTTTAAAAAAAAAAAAAAAAAGAGCAGACTAATGCAGTATTTTGTTTTATTATGTAATAAAATTATGTGCTAAAATTATGCTCATAAATGTAGGCAAATGTAAACTAAGCTATTAGTTATGTTTTCACAGATAAAAGTGATTACCATAGCTATCAAACTCCCGTCTGAATAACAGGATCGTGTCTGAACTAGAAGGCAGGCTTCTTATGGCAAGAATTAATATAAATATCTCGCTATCAATTTTACATTTAAGAGCCCGCACTTCTACTGCGCTGGAAAACACGGAAAATAAGACTGAAAATTAGACTGGGAAACCGTTCAGACAAAGAGTGTGTGCTGTTATGTGAATATCTCCACAGTCAAACTTTTATCTCTATCTACAGAAGTCCTGTTTTTGCAGAAAATGTAAAATGTAGAGAAATGATGCTACATTTCTGATAATTACTTGCAAGCTCTGAATTGCCCCTAAACTCTGAGTCTGTCACAGCGGTTCATGTCTAATTATCTCAAGGTTCACAGGAATCCACAAACGTTAGGTGCAATGCGCAGGTTCATTTTATGCAGGGGTCAAGTCCTGGGGAAAAAAAGTGTGGGAACTCACCCAAGAGTCCACCAGCTCAACATTGTTGAAGGGCCCTGTGATTTTAATGACACGCATGCTGGTGTCTTGTCTGTGATGTTCCCATAAGTGGAATACCAAAGAAGAAAATGGGACAGAGCTGACATGTGTTTAGAATTGGCTGTTCGATGTAAAGTGTGTGTGTGTAAAGAACTCTGTTTGTGGCGTATTATGTGTAGCTATGGGCTGTAGTGTGTGTGTGTGCATATGTATAGAAGCAGTGTGTGTGTGCTGACAGGGCTGGTAGTATATGTATAGGGTCTGAAGAGTGTGTGAGTGTATGTGTACCGGGGTTGCATTTTGTGTTTGTATCAAGGAGCTGTATTGTGAGTGTGTGTATGTATATATATATACATACACCTAAATATATATATATACATAGGTGTTGAAGTCTCTGTGCATAAGGGGTAATGTGTGTATGTATGTGGAGATGAAGTGTGTATGCAGGTGAAATGTGTATTTGAGGTCATGTATTGCATTTTTGTGGGGGTGAGTTCTGTGTATTTGGGGGAGTGTACAGTGCGTGGGTGATGTACTGTACTGTACTGTGGTGTGTGGAGGTATTGATTGTGTGTGATGGTTTACTGTATATGAGGGTGCACTTATGTGGGGGTGTAGAAGTTGAGATACTATTGTTATTTTAAGAAAATTATTTTAAAAATATATCTGCATATATATACACATACACACAGAGACTGACCAAACACATGCACACACTGCCCCACAGAGTGCACACTCACCAACTGCCTGAATGCCTCACTTCCCCCATGCTGTGTGCCGAGCTAAGCCAACCCTCCCTCTGTCTCTACCCCATGCTGCTCTGTGTGTGACCCAAGAGGAAGTGAAATATAATCACTTCCTCCCAGCACAGTGCCCCCCCAGTGGTCGCATGAGGAACAGCCATCTAAACGCCATATAGCCCGGGACTTGCATTACGCCCCACCCGACAATAACATTTGCTGGGCTATTGAGGGAGATGTCCCTGCTGTCTTAAACTCACCCTCCACTATCTGTCACTCACCCTTCACTCTCTACCCCTGCTCTCTCACACTCATCCACCAATCTCTGTCCCTCCTCTCTGTCACCCACTCTCCACTCTCTATCCCTGCTCTCTCACACTCATCCTCCACTATCTGTCACTCACCCTTCACTCTATCCCTGCTCTCTCACACTCACCCTCCACTCTCTGTCCCTCCTCTCTGTCACTCACCCTCCACTCTCTATCCCTCCTCTCTGTCACTCACCCTCCACTCTCTCACTCCTACACTGTGTACCTGAGTCCCTCTCCCCCTCCTACCTGCAGACAATCCCTGATAGTGATCAGCAGAAGATGAACCTTCCCATCTCTTTGTTGCGACAGCCAGGATACCGACATTAGGTATTAGTCAGACTGGCTAAGTTACAAAGTATCCGGAGCTCATTCTGGAAACCTCTTTGCATTCTATCAGCACATGGATCGCTGCTCTCCGGCTATTCACTATAGGGACCGTCAGCGAGCTTACAGGCATTCCACTATAACCAAAGGGCAGTTCCTGCAGGACGTTGCTGCTGTGGAAAAAGTGCAGGAACGCCATTCCCACGCGTTCCTGCAGGACTGGAGCCCTGATTTTATGTGAGTTGTAGTTAAGAAGTTAGCTTTCAATGCTACTAATTGAATTACAGCCCCCAGAATTACAGCCCCCAGAAGGATTAGTTCTGTGGGTCTCCAGCTTGACGTGTCCTTGCAGAGAAAACCAAGTGTCATTAATAACCTTGGAATCTAACTGATAATTCTATGGAGTTCAAGAAGATAAATATAGTCAAACAGATGGACTGACAGACAGACTGACAGACAGATACAAACATACAATTTCCTTGTTAAAATTTCAAAGTGCTGCCAAATTATACCGTATTAAACAAACCTGCCACCTGGGATTTTCTGCCTCTAAATCAAGTTTTAAAAACAAACTACCACTTATTACTATTATTAATTTCTTGTAACCAAAATATGGTTGATTTGAGCCATATGCACTATGAGAAAATTCGGCTTGGTTGAACAATTTTTACCAAAATCAACACAAAACAAAAAGAAGCCGGAATTTTGGTTGATTGTCAATTTGGCTCAGTAGTATTTTGGCATTTAAAACCTAGTTCGTGGTGGAATCAGACGAACCAAAAGGGAGCAAATTAGTGTACTGCAAAATATATATATATAATGCGCTGCCTATGACGTTTCAGTTGGTCTGTATTTTGGGTAAATTTTATCTAAGAGTTCGGGAATTTGACTGATCACCCGATTGGCCCAATTTTGAACAAATTTCAGTTCTGTCTGAAACGAATCTCCAAGTCTAGTAAATTTGCAGATTTGGTAGTCACTGTTTATAAATTGTGTATTGTTTTAAAAAAAATTGGCTGCTCATAATGTGTCATTTCACCAGCCAATCAGAACGTGATCTTTGAAAAACTAACTCCCATCATTCCATTGTGGCACGGGTGCCATTTGTGGTATTGTTCTATCTAAGTAGAAATGATTTATTTACATTTGAACAACATGACTATAAATATCAGCACAGGACATGGGCAATCCGAATGGTACCATAAAGCCAACATGGAATAAAATATATCCACGAGCCTCTGGAATAAGATGACTAAAACATAATCTCTATAAAAAACGAGCAAGTGTGCTGCTCGGAGAATGTTTGACGTCTCACATTATTTCAGCAATCACAATAATAGAGACAAGTCATGCAACATCTGCTTCTCTCCGAATTGCCTCCTGTTTCAGCCTTTAAAGACTGCTTTCCCAACTAAAGTAAAATAATATTGTTCCATTAAAGCTCTTTCCAATGTTTGGAAAAGAATAATAAAATGACTGACCTATTTTGACCAGCAGCACATTACTTATTACCAGGAGTACAAACACCTCCCATGTTCTGTTAACAGTTTGGCAGCTAACCTAAACATAACACTTAAACGACATCATAATTCTACAACTGAACGAGGACGATGTCACTGTAACCACTGCTGGAAAATGTATCTTGCAAGGTACAAAAAAAACTTCTTCGACACTGGTTCCACCTACTCATTTCGAAAATAAAGTATAATATTTTAATATTTACTTTGAATATAAACCATGTTATATATATATATATATATATATATATATATATATATATATAGGAGTCTAATTGTGATTTATTAGAGAGTTAATTTTAGCGCTGAGTATCGTGTCATTATTGTGGATGGATACAAAGTATTACATGATGTGGTAAGTATATAGGTAGGTGGTTATGACTGCTAGCAATACGTGAATATATAACAATGAGTTCCTCGTTCCTCAATCCATTCCTCAATTCATACTTATCCATGTGCTTTGCTCACATATGGTTCATTTTCCTTTTTTTATAAACTTTATTTTCAGAGTGATATAACAATATTAAAATTAAAACAAATACTGCATGTAGGGAATTCCATTTTATAATATACGTATACCAAAAGAAACACATAAGAAGATAGGGATACGTAAAAGATAGGGCAGAAGAAGGGAAGGGAGGAAAATGGGAGGGAACGGGGAGGGGGAGTACGTTTCTTACGAATCTAAATAACAAGGTTTTCTCATTACACTAAGGCCCCAATTTAATATTATTAACTAAACGTTTCAAATAATTCAATATTATGAAAAATATCGTAATATATTGATATGTTTGATGTATTAATATATGTTTATTATATTTTTTTGATTACCGTATATACTCGAGTATAAGTCGACTTTTTCAGCACATTTTTATGCTGAAAAAGACCCCCTCGGCTTATACTCGAGTGAGCGCTTCCCGAAGGGGGGGCGGGGGCGCTAGATTTAGGTGACCGGCAGGAGGGAAGCGCACAGCACTCCCTCCTGCCGATCACTCAATGTAGCGTGACCGGGCAGCGCGGAACGCAGGACAGGAACTTCTGCTTCCTGTACCCGGCCGCCAGTGGAATAACAGGTAGTGCTCACACAGTGAGTGCTTCCCTTCACTCCGCCGGTGGCCAGGTAAAGGAAACAGAAGTTCCTGTACTGCGGTCTGCGCTGCCCGGCCACGCTACATAGGTAGGACCAATGAGGGGGAAAGGACCACTGAAGGGGAAAGGACCACTAAGGAGCTGAGGGGGAAAGGACCATTAAGGCGGTGGGGGGGGAAGGGGGAAAGGACCACTGAGCAGGTGAGGGGGGAAGGACCACTGAGGAGGTGGGGGAGAAGGGGGAAAGCCCCACTAAGGATAAGGGGGAAATGACCCACTGAGGAGGTGGGGGAGAAGGAGAAAAGGACCACTCAGGAGGGGGGGGGGGAAGGACCACAGAGGAGGTGGGGGAGAAGGGGAAAGGACCACTAAGGAGGTGAGCAGGGCCGGTGCAAGGATTTTTGCCGCCCTAGGCAAAAGAAAGATTTGCCACTCCCTCCCCCCCAGTGACATCACAATGCCCTACCCATATGATCTGCCATATGAACTAACGCCAGTGCTGCACACAGTGTGTGTTTACATTAAAAAGCCTGCAGGGACAAACTATAGACACCAGAACCACTTCATTAAGCTGCAGTGGTTCTGGGGACTAAAGTGTCCCTTTAATGTGAGGTAAATTAGAGATTAGTGTCACTAATAATATACTAGATTGCCTACTTACAACCAGATGAGGATGGTGATGGGCTCTGGCTGCAGTCTGGCTCCACTGGTCTGGTGTAGAAAAGGATCTCTGGAGGCTGTTTGTAACTGTGGTCACAAAATTCAATGTTCTGGGAGAACGGCAAGCAGCTCCATTTTTTGGGGCCCCTTACACAGCTCAAGGTGTGTTGAGTGTGTGTAAGATGCATTGTGTTTCTGTGTGTGTGTAAGAGAAGCAATGTGTGTTTGCATGTGTGTGTAAGGGATGCATTGTGTGTTTCTGTGTATGTGTGCAAAGGATGCATTGCCTTTATGTGTCAGGGTTGCATTGTGTGTGTGTGTGTGTGTAATGGATGCATTATGTGTTTCTCTGTGTGTAAGGGAAGCATGTTGTGTTTCTGTGTGTGTAGGGATGCATTGTGTGTTTCTGAGTATGTATAGGGATGCATTGTATGTGTGTGTGTGTGTGTGTGCGTAGTGTGAAAGAGCTCCCTGTCCTGCCCCCTGTCCTATAGAGCTCTCCCTTCCGTCCCTTAGAGCATAACCCCTACCCCTTAGTGGTCTCTCATCTCCTCCCCTCCCCTGTCCCTTAGTGGTCTCTACTCTCCTCCCCCCACCTCCCTTAGTGGTCTCTACTCTCCCACCACCCTCCCCTAGTGGTCTCTCCTCCACACACACCCTCCCTCCCTTAGTGTTCTCTGCTCTAACCCCACCCTCCCTTAGCAGTCTCTCCTCACCGCCCTCCCCTAGTGGTCTCTCCACCACCCACTCCCTCCTTTAGTGGTCTCTCCCTCCCCACGTTCTTCTCAACCCCCCCTCCATGTGTTCTCATCCCCCCCGTGTTCTCCTCCCCCTCTCCTCTTGTTCTCCTCTTCTTCCCCCATGTTCTCCTCTTCTCCCCCTGTAATCTTATCTTCTTCTCCCCTCCCTGTAATCTTCTCTTCTTCTCCCCCCCCTGTAATCTCTTCTTCTCCCCCCGTAACCTTCTCTTCTCCCCCTCCCTCCAATCTCTTCTTCTTCTTCCCACTCCCTCCCTGTAATCTCTTCTTTCCCCCCCTCCCTCCCTCCCTGTAATCTCTTCTTTTCCCCCTCCCTTCCTGTAATCTCTTCTCCCCCTCCCTGTAATCTCTTCTCCCCCCCTCCCTGTAATCTCTTCTTCCCGCCCTCCCTCCCTGTAATCTCTTCTTTCCCCCTCCCTTCCTGTAATCTCTTCTCTCCCCCTCCCTCCCTGTAATCTCTTCTCCCCCTCCCTGTAATCTCTTCTCCCCCTCCCTGTAATCTCTTCTCCCCCTCCCTGTAATCTCTTCTTCCCACCCCTCCCTCCCTGTAATCTCTTCTTTCCCCCCTCCCTGTAATCTCTTCTCCTCCCCCTCCCTCCCTGTAGTCTCTTCCTTCCCCTCCCTCCCTTCCTGTAATCTCTTCTTTCCCCCCTCCGTCCCTGTAATCTCTTCTCCCCCCTCCCTGTAATCTCTTCTCCCCCCTCCCTGTAATCTCTTCTTCCCCCTTCTCTCCCTGTAATCTCTTCTTTCCCCCCCTCCCTCCCTGTAATCTCTTCTTCCCCCCTCCCTCCCTGTAATCTCTTCTCCCCCCTCCCTTCCTGTAATCTCTTCTCCTCCCCCTCCCTCCCTGTAGTCTCTTCCTTCCCCTCCCTCCCTTCCTGTAATCTCTTCTTTCCCCCCTCCGCCCCTGTAATCTCTTCTCCCCCCTCCCTGTAATCTCTTCTCCCCCTCCCTGTAATCTCTTCTTCCCCCCTCTCTCCCTGTAATCTCTTCTTTTCCCCCTCCCTCCCTGTAATCTCTTCTCCCCCCCTCCCTTCCTGTAATCTCTTCTTTCCCCCTCCCTCCCTGTAATCTCTTCTCCCCCCTCCTTGTAATCTCTTCTCCCCCCTCCCTGTAATCTCTTCTTCCCACCCCTCCCTCCCTGTAATCTCATTTAAAGGGCAGGGCTCCTATATGGCGCCCTAGGGGGGAGAAGGGGGAAAGGACCACTAAGGAGGTGGGGGGGGGGAGAAAAAAATCAGCAAATTCTGTCTGTAATACAAAGTCTGTAATGTGACTGTAACTCCCATTAGTCATGGGATAATCTGAAGTTTTGCATTGCATTTTGATACCAATAGCTGCTGCATTTCCCACCCTAGGCTTATTCTCGAGTCAATACGTTTTCCCAGTTTTGTTAGGTAGAATTAGGTGCCTTGGCTTATATTCGGGTCGGCTTATACTCGAGTATATACAGTATGTAGTTTTGGTATTTTAATATTTTGAAAAAAGATTCTGAAAAAATATTTTGAAAAGTTTATAAAACCATATAAAATTGATGCCTAAAAGTTGACCCAATAACTACATCTGTTGTGATAGGTACCATTTACCAACACAGTCCACACCTTCTGACAGATCCCTCCCACTTGCATGGTCACTCAATAACATAAATATGAAATAAATGAAGACGTTTACAACAATACACAATAAGACTGTAAAAATATATAATGACCATAGCTTTTATTTAAATTGTTTAAGAGGCATTGCAAATAACCATTCACCAATGAACAATAGCAAAATTAATGGAATAGTATAGTGCTGGAATAGATATTTAGGTGCCCGGCCCCCATCTCTGTGGTAAAAGGGTTTTAAATTTACCTCTTCACTATTGCCTTGCCAGTCTCGCCACGGATGGCCCTGCCTCCATTGCTGAGATAATTGTGATGGTAGTCACCATCACCTGGGGTTTCATACGGACACTTTATGTAAGTCACCCTGTACCCATTATAAGTGCAGGGTGAGTATTGTTGTTTTATTGTTCTATGTTTTGTGTGCTCTCCTGTTCTGTTGATGCTTGCTGCCAAGTAGGTGGATTTGGCTGTGGAATCTGTGCAGCACCAACTGTTGGTAGCAACAGCAATATGCACTACGTGAGCAGCAAGGCTTGTAAATTTGCATATTCAGGTAGATTTGCATATTGCTAATTCTGCAGGCACGAGTGATATTTTGTGTTGGTTATTGTCTTCCCCATCCCTTTATAAATATGTTATTATGCTATTATAATTTACTGTATATTTTGTGACTTGTTTTGGTTATTTGGATTTTGTTATGTTTGCCACAGCTTTATGTAATGAGCATATGGGCTTGTTCCGAATTAAAATAAACTATTGTATGTTAGTTCCTTAAAGGAGCACTATATGGTCAGAAACACAAACATGTATTCCTGACCCTAAAGGGTTAAAACCACCACCTAGCCGCCCTGGTCCCCTCATGCCTCCCTAAAAATAGTAAATCTTACTTGTATTCAAGTCTGAAGCTGCTGGCTTTGTCACTGTTTCCTTTTGATCTGCCTGCTGACATCATCAGAAGTGGTAGCCTGATCCAATCACAATGCTTCCCCATAGGATTGGCTGAGGTTGACAAGGAGGCAGATCAGGGGCAGAACCAGCATGATTTAAACACAAACCTGGCCAATCAGCATCTCCTCATAGAGATGAATTGAATCAATGAATCTCTATGAAGAAAGTTCAGTGTCTGCATGCAGAGGGAGGAGACACTGAATGTTTGGATGCATTTTGGGCAGCCATGACACAGGAAGGATCTCTAACAGCCATCTAAGGAGTGGCCAGTGAAGTTATCACTAGGCTGTAATGTAAAGACTGCATTTTCTCTGAAAAGACAGTGTTTACAGCAAAAAGCCTGAAGGTAAGAATTCTACTCACTAGAACAAATTCAATAAGCTGTAGTTGTTCTGGTGACTATAGTGTCCCTTTACGAAATTGGGTGTCCTGTGTGGATTTTTAGGAATCCCAGTCCCAGTTCTGTCGTACCTGTTAGCACGATACCTCTAGCCCTAGGAAGAATCAAAAGAGCTAAACCTGAGAGACGCAAGTCCTTTTATAAAGACAATAGCAAGCACTATAAGCAGAGCTGCATAGGAATAGGCAGAAGGGACAATACCTGCTTGGAAGGAAAGCTGCAGCGGAATAGGCAGAGGGAACGATACCTGCCTGGAAGAAGGGTTTCAGAGGAAAAGGCAGAGGGGACGATACCTGCCTGGAAGAAGGGTTTCAGAGGAATAGGCAGAGGGGACGATACCTGCCTGGAAGTAGAGCTGCAGCCTGGTCGGGTGGAAAAGCTACAGAGAGACCCCAGTCAAGCCTCAGCAACTGGGGTTGAAGCACTCCAGGTCCCCTCCCCAACAGCTAGGAAGCGGATTGGGCAGAGGTGCTCGGTCGGAGTACATGAGCTCTGTCACAATCATCAATCTTGGTGATTTTAGCCAATCGTCGCTCTGTACCTGTTATGAGAGCCTGAGTGACATCACAGAAAGGGGGTGGGGCATGAGGTGGCTGGGGAACTATCTGTCTGTATTCAAATACAATGACTTCTGCTGAAGGTGGTATCTCGCCTCTAGTTAAGCTTGGTAATAAAGACATGTTGAAACCAGTTCACCAAGTTATATGCATTTCATGATAGTGCCAATCAGCATCTTCTCATAGAGATGCATTGAAACAATTGCTGCACACAGTGCAGCACTGAGACAGGAAGCACCTCTAGCGGCCGTCTGAGTGACTGCAATTAAAGGTGTTTCTAGGCAGTAATGTAAACATTGCCTTTTCTCTGAAAAGGCAGCATTTACAACGCTCAGTAAGCAGGACAGGCTATAGACACCGGAGCCACTTCATTAAGCTGTACACTATACATTCAGCTGTAGTTGTTTTGGTAGCTATAGTGTCCCTTTAGTTAATAACTTTCAAATTAATCTTAAACTAATATTAACAACCTGGCAGCTAAATTGTTATCATCTTTCCATGCCCATTGACAAAAAGGCTATGGCCATACCATATAGCAGGATTTAAGGGGCACTTGTAAGCTGAAGTAGGAAGATCAGCCCACAAAAAATTCTGCCCAATATAATCTTCTAATGCAGCACGCACACCTAAGGCTAATGTTAGCCAATCTATTTATCCATCCCTGACGGGGCTCATGAAAATCTGGTAAAAACCACCACAGACTGCCTGTGACAGCACTTTCCAAGAAAGAGTATAACTTGCAGGTGGCTAATCGTATATAAATTGAGGCCGGTCAAAGATGCTTGAGATTTGTTGTAAGAGCGTCTACCGTCTGGAAAAGGAGGAGCGGGTATTCTCTTTATTTAGTTGCTTAACATCTTTGTGTACCCTGTCCGTGAGTTCTCACACTAAAACTAAAATCTTGTTAATTTTGTTTATTTACAGTTTGTTACAGTTAATTATAATATTTGTTTATAGATTCCCTTCCTTGGAATTACATTATCTATTATCTATATAATTCATATACCTTTATCAGTTGTAATTTTATTTTGAGATTGTCCTTCAAGGATACCTAAAAACACAATTATGGAAATGCATAGAATCTCCATTCCTCATGTATTATGGTTAAATATCCTGTTCATAGGTATTTGCATTCGTTGGCACTGCAGATTCCCAGAGTGAAAGCAGCATGTAGAAATGACTGTAAGTGGGCATAATATCCACATACATAACCATAGTTACCTAGCTGAAACCAGTAACTAAATATCACCTGTACCTTCCCTCACTTCTCCTCCCTCCCCATATAGTTCATTGCGAGCCAGGAAGACGGGCTTTTACAGGTACTCTGAGCTAAGCATTGCTGGAGTGGAGGATTTGTCGGACTCTTGCTTGGCGATTAACATTGAGAAATGCTGATGCAAACACAGTCACAACATTAACCATTTTTTTTTTTTTTAACTGTGAACCTTTATTTAGTCTTTAAACGCAATTTAGTTATCTTTTTATCTTTTTGTTTTTGAAGCACTGGATCTCAAATCTTTATTCCACCCTACAAAGACAGGCCAATACACTGCCACCCAGTGTCTTTGGATGGTGGGGGAGGCCTTGGAGTTACCTTAATGTCTATCCAGTGGTGGAAAATTTGTGATCTGACTCATCACTGGGCAACAGCATGCAAATTTCAGCATACGAGATTTCCTCACTGTGGTCAAAACCCCACAACTCCTTCACAATATCCATCCCATGACATCAGATCAATGTTGACATTGCCACAACACAAAAGTTCTTTTTTTCACATATAGTGGGGCTGCCTGCTGATTCAGCCCTTCTGGACGACAATTTACACCATCATTAAAAAAATGTACAGATAATCCACCCCTATGCCATCCGGCATTTGAACCTCTACTTACAAGAAATCGATGACAACCAGCATATTGAATGTGGCAAATGGACTAATACTGCAAACTGACTGTCCCACTGGGTGTGGTTTCAGAGCATGGAGGAACTGCGCTCTGTAGAGGACCTAATTTTTGGATCCTTGGGACACAGCCAAACGTACCTAAAGATTTGGATTCAGTGGATGGTATCTATGGAGTTGACTTCCAAACACTGCTACAGTGATAGCTTCTTCCTGCGCAAAAACCCAGGGTCCGCTCCACTAACAACTTGGGAAGAGGTCTTGTGGATTGAAGGTGATGAGGGAAGAGGCATAACTAGAAACCACAGGGCCCGGCCCCCCCAGACACACATACAGATAAACAGACATACACACTAACATACATGTAGAGCTACACAATATAACACATGCTGATACACGGACACACAGAATTACACACATTCAGATACACAGAATGAGACTTCTACAGATATAAACAGTGACACACATACAGATACACAGACACACACTGACACACGTGGGTACACAGGCACACATACAGACAGATACACACACAGACATACATGCGGATACACATACAGACAGATACACATATAGACACCCATGTAGATACACAGACACATATAATAACAAACATTCAGATACACAAAATGACACTCTTACATATACAAACATTAACACACACATACATAGGGGCACACACTGACACACATGCTTATACACATGCAAACAGATACACATACAGACAGATGTGCAGAAAAACAGATACACATACATACACACAGACACCCATACAGACAAACAAATACACATACAGACATACATGCAGACAAACAGATACACATACAGACATACATGCAGGCATACACACAGACAAATACACATACAGACCCACATGCAGACATACAGACACACATGCAGACACACACACACATACAGACAGATATACAGACAGATACACATACAGGCACACAGATACAGCCCACACACACGTGCAAACTGTAAAACATTTTTATCACCCTCCTGTTTCTTACCTCTTAGGTGCAGGAGGGTGACTTACCTGGGGTTAGTGGCTGATGGGAGTCAGAATTCCCACTCTGACTCCCTCCTCTTCTTCCCCGGCGCTCTCCTTTTGTGCGGCTCTGTTAACTGGAAGGAAGTGACGGCTTCCTCCCAGCTCTGACATCATCCATGGTGCTCGGTCGCTCTCTAAAAGCACCGCAACTCTGACCGGGCCCCAGGAAATACATTGCCATTGGGTGGCCCCAAGAACATGGGCAACCTGACGGGCCCCTTCTATGCGGCCCTGGCGGTCTGCGCGGCCGGGGCCACACCACAATGATAGAAGGCACCCCTGGCACAGGGTGGCCGGGCCCCCTGAAGTGATGAGCCTGGTCGTAGCTGTGACCCCTGCGGCCGTGGTAGTTCGGCCACTGGATGGGGGACATTTTTGGTGTACAATGTTAATTTGTTTCAATATTGCCAGGGTGGTTGTTACCAGTGTAATAGCCCTCCCCCCCCCCTTTTTTTGTTTCTTAGTAACCAATTAAGAAAATAAAATTAGAACAGGAACTTAATTAAACTGAATTAACAATTACATTGAGTTATTATTGTATGACTGCTTGTAACACCTTGAATAATTAAGAGGAGAGGAATATAGATTCAGGAAGCACAACATTGAACTTGACTGTATATTTGTCATTGTGCATAATAGCCTTCTTTGACTATTGAATGTAGGCAAATTATCTTGCTGTAATGTGGCCACTAAGACATTTTTGATTTACAAAAAGAAAAAAAACAACAACAATTAAAAGCAGAGAAGAATGTATACGACCTGTAAAATAATTTCAGGTAAATGCACACCCCCATAGCCAGATTCACACCTTTGCTCAAGGGAGTAATTTAATAAACTGGAGCATGTCCTAACAAACCATTCCAAGGAACGAGCGTGTCTTCAGATTGTGCAAGAGGAAATACTTATTGGATGTTTTATTTCACATGTTTGATGAATTTAAATCCAGGCATTGCTGTTGAATAGAACTTTTAGCTATATAGCTGTATTAGACATGATTATTGACGATAGTGAAATGTATAGCTTGGTAGCTGGGTCAATGTTTTTACTGTTTATCAGTTCTGAAGATACTTTAATAACAATTCATCACTTACATGGATTAAAAATGAACATCTGAGGCACTTAGAGGGTTGGACCTAGTTATTGGGGAGTCTCACACCATGCTCGTAAACAGAAAAGGGTGCTAGAAAATAGGATATCTGTATCTGCATCCATCACCTATCTATTGCAACTTGCACTGACAAAAGATAATATAAAACAGAGCCCAATTGTTGAGTCACTGACGGAGTGCTGGGACCATCAGAGAGCTTTAAAATTATCTGACCCAATAGAGGTGCAGTCCACATGCTCTTCCACCGTACCGCCAGCGATTCCAGGCTAGAATGCCCCCCTAGATGACCACCAGGGATAACACAACCTCCTGCCCATTGGTAAGCAGGAGAAGGGGTACAATCAGTCACAACACACACAAAACTCTAAGGCAAAGGAAAGGGTTTTTTTTTTTACTGTAAGAACAATAAGGATGTGGAATTCTCTGCCTGAAGAAGTGGTTTTATCAGAGTCCATACAGATGTTCAAACAGCTACTAGATGCATACTTGCAAAAACAGAATAGTCAAGGATATAATTGTTCAATGTAGGGTAATAACTGCTTGATCCAAGGATAAATCTGACTGCCATTCTGGGGTCAAGAAGGATTTTTTTTCCTAGCTTGTTGAAAAATTGTGCTTCAAACTGGGTTTTTTGCCTTCTTTTGGATCAACAGCAAAAAACAAATGTGAGGAAGGCTGAACTTGATGGACGCAAGTCTTTTTTCAGCTATGTAACTATGTAAAACTCAACCATAACAGTCAGCCACAGTCAGCCCTCCCACCCCCCCATACACATAGAACACTCAGTTTTCCCACACAAAACAGTCAGCCACCACACACTTTCTCACACACACTACACTTAACCACCACCCACACAAATTATGCTGAACAGTGCTGAGCATATTTGTAGGTGGCCATGCAGAGCCATAACCTCATTATAGGCGGAAAAAATTATACCCATATATCTGATACTTAATCATTTATAACCGTTATGACAGCATGGCCACTCCATATTCTGGGCACTTACTTTATATATTCTCTAAAAGCAGCGCTGTTTTATATATTTATTAAATAAAATGGCTTGTCCATTGTTCATCTAGTTTGATTTGTGATTCGTCCAAATGCCATGTTGAAGTATGATTTGCTGAATGCTTAAAATGCTGATGAATGGACAAATATTAATTCTAACTGTGAGATGGGTGCTGTGAGTTACATGTTTGTGCTATAATGGATTTTGTGCTGTGAGATTAAAGCTTACATTTATTTTTTAGGTTGTTTTTTTTTTTTTTTTTTTTTTTAATCTTTGCTCAAAGTTTCGATTCCCATCCCGGCCCTCAGATAAAATTGAAAGGCTATAAAATACACCTGTAAAACCATTTAAAACACTTTGATAAATCAGGACTAGTTTTGAGATTTTAGAAAATGTTTTTCCCCATAATTTTCTCATTTTTTGATATGAATATTTATACATAGTATTTAACTAATAATCTTGCCATGAAAAGTTGGCAGATTATAAAAAAAAAATGGTAAAGCGAAAATCTAGCTTTATTAAGAAAAAAAATTACAAAACTTTGCTATTTGTTTGAATTTTACGAAGAACGCCACAGACAGGTGTCATAAAACAAAATGGATCTTTAATTTGTGAGTGTGAACAGCAGTACAAAAGATGGAGTGATGGTGAATCGATTAAGGGTATAGAGGACAGTCTTGAGGTAAATTAGCATAAATAGGCAGTCTTACAGCCACTCCCCCGCGGAACATCACCCTCCTATCTTAGCATTTTAGCATCATCCTTACATTGCACAAAGAAAAATATTAAGAAAGCACCATGTACAATATGCATGTACACAATGTACCTAAACCCATCAGCATGTCTTTCAGTTATTTGCCTTGTCCGATTATTACTGAGGCAGAGGCAGATAAGGCCCGTTGAAAATACCACCAAGAGATCATTCATATTACCTCACGTTAATACTGCACAACAGGACGCAATCATCTGATTATGCAATGAAGCAAAGTTTAGGATAACAATATTATTTTCATTTCCAATTAGATTTATTAAATCTTTATCCTTAGCAAACAGGTATTTGTACTGTATCAAGAGAAAATTGTGTAACACGTGTTGGCAACTTTAAGGTTCAGTTAAAAACTTTACACTGGACTGTACAAGATTTTTTTTTTTCCAATAAACTATTTACATTTTCTGACTTTTAAAACATATTCAAAGCAGCAATAGACACTAGTTTTGTTTCTTTTTTTTTTCTGTGTTTTTGTGTTGTTTTTTTTTTTTTTCTAAACGTCCAAATATTTATAAGCCGTTGGCCTAGGTGGGTACCTGCATTGTACATACAATTTCTACAAAATGAAATGAATCCTGCCAGTTTAATCTGCTAGCGGGTGTGGAAGATTGCAGCCCTAGCGTCTTGTGAGCTACACCCTCATAGTTTCTATAAAAAAAAAAAAAAACTAAAAAAAAAAAAAACTGAAGATACGTTAACGACAACAGTCTGGGTTACCCCAACAGCATGAAAAGAAAAAAAAAACTTTACATGTTCTAAGAGCAGCTTGTATGTAGTCCAGCATGTCAGTGAATTGTGCTGATTAAATTAACATAGAGTACAATCTCACAATATACATCACATACATATTACAATGCCATGGGGTGTAGTAACAGCTAGAAGCTTGTCTTAATGCATTTCTCTTATTTTTTTTTTTTTTTGCTTATGACAATACAATAATGTAAAAAACATAAATGCTAAGCATTTTTATATCATTTTGCTAAAAAGATTCCAGGGGATACAAACAATCACTTTTCTTTTTCTTACAAAAGAAAGAAATACAACGGAACATGGATGAAAATGAAGACAGACAGACAATGCACACCAGCTATTCTGCAAAAGTGTAGAAAACACAGTAACATATTTGCACCTTCCCATACAGCATGAGCACTAAGTACCTATCTCACGCTTCTCAGCCAGAGCTTACGTCATAACGCACAAAATTGCTTGGCATCGTCCACATTGCCATGTTCGATTTCTGCATTTGTCACTCAACTTAGAATAAATCTACAGCAATTCAAACATTGTGTACGTCGAAGAGATGATCAGTCAAATTTAACACATTTAAAAAAATGTTACATGTGGGATACTATATAAAAAAAAATCTAGGGTTCAGTATAAAACAAAACATTTAAACAAACTTTACATAACGATGGACTAAAAAGAAAAAAAAGAAGGTTAGTACTGAAATGAAATGTAACAAGTGCTTTTTGTAAACTGAGGTCAGAATATTATTTGATAGTTACCAATGGTCATATTAAGGGCCAGTTTCTGGTTCCAACAGACACTGTCATCAACTGCATTTGACCTCAAACTCTTTATTTCACATTCTAATCAAAATTGTCTTTTAAACCCTCCTGATTTGGAAGTTAAAGAATACATTGCATTGTGAAATGCGTTGGGCCCCTCCCTATGATATAATAATAGAATAATTAACTTGTCACTGATAGGATAGTCAACCCTGTAAGTACCAGAGAGGATATCAACACATTGTATTGTACTAATTACCTCTTCAGAGGTCAAGCTCTTAATTTACCTTTATTTTTTGACATAGAGAAGTAACAAATCCTATACAATGTTAACTATGTGAAATGTTTAGTACCAGTTACTGTCTAAATACAAATATTTTTACAATTCTAAAAAATATATATATATATATTATCTGGTTAAAGTATTCAATGAGGACCATTATCCAACCAGGGTCGTACTTTTATAGTAATAAACGTTTGTAATTGTGTATTCTTTTGTTACATGTGATGCTCAGTGGCGGCAGGGCTAAATTAAAACATGAAGCTATTTTCATTGAAGGGGCATGAAAGCACAGATAATATTTTTAACCACATGTGCAGAATCCCCTACCTCAAATCATTATTTTTCCTAAAATTCTGTCGCTGGCAAGCAATGAATTCTGAGACGCATGACCCCTGCTTAAGACTAGCCTGTCATCCAAAGACTAAGAATGTATCTTACCAAAACCCATAAAATAAATAGCTTTTATTCTTAAATCAAATGTCCTCCCTATATAAATATGCAGTCTTTTTTACAAAGAATAAAATTGTTGTTATAATAAAAAATGACCTGATACAATGGAGAAAGATGTTGCCTATAGATTGTTAGCGGTCTGAAATTGATTTAGGATTGAAATGGAAAGACATCGCAGTAAACCTGTGTGTTTAAAGATCCAGCACAAAACTAGTTCCGATGCAGCTTCCCTTTAATATCCTTTGTTATTCTCTCTATATTCTGTAAGTGCACCACTCTTTTTTATACCTCTACTTTGTGCAGGGGAGAGTCATGGGATAATCTCTGCATGTGACATGCAGTGGGTTAATAATATGCTTGACTGTGATTTCAAATCACTGAACCTCTTTCCACTGCTCTCGTTTGCTTGATATAAACCAGTTAAGCCACCGCTTCAACGTCGCCAAAAGGTTCTATTATTAATACACATTATTGAAACTGTTTGCCTGGGAATTATTATTTGACAAACATCGTGAAGACGCTGATAATGGGTTTCTACACGGGACGTATTCTCCACTTTAATAAGAGATTGTAATACAGAGAATATTGATAAGAAATGTGTATGGGACTGCTGTTCTGTCAAATGGTGATGCCAGTATTGATATTTTCACGTTAAGTAAGCAATATTTTGAATTCACTTAACTAAAAAGTTCAAATTTAAAGAAATGTCTCTAATTTTGATTATCTTTGATCTTTTCATAAATGACAATGCTCCATCAACCACCATAGGTATTTTTATAGGAAGGAAACTACTCCTATCTTCACTTTGCTGTGGGGAACATGGATTTAATACCACTCTTTTTTATACCTCTACTTTGTGCAGGGGAGAGTCATGGAATAATCTCTGCATGTGACATGCAGTGGGTTAAGAATATGCTTGACTGTGATTTCAAATCACATGGATTTAATACCAAGTGGATATTTAATGCGATACCTAGTTTTTCCTCAGCGACTGACCAAAAACTGACCCACCGACAAGAGGTTCAGCAAGCTTGGGTCAATTTATACTGAAAACCACACAATCCGTACATATATAAATAATGCATAAAAAAAAAATTCTATGTCCCAGGTTATATTTACATAAGTTAAAATAAACTCCTAAAATGAGATGTATTGCCCATAGCATACTTTGTAATAAGATCCATTTATAAACGGCAAGTTATTGATTGTCTCCATTTTAATATTAATATTATATTTTATTTCTATTTTAGAGCCAGTGCTGGCTAATAAATAAAGGTTTCAATGCTGCTATGTAATACTATTTAAAAATATTCCTTTTTAAATTTTTTTTAGTTTTCTTGTTTTTTAATCTTGCTTTAGACAGTTTAAGACAGTTGTTAGTCTGCTGGTTAAAGGAAGGGCCATCTTCCAAAAAAGGGTATGGATTGGTCACACAGTGTTAATGCTCAAGCAACCTGCGGAGGGTGCAGTGCATCATCAAATAATCCACTGTCTTGTCCCTGGGCACTCAGGGGTTAATCCGACGCAGACTGTAGCTCAAACAGAGTGTTAAAACCAACATGTATTTTATATAAATAAGTGAAAAAAAAAACAAGACACCAAATCTGGCAAATGTGAGGCAAACCCACACGAGTCTAAACAGACGACTTTTGTTCATGTAGTTTTTTTTTTTGTTTTTTTTTGTACAACAGTTTCACATTAGTCAGAAGTGATAAAAAATACCATTTATATCCAGTGCTTATAACACTTAGGGAAGAAAAACATCTGTGTGTGTTTTTTCTATAGCACAAGCAAAATCAAGTTTCAGATTTAAAAGAACAGTTCTTTGTTCTTTGCCAGCCTGTAAAAAAATGTATTTTTAGTTTTTTTAATTTTATTTAATTTATTATTTTTTTTTTACATTTTTATTTTGTTTTTACTTTTCTGCCATGGTCATAAAAAGGTGAACTGATAATGTAAATGTTTGTCTACGCATAAAATAATTATGTAATACAAAATTCTGGCATTACCACATTTTGCCTAATCCTGCACAGCCCCCAATCCCCTCCCCTAAATAAAAAAATGTTATCGCAACAAAATAGTATTACACTGCTTGCTAAAAGGCGACTGCAAGCCTTTAATAAATATATGAATCCAGATATTCTGTATGCAACCACATGCAAGCAAGTCTGTTATTCCTTAGAAACAAATACGAGTTTCCTGTTTTATCCAAATTTACATTTGCAAAAAATAGCTTGTTCTACTCTCACTGACCAGTTTTTATACACAATGGGTTAATTTCATGTAATCTTGATATTCTTACGGTTGTAGAAAAGTCCAATTAAAATATTTTTGCGACTTTGGTGGGATTTTTGTTTGTTTATGGCTGAATTGAATTTAATTTATTTGTTTTTGTTAAGAGTATATAATTAACCTTTTGTGATAAATGTGTTAAGTAAGCTTGGGAAATGGGTCTTTAGCTATGCCTGACAGTAAATTTTCAAATACTAAAAAAAAATTCTGCATGTTTTCTTTATATTTTTTCTAATCGTAATCAGAGGAGCGGCGGAAATCAAAGTATTGTGTGTTGTTTATTGAATAACTGCTCCCTCACTCGGTGTCTGTCTACCTAGAAATACAGTTGATGCAATTCTAGTGTTATAATAAAAGAATATTGCAGCATCTCGTATTATCCTCATATGAAGCTACAAAACTTTTTAAGAGTTTTTTCGTTACTTGAAAATTTCACTTACATTTTTTCTCCTGAAGGTTTTTTACTTGAAAAACAGTCCAACTCGTCTACAGTCATCATTCCAAAATGCTATAAAATGGGATTAGGTGATACCTTAATACTCTAAATCCGCAGTGAAATCTGTATATATAATTATTATAATATGTATAGCAAGGTCTTATTCTTGGGATCCTATGCTTAAAATAGTTAATCACTTAATTTATAGCTCAAACGAAGATGTGTATGCCATTAATAACCATTCAGCTTACATATACTATCTTCTGATGGTTAGAGCGATGATTATCATATTGTGTTTTAGTGTTGAACTGAAGACTGTTATTACAATCAGGACTATCTACACTGAGTAAAACCCTACATAATGTGACTGCGGGTTTACCAAAATAATTTTATGTTCATCAAAATATTATTGATATTAATAATATCCAGGGAATAAAATCATCTACAAGGGTGTATTTTGGGTCCATAAATTAAAATTTTATAGGAGACAGCAAAAATGCCTAATTGTGTGTGATGCATTTTTCGCTGAGTTATATTTGTAATAAATTGTTTTTGAGAGCATGCTAAGTTGATAATTTAGTGACCTACATAAAATACCTTTTCAGATTTACGGACAGTAAGAGGGTTTCGCTATGATGGGGATGTCACAAGTGAACTGCGGAGAGGATGTAATCCCAAACAGAGACTATAAAAGCCTCTTCATTGTCCACTTTGGTCGTTCACATTTTGTCTTTGCCAGTTTTTGACACTACTATTAGAGTACATTATCTGTGTCACATGTCTAGCGTCTTTGATGAAGTAAAGATGTGATTTTTGGATACTTTAGAATTGTTTTGCAAAGTGAGCAGGTGAGCTTGTTTTTGAAACATCATGAATTAACTCGCCATCAACATAAGGATCGCCATAGGGTCATACCCATTGACACATTGCCCATTTTCCATTTTTGTAAGCAAAATACAAATTGTATCATAGCCCCAAATGCTTGGTCTACAGAATTGGCTCAATTTGCTTACAAAGAAGTGTTAAGGATGGGCAAAACTCTCCATTTTCACGCTTACCTTTACAAAAATTTCACATTTAAGCATGGGATGCTGTAAGGGAACCATATGGCTGAAACACTGACAACAAAAATAATTGTTAAGTAAAATCTAAACAGGAGAAAACTTCCGCTTGCTGCCAAATAATGATTTAAATTATTTTTACCCAAGTGCGGTGTACAAGGATTTCAAGATATAATGGTCCTTGCATCCTGGAATGAGTTTTATCAAATTAAGAACAAAATTGTTAAGACTCAGTACAAGTGTTATTCACCTTAATGGCCGTAACAGCACATTCAACACAAATTTAGAACTGGTGACTGCTCGCTTCCTAAGAGTGAAAGATACAACATAAACCCAACTAAGAAAGCATTAGTTTTGCGTTCTAAAGTTGGTAACCTTGATTAGTTCACTTTTTACAATGATCTGTACTGTGAGTACCATGAAAGGCATATTAAAATCATGCACACTATGCGAGAAAACAACGACTACGGCCAGCACAATCTTCATGTGCCGCCCATGACTTTTCTGGTTCTCTTTTAAGACGTCAACTGCTTAAGCTTATGAATGATGGAATTTGGCACATAAGATAATAAAAAGACAGATTTGTAGAGGAAATGATTTGGGGATGTTACACAGAGTTAGGTATGCAGATGTGTACATGTCTGGATTCACAATATGTAAATTAAAAAAGCGAGAGAAAGAAAATCGCTATCTACCTTCTAAAATGATATAGCATAAAAACACATTCACAACCCATTGGCTGGCACTACGTACCTGAGAGAATGTTTAACCCCTTCTATAAACAGTAACTTAAAAACTCTATTATCAGCATCAAAAAAATGAAAACACACAAAAATGTAAGATTTGTAAGACAGCTATGGGTTTGAGTTTTTTAAGTCCAGATGTATGATCTTTTTATACAGGTCTACACCTGAAATAAAAAAAAGTCCAAGAAAGAAAAAAACCTAGGGGAAGTCAATCCGTCTCACACATCAAGAAATATTTAAGACAGTTCTGCTGATGGACTCGTGAAAGCCACATACGCATGCAGGCTCTTTGAAAACTTGTTTTTTTTTGTTCGTTTTTTTCAAAACTCCATCAACATATCATAGATTCTCCTTTGTTTCCATAAATGTCCAGAAATATTCTTCAGTTGGCACTGACAGCCTCATTGGCTTCATTTTCACTGCTATAGTCTGATTTAGGCTCATCTTCATAGTCATCAAACATCTCCATCTCATCCTCTCCATTCATCAAGTCATTTCCTGCAAGACTCCCACCATCCAGTTTCATTCCGTAAGTGCTCTGTATGACGGGAATACTAGGCTCGGGGCTGGCTGAAGTGCTGGAGCAGTCTGAAGTCATATGCGGTGACGGTGTGGTGGTTGCCATGGAAATAGCACCAGGGTAAACGACTCCAGCTGCCGTACTAATTGGTATCTGAGGCTGTTGCCTATGATGAAAAAAGAAGAGAAGGTTTTACTCCAGTGCTTAGATGTCTTTATAAACCTGTGACCTCTACACTAACTGCTGGAACACATACATATATATTACAATTTATACTGCAGCTCCTAACACATCTTATATCTATCAGCTCACTTAGAAAATGTACTCACTATTAACAATGAGAATTCCACTTAATGAAAGTTCTGCAACTGTGAAAGAATCTTCCAGAAAACCGAAAATATTCTAGCAATTGCTTCTCCGTATCTACAAACCATTCCTAAAATAACTGCTAATGTTTAAAGGACCACTCTAGGCACCCAGACCACTTCAGCTTAATGAAGTGGTCTGGGTGCCAGGTCCAGCTAGGGTTAACCCATTTTTTTATAAACATAGCAGAAACTGCTATGTTTATAAATGGGTTAATCCAGCCCTCAAATCCTCTAGTGGCTGTCTCACTGACAGCCGCTAGAGGCGCTTGCGTGATTCTCACTGTGAAAATCACAGTGAGAGCACGCAAGCGTCCATAGGAAAGCATTGATAATGCTTTCCTATAAGACCGGCTGAATGCGCGCGCAGCTCTTGCCGCGCGTGCGCATTCAGCCGAATGGGAGGATCGGAGGAGGATCGGAGGAGAAGAGCTCCCCGCCCGGCGCTGGAGAAAGGTAAGTTTTAACCCCTTTCCTCTCCCCAGAGCCCGGCGGGAGGGGAACCCTGAGGGTGGGGGCACTCTCCGGGCACTATAGTGCCAGGAAAACGAGTATGTTTTCCTGGCACTATAGTGGTCCTTTAAGTGTTGCAGTCTTGTTCCTGTATTGTATTTGTTTGCCTCTTTGGACATAATTAAAATTTATAGAAACCACGGGGGGCTGCTAAAACACTTTCTAAATACATAAATAGATTAAGTTCTTTGACAGGTAAATTTCTATTAGACACGAGAACATGTGTCGAGGCCAATAAAATCATAAAGCCACAGTTTTCATTACTAAACATTTTATTCAAAACAACGGAGTGGCTGAATATGAACCATTTTGGATTAATATTATTTCTTGAACTGTAATCCTATTTTCATGATATGATCTAAATAAGAGGAAGTAGTCCGTATTATCCCCCTGACATACATAGCGCACTAAATATGCCCGTAATCTCCCTAAGCTCTTAAATGTTGTAATTAGTGTTTCAATCATATTTCTAATTGACTTAAGTCAATTTTATTGTTTTTTTCAAGGATCGTTAACAATTCAGCTGTAACTAATCTGAAAGGAAACACGAATTTCATCAAAGATGTCTGACCGTGGCAGACACTGTAAATCTGTCACATAAAAATGCATCGCTGGTTATAATTTTTTTTTCAGCCTGTCAAAATGGAGTTTCAGAGAGGAATCACTTCCCCTGGGATGTGAGTAACACTTCTGGATAGACAAAACACAAAGGAGGCAATTCACCCATTCAAATTAGAACGACGGCAAACTGCAAAGTGAAGTATTCAGAAACAATGAAAATGAGATGATTGTCACATTGCTTACATTAAACAGACACTGTATGCACTAGAACCATTTCATCCCATTGAAGGGGTTATAGTGTCCAGTGTCCCTTTGCCCTGTCCCTTTTTTCAGTGTTTAATCATTTCATCTCATTGAAGTGATTATAGTGTCTAGAGACCCCTGGTGCTGTCTTTCCATTCAGTGTCAAACCATTCTTGAACAGTTTGACACTAAATGAGCCTATAGCTCCACCCCACTGGAGGTGTGGCTAAGGCAGAGATTGCACACTTCCTTCTAGCCATACTGATTCATACCAGCAATGGGCACTGTGATTGGCTGAATTCGGTCAGCTGAGACTTTCAGCCGTCCAGTGCTGCTCAAGATAATGCTTCATCATTAGTCGAAAACTACACAGAGGGGATTAGCTGCTGGGGGCTCATATTCAGCAAAATAGTTTCACCCTGAATGGCGCTATAATCAGCAATAAAGCAGATGAAGCGTTTACACTGACTATTATTTTTCCCATCACGGTTTTCTGTTTTGTTAATTTGATTTCATTACATGCAAATCTACAGATGTTGTGAGATGTTGAGGGTTGGATTTTATTACCCGGATTACATGTTATCATAACTTTTTATCTCCAACTTTGGATAAAATCCATATCTCTAACAGCAGAGATTCAATGGACGCCGTGTGTCTATTTAGAGTGAGTGAAGTCCTCGGAATTGAGTTTACGATTAAAACACCAGAAATATAAGAATGTCTGTAACACTATTCACAAACATTCCACATGACTCACAAATTGAACTATATATTCCCTTACTGAACACAGGGTAAGTTGAATTATTCACTTACTGTACACAGGGTAAGTCCATATATTTACTTGCCGTACACAGGGTAAGTCTATTGGGGGAAGGGTTCCATTATTTACTTACCCCACTGTGAAGAATTGTCTCATTTCTTGTCTCCGAGACCTCATGAGCTGTTTGTATTCCCCGATACGAAGCTTCTTCCCATCGACAATGCAGGTACGTTTGGGTCGAGGCTTGTACTTGTAGTTGGGATATTTCTCTAAGTGGATCTTGCTAAGTCGAGCTTGTTCTTCATAGTATGGTTGTTTTTCTTGGTTGGACATTGATTTCCAGCGAGAGCCTATTACAAAAAAATCAGAGATATAATGAGTTTCGAAACTTGTTTGACACGAAACAGGAGTACAGCCCCATGCTCTGAAAAATAGTGAACACCAGCAATAGGTAGTGAACACCATAAATATGCGATAATGATTAGAGAACAACAGCAATGATGAAAAACTTTATTATACAGGTCAAGCTTTTAGAGTCTCTCCTTTTCAGACACTCTGAACACCAGCTCATAAAGGAGATGTCAGAGTATTTGTAAAGCGGGGCTAAGTTCCAAAAATGGTGCAATCGGTATGAAAACAATGGATATTCCTGCTGTCTTCTCCACATCTAGAACTTTGCTGCATAGTCAGATTAATTATCTTCCATCAATACTTTTATATAAACTTGATACATTTTGGGATATGAAGGAAATATTTGGTGCGGTCAGCAAAGGTAATAAGAGGTAAAATAATTCCGCTACCACTCGAAAAATAGATAAAGTGTCTTGGTGCTGGTTGGTGAATTCAGAGCTCTCTACACCTGGTCCAGTGACTGACAGACCATTAACATGTATTATCCACAGTAACCAACAAGGATCTGGTCTGGAATAAAGTCCTGGACTTTAACTAATCCTGAATCATGTTATCTCGACCTTAGCTGTGCGTTAATCATCTTGAGGCTTCTACGTTTAACAAATAGACAGAGATGTACAGAAGCATATACATGTGAAGCTGACGCATCTGAACATCTGTTTCACAAAGAAAGACTGTCAGCAGAAGCTAATCCGACCTTTCTCAGTGAGCCACTTGTGTAGCTTTCTGTATTGTATTACTCGGGTTACAGAAACAAATAGGATTGCAGGCGGCACAAACTTCTTTTGTTTTTCAATTGAATAGTGACAAAACCAAGGCTAGACAAACAGCTATTTCTTTTCTCCCCAGCAGCATTCTTTATCTATCAGGGAAAGGTCTAAATATGAATGGATGTTTACTGGCAATACCAATTGTTATTAAATCTTTATTGATCTCAAATCAATAGGCCCATGCGGAACACGATACGCTCCTCTGTTGGGAATATATATGTTTAAAACAATGATATTATCTTGGTTGCGATATACATTGCGTTTCTTTACAATATACAAGGCTGCAGTGCATAAACAATTCTGAAGTTTTGCATAAATATTTCTTGATGGAATTAATTGTAAATTTATTAAACATTTTTCTTAACTTTGACAAAAGGTTATTTTTTTTTATAAATTACAGAAAATATGTAGAAAATGATTTAATGTGTCAAAAGATCCTAAAACATGTCAGAACAATATGATGTGTTAAAGAACCACTCCAGGCACCATAACCACTCAATTTTCCCAACAATTAGTAGTGAAAGAGAGCAACAGTGCCTGCTGGACCCCAGGTAAGACGTCAAACCATTTTTTGACAATTCATAATGGGGGCGTTAGGGCAATCCAGAGATCATAAGTGCTATAGCATGGTTATAGTCCTTAGAGTTGTTGTTTTAATTATTATATTTGTGACAGCACAGTATTAAAAAAAAAAAAAAATTATATTGAAATAATATTTGGAGGTATACTTTACTTAACATCAATGGTAATGTAATGGCTGCACTAAAAGTCAAAATGTATCCTAGAGGGATCTCCCTCTTTTCAAGAAATGATAACCCATGAAAAACCCACAAAACAATACTATTAAAGTATCAAGATAAAATATTTGTGAAGAACAATCCATGTTTAAATGGCCGTTTCCTGTTAGTTCCCCCAGTAAAAGCCATTTTGGTGTTTAAGGAATAAGACAGCAGGGCTAAGTAAAAAACGTACTTGCCACTGCTGCACTTCTGCGTTGCTGTATCTCCTGCTTCCCATAATGCCTTGGGTATGCATGTGCACACGTGAGCATCTAATATTTGTGCCGTGCGTATGGCATTGCGAGAGTTAACTCATTTACATACTTGGCCTGCAAAGGATGTTTGTTAAAAAATAACCACAGAAGACTTCAGTATAATTTTATTTTTACTAATATTATTTGGCTACTTGGGTGTGCCAGCTCCTGTTTAACACTGCTTGCCTTAAAACAGCTAGTGACATGAGTCCAGAGCATGGGAGAAACCTTCTGGTTCCGTGGGGATGATTGGTTATCAAATTAAACATTTTCTTAGCAACACCATCTTGGAAAGGGAAGAAAATGTACATGATGGATAGAAAAATAATCATCTTAGCTTGTCGTAGAAATATTTACATGATCAACCAATTTATCCAAAACTAAAAAATGTCTTAGGTCAAGGTTAGAAAGCAAGTCGGGGATGTATACTTTCTTTACTTTGTGTTCTTAAAAATTTGAATCAGAATACTGATTTCTGTTAAATGTAATAATGGTCGGCAGGCTTTAAATCTCCTGGCACATACCTACACAGAAACACGTCAAGCCAATTTTGTTTTGTGTCAATAACACGTGTCAAACTTGCTAATTTTGCTTTGAACATATCACCCGAATAATGGAGCCAGGCTCATTAACCCTGACTCGTGGATTTATTTAATATGGGCATAGGGAAAATGTTTCTGGGGATTACTGGTTAGATCATGTGTCTCTGTTCATTTCTCAGACCTCACTATATTTATGGTAGTTGTAAAACTAATTCGTCCATTTTTTATTTAATATTTCTTTCACAAGAAAATTGTACCTGCTGCCATCAGTGACATGTTTATCTTGGTTTCTCAAGAGCAAACACCAAGCAAGAATGTCTGAATAAAGTTGGGAGAACAAGGATATACCATTGTGTATCTCAATAAATCTACTGATGTTTATAAAATAGCAATTCATTATAAATTATCTTTATCTGTAGACAAGCAAAGACAGCCAATTACTTCTCCCCTTAGATGGCTGGTTGGTTGTGTGATTCGATGCAGGGGAAGACAGTCATTTAAGACAGGATGGTGATTAGTTCGTGTTTAGCCCCACATATCCTTAAACTCAGTTCCTTGAACATAAAATGATGGAAACAAATATTTCTTAATTAAGTATAGGAACACTTCAGTGATAAGAATACAAATCTATAGTGTCCCTATCTTAAGTAAAGCCCACCGTTTGACCAACTATTAATAAAGTCAAAATTTTACATACCCTTTTCCAGCACCAAGGTTCCCTTGACCCCGCTCACCTCCCTGTCTCTCGCAACGTCATTGAGAAGTTATGGCCTCCTCCGCAATGGTCCATTCTAATGCACCTCATAGAGGTGCATTGGGGACTTGACGCGCATGCACAGCGAGCACCACACGTGCATTCAAGCTTCCATGTGAGAAAGCATTGTATTCACTGCTCCATTGAGATGAAGTGGTCTGGATGACTTTAGTGCCTCTTTTGTAGGGTAGAAAACCAAATACACATAGTGTAGGTCTAAAGTCATTGAAAACATTTTGAAATTGTAAAAGTTGTAGACATGACAAAGTCCCTCCTTAACCCTCTTTTAAAATAAGGAATACAAGGTGTTAGACAAAAATCTTTTTCAAACTATTGTGTGATCTCTAATTATTGAAGAAGGTGCATCATCTAAAGTATCATTCTCCTTTGCACTTAGTGATTCATTGCAAAACGCTTGATTATCTAAATAACTTCTGGGATTCTTGAGATTGTTTATGCATTGCTGAGGTTGCAAAATTAAAAGGGAACTAGGTAGATCTACTGAAATAAAAATGATAAAAAACAGTTATTTAGTTCTATTGTAGGTAAGTTCGGTATTCTATTCAATCTTTAGCAAATTGAGTAATTTGTAGTGTAATTTAATAGCTGTATTTTTCACACATGTTGTGGCAGTGACCTTTGTGCACAGGGTAAGGATTAATGTAGAGTTTATACTAATCTACACCTCATCAATGCCCCTATGTCTTCTTGATACATGTGCGATACAGAACCTAAACATTAGGATATAACCTGAAGAATGTGATTGGAGACCATTCACACTATTCTGTACAGAAGGAAAATCTCTGTGTGTTGAGCTCCATTATGGGTATTTAGGATATAGCACCCAGACCCTCGTTAATCCGCACCCCATGACTTGATGAAACATTTACTGGCATGTGAGTGAACAATTAGCTGCACATGGTTTACACAGAGGGACACTATTTTAAGAGGAATCCTGACAAATACACAACGCCTTTTGTAAAAGCAAGACGTTGGCTCACTAGAGGCAATACTGAATCACAAATATTAGAAATTAAGACATTATAAATAATGGCTGTACTTAACACATTATTAAAGGTAATTACGTCCTATTTCCTTTTTCATATAATTCCATTAAAATACGACATATCCAACGTGTTACATGCCCACCCAAAATTGTCTTCACAAATCAACTTCTCATGCAGCTTCTCCGAGCCGTTTCCTTATCAGTTTTATAGTACAGTAAATCTATAATATTCGTTATCAGTCTGTCCAATACCCGACGATCGCCAAAATCGGGGAGGATCTATGACAGCAGCCGATCACTGACTGTTTTACTTTCAGAGTTTGCAGACTTCATAACTTGGATTTATTAGTTAACATTACACATACTTGGCATCTCAACCCACAGTTACACAGCGAAGAAATGCTATTTTAAGCATTAAAATGCCTACATTTTACATATGTAGCACTCAATTAAAATAACTTTGGCATATTTTGGCAAATCTACTAATCCTTTCATTATGGCCATATTACTCCATTCTGTCTAAATATATTAAATATTATGAATTTCACAAAGTAGTTAACATTTAGAAATGAAGCCATTTGCCGTTCTGCTGAGCGCTTGGAGTGAGTAACGTGTGTGAGGCTGGATGGTTTGACATGCCTGGATAATAAACAAAAAGAACAAACTGAAATGCACTGCACATCTAGTTTGCTTTAATGAATTTCTTGAACACTTAGGGACAGGAAACGGGATTAGCCAAAACGAGAAAAGCAGTATTAGCGTCCAAATTTGTCTCATGTAATCTAAACTGTGGGCTTTACAGAGCAAACAAACCTTTCATTTATGTGACAATAAAGAGAGATCCACAGGCATCACAGTGCAGCGTACAAAAATTAGTGGTTATTTAGTCAAATGGACATAGAAAAAGATACAACGTTTTGGCCCTGAGGCCTTAATCATGTATGACAGGTTGAAGACTATGTCGTATCTGAGTTCACCTCCCAGCCAGCCTACATTCTGACGAGTCCAAGATGGCTAAACTAAGCATATGCTGTTCTCCCACTCTAACCTGGGTTTATGGAGTCATGTAGTGACAGCTTCTAGATCTTATCCTAAATTATAATTTCTTGACAATCAATCCCAATGTTCTACTTATCGTGGTCACTGGCAATCTCTCTCCATTAGGCCCTATTTGCTAAAATTGAGATTTTGTCATTTTTCTTCTAATGATACCACCACCAAGTTGTTTCTTTACTAAGTGGTAATGTAGGACAAAAATGACTAAGGAACTACAAATTTTAGGCCAAGTTAAACGCCTCTAATTTGCATTTTGGAGCTCTTGAACACATTCACTAAAACCTGAAGGGGTTGGTCAGCTCTACAAAATGAAGGTACAGCAAGATTTTGTCTTGTGTCTAGTTCTGGCTTGTCCACTTTAATAAAGAATAATTTAGAGTAGATTGCATGCTCATTGGGAAGTGTTCAAGGAGCACAATATCTAATGAGCATTTGCAGTCTTTAGCTGTACAGCTCTGGACCAAGCACCTTCCATTGTCAATATCTCAGATTCCCAGCATAAAGTAGCATTCTTCCAGAAATATTTCATTAAAATTAACCGGAGCCCATCACTATTGGGTATAATCACCTGTAATTCAATAACTTGTCCTTGTGTAAGTAATGAGTATTTACAGCACTCTTGCCTTTTATAAACGCATATTGACAGGCGATCATTATGCTTTCACAGACCTAAAACATTCTACTACGAAACCCACCAACAATTACAGAAATCTTCAACTGAGTTCTGCATATATGTTGCTATTTACATAAATTAGTTTGTTCTGTGAAAGGAAATATGCTAAAATGCCATATTTGAGATGCATCTCATTCAGCAGATAGATATGATTAATGATACTGTCACACTGAAGATTTCTTTATCCTCCACCTTTGGGAGGTGTCAACGTGTAAGCCATAATTACGGTCCTTTTGTAATCACTGTGACTATTGAAACATTAATGAAAATTAAATAATATACCTGGAGACTGAATTTGGATCAATGCAGATAATCACTATCAAATTACTGCACCTCGCTTTCACATCCTGTCAGGTGTCGAGGGCCGTAACAGGTGTAATAGAAATTAAGAATTTAAACTTTGGAGGTATAGAAAGGGGAAGGGGACAAAGGAAAAACTTTATAGAACGCACTGCTCAGGAGTATGACTCTCAAAAGGCAAATTATTATTTTGGGGTACAGTTTACTAAAGTGCTGTCAGTCAGGGTCAAGCGTTGGTTACTGGGTTTAACTATGATCCATTTAATTTGGAAAATAATTCAAATGATGCACACTGAATAGATGGTTTATTATCTAATTGCAATCCTAGCTCAGGTTTTATGTGGACAGTTACCTGGGGCCTAACAAATGTGATGAGACTGTCTTTCCAGAATGGACCAAGTGAAACTCCCATGGAAAATAGCATGTACTGCGTTCTTGAAATGGTTCTTAAAAACAACTGAGGTAATTGGTATTGTCACAAGTCCATGCAAAGTACACACCTACCTTTGCAAAACATAAAGACCGCAATTTAACCAGATTTTCAGATAATTCAATACTTTAAGAAAAAATTCCAAGTGATTTATCTACAGACGTCACCATAAAAGTCTATGGGAATTTTGTAGATAAATCCTTAGGAAGATTTTCTTATTGCATGGAATCATTTGGAAATCTTATTAAACTGGGTTGTAAGTGTTCAAACTACACTCACCATCCTCACCCTATGTGATCGATACATTGACGACATAGAGAACAAGCCCTTTGGCTAGAATCATTAATACAAGTCAGGTGTCCCTAAAAGCAGGACACCAGGGAAGTAAGGCGGGATGGCGGAACTGTCCCACCGAATTCGGGATGCTTGGGAGGCATGAGGGATGTGGAGATGTGACATTAAAGGAAGGGATATGTCACTTTTCTGGAACCTGGTAACATCCCTGTTACAAATGGTATATATTTCATTTCCACTTAACAGACGCAAATATCACTAAAAAGCCAAACTACAAAATGTGAATGTTTTGTAAATCACTATAAAGCTGTTCATTTCACAACAATAAAAGGAATGGCTGAGTATACGAGGATTCAATGTAATCGTTTGTTTAGTGATAAAACATGGAATCCAGGACTTTTTTAATGTTTTAAATTTGTATACAGTCTGTGTCATAAACCATCAAGGAAACTCAGAAAGTAATAATAGGAGTCTCTGGGAGATTACTTGATATATTTAAAGGGACACTATAGTCACCCAGACCACTTCAGCTCAATGAAGTGGTCTGGGTGCCAGGTCTCTCTAGGGTTAACCCTGCCTGATGTAAACATAGAAGTTTCAGAGAAACTACTATGTTTACATTTGGGGTTAAGCCAGCCTCTAGTGGATGTCTTCCAGACAGCCACTAGAGGCGCATCTGCGACGCTGGAGGCATTTAATGCCTCCATCACGCAGAGCGTCCAAAGGAAAGTATTGAAAAATGCTTTCCTATGGACACTTTGAATGCGCGCGTGGCACTGCTGCGCATGCGCATTCCGCTCCGCTGACGTCAGACGGGGGAGCTGACCTCGGCGGGGGAGGAGAGGTAAGGGTGCCCGGCGCTGGAATAAGGTAAGCTGCTGAATGGGTTTTATCCCCTTCAGCGACACGGGAGGGGGACCCTGAGGGTGGGGGCACCCTCAGAGTACTATAGTGTCAGGAAAACCGATTTGTTTTCCTGACACTACAGTTATCCTTTAACGGAAATGAAATTTCAGAACTACAATAACCATAGTTTGAATTCTATTGATTAAATATGTACGGTCTCTGGACATCACACGTTCTGTCTGGTAAGTAACTAATAATTAGCTAAATGCAACATTTTGCTTTTTACACATAAGACATATATACTAACTGAATCCGCAGGGTAGCAGCTCAGCACAGAAGCTCCCAGCAGCACACTGCAGATCAGTTTATATATCCTTCATACACTTAAGGATTTTCTGTGGAGTAAGTTAATATCATTTAGCGCTACACACCTTCACTATTGCATACTGGTTATGTAAATTAGTGTATGTTTTCACATGTAATCACGATAGGATTGGAGAGTTCCTATTTTTTGTGTGAGAGCTGCTACATTATAAAAGCACTTGTTATAATTTATTTTAAGCGCCTGACAACACAGGACACTTTGCTATATATATACTAACATAATTTGCTAGAGTGCAAAATAATATTCTAAATAATTAATGATTGTATGTGTTAATGTTAGTAATAGATGTGACATTTTGATTTATCATTTGCCCCAAGTAAATGCTGCCCACATGGAAGAGTTGGTTAAAAAGAAAATATCTCTCCGGGCGTTGTTTTGGCCGTTGTCCTATAACACAATATGTTGCGAGGTTTCTTACCTAGGATTTTGCTAATATTGGAGTTATGCATGTCTGGGAAAGCCTGGAGAATTTTCCTGCGTTCATCCTTTGCCCAAACCATGAAAGCATTCATTGGTCGCTTGATGTGAGGCTCGCTGCTACTTCTTCCACGTGCGTCTCGGTAGACCCGCGCTTCAACTACCGTGGTGCCTCCTGTAGACCAACAATAAAACTTGTGTAAGGGAATTAAGGCTTTACTCTTGTGACGTGAGTGTAATACAAAAAAAGTGAAATCAACATTTAAAATTTTTACAAATATTTTACAAAAACGTAAAATAGAAATTTGCCCAATCAGTCAGCTTAAAATGTAACATTTATTTTCTCTTTGTTGCCACTGTGAATAAGGGGAAATAAGGAAATAACCTCAGAGCTAAAAAATGGGTGCACATTTATACACAATGAACCCCTCGTAGTATGCAGACGATACAATGGACAATTTATCATTTAGAAGGGTAAAACATTTGACTTGTCCAGGGTGAAAAAATATATATTGTTTTGGTGAATTAGGTTTCGCCATGTGGCGTTTCAGTCTGGACAAATTTCATCCATGCCATAATTTTGGGAAAAATCTTTCGGATTAACAAATTATCACGAAACAAATTAAATGGCTTGTCCATTGCCTGATTGGTTTATTTCCATATAGTGTTTCGGAGTTGAGGAATCTAGAAGAATCGCTGATCATCCAAAATTTGAACGAATCGTACTTGGTTTGAAACTGAATGCAAGCATCCAAAAAGTAACATCTATACATTTTTAGGTTATAGTGTATTGGTGTGTAGATCTCTAGTTTTTTATCCTTGACTATATGCCCAGCAGAGGATCATGGTTGCTTACGTTCAGCCTACGTTCTACCTTTACACATATGCTAGGTGTATAGATTAATGAGTGTTTAAGAATATGGAATTATATTTATGAACTATCTAGCATTAATTAATTGTATTGTTATAATACACTGAAAACTCCCAAATTGCTCACTATTTTGTAGATCTCTCCTGATGTATCTCAAAAAACTTGTTCTGGATTGGAAGTCTTTGCAGTTTCGTGAGTAATCAACATTTTAATCACTGTCAAGAATGATCTGACTGCCAGCTTTGCACAATTTCTTTTAATATTTGCAAAGTTATTTATGGTTCATATGGGAAAAGCCACCGATACATGCAAAATGAATCAAGTACCTTTTTGTTGCTCTGCCTACAGTACATTAATTTCATGTAAAATGCATTCAGCTTAGCCGATGGATTGATTTCACTTTATATTACAGTGACAGCTATGTTTATTGTGCAGTGAAAAAAAAATGCAGCTTGCTCCCAGTCTGTCGAGATCCATCAAGACTGCGGGACCACTCCACGGCACGGGTTATACATGGAGCAAACTAATTTGTTGTCTCTTTTGTCCAGGTTTATAAAGTTCATTGAAATTGTTTAACAGACACAGCCATTTAATTGTTTATCCACCTGTGAAAGATGATATCTCTCCCATCACTGTGTTTAAAGAATCTCAAAAACATTGGCAGAAAAGGACAACAAAGATCCATGGAAATAATATAAAAATGTCTTATTTTTATTTGTTGCATTCCTTACTGTACAGTTATAACTAGTACAGTCGTCACTATATTATATTTATACATTTCCAGGTTAGGATTGTTATCAAAAAATGGTGCAGCTGATAAAACCCAGCGGGTATCCATACAGGTTGGTGTACCCTGCAGCATTAATGGGGTGAACGCACATTGCACCCAGTAACAGCTATAATGTGGGATTTATTATAACAGTCAATAAACTAGATTTTTTACATGAGAAGACAAGTTTCTTACATTTATTTTCCCAATCTAATGGGGTTACTGTCTTCTCAGTTAACGCTGAGGTTATTTTTTCACAAGTTATGATAATGCTTTGTTTCTTTGAATTGATTTTTTTCGGGAGTATTTTGCTTCGGTTTTTAATTTTTACTTTTGAACGTAGAATATTTAGATTTAACACCTTGCTTAACTGGATTGTAAAAAATAAGACTCCCTGCAGTTTGAGTTTAGTAACTCTTTTTCCGTCATTTTATATCCTGTGTTTTGATTCAGGGATACTTGCCGAGGTTCTACGTTTTTCTCTCTTTCCCTTGTTTTTTGAAAGCAGGCCTGATGGAGGCAGCTTCGTCAAACGTACAAAATGTTTGGAGAATTCCACCATATGTGAATGAACAAAGAGGGCTAGAAAGCTTTCTGCGGTAAACACTAATGTTTTTCATCTGAGTTTTTAAAAGACTTAATGACTTTGCGGTGAGATGATACATGTGGCTCGTGGCTTTGCAAAATGCAGGAAATTCTACCCAGTTAAAGTCTACTTATATTTTCCCCCATATTATAGTTTCAGTGTTGTAGTGCAAGTTTACTCTTTTTTTTTACTAAATTGCATATATTTTGGATATCAAAAATTAGAGTTCTTTTTTTTTTTATTCTTTTTATCTTGATGAAAAATGAATAACTGTGCTTTTTCTTTTTTTTTTCAGCATAAAACTGAATATCCTATTTTTACTCTGTCTTGGAAAATATTCCAGTCTTTTTTAAAAATAGCTGTGTTTTTTTCCAAGGACAGAGATCTTTAAGACTTGTTGTGGTTGAGCCACCAGTATAGTCACATCTTTGTCTTAGCAAAGCATTTTCCTTTCAAACCTTTTGCTTTTTTTTTTTTTGCTTTTTTTTCCCTTTAGTTCAACTGGCCATAGCAACTATAAATATTTAGACATTAAAAAGAATTGACAATCAAGGACATTCTTTTCTAGATTGCAAAAAAATGCAAAATCATTAGTATAGGAAGATCATCAAGCATACATTCTGAAAAGCTAATTTTAAGTGTTGAAAGCAGCTGATGCTCACAGTGTATCTATATGGATGAAATGATCTTTAAAGGGACACTATAGTCATCAGAACAACTACAGCTTAATGTAGTTGTTCTGGTGCGTATAATAGCTCCCTTCAGAGAAAAAGGCAGTGTTTACATTGCCCCTAGGGGCACATCCAAGTGGCCACTCCTTAGATGGCCACTGGAGGGTCTTCCTGGCTCAGGGCTGCACAGTAAACAGCCCTGATGTTCAGCGTCCCCACGCTCTGCATGGAGATGCTTAATTTTCCTCATAGAGATGCATTGATTCAATGCATCTCTATAAGGAGGTCCTGATTGGCCAAAATGGCTTTTGGCCCCGCCCCTGTGCCGATTTTAGCCAATCTAATGCCTTCCCTATGGGAAGGCATTGGATTGGCTAATAATCGCCCATTTCGATGATGTCACAAAGGGGGCGGATCCAGCACCGGTGTACCACCACTGTGCTGGAAATAAGGTGAGCTTTATACTTTTATAGGGGGATGTAAGGGGGGGCAAGTCACCTAAATGGTGGGTTAAACACCATTTAGGAATACATGTCAGGAATACGTGTGTGTGTTCCTGACCCTATAGTGATCCTTTAAATTTTACTTTCCCCATTTCTGTGTGTCCTGTATGCTTAGGGAAGTGACCGTGCCTGACGTGTAAATCACAAGGAGTAATAGTGTCATCTACAGGCAGGTGGCTCGTGGTTTATTTAGGAAATCGACATTGCTCTCTCTATCGACACCATAAAAGCCTTTCATCGAAAGAAGAAGTATCAGGTTTTAAAGTACCAGATCCCACCGCAATGGGCAGAGGGTTCTGTAAAGAGTACTTTAACTGCCGAAGTGTGACGTTCTGGGATTTCACACGTAAATAAGCACAATTTAATCGTCTGTATAGTTTTCACTTAAGTTTATGCCAATGCAAAACGTGACACTGTCAATAAAATACAATGTAATAGCACGTTTTAAGGATAGCTACATTGCATGCACAATTTGTTAATTAACACAGACAAATTGACTGTTTTGCAAGCATTGGTCTACAAGCATTGTAAAATATTATGTGATAGTTTTCTACAATCAGTACAAGGCAGTGAAAATAAATACACAAGCCAAATTAGCAAAACCATTAAATATTCATGGGTAACAATGTGATAAAACAGATTGATGATGCATTTTCCACATCATTTGTAATAAGTTAACAAATAGTCTACTTAATGATCTTCTTTTCTGTTATGTTAAACACCCAATTGTTTTTCTTCACAATTCAGAAGATTACAATCCCGATAAAGCTATTTACTGACCGCTTTTGGTTATTTTGAGAATTTTCCAATTGTTTGCTCAATGCATAAAATATCCACATCCACACACTGAAAAAGGGGAAACTATAGGCAGCATACAAACCAGCATCGTGCAGACACACAGAAATATATGTGATCATTAAACCCAAACCTGAAAGTGGCATTTTCTTTTAATTCAGGTACACGTGACTTACATTCATGTTTTCAAACATATGAGATAAGTGTGTGCTAGCAACATTTTATTCACTTCCTCAAACAGTTCCAAAGTATATAAAGCAAAACTTCAGACACCATAACCACTGCAGCGCAATGCAGTGGCTATGATGTCAAGAGTTTGTTGGTGTACTGCCCCTCCCCTTATTGTTATGAGTCAAACCCTTTTAGAATAGTTTGACTTCTTATCTTAGGGGAGCTAGATACTGCTCCCACCTCCACTACTTCCTTTGGACAGCCACAACCTCTCATACAGCTAATCCCAGTGGGGCATGGCTTATCTCATTGGCTGAAATGGTCTGGATGCAGTGGCACTGTGCTTTTAACCCTTTGAATTTTATAGCAAAACTATTGAGATTTGAATGTAAAGAAAAACACAGAATGAATATGAGGCCAAACTCTTACGTTCTGTTGGTGACTGGCATATGAATGGAGTGTCCTCTTACAATTTAAAGATAATACTGTGACTTATTTTTAGTAAAATAGAGAAAATACAACACACATTCAGGTCCACAATTCACACAGCTTGTTAAATCATTGGTGCTGATGCAAAGAATAAAGAACATCCAGGAACCAAGAGCTCCCTCTTATGTTTATAAAACGTATGGTGTCACTATCAGTAAAATCAACTCACCTTCGGCATCCTCGGGTCGAGTAAGGTCAATGACACCAGGACCCATTTTTCCATCCTCATTTGGTTTTCCAGTAAGCTGTGAGCTCATATTTTCATAATGTGCTCTCTCCTAGGGAATATAAAAATAAACACAAATAATTAATAATAATAATCAATTTATAAATATATAAAATATGCATCAAAAAACAACTCATTGCCAGCAAAGTTCGAATAATTGAATTGTTCTATTTATAATAATACATTTTGGAAACATGTACCATGCTTACTACTGACCTAGGCTTAACAAAGACCCACAATGGGTCAAAATAATAAAAAACTAAATATAGTCAGGTCCACTTAATGGTCATTAGGACATCACTTGAAGACTCCTTTTTTGTGTTATGGCCCATTTACTTTATTTCTGCATTCCGAGTGAGGACTTTGAGGATCAAATCCACATACTCAGCCTCCTTAATATTGTGTGTTTGTTTTTCTGTTCCAAAAGCCACCTATTCTACAACTGCTAGAATAGTAAGTGTAGAATTGAAGAAGTTGATATTTTGACATATCCAAGCATCCCTTACTCTAATTGAGATGCCATGTATTTCAGTGGAACTTTTTCGAGAAGCAACTTGATTACACCAAAGACTTCCGTTGACCCAAATTGTCACTAACTTTTTCTAAGTTGATAAACTTCAGGAAATACTTCAATGTATTTAGCAGTGAACTTGCTTGGGGACAAAGGTGATCACACAAGATTTTTCTCGAGGGTAAGCCAAGTCGCCTTGTTAATTGTCTTGGCAAAGACCTAACATACACATGGTGATCTGGGTTGGGGAGACAGAGGGTGGCTGTCATGGAGTCAGCCATTCACGCTGATTAAATATAATGTAGATAACATATGCATAATGATCCTGCATAATTGATGATTTGAATTATTGTTCAGTGATAATTATAGCACGACTTGAATATTAATACAATCAAACCTAGTTGTTCACTAGAGCAGAATTGTATGTTGAGACTAAATTATATTTCCATTTATTTGACCATATTCCAAGTTGAAATAGTTCATTGCACTAATCAGTTTTATTGTCGCTAAAATGTGATTTGCGAAAACCTAAAGTAAAAAACTGCAACCGTAGTTGATCATTGTATCAAATAGTGGGAATTAATTCTGGAAACATAGCTCATATTCCCCCTAGGTAAAAATCTTGTTATAAAAATACAACAAAAGAAGGAATTCTAAAATTAACCAAAAGTTTCACCAAATATTTTAAAACATTAGAAAAATAAAAAAATATAAATAGGTTCTAATTATGTTAACCCTATACTAAGGTCCTTAAATATAAAATACAATCACAGCCACCACAACCCTATTGATAAATTAAACAGCACTAATGGTCTATATTCGGCACTCTCTGATGTGACTGTAGAATGACAGAGGTTGGGGCCAGCTGAGTTGGACATTTACAAAACATTCTCCATCCAATTCTCCAAAGTGTGCTTTATGCCATGTATAGAACAAAAGACAATGGACGGAATACGGGTGGAATTCCCAATAAATATGGTCAATGAACGACACATAAAATGTTTCAGATCCATTTAACTACTAATAAAAAAGGGTTTGGTATTATAAACCTCCACGTGGACTGACTGATAAATGATATGAGTCTTACTGAGAATGACAGTTTCTGACTTTCTAGCAGACTACGAGTGACACGCTTTTATATAATCCAACAAAAACAGAATACCCTGCACTCAGGTCCTGCAAATATGCTCCGGTCTTCCACCAAGGGGGTGCTCTGTGTGTAGGATGGACACCGCTGAATCCACCAATGTAGTATCAAAGAAGAAAAACACTTGCAGCACTCCAGGATATAGAAGGTGAATTCGTTCGTGGGTTCACCACCTCACCAAAATAAATGCGACGTTTCGTCTCCTAAGGACCTTAATCATGTATGATTAAGGCTCTTAGGAGCCGAAACGTCGCACTTCTATTTCCTGGAGTGCTGCCTATGTTTTTTTTTCTTCAACGCTTTTATATAGCGTATTTATATAATGTCTCTGAAGTAATATCATGACATTAACCCAAATGTATTTTTATTTTTTTTAAATAATTCATAATATATTGGAACTTAAGTTAAAAAAAATACAGTTCCTGGACTGCAGTCTGCTAAAATTAAATCCCAACAGCTTAAATAATACACCTGTGAAGAAGATGAAGAGGAAATATCTCACAATGTTTTACTTTACAAGTAGATACAAGCAATAGAGAAAGAAATACATAACTAGAATGTTTCTCTTGGTTTCCCCCTATCACCTCCATATCACTGCCTGGAAAAGTCAATTGTAATGATTAATTCACTGTTCTCGTTTAGAAAACAAAGCAAAACACGTTCTCCCTCTTGTCATGTTGTTGCCTCTTCAGACAAAACACAGCATTGTATTGCACTTGTGAGTGAATGAGACTTCGTTGTTCATTACTACAAAACAATATTAAATGTCATGTCAGCTTGGATTTGCCAACATAAAATACTGCTCTTAGCTCGGTGAACAGAGCATTGCATGTTATACTTAATGCATTATGCACAAGCAAAGCGCTCATTGCTGTTCAGCCTATTGTTCATTGACCTAGTTATGTTCTCGGCGGGTGAAGACATCAAAAGGGAAACATCGGGACTTTGTTGCGATGAAAGATCTTTAAGAGATAATAACTTAATATCTGTTGTAATATTTTTTTTGGATTTGGATGCACTTCGTAAGTGCTGCTCACTGTTTAAGTATTTGGGAGAACCGGATGGGGGCAAAGCAAGGAGGGGTTTTCATTCCAAAAAGTACGATTCTGCCCAGACTGATTCCTCTTCCACTCATCAAGATAAACTAACGAGTAAAACGTCTCCCACCACACATAAAGGTAACATTCCTTCAACTGTTGTTCTTCCGGTGTCACCTTCTACTAAGTGGCAACAAAAAGATTCAAGTCTACTTTTTTTCACTTTATATCTGAGGATCACGTATGTTCACACTAAATTTATGGGAATCCAGCAATAATATACGACTCATGGCCCTAGACGTAGGTTTGCAGCTAATATGTTCCCAATTACCTGACACATAAAAGTGACGGAATTCATATCACTCTGTTTATGGGGTAACTTGATGCTTTCATGAGTGGTTATTTTTTCAATCTTTTTGCCTGAGCAGAAGTAGAGGGAAAGTTGTTAAGTCAACACCTTAGCACACTTTGTAAAAGCCGTCCTGCATTCTTAATGGGCTGATAACCAAATGATGTTTCTTGATTCTCTTTTTAGCCATAAATGTCAAAGTAAGACATGTTGGCTTGGACAGCAGCCACTGGTCGAGTTCCCCACTGACTGCACTCACATGAAGAATTTTGGCCACCACGGAATTTAATGGCAGAATGACGAAGTAGGAGATTCATGGTGTCTGATCACATTCCTAAGCCATATCAGGGTTGTTTACAGACGTTGACAGGAATTCAAAGTGAATTTCAAATTTAAGGCCAAAGTAGACAAACTTTGCATAATTGGCTTGTTGAATTTTTCTAGTTTGGCTACTTCACTTTGAATTCACTCTGCATTTCTTTAGAAGTTAGAATGAAAAAATGTGTAACTTTAGTAAATAACCCTGTGTAAGCTTCCAGGTTTACCTTGAAAAGATTGCAGTATGCAGTGTTATAATATTAATCCATCAAATAATATCAAACGCAGGGCTCCTTTAAGTGCTTGCCATACTGGCAAGTCAGTCATCTCAAAAATGGCTGTCGGTAAAGGTAGCGACTTCCAGATGTTTCCAAGATACAGACTTTCATGGTTAGTGATTGGTAATTAGTGGCGGCCGTAACCTTTAACATCTCCCATGGATTAATAGGAGATGTTAAACGCTAACACCAGGTTTTTATACTAGATGGTAAAAATTACCACATTGTCAGATGCAGTCGCTAACATGCTCAACTTTACACCTGCTTCAGCATGAAATAAAATGGAAAAGATAAATCAATGACTGCAAACTCCCAATATGCTGTATACGGAAAATATACTTATTCCATTGATTAAAGGAATACTTGAATCGCCCTAACCATGAAACCCTACTGTAGTGGTTATGATCCCAGTGGAGCCCTGACACCCTCCCACAATTTAGAGACAAACCGTTTAAAAAGGGTTTAAACTATTTTTGTCCTGGGGTGTGCCAGGTGCCCATCACAACCTCCCCTTCAGATGAAAGCTCCTAAAAGTAGCTTCTCTTTGATAAACTTGAGCTAAGCCCTGCGATGTACCCAGCTGACGACCTCAGCCAAAAAGCACAATACTGTGCACCATCGGGTTTAACTCAGTGCAAGAGCTTCTGTCTAAAGAGGAGGCAGCATAGAGCACTCAGCAGACCAAGGTATGCTGTTAAACAGTCCTTAAATGGTTTCACTACACTGGAAGGCAACCAGGGCCTACTTGGCACCACAACCACTACACAAGCTGTATTGGCTATGATACGTAGTGTGCTCCATTAAGCATTACAAGCTACCCATTGTGTATGTAGTTTTCAATTAAAAGTGAGAAGCCTTCTGTATGAAAACACTAAACAGCAAACTGAACTGAAAAAAAAGTAGCAACATTGAATCTAAAAGATCGAAGCTGTAACTCACCTAAAGTATTCAATTCAGTTTTCAATTCACTAAAATCAGCTGCTAGTGAAAACACTGTTTAGGGCAATTTCCTCAGACGACCACAGGTGTAGTGGGCACTGAAAAATGCATTTTTATTTGCCTCATTCAGAAAATCCTAAATGCTGATAGCAGGGGGTCTGTACCAGTAAGAGCATGCAGACGTTAAAATCAGTAGTGGACCATGGAAACATCCACAGACAATTATTGATTGATGGTATTAACGGCTTAACTGCTATTTTTTACCAACATGAATGGAAGCAAGTTCACTTTATTTCTATCTTTACATATATCTTTGGATGTCTCTGTCCATCTGCTCACCTTCTTCAATAGGTTAGTATAATATATTGAGTAGTAGCTGTACATGATCAGTGATTTATCATGTAGTAGACTAATACACAAAGAGTTAAGTTAAAATGCATACATTAAACCTGGCTTTTAGGGTGGATATGATAGCTCTACATCAGGCTTCCCCAAACTCCGGTCCTCCAGATGTTGCTGAACTACAACTCCCATGATTCTATAATAATAACAAAGTATTTAACCAGGAAAGGTACATTCCGATTACTCTGGTATCCAAGTACGTCCTGGGGATGTTACCTTAGCCCAACATCCAGGGGTTGTTACTATCACCCAATTTAATGGTACTCATTTTATCAACCTCAGAAGGATGAAGGGCTGAGTCAACCCTGCCGGTATTTGAACCTGCGACCCAAGGGTTAGAACAGATTCTGCTGATGCATTAGCCCACTGAGCTATTTCACCGGCATCATGGGAGTTGTAGTTCAGCAACATCTGGAGGGCCGGAGTTTGGGGAAGCCTGGCCTATATTGTTCAAATGTTACAATTTAACACCCATTCATTCTTCAAAAAGTCAATAAACAGCATTGTTGCTTGTTCCTAACACATATTCAATAGCTATCAGTTGATGTATGACTTTATCTCATGTTCAAAATGAAAAGGGTGGAAAAGGGGGTATTATATTAGTTACAGTATAAGTCGATAACTTTGATATTGGAATTGATTTGTTTGGCTTTAAGAGGGGGGGGGGTCACCAATTTTTCTATGAAAGACTTTTTACCGTGGGTTTTTTTTTTTAAGGCATATGCACATAAGAGACAAATGTCTTTGGGAGCATCAAGTATTTATAACTACATTAATGGAGAGGCCAGCCTGAACTGATTACAAGCAAAGCGTTAACAAAGTCTCTGTAATTAACAAGGGTTTTATTCTATCAAGTAAAAACTGGTATTATTAGATAAATTAATATCTTTATCCAAGACCTAACAGACAAAAATAACCAAAAAAAGCTTAGATAAACATATGATGTTCAATCCATCGCAGGGTTCAATGGCAAATTAAAAGAAAAGGCTGCAGGACACTCCGTATTTATCCTACATCTCAACTCACTTCCCTGTAAATCTACTGCACACCTGTCAGCTAGGAAAAAGGCAAACGTCTGCCACTCATTATGTAAGAAGAAATGTTCTGGCTTCTCAATCTATAAATCTTTGACGTAGGGTTATATGGACTAAATGTGTCTCAAACATGTGCGCTTTTAAATTTGCCTCTTGTCATTTTTACCATTACACAATCATTTCTCGAAGATATGTTTCAAAACTGAACTGTTTGTCAAATCCTTCGTAAAGGTTTTATATAGACGTCTTGTTATGCACGTGCTTTTTTTATATAGACACTTTTTTTAATAAAAAAAAAAAAAATAGAACTTTCGTGGTGAGCCTGACATGGAGCAGACGTGAGGTAGTGTTTGCGAACTGTCGCGATTTCCTGTCTACAACGCTAAGCGTACGCTCTCAGGTCCGTAGTTTGGATGGGAGGGGCAGATGTAGCGATTTCTAACACTGTCAAATCATGGCCTCAACTATTTCGGAGCACTCCGAAACTGTCAGTGGCAGGAAAAAAAGCAGCTTTTAAACTGGCAGAAAGCCACGTAATTTCAGATTCTGTGGTAGGAATGAAAATGACATCACTGAGTGTCGATGTGTGTGTAGAACGTGTGGTTATAGAAGGCCAGTTCTAAGCAAGAAAACCCTTTGTTTAAAGTTTTAATGATACATTATGATGATGTATTATTTTCAGATTTATTGAGTATGTCGTGTGTGGGGGATTACCCGTGACATTAAGATAATTTGAGGTAATTTTCTAGGACTGTCGGAGGCACAAGCAGCACTTTATTATAAATGAGATCCACTTGTTTCTGGATTTGTAATAAGAAGGTGGAGCAGGAAATCTCGCTGGCCTGCGATTCTCCCATGAACTAATTCTCATCACTAGGATTGAGCAAAGACATCAATTTCATTAGAAAACACACTCTGCCTTCTCACAACGTTACTGTGATGTAATGAATGGTGGGTCGGGGGGGGGGGGGGAGGGGGGCTACTAAGCAGTGGCTATTGCTGCATTGACAATGCAGTTAAAAAGTATGATTAATATGTTGGAAAAAAAAACTACATCCGGCTAATTTGAAGATTTATCACTAATTCTGCACGTCAGCCCTGGGCTTCAATTAAACGAATATTCATATTTTACTTAAAATAAAAAACACAGGTTGTTTTAAAACGATATGGCGTACTATATCCTTTAGAAACCGGCACTCACTGGGGTTTATTCATTAAGCAGTAGATTGTAGAGAATTGGCAAATATTAAGCTAAAAATGATAAATGTCAAATACACTTTTCTCAGTTTGTCTGCTTTGAAGTAAAATTTGCAAGATCGTTGTCACTTCCTGAGAATGCCCAGTTTAGAGAATATTTTTATTTTCTTTATGAATGATGGTAATATGGTAATAGTGGTGATATGATCATGGTGGTGATATAATAATAGTGGTAATATGATAGTAATGTGACATAATAACAGTAGTAATGTGATAATAGTGGTGATATAATAATAGTGATTATATAATAAGTGTGATATGCTAACAGTAGTATTATGATAATAGTGGTGATATAATAATATTAATTATATAATAAGTGTGATATGATAACAGTGGTAATATGATAATAGTGTGATATATTAATAGTGGTGATAAGGTAACAGTGGTGATATGATAATAGTGGTGATATAATAATAGTGGTAATATGATAAAAGTGTGATATACTAATAGTGGTAATATGGTAATAATGGTGATATAATAATAGTGGCAATATGATAATAGTGTGATATGATAACCGTGGTAATTTGATAATAGTGTGATATAATAGTGGTGATAAGGTAACAGTGGTGATATGATAATAGTGGTAATATAATAATAGCGGTAATGTGATAACAGTGGTAATGTGAAAATAGTGGTGATATAATAATAGTAGTGATATGATAACAGTGTGATATGATAACAGTGGTAATATGATAATTGTGTGATATAATAGTGGTGATATGATAAAAGTGTGATATAATAATAGTGGTAATGTGATAACAGTGGTAATGTGAAAATAGTGGTGATATAATAATAGTGGTGATATGATAAAAGTGTGATATAATAATAGTGGTGATATGATAAAAGTGTGATATAATAATAGTGGCAATGTGATAACAGTGGTAATGTGAAAATAGTGGTGATATAATAATAGTGGTAATATGATAATACTGTGATATAATAACAGTGGTAATATTATAATAGTGTGATATAATAATACTGATGATATGGTAACAGTGGTGATATGATAAAATTGGTGATATGATAAACGTGTGATATGATAACAGTCGTGATATGATAATAGTGGTAATATAATAATAGTGGTAATATGATAACAGTGGTAATATGAAAATAGTGGTGATATAATAATTGTGGTAATATGATAAAAGTATGATATAATAATAGTGGTAATATGGTAACAGTGGTTATATGATAATAATGGTAATATGTTAATGATATGGTAATAGTGGTTGCTTTGTATTTGATTGTTTTATAAGTGAACTAGCATGACTGTGTTAGATTGGGGAGATTTCGGCCATACATTTCATATTTGTTCTATACACTAGAGTAGACTGTTGACGCTGCAGTTGTTCAGTAGATTTATTATTAAGGTGAGTTTGCGTCTCCAACGTTTCCTCATACATTACAGCATTTCTGCATTTTTAATATATTTTTGGTGGCCTTGACTCCACCCACAATCCACATGTAGATCGATGAATGTTTAATTGTACAATATCCATCATAAGAGTGTATTATCAAAGTGAATAATAGACACACTGTTACATGGCTATGCCTTCTTTCTGGAGTTGTCGAACCAGACATTTAGGCCTTAGACCATCACAGTTCATTTTCCATTAAATTATCAACTTTCTTTGGACTCATAAAGCTGACAGCATGGATTCTCTTTGTGTAAGTAGAGAAGGTTTTACCCGACACTACGGCCTGAGCAGCACGGAGAGAGTGACCGGATTTAGAACTGACTAGTTACAAAGAGAGCGGTATAAAATAAGGGGTTTGATAATGGGTTTGCTCCCTGCACTAAGATAAAAGCAGGATTCTTGATGGGCACAGTATATATTCATAAAATTTTATATACTATAGTTTATACACTTATTGGCCATTCTGTAATAATGGGCGAGCCAACACTAAAATGGCTTTTAAATTGATGTGCGTTATTTATACGTTCTCACATAACAATGCTTTTTGTTGTTCAAAAAAATATATATATTCTGTTTATTAATGTAACTTTACAACCACTACATTCAGGATTCGAGCTAAATTAATGGCATTTTTATTATTTTATAGTGTCATTAAATTTTTACTGATCACTCCATCAAACAAGAGCCATAAAGGCTGTAATGTAAGCCGGTACACTTAGATCACGGCAGCATTGCATTCCGCGGAGTTTAGAGTAAACGGCAAGCTGTAAATTACGTTTATGCTGTTTCTAAATATGTAGGAATACTTGGGACAAGTTTAGCTAAACTGTTTGCAGTTGTGCAGTGAATTGTGTACTTAAACCAGAGTGTTCTCATCTTTTACTCGAAATAAATGTTTTTATGTGTTTACATCTTTTGCCTCTACCTTTTAACTTTCAGACCAATATCAAGAAATACATCCTTTTCGCTTCTGCAAAGATTCCCATAATGCACAACGGCAGAACCAAGGGACTAGTAAAGACTAAAGAATAGATTAATACTGAGATGACCTTTTAAAGACTAAGCGTTTTAAATGTTTAAACGTGGAATGGAAAGGACAACACCGGTTGGTAGCAAATGATAGTTTGTGGATTTCTTGGAACATTGCAACAGCTGTTGATCTCACACACATTACAAAAACTCAGACTTAAACTACGTTATTGTAGAGCCTTTACCAGACCCATGAACCTGGTAAAGGCTCTATAAAATTATTAAAGTGTTTTTTATTTGTGAATAAGCAAACTACTGCAGTAGCAATTTTTGCAAACATTTTTTTTTTCAAGTTTAGATTTTAAGATCTTCCGTTTTGTTTTTTTTTGTACATACACGAAAAAAAAAACGGAAGATCTTAAAATATAAACTTTAAAAAAAAATGTTTGCAAAAATTGCTACTGCAGTAGTTTGCTTATTCGCAAATAAAAAACACTTTAGTAATGTTATCACGTTGATTTTAAAATTAATAAAATATAAGAATATTATGATTTTAGAAATCTAATCTAATGAGACTAAAGGCCAATGCTTATCTCTTAAAATACATTTCAGGCCCGGCAGCAAAATTTTTTTTTTTTTTTTTTTTTTTTTTTTATTATTGTAAAAATAACCATATTGTTGGAGTCGGAGATGATTGATTTCATCTACGTCTTATTAACAATATAAATGTAATAATGCAAAGCATTCCTCACTATCAGATTAACAACCACTTCACATTGTCTTGCCAAGTTAAACCCTTCTGACGGGGAAACAAAAAATAACAATACTATCTCAGCCCTTCATCATTTTTGCAATAAAAAAAAAAAAAAAGATTCAAATATTTACAAACAGTTCTATTTGGTTTACACGTGTGTTAGTTCACTGTCTGTGTAACATTTAAAGCGGTTTTGCAGTACGGAGCTGGTGCAAATCATTGCTCTGAGCCCCTGATGGGACTTGCCAGGACTCCTATCGTTTAAACGTGCTGTAAATCAGAGAGGGCCATTAGTGACAAAGACAGAATGATGAGAGGATTTTATTGCACGCTTACATGCTACAAGTAATAATTAATTGAATGCAATTCTCTTGGTGCATCAATTTACATTCCCCCAGAAACTCTGTGTTTGTGGATAAATTGCGGACACTTTAAATGCCGATCAGAGTGAATGAAAGTTATAAAGTGTGTCTTACTGTCGATAACACAACAGACAAACAGACAAACAAAAACCGCAACAAATCAACATTTAGTAAATAGAATTCTCGGGAACATTTAAATGCAGTGATTGTTTTCACGGACGATCTATGGTCACGAATTTAGTTTAAGATTCGCATTGATTCTTTTTCAAGCAAAAACGTAAAACGTCTGGATATAATCCAGAAATGATTTACTTTGCTCTTTTAGTGGCCAATAATCTGGAACTTTAAATGAGTTTAGTAAAAAGTCTGACCTGTCAGCCAACTTTGAAGGTAATCTAGTTGTTAAAGTAACCTGTTTTCATGCAGACCAACGCTCTATCTATTTGGCTCAGTGTGAAAATGTGACTAATTTTAGCCAGTGTTCCCTCAAAACATTATTTAATATAACAAGCACACCAGGAGAATTCAAAAAAGTCTGTGTTGTTCAATGCAGACTGTCAGCTGTGTTAGTTATAAAGATCTCTTTTTAACCTTTTCATTGCCAAACCGAGCACGGAATTTAACTGTGAATTTTACGATTTTATTGCTGCAAAGGTTTTTAAGGAAGAAAATAAAAATCAATATTTTTTTTTTTTATACCTACATTTCTGCTGAAATAATAATTTTAAACTTTCTCAAAGCAAACCAAATGTGATAACAGAGACATACATGGTTATTTACAAAAGTGAGAATTATATCTTTAATCTATAAGACCTACAGGGTTCGATCACTGACGCAATGAGGAACTGGCGTATTGCAATTATACGCAAAGGCAATGCCACTTCACCATCACAGCTGACTTAAAGAAATGTATTTGTCAACATCTGCAGAAGGACAGGTTTGCCCACTTTTACACTGGACTAGGAGGGTAAGATATTATGGTATCTATTACATTTCTTTAAGAAATGGCAGAAAGAAAACGATTAAAACAGGATGATGGGAGTTGCAGTGCACAGTAGTTGTGAAACTACAAGCAAATCAGGCAAATATCACAAAAGATGATTAAGGTTTGTTTGGCCACTAAAATATTACACAGCTCAAATCTAGGACAATAATTGGACTTTGCCATCAATGTAACCAATTCTACGCAGCAGAAACATATCCCAGTAAAATGATAAAGAAAGCTTTGTTTGCAGACAAACTGGCATTGTAAGTCCTTTCTTTAATTTAAAGAACGCACAAAGAGGACAGCACGCTGTGCAGCTGATCATGTTTAAAGATATGTGAGAAGCCATTTATTCAGGGACTTTGCCTTATAAATAAGTAGAATTTGTCAATTTTCCAAAGAATAAAATTGCCTGCAAGTTCTGTGCCCTAGTGGGAACATTCAAAGCTGGACACTTAGAACTGGCCAATCAGGATTTAACTGAGCTGGGACGTGAAATGCGTGTGGATACTTTTGTAATTCATTTGTTTCTAATCATATCCTGCTCATTTTGACTGCTTAATAACAGGTTTATAGCAATACATATACTGTATTTTTGCCCAAATTCTGCTATTCATTTTCTTTGCTTCTATGCTATATTATATTAATCACACAAGCTGTCAATCTTTTCCTGTACATATTCATCACAATTCCACCACTCACTCAAACATGTGGAATTGCTCCCTCCAATGCACAAATCTTAATTAAAACATTAATAAATACATTGCAATTCTGCATTTGGCCACACTGGTAGCATAATGTAGGATTTTTAAGTTGGTCCATTGATTTTATTGTCTTGCCATTGACTCTCCATGCATTGAAATCATCCCATGGTTTGATAGTGTGTTGGGTTAGACCTTGCAGAGCAGATAACTATTTTGTTTTGTCTTTGACTGAGCTGATTGGCTTACCGAACTAAAATTGTACCTACGGAATGCCAAAACCAGCATGTATAACGATGCTTGTCTTAGATTCCACCACAGCGATACAATCTATATATAGATTGTGTTCCCAGTGTGGGGTGTCATACTGTAGCAGACCTCCCAGCGCTTGTATCTTAAAACAGAGGCAAATGTTGCAACAATTGCAATATCTTGAAGATCCCATATAAGGAGCCATTCTGGAGCAAAGTTCTAAAACTCTATCAATCAGAGGGAACATTCCAGTGGATTCCATGGCGATTACTTCACATTTATCACTTTTGCCCCACCCTTCTAAATAACCCTAACGGTCTCTATAAATGGATCTTAAGATGCCCCGTTCCTAGGCTAAATATTCCACATTCATTTCCTAAAAATTGTGCAAGCTAGGATGAGTTATTTCAACAAAACTCTACTTTTCCTCCTAAACAAGCTCCTGGAAACCTTCCCTATTCGAAATATAGATAAACAATACTTAAGTCACACATGCTACTTTTGTCTTGAGTTACTAATCTTGACATTTTCTGAGCTGTGGTTGCTTTTTTGGGGAGGGGAGATCACCACTAGAATAAATGCTCCGTCAATGTATGTAGTAGGGAAAACACACGCTATTGAGCTCTCCAATGGCTGACATTAGATACAGCAGAACGCCACGAGCTTGAAATTACTCATGTCTGAAAAAAGAACATAATCAGCTTTCGGTTGGTACACAATCAGTCTGTGGCAAACTTAAGAGATGTCCAAATACTTTATTTGGCGGTGCTGAAACACTCAAAAAATACAGTAGAAAATTGCTTGGAAAGTGATGTGCCAAACAGCTCAAATATCTTGTATCAGAATTTCTGGTGCTGAAGCTGCTGTTTTAACCTTTTCAATACCAATAACGTGAATACTCACAGTTGGTTTGCACTGCAATAGAGAAGCCAATTGTATTGCATTAAATCCCTCTCACTATCACATTGGATCCCGTTCGGATCCTCACCTAAATGAGAAAAGAATTTCTCCGCTTGATCTCACCGTAAATTACACCATTCTCCCTTCCTGCTATACAGGAGACTTTATGGAGGTATAGGCCAGGCTCTGTGCAAACATTAGGACATGTAGCAGCTCTTTAGATACAGGTGTCTGGTTGTAGTCAGGCGACTGTATTTACTGTAAGCAACACATGTATTCTGCTGGTTATATGGATTTACAAAAATGCACACACATTTATTACAAGTTCCCGTAAGCAGTACATTTCTTAATTTGTATTCATTCTTTTCACAACTATTGTACGTTACAAAAAAATAAAAATCTATTTTTATAGCAGTACTAATAAAAGGAATGTAATGCAATTTCTGAATCATTAGACTTGGAAAACTCCTGCAAATTACTAGAGAATACCTGAAATTTGACTTCAATTAAAGGTTTGAAATTTGTGCTTTGCATCCCATATTTTACATAAACTGAAGGTTTTAGATTGAGGGGAAAAGTTTCTAGTTATTCATTTTTTTTTTCTTTCTTGTGTGCAAATTAGGTTTTTCTTTTTTATGAAAATGCAATGTTTATAAAAGCAGAGATGACAAATGCTATATATAAAAAGTGCTAAGCAATTATGCATTGAATGTATTGTCTCTCCTTCCGCTGGAATTTGGCGAGCCAGCAGATTTTGATTAAATCATTACTGAGGCACGTCCCAATCTTTAAGATTCATGGTGTATTGTACTGACAGCAGCAGCTCCCGTTGTATTCCCGATGAATTGATCTGATAGATTGCAAGGCGCACTTAACCTCATTTTTTAGAATGGTCCTTCCTTCAGGATAAATCAATATTTAATATCCCTTCCAACCGCCCCGTTAGATTATCTCGAGCCTTTTTCCTTAATATCAGACAAGTTGCCTTTAAACATTTTCCTCTCTTTCTGGACAACTTTTCATTTATTTAAAGAAAAAAAGGAAAACTTATATGAGAGCTATCTGTCTTGATACAATATGGGTCATGTTAAATCGCTTTACACAGTAAATCATTTCTAAATCACTTGTTTCAAAAGTATCTGTTCATTTTGTTTCTGGTAGAAATATCTTAACAAACCACATTAGATAAAATGCAGTGCAGTAAAAAGAGTGCAGTACTTTTAATACTGGAATGTATCTCTTTCAAGTACCCTGTAAGACCCAACACTGTGTCCCCGCACTAAATTAATCTCCCAGGAATTCCTTTGTTGGTTTATAAAGGACCTGGCTACCTGCAATGATTGTATGCTTTTCAAGGACCAACTCATATACCATAGCAGAACGGTGAAGTGCACATTATACTAAAGCTCTATAGGACGGTGAAGTGTTGTCTCAATAGGTAAAAACTAACAGTGTTCTTTCATCGACTTCAACAACATATTTCTTTGTTTGCCTTGAGCGTGTATGAATAAAATATACACCTAAGAGAACAGCTGTAAGACTCAGTTCATGGCAATAAATGGTCAAAGGGGTCTTTCTACTCTGTGTGTCAATAAGAAGCCATTTCTCCCATGTTTTGCAGGTATGTATTTTGTTTGCGGGTAAACCACGATGAAAAAAAACATGAAAAAAATAAAAACATATAGTGTGTCCTGGCAATAACTTTTGTTTGTGTAAAGTCTCATGTACCCATGATATCGTTATAGTAAAATATTATCAGTCAACAAGCTAAATGAGATGCATTTGACAGTAACCTGGGTATATTTTGCTCCTTTATCAGTACTTGTCTCCAGATGTGGGTTTGGACTTTATATTGGACTATTCGTTACATGTTTCTCCTTGATATAACTGCCATAATCTTTGGTTTAGATATTTATATTCTTGGTACAGAGCAGGCCCACATGTTTAGAGTCCCTCATTCTAGATTTAGATTTCCATACTCTTGATTAGGATATTAATCTTGATTTTGAGTTCTTTATTCTAGACTGATTTCTCTTTACTTTTGATTTAGAGTTATCCTTGCAATAGCTTTATTAGTTCATCATTTGACTCTCCTTATCTACCATTTTTATTCTGGAATTAGTTCTGCTCTATCGTCATTTGGCCTTCCTTATCCTTCATTTGGAGCTCGTCAACCACAGTTGAGCTTTCCACATCCTTGATATAGGTTCTATAGAAGTTCTTATCAATGACTTAGACCCTTCAGAGATATGAAATGTGACTTGAGCAACCCTGCTTAGGCACAAATTAAAATTGACAGTAGCAGTTGTCATTACTCCTGCTTTCAGGCATGTTTTGTGTCAGTAGATGGGTCAACCATACAGTGCGGTGGATTTAGTTTGTATTAACACAGGTCATTCTATGTCATCAAAGGTTACTACTCGTATTCCGATAGCGGGACTGCTTTGGTAATAATACATTTTATAATTATAAATAATTTTATAATTTAGACAATGAAGCAGCAGTTTATTAGACAATGCTTGCAATTGACAATTTATTTTCTCGGACAAAGACATATCTTGAACTAAACATAATATTGATTAAATGTTTTTTTTTTTTTTTTAAGTCACATTAAGATGCATAATTATTAAAGAGCAAAATGGGACAAAAGCATAAAATGGTAAGTTGACCCTACAGGGAATAGAAATGACCTTAAGGTTTCAATAGGCAATATGGTTGGTGCTTTAACCAGCTGATCTAAATGTGTTGTAAGAGAGGTAATAATTAGCTACAATCTATACTTTAGAATTATTTGGGGTCTTTAATTGTGACATTTAATTATTACTAATATTATCCGTAATGTAAAGAACATTATTACAGCTACTTAGCTTGACATGCTTCCTACATTGCATATTACTATAACCACTTCATGGATATTTAGCAACAATTGAACTAGTGACAGTATAGAGCATCCCAGTGGAGCAGAGACAAGCACACAGAAGTAAAGGTTTCAAAGAGAGTGAAACTCTTTCAAATGAAATGCATGATGGAATCAAGACTGCCAAACCATATTTGCATTAAAGTAATGATTTCTCTTTTACAAACTGTGTCAATGATAAAGTGCAAAGTGGAAAAATATATATATATATCAGAATGACAGCAACCATATAAAGTGTGAAGACCCCAAACAACACTGTATTTAGTAAATACAAAATTAAGGTGCACTGTGCTTTTAAAAAATACTCACGTACCGGTATATGTTGCTTTTTTGTGTGAAAGCCAAAACGGTGGTTGTAACCGCTACACAAGAGTGTAATTTATCATTTAAAAACACAGTGCACATTAATTGTTATTTACACATTGTGTCAGTTGTCTTCTTCTAAAATTTTGAGTACCAGTAATTGTGTAGAGGTGCCACAAACAGTCACCAGCAGAGGGCAGCCTCAGCCTCGTTATTAAGGACATCGAAATTGGGGAAGTATTCTGCAGATAAGTCACCTTGTAACCTGCACAGTGCAATCTGGGACACTGCTCACTCTAAGAGTCACAGGCAGTCATTGTGTAAAGTCGTGCACCTCTATAAGTGAATACAAATAATACAAAACTGTACTAAACGAACTCTGCGTCCCGTCGTGCCATGTCGGCATTATACATGTATAAAGAACTTACTATAGTCCCAAGCCGTTTAACCCTTCCCTGTATGCAAGATATGTGCAATGAATGTATTTTGGATTTTTGAATGTATTTAACAGTCCAACATTGATAGCGAAGGTCCCTGATTCAGAAATTGGGCTTCAATATAAACAGCTACAGTCATTAAAGCCAGGCGTCAGTAAGAACAAAGCTCCCTGACAATTATTATTATTTATATAGCGCCAATAAATTCCGCAGCGCTGTACAATGGGGTAAACTGGCTTTGCTAACCTCTAATGACGGGGAAGTTATGTTTGATGGAGAAGGTTGCAAAAAAAAGTAACTTAGTTATTCAGGCATTAAACCCGTCCTGGTTACTTAGCACTTTCCTCTATATAGACTGGCGTTCGTTAAATGATTGACATTTAAGGCTTGTTTGTTATGACATACTATCACGCCATTGGTCCTCAAGGGATTCAATCTGACCATTGAAAATGTTGGCAAATATTTGCAAGATTATTTCTCAAAAGTTACTGTCTTCTATTTTCCTTGTACTATTTATTTATTTTTTTGGAGTTTTGCTGATCTTTGAAATAAAGTAAAATATTACACCTCTGTTGCAAGCAAACATTTTCCTGTTCTCATACAAAAGTTATTTTGTGCGGTAAATGGAAAAAGAGAAAGCATAACGGAAAGAGAAAATATAACAGACCGGCAGTGTCTGCGATACAAACAGTGTCTGATACAAAATACCCAGATTTTATATTAATAATATATTAATTCCTAGCTCTTCGGGAGCGATTATCTGCTAAGCGGAATGCATATTGGAAAATGTAAAAACTACAAAGATTTGGAAAAAAAATAATGATGCATTTAACACATATCTAAACATAAAACACTGTATGATGTGTGAATAAACCCTGTGTCTGTGCTCTGTGTGATTTATCTATACAACACTGTGCTTAACATTATGTGTAAATAGAAAAGTTCTCAACAAACGTAAACAATAAAAAATATAATATTTTGTCAGATAGCGGTGGAGCTCTGTGATACACTCATACACACTGCTCACTACTGTGATAAGGAGCTCTATGATATACTCATACACACTGCTCATTTCTGGGAGTTTTACTGGTGTGGAGCTCTGTGATACACTCATGCACTGCTCAGTACTGTGAGCTTTGTTGGTGTGGAGCTCTGTGATACACTCATACACACTGTTCTTTACTGTGAGTTTTATTGCTGTGGAGCTCCATGATACTCTCATGCACTGCTCATTACTGCGAGTTTTATTGCTGTGGAGCTCTGTTATACACTCATACACTGCTCATTACTGCGAGTTTTATTGCTGTGGAGCTCCATGATACTCTCATGCACTGCTCATTACTGCGAGTTTTATTGCTGTGGAGCTCTGTTATACACTCATACACACTGACCATTACTGTGAGCTTTATTGGTGGGAAACTCTGCGATACAATCATACGCCCTGCATTACTTTGAGGGTTTTCTTTGGTATGGAGCTCTGTGATCCTCATACACATGGTACATTACTGTGATCGATGCATTTTATTAATACACTAGGAAAGGGAAGGAAGCTGTGATTTGAGAATGAAATCTGTCTTCCTAATGCTGTTACTTCCAGACCTGAGTCTAAGTATAGTGGGATTTGCCAGGGATGAGTTTTCCGTAACTTCATATGTAACTTATTTTGAGTGATTGTTCAGTGGATGTGATTGTAAAACGATTTTATAGCATCTAGTTACTCACACTGTAGATTATATTAAAGACCTAAAGCACTCATTTTGCCTTTTATTTTATACTTTTCTTTAATAAAGACTGAATAAATGAGAATTTGGAAATTTAGGAATAATGGTGAGAATCTTCCCAGCATGACTCTTTTCATCTACATTTTAGTAATTTGGTTTTAACTCACCTCAATGTACTATTTAGAAAATAATCTTTAGTCTTTTATAATAAATCTTCAGTTTTTACCTTTTCAATACAAGCAATTAAACAGGTAAGGCAATGGGATTTGGGGACAACACCACTTACTCTTTACATACAATAACTAGGGCATCCTCAACTGGGCACATGTAGAACTAAACAGACTTTAAAGGGCAAATGTCTTCCCCGTTACGCTGCCTGTGCCCTGCTAAACAAAATCGCAAGGCTTAGAAGGGTTCATCAAAAGACTAATTAAGTAAAGAGTGGTGAGAATCTTTCCAGCCTGACTGTTTTGAGCTACATTTTGGTAATTAGTTTTTTAACTCACCTCAATTTACTATTTACAAACTAATAATCTTTAGTCTTTTATAATAAATCTTCAGTTTTTACCTTTTTAATACAAGCAATTAAACATATAAGGCAAATGGATTTGGGGCACTACACCACTTACTCTTTACCTCCAATAACTGGAGCATCATTAACTGGGTACATGTAGAAGTAAACAGACTGGCAAAGGGCAAATGTCTTCCCCATTACAGTGCCTGTGCCCTGCTAAACAAAATCGCAAGGCTTAGAAGGGTTCATCAAAAGACTAATTAAGTGGAGAGTGAAAGTTCTGTTTACTGGGGTAGAAATATGTCACACTCACCTACAAATACAATTAGCTCTGCCCCCTTGGAAGAAAATTCCTGTTACATTTGGCTACACAAAAGAGAATCTGACAAGCCTACACACAGGAACATATTATATAATATCGATATATATGTCAGGAACTCACTGCGTGCAAATTCCTAATGCATATCCTTCCTGTGATGGCATCTAGCAGCATCTGAAATATAGCAAATGATGCAGGGGCTTTAGTAAATAAACAGGTAAACATCAGACTGATTAATTAGGATGAAATTTAAACTAGACATCAAGGGGAGGTTGCATGCTTTTAAGGCAACAAATTCACGGTTACAGTAAGGAACGCTCTGAATTTATACAAAAGTCCTTGTTTAAATTATTACACCCTCCAGTAACTGTCCAAATGTTTATAATCATCTTTTAAATCTCTATGAAGCAATAATATTTAAATATTAATGAACTAAAAAAACACACAATGGCTGCATGGTCTGGTTTGATCTATGATTTATTTTTTTAACGGTAAATGAAAGTAATCTGAAGTGAGTGTTTTCCCTTTCTATATTAGACTTGTGTCCCTTTACCCCAATTAACTCATTAATTACTGGTCTTCAACTTCTGGGATTCTGTACCAATAGCAATCTCAAAAATAAAAACCCACACTAGATAGGTGACAGTGCCCCCAAAAATCATATAGATCTTAGATACCTGAAATACCCATTTTATATTTGTTTTTACACTACAATTAAAATTACCCTAATTAAAAGTTATAAATCACCATATCCAGGAAATAATTCTCATTCCCAGATTTGAATTGTCAGCATTTATCCAGTTGGTTGCCCAGGACCCTGATTTATGTCTTTATTAGTGCTTTCAATGGGTCCCTCAGATAACTTCTAAATAATATTCTGTTGGAGGATAATTATCAGAAATTCAGTAAGTGAAATCTCTTTTACTCTGGGCAGGAAGGATGAAGCTTTGTTCACTACCAAACTGGCAAACTCCCTGGAGCCCAGAAAGACTGACGTAGTCTGCCTTGCCCATTTGTTTGGGTGATTCTATCCACTTTAATGACTGTGAGAATTCCATTTTAGCTGTGACTATTTCTACCCCTATAGGAGGAGAAAAAAGATACCTCCAGGCAGGGCTGGACGGGGAAATAAATATGACCCGGGCATTTTTTTTTAATCACAGTGGCCAACTGAAAAGGGGATGGGGCCAGATGACCCCCAATGACAAGCACGCTGCTCAAAGTGAGCATGTTGGTTCAATGCTCTTGCAGGGCAGACCATGCGCAGAGCTCTGCTGAAGAACTCTAGCATGAGAAAAAGGCCCTGTATTTGTTCTGCGCAGCGCAAGCACATTTAATAACATGCTTGCATTGTGTTTTCTTGAAACTTGTCTCTGGTGTCTCCATAAATGGAATACCAGGAGCCAAAAATGCCAGGAAAGAGTACTGTGCATGTGTTTGGAGCTTGCTTATGGGATTGCGTGTGTGTACAGTGAGCTGACTGTGGTGTGGTTTTGTGTTAATAGGTTGGTTTCAGTCATGTTTTGTTTGTGGTGTAATGTAATATATGTGGGTCTAGGTGCTGTAGTGAGTGTGTGTATAGGGGGCATAGTGTGTATAGGGGATGTAGCGAGTGTGTGCATACGGGTTGTAGTGTGTGTATAGGTGATGTAGTGTATGTAGGGGTTGTAGAGAGTGTGTGTTTAGGGAATGTAGTATGTGTTTGCTTACAAGGAATCTAGTTTGTGCATTGGGGATCCAGAGTGTGTATGTCAGAAATTTAGTGTGTGTGTAGGTAGTGCAGTGTGTGTGTGTCTGTGTGTAGGGGTTCTAGTGTGTGTTTGAAGGACTCAGACTGTGTATAGGAGATCTAGTGAGTGTGTGTGTGTAGAAGATTCAGAGTGTATGTAGGGATCTTGTGTGTATATGTGTAGATGATCCAGAGTTGGGTAAGGGATCTAGTGTGTGTCTGGAATGTAATGTGTTTAGGGGTGCAGTATGTGTGTGAGGGGTTCTGCAGTATATATACATATATGTTTGGAAGTATTGTGTGTGTGTGTGTGTGTAGTGCAGTGTGTTTGAGGGATGCTGTGTGTAAATGTGAGGTATGCAGTGTGTGTGTGTGTGTGTGTGTGTGTGTGCGTGAGGGGTGTTGTGTATTTGTGAGGAGTATAGTGTGTGGGTGAGGATGCTGTGTGTGTGCTGTGTGTGTGGGTGCAGTATATGTGTGTGAGGATGCTGTGCAGTGTGTATGTGAGGGTGCTGTGTGTGAGGTGTGCAGTGTGTGTGAGGATGCTGTGTGTGTGAATGAGGGTGCTATGTGTGCAAGTGAGGGTGCTGTGTGTGTGTGCTGTGTGTGTGAGTGAGGGCGTTGTGTGTGAGTGAGGGTGCTGTATGTGTTACTGTGTGTGAGGGTGATGTGTGTGTGTGTGTGTGTGTGTGAGGGTGCTGTGTGTGAGGTGTGTAGTGTGTGTGTGAGGTGTGCAGTGTGTGTGTGAATGAGGGTGCTGTGTGTGCAAGTGAGGGTGTAGTGTGAGGGTGCTGTGTGTGTGTGTGTGTGCTGTGTGTGTTTGTGAGGGCGTTGTGTGTGTGAGTGAGGGTGCTGTATGTGTTACTGTGTGTGAGGGTGATGTGTGTGTGTGTGTGTGTGTGTGTGTGTGAGTGAGGGTGCTGTGTGTGTTACTGTGTGTGAGGGTGGTGTGTGTGTGTGTGTCAGTGGTGTGTGTGTGTGTGTGTGAGGGCATTATGTGTGTGAGTGAGGGTGCTGTATGTGTTACTGTGTTAGAGGGTGATGTGTGTGTGTGAGTGAGGGTGCTGTGTGTGTTACTGTGTGTGAGGGTGCTGTGTGTGAGTGTGTGTGTGTGTGAGGGTGCTGTGTGTGTGTTTGGAGGGATTGTGTGTTAGGGGGGATAATAAAAAAAACAGGCATTTTATCCCCCCTCACTTCTTACCTTTTGCCTGGGAGTGGGGACCGTGCTGCCATCCCTGGTGGTCCTAGTGGTGAGTGAACTCTAGCCTATAAGGCTAGAGTTCACTCTCGCGAGCCCTGGAGCGTTGCCATGGCAATGCTCCCGATCTCGCAAGAGGAACCCATCGTAGCTGCAAGACAGAGCTCCTCCGGGTCCTCTCCTGTCTCCTTCACTCCCCAGCCAGCATGTGAGCCATTATGGAAGACAGCAGGGCCAGCACTCGAATAGCGCGGGCCCTGCATGGACCGACCGGGGAGATCCTGTGACCTCCCCTGCCGGCCTCGGCCAATGGCCACCGTGGCCCACCGGGCATTTGCCCGGTGTGCACGATGGCCAGTCCAGTTCTGCCTCCAGGTAAAAAGGAAAAAGTGCCCTTCTAGGTAACTCTGCTTGTCTCCCCACTCTTGGCCTATATTCCTATTAAGTGCCAAATGTAAATATTCCATTCCGTTCTGTTCCCCATCTGGTGCTGGACATCAACTGCGGTGATAACCCATGAAAGCTGATCACACAGAAACCCCAGGTTTAGTCTTACAAACAGTAATAGCTTGTTTTGTTTTTTTACAGGATGATAAATGCATTTTTACTTTTGTTTGCACTACATTTTTAAAAACAACAGAGAAAAATCCATGTTTTTGCACATATTTGTTCTTGAAAGCTATTGCAACAGAATGACTCAATCACCTGCCCGGATACTGTGTCAGTTACAGTTCAAGAATGCTAGGCTCCTTTTCGTACAATAGAGCCTTCGGGATACTCAAGATGTGCTGAATCAGGTGATAATTCCAAACACGCCCTGGGGAACAATTTATGCACAACACACCTTTGGCTCATTGTTGAAAGGAACCACTGAATTCATGTCTAAACGTATTCTGTCATGCAACAATGAATTTCTGAATCTATTGTATAAATAAAATTTGGCCGTCAGGAGCAGCTATGCCAAGTGTTTATCTACATTGCAGCGTTTGCTCATCTTAAATGATGGCAGTGTAACTCCAAATCAACAAGTAGGGGGGTGGAAGGAATCTACAAAATCTTCAGTGTGTGATTAAGCTTACACTGAGCAGAGTTTAACCTTTTGCTTTCTAGAACATCAACTGAAAGAGTTAAAGAAATGGCATAAGGGTAAGAATAAAGCATGATGGGGGGCAGAACCCCCAGATATAATGTGTTAGAGGGGAGAAGTAACAAATCCCATAGACAGGATTGTCTTGTTACAGTATTAAGCTGAATCGAAGTGAAACAAAACCCAATATTATAGCTCAAATGTGGTTATCTTCTTCACGTAGCTTTTAAAAGATATCAACAAGGAGATAATTACTGCAGAAAACCTGGAATATATAGTGTACTCTTTTTGTATAAATAAGCTGGGTTTGTGAGAAACTGCACAAATATATATGTTCAGCCATGAGGTCTGGCCGCTTAAATTGACTAAAAAAAAGAAAGAAAGAAAAACTCTTCCCATTTCCAGTTTACACAAACACAGCATATACCACCAAGCTCCAGTGGCAGAAGGAATGCGACGTGATGCCTATACAAAACCAGTTGATAAGAATATGACAAAATACAAATCATGGAGTTTTATCTCTATGGGCTGTTGGATTTTCACAGTAAAAGAAGACTCTATTCCAAGATTTAGGGGGAGGGAGGTCCTACATTGATGAATGTTCCACCCTGTTCTGACAATTAATCTTGAAAGAGCTCCGTAGAACAGATAAAGAACAACGCACAAGTTCTACAGATTTGGTCACTTCAGAGCCTTAACGTCATTTTTACTACCATGCCAAAAACTGCTCAAGAAAAACTAAACATCTCGTTCCTACCTCAAATCTTTCTTTCCTTTACACTTTCTGGAATTCACTTAATTCAATATAACGGAATAGCAGATTTTGTTTGTTTAATCTCACAAATAACAAATTGTCCCTTTAGAATATCTGATAGATTCATTATCCAAAAAAAGAAAGAAAGGGTAGAATAGACCATATATCAAATCCAGCAATAAAAGTTCTGCTTAACATTAAATTAAGGGTAAATAAACCAGCATTAGCTACGTCTTAAAGAAGTATCTGCCTTTGTAAATTTAGTAATCAGACACAATGTAAATAGTAGCTGAAAATAGAACTGATCAATTTTCAGGAATCAAAGCTATCTCAAAGCCCTCGGTAAATATCTTTTCAAACCATAGAGTGTTAAATTTAGAATTTCCACTGCACACAGACCTGTTATAAGATCATCCTCGTATATATATCGTACAATGTAGCACTAGAGAAGTCTTATTAAATCACCAGCTAATACGTACTGGTCATTTGTATCTGACTGCGTGCATCTTTGTACACTCCAATAACGGCGCACTGTATGATGTTTACACAACCTATGGAGAATGTACTGATCAAACATTACGCTATGGGAAATTCCCAAATGGAATATCTACCATCAAATTAGCGAAAAGACAACATTAGGATATCAGTGTAATAAGATATATAACAGAAAGGAGGGAAGATATAAATATGAAAACGTGCGATTGGCTAGTACTATTGGTTGTTAGTTACATTATTAATTCATTAGATATTTGCATTTTTTTCTGCCATGTGTATATTACATAAATATTGTCAAACTGTCCTCAGCTATCTCTCTCACTTTATTATACATTTCTACGTATGCATGTAATACACCTACGCAACACCACAGCCCACCATTAATATACAGAAAAAGAAAATTATTGAGGTGAAAATATACATCACATTGTAACGAATGTCAAAGATAAAAGCAACCGAGGGAGGACATACAGCTGCAGTGGCCAAATTACTGGAAAATACATGCAGTACATAAAAAGGCTAAAAGATGAAATAAATACATTTAAGCTCACGTTAAATAACATGATATTGTAATGTCACAATATCTGCACCTTGACAAGAGAATGTGTCATTGATGAATTAGCGGGTGGTACAGGCACCAGAACGGCTCTCTGTGGCTTTCAATGGCAATTCTTACTCATGTCTAAATGAAATCTGTTTTTCAGCCAAGGCTACGTTCTCTGCTGACAACCCTGAATCGTTATCAGAGGCATTGAAAAGGACAAAGCATCTCATATCTGGGTTCATTTAATGACAACTTCAAAATATCAAAGAGGTCACAAAGGTGGGTTTTATTTAAAGCGTAGTTAACGCGTATGTAATGCATTTGCCAAAGGAAACTTTTAATTAAAATCAGGGCTTATTATAGTTTCCTGGTCTGTTTCTAAAACATATTTAATGATGGTGGCACGGTTGCATGTAACTATAACTGTGCTTAACCCCTTAAGGACACATGACATGTGTGACATGTCACGATTCCATTTTATTCCAGAAGTTTGGTCGTCAAGGGGTTAAAGAGATCAACACGCTATACTGCTATTTACTGCTGCAGTTTTAGATTTACTACATGCATGCATAAATGACAAGGTTTACTGTAAATAGTGGAACTACTTCTAACAGGTAGAAAATGAAAGCAGGATTGCTACAAACTATATGGATTCAGAAAATGTGTTTTTTTAAATGGGAGGCCCTAAAATGTAATATCATCAATCCTAAGGTATTGGCAAAATGATTGCAAATTATGCAGATTTGTATATGTATAGATTTGTATATGGCAAAATACACTAATGGGCTGCCATGTTGACAAACATGCTTATAACCTTCCCTATGGAAAAATACGCTTATATCTCGCTCGATGGAAAAACATGCCTATGACCTGCCCTATAGAAAACACGCCTATAGTCTGCCGTGTGGAAAAGCACGCTTATAGCTTGCTCTGTGGAAAAAGACGTTGATAATCTGCCATGTTGATAAACACGCTTATAGCTTGCCGTAAGGAAAAAACACGTGCCATATGAAATAATTAAAATATTTTCTGTTCTTCTACTAGATTATGTCATTACAGCAGGAAACTATCCATGTGCCCAATACCAGGCTTAGTCTATCAGACTGGAGGATAAGAATGACTATACCGCACCCTTGAAATATATTTAAGGGTATCATGGGTATCGATTTTATTCTGGCCTCTATTACACATAATGCCATACAATAATATTGTGCAGATACCGTGCCGTGGGCCACTGATGCTGACATTATTTACCTTATCACTTCGGCAGTTATTGAGGCCCATGTTGTTAATGGACAGCTTGCCGTCCATACTGTGAGGTTGATGTTGATTCTCTCGCTGGATCTGTTCTCGCATTTTACGAGCCTCCTGAATAGCTTTCATGACTGTATCCTGGTCCCCAAACAGGGAGGGAGAGTTAAGACTTGAAAGAATATCTGTAGTAAACAGATACAAAACATTGTTACAAAACAGGACGTGAATTCTTGCATATTTCTTGCTTAACCCTGGCATTCAGGGGGTTAACAATGATAATTTTTTTTACATTTCTCTAGGTCACAGACGATTATATAATAACACTTTTCATCATTGTCAGCCTGCTAATATATATTTTAGAAATGGAAATATTTCAGAATTACATATTTATATATATAAAATAGATTTGTATTAATATGTATTTTTATATTTCCAAAATAATATGTTACTTTTATACTTTAACTTATATTACAGAACATAACATTTGAAGTTTGAGACATAAACATTTTAAAAAGTGTAATGTAGACATTCAAAACCATCCAATCTTTTCCAGATTATGACACAAACAAAGTAATCTACATAACGAGAGAAATACGTAATATCACACAGAGATGCCGATATATTGATGATATATCTCTCCAGAACATATGTTATAACTAAAACTCTGTGTGCTCTAGTAGCCTGGACGAAGATAGAGGATAAAGACAGGACGATAAAGGGCAGATTTTTTTTAATCTTGTCAAGGTCACTTATGATTTATACTAAGTGATGCCAAAACTTCGCACAGTAACTAGGATTAAATGAAAAACTTTTACTGGCAAATATAAGTTTACTTTATTGATAACCTTTTTAAAATATTTTTTAACTAACATAACATCTCACTCTGCCAAAATTCCCTAAATGTAAGTTCCCTTCTCAATTTTAAACTTTCTCCTTCATTACAGATATTATATCAGTTAGGATGTATTGCCATTGTGTCTTGGTCTTTATATCAATGTTGGGGATTCTTTGTCTCAATATCTATTTATGGAATAAACTTTTTCATTACAAAAAATTAAAAAAGAAACTAATAAATTGGAAAAAGTAATTATTAACAGGCTCTCTACTACCTGTAATAATCTATGAAAAAGATGGTGGAATATTCTAAAAAATATCATTATAACAGGGAAGATGGCTGTGTGACTGCGGGGATTGCATGCTAGTTTGGGGGCTACTTAAAAAGAGTGATTCTGGACCAAAGTTCTAAAAGTGGGACACTCGCCATGGAAACCAATGGAATGATCCATTCTTAGAACAAATAAACAGAACAGAACATCTGTTGTTACTTTTGAAAAGTAGAGAATCAAAACTTTCCTTGAAGCAAAATTTTAAGGTTTCTAGTGTGACCTAACAAGGACCTCCATTTAATTTGTTTGAATCAGAAATAATTCCATTCTGCTAGAAACAAACTTTTCAAATGATTTATATGCAGATTCTATGGACATTTTTGCAGAAAAATAATTTGAACGTTTTTTGTTTTTTTTTAACAGAATGGAATGATTTCTGATTTCTGTTGATGATTTACACTCCAACTGTCACTTCTCCTGGTGGTAATGATGGAGCTGTATGTAACTATTACAGTGAGCTGTACTATAACTGTACAATGAACGTCGGTTTCATTAAGTTACCTAGGGAGGATCCTCTGCCGAGCGTGCCACCAATTGGGCTGGGAATACCACTTTTATTGGATAGGCTTATGGGGCTTGTTTTACTACCCGAAAATAGGTTTTGCGTAGGGGATGTGGGGGATTTCATCGGCTCAGCCGTCTTCGGTCGTGAGGATAAGTTCAGAGGCTGCACTGCTTCATCCTGTAAATGGTTACACCAAGAAAACAGAGAACAAAGCACTTAGTTTACACCTCCGAGACAATAACATATTCTTTGGAAACAATAACAGAAGAGGCTAATTATCCAACTCCTCGAATAAACCACCAGAGGACAACTCATTAATTTTTATGAGTTAACGCCTATATTTACATCAACAGAGGCTTTACACAGCTCTTTTCACAAAATTAAAATCCGAAATTAGTTCACATTATCATTCATTTCCTAATGTGTTTTCGAAGATCAAAACTAACCTTGGGCATTTCTAAAGAATTACGTACAAGACTTGTAGTGTGTTTTCTTACACCTCTTTATAATGGAAAATCTAGTGATCTGTATTCAGACAGACAAAAAGGCAGACGGACAGGCAGACACTTAGGCAGAGCATTGCAATAAAGGGGAAACTGTTATTGATTAATACTTTATTTATATAGCACTAATGTTTGTACTCAGCACTTTACAGGTTACATCACAGTAGAGGGAGGTACAGTAAGTGCTGTAGGTATACAGTATATGTATATTTTATTTATATAGTGCTAGCAGGTGTACTCAGCACTTTACAGGTTACATTACAGTAGAGGGAGGTACAGTAAGTGCTGTAGGTATACAGTATATGTATATTTTATTTATATAGTGCTAGCAGGTGTACTCAGCACTTTACAGGTTACATCACAGTAGAGGGAGGTACAGTAAGTGCTGTAGGTATACAGTATATGTATATTTTATTTATATAGTGCTAGCAGGTGTACTCAGCACTTTACAGGTTACATTAGCGTAGAGGGAGGTACAGTAAGTGCTGTAGGTATACAGTGCACTTGACAGTAGTAGTATTAGCAGTATTTGATATAAAATACATTGAATAATGTAATGTACATTTTATGAAATACAGGCACAAAGCATTTGTTATATATGTTGTCATTGGGGGGGATATTCCGGTTGCAGTTAGTACTACATGTTTTGTTAATAGATGTATATTTTGAAACATTATTATTGCTAGAATACATTAACGAGTGTGTAAATCTTAGCGTTTAACACAGGACTGTCCACTCATGTCTCCCTGTTGCTTGACATCAAACTCATCTCATCAGTTCTGGAACGAAGAACAGTCGGTCACTCTGAAAAGGAACCGACTTTTTGTGTATATAAAAAGTGCACGTTGCTTTGTTGTACAAAATGTCAGCTGCAAATCCCATCTGTGCCTTGTTACAAACCGATACAGAGTTATATAGTATGAAAATAGAATCTTTTATTAAAGGGAAACCCATAGCCATGGGAGATTGTGATTGATTGGCTTATAAAACGTGTTTCAGACACTTTGCTCAGCCTTGAAGGATGGGTTCTAGCGGAGTTTTCAAGATGAACTGCGTAAGAAATATGCAGAGCCACACGTGGCAATTTCTGCAATGCTTGAACCCTGCAGTCGCTGGTGGGCGGCTACTGCTCCTTCCATCACTCAAAGAATTGGGCAAAATAGACACTTTGCTGAGCAACGAACAAGGAATATACAAAAGTGGAAAATGTCCAAAAATAAGTTTTGTTAAGGTTAGAGACACATGTTCAACGGAACACACAGTTAAAAAAGAAAAAAGAAAAAAATGTAAATAATTTTTAATAGAGTCAAAGACCGTAAAAAGTGTTTTTACAGTTGTGCTTTTAGCTTTTATAACCGGAGTGGGAAGATTTCTTGGCGACTGAAGAATAAACGTCCAGGCCATATTCTGTTGTTTGAATTTTACATCTATTCGACGAATGGAGAGTCATTAAAGCCCACTGAGGGCTCTCTCCAAAAAAAAAAAAAAGTGTGATATTTATTTAATATACAATTTGTGTCTGGCTTAGAACATTACAGTTTAATTGCCGGTATGAGCCCAGTATATACACTGCATATATTTATATATATATAGATTAAATTCTCTTTTCCTTGCAACTATTATGGATTAAAAACTATGTGATCTAGCCCACTACTGAGAAAGACTAAAGACAGCAAATCCCAGTGATGTACCCATACAAATGATGTTGAATATGCTTCTGTTTTGTGGGAAAGTCTGTGTTAGATATATGCACAGTGTCTAGCGAATCCTTTGGAAACTCAATTTGTGTGACTCTTTTCTTGTGGTTAATGTGTGAGCTGAATTCTACATTACATTCACTTAATCCGACAGAGTCTAAATATCTCCCAACTGGGTGGAACAGGAAATGATCAGTGCGCCATTCCTGTATAAAAGAGAAATCAAAGCTAAAAAAAATAACCAGAATTTTTATTCCGATTCGTTCCTTCTGATGTACACAGTTACATTTGTCTGAAAGTAATTCTCACATTTGCCAGTGTCAGGTTAAAGGGGATATTCCTCCAGAAACAGGAGAGGACAGTGCGAAAACGAGTTATATCCAATCACCTTTGGTGGTACAACCAAGAAATTAATCTATTATTCTGCGTCGGCTTAGAGCCTTTCATATTGTAAGGCAGCCATTATTCTTCTTATTGTTATTATTCTGCTTGTTATCTCGATTCTGTACCATTAAAATATAGTTCCTCCTACTCCACCATACTGCAATGATCATTTAAACCTCAAAACATTATCATTATTATCTTACCACCACGTACCATGGTGCTGTACAGTTATGGGGATTACAAACTAGCTGATATTTTTTGGTAGACATGCTTTACAGGGTGTGAATGGCCAACGCGTTACAGGGAGTGATTGGTCTTTAAACTCATTCTTTCTCTTCATGTGCGTGATTTTGTGACTGAGTGACTGGGGGAAATTCTGGAGCAGATAGCTAAATGTTGAGCAATCACTAGGGACATTCACTGGGTTGCTGTGGCGATTGCTCCACGTTACCGATTTCTCACAGAATTACTTTTTACACATATTCCATACTGGACAGGTGTTTTTTTTTGTGGTTTTGCAAATGTTGAATCTCCCATTTTTATGACTGCATGTGCATTTGTCTCGTACCAAGTAGTCTGGGGATCAAAACTCGAAAACTTACAAAAAACTATTGTGAAACTTGTGCAGAAGGGTATGTTAATTTACAAGTAATTAATCAAAATGTATGTAATAAAACGCATATTAAAAATGAACAACATAAGTTCTAGCTACTTTTTATGCCGTCTTTCTTCATACCATTTCTGTGGATGTGCAAGGGTCTCCCACACCAATCCAATATCTAGTGTTCGGTGATTCTGACACTAACTGAGCACATACAGTATAAATCACATGTGTACAGTAGGTCTCAATTACTTTTATGAGCAGAAATTTATCACCAGCTTTTTTTTTTAGTATATATTTATTGGCTTTAAATGGTTTTCATTAAAAAAGACTATTCATTTCTTACTCACATAAATATAAAAAAGAAAGAGCCAAATAGCGTGGGCCTATGGTTTAAGTGCAGAGTTGCCATAGTTCGACCAAACATTAGTGTTTCAGTGTTAAGTATATACTGTACAGAACATCTAATATGAGACAGACCTGAGCCAAATGGATCGTTCCCAAGCAAAACCCTCGCTGACTAATAGTTTCCTTGGTAACGTAAAGCACATATCTGCCATATGTAGCGATGGTGCCAATCCTTATTGGCCAAAAGACTTTGATTACCGAGTGGGCATACGCAGATTGCTTGGGGGGGGTTTCCCTCCAGAAATTAAATTGTCTGATAGTTTTCCGTTACTTTTATTATACATTATGTGTTAAAATTGTATCCTCCTCTTCTGCTCCTCCGCAGAAAAGAGAGCCCACGTAGGGACTTTAAGATGTTGCTTGAATTAACCCTCAAACTTCCAGTCTGGTTTTTACATTTACATTTTAGGTTATAAACCTGGTTGAGCAGGGCCTCCTATACCTCAATAATTGCAAAATGCTGCGGAATATGTTGGCGCAATATCAATGCTAATAATGATAATTAGAACACTTAGTTTGGGACCCATTCATGTGTTGACACCGGTCTGTGTAATGGCAGGGAATGACATTTCTTAGTTAATTAAATAAACACTTTTTATCAACAGATGTAAAATCTGTCATTTAATATGAGGACAGATAAATAACAATAGATTTTTTTTTTATTTCACTAACATATTAACAAGTCGTGGGTGGGTATTCCTAGAATGTGTACCGGTAAATTATGTAAAATAAGGGGCTGGGACTGTGACTTTAACTAGGATTTGTCCCTTTTTTAGAGTTTACAAAAATGAATAAAACATTTTAAATCCCATATAACTGGTGTTAATCTTTTTCATGAGATGCTCTGTTTTCTCTTAAACACTTAAACATCACAATCCACTTCAGACAAGGCACAACCAGGGCACATATTGCAAATGAAGAGGAGAAAGAGTAACATTGTTTCACTTCTCCTCCATTGTCTATGCTCTCTCTATACTGACTGCCAGGTGCAAATGTGCGGCGCTTATAACAATGACTGACAGGGAGCTAAGATGGAGGCACCCAGATACATAGTAAAGAGCTGTGGATGTATTTATTTTATACTTCGAACCACACAAATACATATTTGTTAAATATAGGGATAAGTAAACTTAATATTAAAAATTCAGGGAAATGACAGTTCCTCTTTAAACACACAAATGATCACACACACACATACAAATAAACAAACACACATATGATCATTTTTTATTTAACCCCTTAAGGACCAAACTTCTGGAATAATAGGGAATCATGACATGTCACACATGTCATGTGTCCTTAAGGGGTTAAACAAAAAGGTATCCAGGTCATCGATACCTAAAATTTAAAGGCTTTTTATGGGTTTTTTTTTTGTCTGAAACAGACATTGAGATAATTTCACATACATGTGCAAAATGAGACGTGTCTGCTATGCTTGCTACGGCAGAGAGAGGCTGACAGAGATATTACAAAGTCATAGCAGTAAGAAAAATAATTAAGTTAAAGCTGTATTCTGATTGGTTGTTTTGTGCTTTTACACAATCACTATACAGCTGGGTAGAATTATGGTAAGTGACCCGAAAATGCCAGAATAACTCCAACTGGCAGAGATCATAGCAAAGGCTTCTGGGAATTGTATTAAATCAGAACTAAAACTCCCTGAAAACCCTGTTTTACCGGCTGTGAGTGAATAGTCTTTATTATTACAGGTGTGAATGTATACTATATTATAAATGCTTTTATTAAAGTAAAATGACGTTCCTATTGATTTTATTTGATCAGATTTACACGTTCCAGAGAGTTGTATTATAGATATCTCGAGAATGTTTGGATTGGTGGGAGCCTTTTATTTTACATGTGATTTGCATACTTTATATATTTTTTCAGTAATATGTGCATGAGATTTATTTTATTCCCCTCTTTGTGAATTAGCAAGCCGTTTCATATTGTGAGCAGTTAAATTGGTTGCAATAGCTTTTTCATGACAAAGTATGCTAAAAATATAATACGGTAGTACAACAAACCGTTTTAACCTTAAAAGAAGACATCTATAGCAAGCAATATTTATATAACCTAGTAATTGTTGTGTGCATACATTCAGTGCTAGAATAACACAGCTGTCAGACAATAACATCTTTAAAATATATGTTGTTATAATGGGGTTTATTTACTAAGCAGCTGCCAAATGAGCAGAACATTTGTTTACTATTTGTGACTATTTTTTATCCAAATTGTTGCAAGCAAAATTGACGTATTACCACGGTTTGCTGTTTGTTGAATAAATCATTATGAACTTAAAAGGCAGATGGAATGCTGAGGAGTCTTTTTAAGACGCTCCAATCATATATTACAGTAATGACCTAGCAGTCAGGCAAACCCCTCTAACGGCAGGTGGAGAATTGAGGGTGCAACCTGAGTTAAATAAAAAGTGCCAGTCAGTGGTGAGCACCTGCACAGGAGAACTATGGGTAAAAATAGTTTTAGAACAGAGGCACAATTGTTAATAGCTCGTTAAACATAATTGAAAGATCCAACTTTGCCACTGCTTTCACTTCACACTGACAGAGCAAATTGTATGATACCCAGAACGAAACAGATCTCTGAAAAAATACACAAACTCCAGATATTTACCTTAACCTGTACAATAGGGCTGGTCCCTCTCTTTTCACTTTTCATGCCAGTAGGAGACAGTGTCCCTGTGGAGTTGGGCGGCTGAGGGGTAGACGGCATTTTTGCTGCAGGGGATACTTGCATGCTGGCAAGCTGGGCCTGGGCTGCATAGAGTTGCTGGAAAATAAATCACACGTAGAACATGTTAGATAAATAAAGATATTTACGTACACACCAATTCCTTTGTTAACTGATGTTTTAGCTACGTTCCGACATAACGTATCTATTTTAGGACTTTGTGGTTTGAGCACTTCCTGTTTAGCGTCTAAATTAATTTTTCAAACTATATACAAATGTTTAACTTTATACAGCAGCGCGGCACCTTGTACACCAAAAACAAAGCATTGGCTGTCATTAGATGCATTGTAAATACATATTAAACATGTAACAAATTTCTATTACACACATTAAAAATAATGCATTTTAAATTCTTGAAAGGGTAGAATTGTACAGTTCAATCCAAGCAGGTAAAAAAAAAAAACAGGTCATTTAAATATAAAATGACATTATGAGAAGATCTCAAAACATTATTGTCTTAGAGTGTCTAATACAAATGTGGGATGCAGGTCCTAAAGGGATGCAGCCACCAGCAACATTCCGTTGGTTTCTATTGCGACTGCTCCACATTTAGAACACTGCCCCAAAGCTCCTGATTTAAAAAATAAATAAATTGGGGGTTTAAAGACTCTTGTGGCATAGGAAAAAAAATCCAAATTAAACTGTGCAGTTCTTTAAGAAAAACGAAAACACAGACGATGAAAAAGAGGTAATACAAATGCTAAACGTGCATTTTTTGTGCACTTCTCATACCCTAGTAACCAGTCCTCCGCACCTGGAGAAGATTTCATTTATTAAAAAAAAAGTTAGAATTTATTTTGGGTTTTTTTCTAGGTTGCTACCACGAGGTTGCTAAAAAGCAGGAAATTCATATTTAATATTAAGAACAGCAATCTTTCTGTAGACATAATAATAAAACCAATACATATAAATACAGCAATTCTAAGCAGACGTTTTGCCATATGTAATTATGAAAAAAGAGGCTTAATAAAGAATAATTTCGAAGGGCCAGCTGTGTTTAAGTCATAGTTGCTGCTTACTTTGGATAGTGTGTATCTGGCGAAATGAACACAATACAACACGCAGGGGAGCCTGGTCTGAGGCTACATTCCTAATGTAAAGTGACAATGGGGTGTTAATGGACACGGCTGACGTAACGGTACAATGGCTTACAGCAGACACATCGATTCCCTGCGCAGGTAACCAGTTGAGAGCTGTATTATTTTTGGAATAAGCCATGAGTAAACAGGGTTTGTCACAGTCTGATCAATTTAAAAAGAACGGACAACTAAGTTTTAATATTTAACATCAAATAGGCAAAATTCAAAAAAATTATCCTAATTTTTTTGCACATTGATTTTGTGTTGATCATAATACACTGTCTAAGAAATAAATTACAAAATAAGGCCTTGAAGTCAATCATGTATGGCCTTTAGTGAGTTCCATACAAAGGGGGTTATGTATTTAACTATGAATTGGGAAGAACAGGCAGAGAAATTCCACAAAGAGTCAAACCAGAAAAATAGTTTTAGTTTTAGTTTTAAAAATGATCTGAAAATGTGTGTAATCACTGAGTGCACTTACCAATCCACTGAGGCACAGGCTGGTATACAAGCATTGGATTAAGAAATGTTGCATGTTATTGCTCACTCCCTCTCACTCACACAGGTAGCTAGCCCCCCATCACTCACACAGGTAGTTAACCCACTATCTTACTCACATGTATGTAACCCCCTTGCTCACTCACACAGGTAGGTAACCCCTTCACTCACACGGATAGCTAACCCCTCTTACTCACAAAGGTAGCTCACTCACACAGGTTGGTAACCACTCTCACACAGGCAAAAAAAATTCCTGTAACTCCCACAAGTAGCTACCCCCCACTCACTCACTCACTCAGGTGGCTAAAATAAGCTTTGGTCTAAATGTCCAAGCACTTGAATCCAGACCGCGATTAGTGATAATGGGCGTTGCCTGCCTGCCTTGTTCTTTGGGAAAAATATATAATCAAACTATAAAATGTAGTATAAACCGATCTCAGACATCAGCGCCAAAGAACATAAAAACTGAGCTTCATGTCACTGTCACTCACTCAATCTGAGCCCCAGTACTTGGTGGTAGGAACAGGGGCGTGCGATGTGACACGGGAGACCCTTCACGAATGTTACAGCCTCACAGTCTGCATGACTCATCAGTCATATTCTGCTCCAAAACCCACAACATTCTGCCACTGATTTCATTACTAGAAACAGGTCAGATTGTGACATATATAAATCCACGACTCATTTGATTCAAAGCCAAGAGTGTGCGTTAAAAGCACTTTAAATCCCCTTGGGAAGAAATTATATTTAAAAAAATAAAGTATTATTACCTGCTTTGTAATATCAAATATTTCCTATTAAAAATTAATATTAAAAGAACACTCCAGACACCAAAACAACTTTGTTAGAATGGAGTTGCTAATGTGCGAAAAGGATCCCAGTTGCTGATTTACCTACAGAGGTTATGCCATTAACGAATGGTTTAACGCCAAAGTCCTGAATCCGGCACTTGTCAGCTCTGTTAAACTATGTCCGCCGCCATCTGAGGCTTGAATCTGTAAGACTCGGACTCATCAGAAGTTCCCCATTCCCAAAACAGAGTGACAAATGTACATATTTTTTCATTCTGTTTTGTGAATGGGGAGCTACATATAGCCTGAGAATGTGACCTATCAGTGGCTACCAGTCCAAGTCTTCCTGATTCAAGCTTCGAGGAGCAACTAATGTAGGTAGGCAGAGCTGACAGGTGCCAGATTCAAGACTTTGGGGTTAAACTGTTTGTTGAACATCGTGAGGTAAGCAAGCACTAGGTCCTCCTTACACCATAATAACGTCATTCTAATGAAGTTGTTATGGTGCATGCAGTTTCCCTTTATAATGTTACTCCAAGCATCATAACCACTACAGCCCACTGTTGTACTTATGATGGAATGAGCACCCTGGTCCCTTTCATGGTAATAAAACAACATTTTGTAACAGTTTGCACAATTACCCGGGTCCCCGCTGGACAGTCCACTATGGCTGGAAATGAGCATGCAACTTCTGCAGTGCTACAGAAATCAGATGCCGATCACGTTAGCCATTCGTTGGCTGAAAGCGTCAGTTGACTGCTGTCAGCAAGCGAATGCAACTCATTGGCTGAGTGCTTAGAAATATGTAAAGAGTAGACATTAACCAGTCTGGAACTCTTCTTCCAATTGGGCTAATGCTGCTTCAATGATGCTGTAACAGGTGTAACAAAGGGGTTAAACTGTATGCACAGTATTTACAGACTCCAGACACCATGACCACTTCAAATCACTGAAGTAGTCAGAGTGCTTGAATTAACCCTTTAACATTGCTTGATAAAGGGGGAAGATGGGTGGAGAAATGGTTAAATGAAAGGATGGATGGATTGGTGGAGGTAGGGACAGGTGGATGAAGGGGTGGAAGGATATGTTAATTTACTGGCTGACAGATGGACAGACAAGATGGGCAACCTACATCAATACACTGGTCACTAGGTGGGCTGACAGCCAGCATGTCCGGGTTACTACAATGATGACAAACCAACAAGCTGAATGTATAGGAATCTAAAAGCCAGAATTACAACTCAGCCTTGATGTGCCTCCCCAAATAATCTTTGTGATTTCAATCAGTTTGCTTCACAGTTTTTAAATCCTGTAGCTGGAGCAAAGGCTTTTGAGGGTGATGGCATGGTCTTTTGGTTTATCTTTCTAAAGGTCAACTATATTTTACATGTACTATCTTTGGACAACAACCTTGATCTGGTTACTTGGTGGACTGACAGTCATCATGTCTGTGTTACTTCATGGATAGAAAACAACCACGATCGAATGTGATGTTACTCAGTAAACTGTAGCGAATAAACTCTTTTTCTTTCCCACAGATTAAGAAACATTATTTTAGGATTATATATAACAAACATAACAAGAATTTGCAGGTATGATCATTTGTATCAAGCAGTAGACTGTATATTCTTTAAAATGTAATATATATATAATCTTCCAAATAGGCAGCTGCACTCACAGATTTTAAAAGTCCCAAATTTATTGATTAAATGTTAAAAGACGATCAACGTTTCAGTCCTGCACAGAGGACTTTCATCAGGATATATATCATTTAATGAAACTGTACTAATCATTCTTTGTTTTACTGGTCACAGGAAGCAATGGTAAATGTCGAATGGGTACAATACACTTTTGAAATAGATCACAGAATCTTGAAAGCACTAATATGCAACTTTTCCTCACAATACATTTTTGATCTTAGCTTTTTATTATGTAAATTATTTTCCCCCGTGTTATTAATGTCCTAAAACTACTGCTTTGAGGAATATATTTTTCTCTAAAGTAAAAAAAAAAAAAGTCTATTGAGACCTAGTTAAGAAACCCTATTTGCCTGTCTTCTAAATAACATATGCAAATATGTAATACTTTATTTATAGCTAAAGGTTCAGTGATTGAGACAATGAGTAATTGGCTTTCAGAAGAGAGCAACCAAAGAGGTGATTCTAAGGGCAACTGGAAATATTCATCAAGGGAGCTGATATGGTTCCATAGCTAAAATGCTAAAAAGGAGCTTTGTTACAAATAATGCAACTAATAATTATTCCCTAATAGGATACTACACACATTATTACTATTAAAGGCTTCCCAATTTATTGCTGATATTATAGCATACTCTACAATCTCTTAGTATATATAGCTCACAGGGAAGCAGGGAGAGGGCGATATGATAAAAAGTATTGGGGTGAAAGCCATTAGCATGTACAGTTTGAAGGGGAATGGGGAGGGGGACAAGATATCAAATATTGGGGTGAAAGCCATTAGTATACATAGCTTGTAGGGGAATGGGAGGGTGACAAGATATAAAGTATTGGGGTGAAAGCCATTAGTGTGTACAGCTTGAAGGGGAATGGGAGGGGGACAAGATATAAAGTTGTGGCGGAACCAACCTTGCCACTGTGCACTGGAGAAGCCTGGTTGCTTGCCTGCTTCCTTTAGACTATGGCCCGGCAGTTAAAACCTTTTATTTTCCCTGCATAAAGGCTTATTCGTGCTTTTCTGCTGGGGTGTTTGGTAGATTCAATCTACCGAACAAAGTACCGATCGATGGACCACCTGGGAACTGGAGTGTGCCGTCAAACGAACACGTGGCGGCGGCCATCTTAAACTCCTGAAAAGCGGTGTTTTGCCGTTGAGTGTCTGGAACTAAAATCGGACACTCAACTAGGCAAACACCGCTGAGACCTCCAGACTTCCGTGGATTCGTGCCGAAACTACCGAACGAGCCGCCGTTCGGTAGAAAGACTAATGCTAACATGGGGATTCTAACGAACACAAGGAAACCCACGGATGGCAAGCCGTTCGGGACTTTTTATAACACTAACAGAGACCAACCGCAAGGCCAAACCTCATGGAACTATTTTCGGTTAGTTAGATTTTTAGAGGTGCATTCTAGGCACTTGGGGTACATCTAAAATTTGGGGGAAATTGTGCACAGTTTAATTATGTTAACAGATAATGTAGTGGGAGGAGATGTGTGGGTTGTACCTTGTACTGCATTGGTTAATGTATTAATTGTTGTGGGTGCCTCCCTTGCATGGGAGAATCCCATAAAAGCAGGGGGGGTGTGATTAAACTCAGATTCTGCTTAACACTCAAAATAAAGTGTTGTCTCGATATTGGGGGAATTGGATTGTATGCTGACTGCCAGGAGTGCAACCCTTTTGTATGGTTTTCCTGTTCGGCTGTTTCCAGGATTCGTAGAGTTTGCAGTTCGGGAGACTGGTGCTTACAGTTGCTGCCTGTGCATCTGGAAAGGGGAATATCGCCTAAACGGGTTTTAACCTCTGGTGAGCAAAACGGTCCGTTACAAAAGTATTTGGGTGAAAGCCATGAATGTGCACAGCTTGAAGGGGAATGGGAGGGCGACAAAATAAAAAGTATTGGGGTGAAAGTTATTAGTATGCACAGCTTGTAGGGGAATGGTAGGGAGACAAGATAAAAATTATCGGGGTGAAAGCCATTAATATGTTTAGCTCAAAGGGGAGAGCGGGATACAATAAAACATATTGGGGTGAAAGCCATTAATATACACAGCGTGGATAAGAGACGGGAGAGGGCAATATGATAAAACAGACTAAAAAACATTAATATGTAGAGGGGGATACAATAAAACGAATTGGGGTGAAGGCCCTAATATCTTTAGTTCAGAGGAGAAAATAGCGGAGGTTTATAATAATATGTCATCAAATTTTCTCTTCCCATTATTTAAAGTTTATAAGATTTTATAAACCTTAACGGTTTTATTTTATAAGCATATTGATTTTTTTTTTAGATTTGTTTTAAAGAAAATGTCAGTGTTTATCTGGCTGAGCAGCAGATTTACACAGAGCAATCACAGCCGCAGATAGTTAGGTTGAGCATCATTTGGTCAGATAACAGTGGAGTCTGATCCAACATGGTCGTTAAGCGAGGTTTATCCCAAAACTTTAATCGTAATGATCTGATTCTGGTGGGATGGCTGGTTACCGGTGGATGGAGAGATGTCCATTAACAGCCATGTGCGTAATCTAGCATTTACTACTCTCAGTCTGTATTCACACCTCTGTCTTCACTATCACAACTTCTTCTCTTATCAGTGTTTATGAAATATGTTTATAATTTGTCATAATACTAGAATCCAATTATATTGCCTTTCTTTACTAAAAAACTGCCGGCAATTCAAAGTGAATTTTAAAATTCAGGCCAAGATAGCTGAACTAAAAATGTTCTTCCAGTCATTCAGTTTAGCTATTTTGACTGTAAATTTGAAAAATAATTATCACTTTAGTAAATAATGTTTGTGATAATGATTGTATCTGTTTTACCATTTAAAAATGTTTATTTTCGTGGTTCTGTTGCCGTAGCCTGTATTTTTCATGTTTTAGAATACTGAAATTCTATAGTAGCTAGTACACTCCATTGCAGGTAAATTAAATTATATATATATATATATATATATATATATACACACACATTTTTTATTACAACTCATTTGTTTCGGATATAATGAAGGTATAACTGTTTTTATTTCCAGTGAGATTTTCCATAGCGATTTCAGGTCATCAATTGTTACCATTTACCAACGACAGATCGAGCTTGTCGACACGTAGAAAGTAAGATGAATGAAACTGCCAGTTTGGGCAGCTAAGCCACGTGACTAACCTAGAGGCGATTGTGGATTTCTGCCTGTGATTTCTGCCAGGGAACCAGATGTCACAATTTAAAAATATTTCCAACATCTGTGCAAGTCCAAAGATAGACAACATGAACATACCGGCCAAGCAACGTATGGACCTATTCTACCGTCTATTCAATAGACTATTACGCAGGCCGGTTACAGACGGTACACCCCACATAATCATTTCAAAAGCACATGATCTGGGTGCCGTTTGATTAAACGGTCAGTTTGTTTGCTCTGGGAAATGTAGAAATCTCCCATTCGATCCAGCAAAGTCGATGCTTTTCTGTACCGAAAGACTCTGAGCGCATGAACTGAAGTTGGGAGGGACATGGGCACAGGATAGTTGCTCCATGAAAACCGACGTAAAAATACTTGTTCAACTCCACAATTTTCACATACTTTAAGTAGAGCTGGTGTTTGAACCTTAGCACGTACACTTCTGTTTCGTACATGTTTATGCATTTTTTTTTAACAAGCTGAAACGCTATTTCTGTTGTTGTAAATACGTGTCCTCTGATAAAATACTTGATATTTTTTTGTGTGCGTGCACATGTGTATTTGTGTGTGCATGTGTGTGTGTGTTAGCCTAACTACTTGTGTGCATGTGTGAACTACTATTTTTTTTTTATTTGTGGTTTTCAAATGTTACACCTGTATATTTAGCCATAATGGTATATAAAACCACTGTAACAAACTCTCCAATGACAAAAGTTGTCATGTTATCTGGAGAATATGCCAGTCATACATCTATGGATATCCAAACGTTATAAAATACTTTCATTAAAAAAAAAAAGAAAAACATCTATAAAACCATATGTTATATGGCAAAAAAAAACTATTTTACGTGATGAATGACTGCTTGAGTGAAAGCAGAGATTATAACACTCTACAAATAATAAGACAGACTAACATAAAACATGCTTTTTGTGCCCTTTGTGTAAATCTGGACTTGGTTGTACACATATCTCCAGCTGAGGATCCAGCGACCATTCTATGCATTCCACCACCAAATCCATTCTTCTAATCTCAAAGACCCATTCTGCCTCCTGTGTGAAGGGTATGGGAATTCTTGAGCAAGCTTACAGGTGTATTCTATTTTCATATTAGTGTTCCGTTATAATGTTCTATGTGAAATTGTTTGTTGGGCACAGAGCATCGGGATTTCCACCTTATCTTTTTGCCTTTTTTCTCAAAGTGTTTGTCTTGTTCACAGCTGTTGAATGCCCTATGTGAGCCTGCTTATAATGATGGCGATCTGCGGGACAGATGTGAAATAAGTCAGAGTTAAAGATCCTAACCTCTTGTGGGGAAAACATTATTAAAAAGAGACATAATTGCGGAACAATTAGTTGCACGGTGTCTCCTCCTTTATCCATTTTCATTTATTGTCCTCGTCTTTGAAAAAAATGGTTCAAATCCCTCATTAAATTTATTCCAGGAACTAATAACAATTTATTCCAGGAACTAATATTAATTTCACAGAATTATGAAAAAACAAAAATATCTATTATGTTTTCTGTGGGTTTGTTTTGTGCAAAAATACATTGTTTGCACAGATACACACACTTAATACACACACACATTTAATATAAATACACACATTGAACATAGGGATATTTATAGACACAAACATACAACAGAGGAATATTTGTAGACACGGACATAGAACATAGGAATATTTATAGACCCAGACATAGAACATAGGAATTTTTATAGACACAGACATAGAATATAGGAATATCTATACACACATATAGAACATAGGGGTATTTATGTAAACACACACATAGAACATAGGAATATTTATACACACACACACATAGAACATATGAATATTTATACACACATATAGAACATAGGAATATTTATACACACATATAGAACATAGGAATATTTATACACACACACATAGAACATAGGAATATTTATACACACAGACACAGAGAACATGTATAGACACACATAAGATAATATATATATATTGAAATATAAATACATACACACACACACATATAGTTAATAGTACTGACACCACACCTCCAAACACACCTATGAAGTACACACAAAATATCTAAGATATATTACACACACACATTAATATTTGCACCTTATGTCCATAAAGAAAATGGTTGATTTTTGTTCTCACGCTGGCGTATTCTATTCACTAGAGGTAACTCAGATAATGGCAGTAAATCACTATTTAGTGAGTTAACATATTATATTATATTGACAGATTGTACGAGACGGCATTATCCACCCGCAGTCTCCTTGTTTTTCCATAAACTTTTTAGATGCAGTTATAGCAAGACATATAGCATATAACTTCTCTATGATATATCAAAAGAAGCTGTGTCTATGAAGTATTCATGGGAATTATATGAATTGTAAATCATTTTCAATATTTAAAACGAATTCGCCTGCACAATCAGCCACACAAGCTTTGTGTATAAATAATGTTTAATTTGAAAGAGAATAAACTATCTCTGCAACAAACACAAAGGCCTGTGATATTCAAATAGTACTTTTCTTTCAGTCTTCTGATGTGCCTGTGATCGGTCAGCCCCTGAAATGATCAGGGACCGTCCCAAAACCCTCTGGAGAAGGGGCCAAGGGCCACTGTGCGACTATGGCAGAAGAGAACAAAGATTCAGGACAGGGCTGACCACAGGAACAAAGCAGACCAGACCTCCCCCACCCCCCCCCCCCCCTCGCCCCTTCCCAGGCATCAGGCAGAGTGCGTGACAAAATGATATAACCCCCCACTGTAGTTGGCTGCTGAGTTTCACCTCATTTCCCTCATTTTTTTAACAGACTGAGTGTGGCTCTGCCGAGGATATAATGCTTAAGCTACTTTTCCTGTAGAGTCTTGTAACGGGGCCTCAGAGAAAGGACTGGATACAACTCAGTGAGCGAGGTAATACCTTTGTCCATCTGAGCATTAAATGACCCATTGAAATATAGCTTAGTTAGAAAGAATTGCAGGAAACAGAACTTTGCGTTCTTATATGCTTCGTCCCCGCAGAATAGAAAGCTGCTTTGAAAATGCAGCCGTATCATTTTATAACGTACTTGGGTGATCAGACCTTAAATCGGTTTTAATTAAATGGAGCCCCCTAGATTACCAGAGGAAACTTGCAGCCAGTGAAGTGCTGAACGTGAATCTGTGTATGAGCTGATTAGATCATAAAAATAAAATATCAATAGGAGTTACAATAACAATGAAAATACTGAATTCTTTGATTCATTTCTGCAGGCAACTACATACAGATTTCCAAAAAAACTGGTATATCTGACTCAATGGTAATATTCCTTCTTAATTATTTATCAAAGAATAACATCTCAAACCTCCACCCGTGAGAGGGAGAAAGACTTGATGGTAATGGAAGTAAAACTATCTTAGTTGAGAAAACCTTTAAAATATGCTAATTCTACAAAGAAAACTAATCACAGTCAAAATAGAGAAATTGGCCAACTTTAAAATAAATAACCTGCATTCCCTGAACAACATGTCTGCTACTCAAATAACCAACAGCACTACCAGAACTGAGTGCCCATCCCTCAAACAACCAGCACTACCAGAACTGAGTGCCCATCTAGACAAATAACTTGCACTACCAGAACTGAGTGCCCACCTAGACAAATAACTTGCACTACCAGAACTGAGTGCCCATCCCTCAAACAACCAGCACTACCAGAACTGAGTGCCCACCTAGACAAATAACTTGCACTACCAGAACTGAGTGCCCATCCCTCAAACAACCAGCACTACCAGAACTGAGTGCCCACCTAGACAAATAACTTGCACTACCAGAACTGAGTGCCCATCCCTCAAACAACCAGCACTACCAGAACTGAGTGCCCACCTAGACAAATAACTTGCACTACTAGAACTGAGTGCCCACCTAGACAAATAACTTGCACTACTAGAACTGAGTGCCCACTCCTCAAAAACATACAATACCAGAACAAAGTGTTCTCTCTTCAAACAGCCTGCACCACCACAACTGAGTGCACATTCCTCAAATAACCTGCATTAGCAGAACTGAGTGCCCGTTCCTCAAATAGCCTGCACTACCAGAACTGAATATCCATTCCTCAAATAACCTGTACTACCAGAACAGCGTGCCTACATATCAAATAACATGCATCACAGGAACTGAGTGCCCATTCCTCAAATAACGTGAACTACCAGAACCGAGTGCCCATTCCTCAAATAACCTGCACTACTAGAAGTGAGTATCCACTCCTCAAATAACCCACAATACCAGAACAGAGTGTTCACTACTCAAATAGTCTGCACCGCCAGAACTGAGTGCCTACTCCTCAAATAACCTGCACTAGCAGAACAGAGTGTTCATCCATCAAATAACCTGTACTACCAGAAAATAGTGCCTACTCCTGAAATAACCCTCACTACCAGAACAGTGTGCCCACTCCAGCTCCCCAGACCTTCCATAACTCACACTACCTGGGCAACACACTCATTCCATCTCTCCACACCTCCAATAATCCACAAAACCTGAGCTGCACACTTACTTACTCAAGCTTTCCACACCTCCTATAACCCACAATACCCGGACAGCACGCATACTACGGCTCCGCACACCTACTATAATTCACACTTCCTGAGGAGCACACTGACTGCAGCTCCCCAAACCTCCTGAGCAGTACAATCACTGCAGCTCCCCACACCTCCTATATCCTACACTACGTGAGCATCACACTCACTCCAGCGCCCCACACCTGCTATAACCTACACTACAGCTGCTTTTGTAAGCTCTTCTGCTTAGGTCCACATTTAGCCAATCATTTCTCAAGTCTCCACAAGTTGCTATTTTGAACAGACCCCAGTGGGTGAAATTCCTGAAAAGATCTCTCTATGACTCTCATTAAGCTACTAATATTTAACAATGTATTCTGTTTATGTTTTAATATGTTACTGTGTAACTGGATTCTAGTTATAGAGGTTCCGGGTAGAAGGCAAAATATACTTTCTTTTGAAACATTTTCTAAGTAAATAAATTATTGAGGCCATTTAATTTGGGGGCCAGCAACTCCTATGCACCTTTTAAATTATTAACAATAATAGCATAAAAGTGAAGCAGACGATTTATCCCCCCAATACAGCTGTTTCTGATAATTAGCCATTTCTCTGTGAAGTCGACGTCTTGTAAAAAGTCTGAGTTACTGTCCTTCATCCCAGGATTCCTTGCAAGGAAGCAGCCGAGCGATAATTCTGTATCATTGCTGCTTCGCTGCACTAATCGCTTAAAGAGTAGCAAATACCCTGAGTTTGCTGCCACAGAGCTCCTACAGCCTCGTGGCTTGAGGCAAGCTCCGACCCAGCAGTATCCAGATGTCAAGAGGAACATCTAGGTCCTGCTCAGCACACAGCTCCGTTCCAGTATGGTTTAACATCTGTTGGAGCTGCTGGCATGCAACCTGCCGGATGGAGAGTGGGCCGCACAGACTCTGGACTGTAGAGCATCGCTCTGAAGATATACTGCCATCAATTACTGCTGTCATTCCGTCCTGTTCAGTGAATTACCTGCATCCAAACAGCTCCTTAGCAGTCATTAGGTTTATTGGCTAAGTGAAAGGCACAAGCTCATTCTTCATCAATGTGAAACGACTTCACGGCAGCACAATGGAGACCAACTCTTTAAAAGAAAAGGCTGGATTTTTGACGGAACATTGAGCCCTTACTAATCACGTATCACGTAGACAGTAACTATCCTTCCCAATGAATGTAGACCCCAGCTGGAAACACAAGAGGAACTTAGGGAGAAAAAAAATACACTTTATTCTTCTACATCTTCATGTGTCAGAAGAAAATACATTTTCTAATAAATCGGATGCATGGCTCGGGAGGGCAAAAAAAAGTATAGGCACAATAATAGCAAAACTATGATAGTGTGCATGACTGAGACTGCACATAGTGTGTGTTACAAAATACAACATTATTCTTATCATTGTTCAATAAATAATAAGAGAAAAACATGGAGAGTGTCAGGTTCAGCAATACTTTAAAAACGTTAAGGGGACACTGATGCTCTATGGTAGTAATTTAATAAAAATACACAAAACATAAAAATGCTAAAGTATTCAAAAATAAAATGTTATTGTTGTCCGCAAATTTGCAACTTCTGCAGAGATCCAGAGAGTTGTCCTTGTTCAGTCCACCATAGTACTGTGATTGCAGCATGGTCTTATGGGATATGTAGTTTAGTTAAGTCAAGTCATTTCATTTCAAAATTCACCCATGACTTCCATTACCTTGCTGAATTGTTTTTTTTTTTTCCTGTACAGCTTCATTCATGGACCGCTATGACTGAGCTCCTATTAGTTTCTTAGGGCTTCCATCTGTGACTTCATGAGCTTTCTCCTATCCAGCAACAATGTAAGTAGCTTCATTCATGAAACAAGACAGCATGAGCATAAATCTACTCCGCCGTCCTGGAAAACTAACACTGGGTCAATGTATAAAGCACATTTCTGGGGGAATGATCTAAAAGTGGACTTGATCGTGAAGACCAATGGAATATTCCTTCTGATTGTTTTTCTTTTAGCACTTTGCCTAGGAGGACTCAGCAGACCTATAACCCACAGGGTTAGTGCAAAGCTGAGTGATCACCAACTGCTCACCAGATGAGTTGCACACACAGGAAAGAGGGTGTTGAGGGCCCTGCTCAAACAAGCTTACATTCCAGAGGGAGTGAGGTAAAGTGACACAAAAGGTAAGGGTAGGATGCATTTCATGTACGGGAAAAAGTAGGTTGCTAGAATAGTTTACAATGGAGGATTACTTTATTTAGTTTACAATTGAGGAGAGGAAACACGGTGGGCTACCAAGGTGCGGGAAGGGAAAGCTATTTACAGTTTAATTGATATGCTTTCCTAAAGAAGCAAGTTTTTTATGATCTTTTGAAGGAACGGAAACTGGGTGAGAGTCTAATGGAGTAGTGAAAGGAGTCCCATTGTAAAAGGTGCACGCCTAGAGAAGTCTTGAAGGTGTGCGTCAGAGGTGCAAGTACAAACAAAGAATCGATGCAGATCTTCGGCAGAGCAAAGAGGGGGCTGGGTGGGACATACTTGTGTATTAGTGAGCATAGGTAAATAGAAGCAACATTATGTAGTTTGTAAGCAAGGACCAGAATTTTAAATTGAGCCCATTATCAGTGAAAGGACTGGCAGAGTGGGCAAGCATGGAAGGTGCAGACCAGCTGGGAATGCGTAAGACCACACTTAAAAACAGATTAGTCAAGGTGAGAGGTGATAGCGGCCACCCTGGCCGCATCGGGCTTTTGATAGGGGTGGAGGCAAGCTATGTATTTGAGATGGAAGTAGCAGAATTTGGCAAGTGACTGGACATGAGGGGTGAAGGAGAGATCGGAATCAAAGAGAACACGTAGCGTGCCTGCGAGGTAGAGCTGATGGTAGTGCCATTGAGGGAGGAAAGATGTGAAACCGGTTAAGTTGAAGGAAGTGAGCAGCCATCCAGTTAGAAATCGCAAAGACGCAGTTAGAAAAACTAATCAAGGGGGACGGAGAGAGAAAAGGAGGATAAATAGATTTGTGTGTCATCTGCATAGTGATATGGAAGCCAAAGGAACTAAAGAGTTTACCAAGGGAGGCAGTAAAGATCAAGAACCTTGGTGAACACAGACAGAGATGCGTTGCAGAGAAGAGGAACAGTCATAAAAAGAAACTCTGAAAGAGTACTCAGAGAGGTAGAAGAAGAACCAAGAAAGGACAGAATCTGCTAGACTGAGATAACAGAGGATGAGAAGGTGTTGATTATCAACAGTGTCAAAAGCAGCAGAAAGGTCAAGAAGAATTAGAAGAGAGTAGCGACCATTGTATTCAGTAGCAATTAAATAATTGGATACTTTGGTCAGGGACGTTTCAACAGAGTGGAATCCAAACTGAAGCGGGTCGAGCAGAGAGTTGAATTCAAGGAAGTCAGGTAATCTACACAACTCTCTCTCTCGAGGATCTTGGAGGCAAAAGGTAGTAGTCAGATAGGGGAGTGGTTGGATGGCGAGTTAGGGTCAAGGTTGGGCTTTCTTAGCATATGCCAGAGGAGAGAGAGAGATTGAATATTCCAGCGATTACATGCTCTTTGTCCACGAATGCAAATTCACATTGTCCTCATAGCTTGGCTTTTCAACCTAATGAATTTGTTCAACATATGTTGGACTGTAACCCCCCATGATCCTTATGTCACATTTGGCTTACCACAAGCATGCTAAGGCTCATGGGACATGTAGTTATTGAAAACCTGCAATATTCCAGGAATAAAATAATCCAAACTGCATTTTACAAGCTGATGTGTACCTTTAAAAAGGAGATTATTGCAAGAAGCCTCTATATACACATAGAACTCTTCTAATCACAGGGACAAGCGTTGTACCACATAAGCAAAAGCCACAAAGAAACAACAAATTCTCATTTGATGCAAAAAAACTATTCAATGGATATTTTTTTTTTCCCGACTGGGAATTCTAAAATAGCTAAAAAAATCCCTGCAGGGAGATGCATTATACCAATATGCAAAGGACAGCGTAGGTTCCATCATATACAAAACCATTAACAGGGGATTTCGACAAGGCAGAAACAGTTGGCCAGACACTCAACATGATACCAACTGCTCTAAATTGTTTTTACACATCGTATGATGAGCACCTCGCACAGTCTGGATGATAGAATTAAGGTAAACTACTCCCAATTACAATAAGTATGAAAGGCAGCACAATTGCCCTCTCACTGTGATCCAATGGAAAGTAAATGACAAGCGACTCGACCCCCGACCTAATGATAATCATTTTAAAGAAGGGTCCGCGATGGGGGCAAGCTTTTTATCTCATCTTCCTGGCAGAGACACACTGGGGGACTCCTAAATAAATCATTGTAAGGAAATAATGGCTGAAGAAGGAAAAAGACAAATGCATACACGTAGTGTATTTTACAGAAAAAAATGTGTTAGACCAGCGTGACCTATTGACAAATGGCTCAGTCGCCTATTTGTAAATAGTGAATTGCGACAAATTCACAAATCTTCGCCAAAAGAGAAGATTTGAAAACAAAATTCTGACTCATTTTCTGACTCTGCTACAATCATATAAACGTTACGATCAGAGTTACATTTACTGTTTGAATCTCTATTATTCTACAGTATCATAAAATAACCTATTGTCACAATTCTATACCGAATAATAAATAGAAAATACAAGAGCATGAAGTCCCAGGCATCAGGGTGTCACTCAAAATTCCGAGTGACAATTACTTCAATAAAGATACTAGTCAGATGCCCTTTTTTGTGGCATTATAGCAAAATCGCAGAATAGGGACACACCATTGTTTGAACATCAATTAGAAATTTAGAATGGCACTAGAAAGGAGACAGTACATGTTACCACTGCAAATTCAACGGTTATAATACACCGTGTGTGGGGAGACAGGGGACCTCCTTACACCATAACCTTATAGCTGCAGTTATAATACACCGTGTGTGGGGAGACAGGGGACCTCCTTACACCATAACCTAATAGCTGCAGTTATAATACACCGTGTGTGGGGAGACAGGGGACCTCCTTACACCATAACCTTATAACTGCAGTTATAATACACCGTGTGTGGGGAGACAGGGGACCTCCTTACACCATAACCTTATAGCTGCAGTTATAATACACCGTGTGTGGGGAGACAGGGGACCTCCTTACACCATAACCTTATAGCTGCAGTTATAATACACCGTGTGTGGGGAGACAGGGGACCTCCTTACACCATAACCTTATAGCTGCAGTTATAATACTCCGTGTGTGGGGAGACAGGGGACACCATAATCTTATATGTAATCTGTCAAGCTGTTTTAGAAAGGTAATGGTAATGATAATGGCTATAAGCTCAGTGGCCAAAAATAATGCACATTATTCTCTATGAGGTTTATACCTCTTCCAGTGCCTTACATCAGTGCCTTATATCAGCATCCAGCCATACCACGTCTGACTGCACATAGCCATCACTGTCTCTTTACTGATCTAACGTTGAGGATAAAGAGAAATATTATTTTGTCATATTACAGTAACCTGAGGCTACGCCTGATAAAACCTTCCTCGGCGGCTAATGAAGACAGAAACTGTACGGTGAGATTATTACACTCGTGTTCTCTTGGATCCCACAAAGCGTGCAATCTGTCAGGTTACGAGGTGACATAACATCTTGTAGGAGAATTTCTGCTGACAGTCAATCTCTTGTAGTGCTGACCCAGACACCTACCTGCTGTTATACAAATTGCCCTGTCTCCTTTTAAAGCCCAGCTAGCTGTGCCCAGTGCCCTTAGTGTTAAAGGTCCCTGTTCATCGTTTAACCCATCTCACCTGACAGTGATACATGAACGTTACACTAACCTGTTCAAGTTCATGCCCCAGTCTATAGAATTATGGAATAGTATACCGCATAAATTGAAGATAAGACACCAAGTGCCAGCAATATGCTCACATTTCATTTCACTGGAATTAGCGGTGTTGCTGTGTTTATTTGATAGAGAGTAACAGGTACGTGGATGGAGAGATAAGCTGAACTTAAAGTGATTTGGGGTCCGGAGAATGCACTAATACAATGTCCATGTTATCAGTGCGACTACAATGGATAGTCCTATGGTCACCATGGAAGCTCAGCGCTTTTTGTCACATGACTCCAAAATACCTTAACAGAAATATGGGGACAGCACCCTTAAACTCACAGCAACATAACGATTACAAAACGTTAATTAAACTGTAATACACTGAGCTGTAATAATACGATAAGCTGTAATAATACAATGAGCTGTAATAATACGATAAGCTGTAATAATACAATAAGCTGTAACAATACACTGAGCTGTAACGATACAATAAGCTGTAACAATACACTGAGCTGTAATAATACGATAAGCTGTAATAATACAATGAGCTGCAACAATACACTGAGCTGTAACGATACAATAAGCTGTAACAATACACTGAGCTGTAATAATACGATACGCTGTAATAATACAATAAGCTGTAACAATACACTGAGCTGTAACGATACAATAAGCTGTAACAATACACTGAGCTGTAATGATACTGTAAGTTGTAATAATACACGCAACGATAATAATATAAAAAGCTGTCGTAATACACTGAGCAGCAAGAATACAATAAGCTGTAATAATACACTGAACTGTAATATAATAAGCAGTAATAAAACAATAAGCTGCAACATTACAATAAGCTGTACTAATACAATGAGCTGTACTGTTTCTCTCTCTATTTCCGTATCTGCTACACTTAGCAAATAAACATGTCACCACCACCAACAGTGAGATTAATTTAAAGAGACAGCACAGTTGCTGTATATCATGGGTTTTTAGATTAAGTGAAAGCATATACTTTACAGAAAACATGTTTTAGAACTCATTATTTGTAAATCAGACTGTTTTCTTGTCTCACCAAAATGGAAATATCAAATTCTTTGCTGGTTAGATGTGGGTTACCTGGCAAAAAACAGAATCTGTCAGAGTTATTGGCCGGGAATTCAAAGTGAATTTAACCCCTTAAGGACACATGACATGTGTGACATGTCATGATTCCCTTTTATTCCAGAAGTTTGGTCCTTAAGGGGTTAAAACTTTAGTCCGAAATAGTCAATTCAGACAAATTCTTTAAGTCTGTTCTGTATTCAGTCCGACTACTTTGGCCTTGAATTTGAAATTTACTTTGAATTGTCACGTTAGTGAATTACCCTGTTTGTGTAATGTCAGGACAACACGGACACACATAACACAATCGAGGGTCGTTTAAACCTCGTCAGCCAGAATTATACTAAAATCCCAATAAATTCCAGGAACTATAGGAATTGCAGCATTGCAATAAAAGTGAAAAGTCTGATCACCTCTCTCTTCCTTCCAGCGCATAGTTTGTGCATAATGCATTGCTGGCGCTAAAAGCGGCGTATTACGAGGGGTTAAATTGCTGCAAATTATTTCGGGCAGAAGCGTTTAAGTGTGTCTAAGTTTCATTAAGAGTGGCAGCCCAGCCTGTGACGGACTGGGTGACTGAACACATTACAGACACAGCACTGAGGAAATTAATTTTCTTCAATAAAGTGATTTTTAAGCCTCATATATTTCACAATCTAAACATATGTCACCGTTTCATAAACAAAATAAATGGATTAAAATAATACATTACCGATATGCTGACACATGGAGATATTTTAATTAGAAATGCTTAGACTATGTGATCCTTAACTGGCTGTATTTGTTGAAGGAAGGCACGGACCATTTAATAAAGAGGAACGCGACAGGTAAATCCGTCAGATACATTGATTCACTAAAGCTTCACCCACAACAATGAAGCAGCGTTAACCCTTAGCTGGGCGAAAAATGAGCTTTTAAATCAAGCAAACAGAGTGCTACATCCTGCAAAGATGGTCTGACAATCCCTAAAACCACTCTGTAGGAGATATAAGTCAGCGCCGAGTCGTTTCTCAGAATAATATTTCTTTATAAAAGCCAGGTTGGAACATTGTAGTTATTTAAGGACCTTATTTGCATTGACTGTCACATTACACAGATCCCGTCGCTCTAACCATCCTTCATGCTCTGTGCGAAGACGCAGCTCAAAGATCGCTGAGCAAAGCAAGTGTCAGATGGCCTTGCAGATTTATGTGGATGAGAGAATGTGCAAAAGGCCAATATATATTGTAAGTAGAATCCATTGCTCCTCAGACAGTTAATAATAGCATAGCATTGTTAGGGGTATTTTTTTAGACTTAAACAGCAGCACATAGTGTGACCCTTCAACCACTGGTTTATTAAAAAAGAGGAGGAGATCATAGACTTTGAGTAAAGTCAAGATAACTTTGATACCTCCATAACAGATTAAGGAACTAGTATGAATGTACCCCAGAGCTCCACGGCAATACAACTCACATAAATAGGTGTGTATGAGCTGTACAGCAATAAACTCAAAGAAACGTGCATTGCGTATAATTGTATCACAGAGCCCCACAGCAATGCAACTTACAGAAATGGGTTGTGCGTATAATACACACAAATACAACCCACAGTAACATGCAGTGTGAATATGTGTATTACAGAACTCCACTGCAATAAAACTCGCAGTAATGTGTGGTGTGCATGATTGCATAACAGAGTTCCACAACAATAAAACTCACAGTCATTTGTGGTGTGCATGAGTGTATAACAGAGCTCCACAACAATAAAACTGATATAAATATGCAGTGTGTATAATTGTATCCCAGAGCTCTGTAGCAATGAAACCCACAGTAATGCTGTGTATTTGTGTATATCAGAATGCAATATATACAGTATTATATATTTAATACTGTATTTTGCAGTACACTTATCGGCCCATTTTTGTTCCCTCTTGGTTTGTCTGAATCGCTTCCCCGAACATTTTACATGGACGATATTCAGTCGAGGCGAACAGCCAACATGGACGTCTATCAGACTACCCAAACCACTATGTCATGCAGTAGCACAAGTAGTATCATCACATCATACTATAACATGCACTAGTACCAGCACAAAGCACTATAATACACACCTTTACTTGTACAGAGCACTATAACATGCACTAGTACCAGCAGAGAGCAGTATAACATGCACTAGTACCAGCACAAAGCACTATAATACACACCTTTACTTGTACAGAGCACTATAACATGCACTAGTACCAGCAGAGAGCAGTATAACATGCACTAGTACCAGCACAAAGCACTATAATACACACCTTTACTTGTACAGAGCACTATAACATGCACTAGTACCAGCAGAGAGCAGTATAACATGCACTAGTACCAGCACAAAGCACTATAATACACACCTTTACTTGTACAGGACACTATAACATGCACTAGTACTAGCAGAGAGCACTGTAACATGCACTAGTACCAGCACAGAGCACTGTAACATGCACTAGTACCAGCAGAGAGCAGTATAACATGCACTAGTACCAGCACAAAGCACTATAATACACACCTTTACTTGTACAGAGCACTATAACATGCACTAGTACCAGCAGAGAGCAGTATAACATGCACTAGTACCAGCACAAAGCACTATACTACACACCTTTACTTGTACAGGACACTATAACATGCACTAGTACTAGCAGAGAGCACTCTAACATGCACTAGTACCAGCACAGAGCACTGTAACATGCACTAGTACCAGCAGAGAGCAGTATAACATGCACTAGTACCAGCAGAGAGCAGTATAACATGCACTAGTACCAGCACCGTAACATGCAGTACCACACAGTGCACTATAAAGTACACTATTACTGGCACCGGACACTATAACATGCACTAGTACCAGCAAATGGAACTATAACATGCACAAGCACCAGCAGAGAACACTATAACATGCACGAGTACCGTACAGAGCATTTTAACGTGCAATAGTACTAGCACAGAGCACTATAAAGTGCACTAGCACTAGCACAAATCTCTATAACATGCACTAATACCACACAGGGCACTATAACATGCACTAGTACTACCACAGATCTCTATTACATGCACTAGTACTAGCACAAGGCCCTATAACATGCACTAGTACTAGCACAGATCACTATAACATGCACTAGTACTAGCACAGATCTATATTACATGCACTAGTACTAGCACAGGGCACTATAACATGCACTAGTACTGGCACAGGACACTATAACATGCACTAGTACTAGCACAAATCTCTATAACATGCAGTAGTACCACACAGAGCACTATAACATGCACTAGTACCCGCAGAGAGCACTATAACATGCACTAGTACCAGCAGAGAGCACTATAACATGCACTAGCACTGGCACAAAGCACTACAGCATGCACTAGTACGATACAGAGCACTTTAAATGTTCTTACACATACACTAGCATACAGGGAACCCCGGGGGGAATAGCTGAATTAGTGGGACTCGAGCCCTGTTTTCAACAGTTGTTGAGTGTACTGGACAGCTGAAGACATAATTTTTGAGTTACATCTTTTCTGTTTAATGTGCAGACTTTATGGACTGGCATGGGAGCCATCGCATGTAGAGAAATCTTTATCTCTCATTATTTGCCTGCATTTATGGAAAATCTGTAATGTCAGATTACCAGAGTTATTGCCTTTTAGATTTTATAGACAGTGTAGCTCCACGATCTATAAATATAACTGATCAGCAATAGATTTCAGATCTGGCAATGGTTAGAAACTCTTATACATACATAGTGAAGCTTTCACATACACAAACACCTTGCAAGTTAATCAAAAGCTGATAAAACAAGTATATTTTATATTATGCTACCCTTTTCCTAAGCCAAATTGGCTTCAGATCTGTGATAATGGGAAGAAAACACAGCTAGATGAGTGTGGGATCAATGTGACAAATTCAAATTATTTAAAAGTAGAAAAATGGACACTTGTGTAATCTCTGCCTATGCCATACCTACAGTAGGGGCAGAGCTATGGGAAGCCAGGGACCCTCTTTCAGTGTTAAATTGCTCGTAATTGGAGGACTCCAGGCACTATAACCACTTCAATTAGATGAATTGTCTTAAAACCCAAAGAAGAGACAGCGCCAGGGGCTCCAGGTATTATAACCACTTAAATGAGATGGAATAGTAATAGTGCCCAGAGTGTCCCTTTAAAGCTGATAAGCGTATCCTCGTAGAGCAGGAAATGAGGACAAACTCAAAACACAAACATGATAAAATCTGAAGAATTGAGCGCAGAGAAGAATTTGTCAGAAAATGTGTTAAATATACTGTAAAACGTGTAGTATTTGAGTGAAATAATGTGCTACGAGGGAGGAGGGTTTTCAGCGTACAGCTGGTTATTTTCCCCTCACAGCTTTTGGCCGCTGTCCCATGTTTTTGTGTTTTGGCACATACCTGGAGTTGTAAGGGGCTGAGACCAGAAGCGGCAGCGGCTGCCATTGTTGATGGAATAAACTGCACAGGATAGTTTTCACCTGTCGGGAGAAACAATGCATACAGGTTTAGACATTACACTGATCAGTACAGGGAACAAGTGTCAACACAACCCTACAGCTCCCTCCGATCTAAAACAACGCACTAAGCTCAGACATCTGCAGATACAAAGGAGCATGCTGGGTGACGCTTGCGGCATTAAACTGCAGAGAGTGCGCGTAGCGAGCTGGCAGAGAACCTGGCGATGGCAAAATCCTGAACACACCTTTACCTCTGTATTATGCATGGCAGGCTCTAAGTATACCTACAACTACAACTCCCAGATTACTTTGCCAGCTTAAGGCATAAAACTACAGCCGGGCTTAATTTTTATTCACCACTGATGCATCTACCTATCAATCCTTGGATTTACTGGCTGGTGACTGGATACAGGATGCAGAGAGATACTCCAACATAATGCATTAGTGATTAAAGATAATATTTTACTCCTATTAAACTATAAGCAGGCTTAATTTGAAGATAATCTAATAGCCAGTCGTACAATCAACAGGCCTCGTCTGAGGGTAGAGCCTTGTGCCCATACATGCCCACTATAGTTGAGCATGTGCCATGAAGGGTGAGATAATTATTTTGTCATTAACTGCTGATATGTTTATACACCTGGTGCCATATTTAATAACAATGAGAAGTGCACATATGTCTCTTATCTTTATATATGGAAAGAGCCCTCCATTTAACTCCAGAGTAACCCTCACCATCTATCTCATACCAGAAACCCTCCTCTATCATAATACTGAATAACCCCATCCAACTCCAGAGAAGCCCCACCTTCCATCTAACTCCAGAGTACCCACACCATATAACTCCAGAGTACCTCCTTCCATCCAACTCCAGAGTACCCCTATCCACTTAATTCCAGAAAAGCCCCGCCTTCCATCTAACTCTCCAGAGTACCCACACCATATAACTCCAGAGTACCTCCTTCCATCCAACTCCAGAGTACCCCTATCCACTTAATTCCAGAAAAGCCCCGCCTTCCATCTAACTCTCCAGAGTACCAACACCGTATAACTCCAGAGAACCTCCTTTCATCAAACTCCAGAGAACCCCTATCCACCTAATTCCAGAGAAGCCCCACCTTCCATCTAACTCCAGAGTACCCACACCATATAACTCCAGAGTACCTCCTTCCATCCAACTCCAGAGTACCCCTATCCACTTAATTCCAGAAAAGCCCCGCCTTCCATCTAACTCTCCAGAGTACCCACACCATATAACTCCAGAGAACCTCCTTTCATCAAACTCCAGAGAACCCCTATCCACCTAATTCCAGAGAAGCCCCACCTTCCATCTAATTCCCCAGAGTAACCACACCATATAACTCCAGAGTACCTCCTTCCATCCAACTCCAGAGTACCCCTATCCACCTAATTCCAGAGAAGCCCCACCTTCCATCTAACTCTCCAGAGTACCCACACCATATAACTCCAGAGAACCTCCTTCCATCCAACTCCAGAGTACCCCTATCCACTTAATTCCAGAAAAGCCCCGCCTTCCATCTAATTCCCCAGAGTAACCACACCATATAACTCCAGAGTACCTCCTTCCATCCAACTCCAGAGTACCCCTATCCACCTAATTCCAGAGAAGCCCCACCTTCCATCTAACTCTCCAGAGTACCCACACCATATAACTCCAGAGTACCTCCTTCCATCCAACTCCAGAGTACCCCTATCCACTTAATTCCAGAAAAGCCCCGCCTTCCATCTAATTCCCCAGAGTAACCACACCATATAACTCCAAAGTACCTCCTTTCATCAATCTCCAGAGAATCCCTATCCACCAAATTCCAGAGAAGCCCCACCTTCCATCTAACTCTCCAGAGTACCCACACCATATAATTCCAGAGTACCTCCTTCCATCCAACTCCAGAGTACCCCTATCCATTTAATTCCAGAAAAGCCCCGCCTTCCATCTAACTCCAGAGTACCCCTATCCACCTAATTCCAGAGAAGCCCCACCTTCCATCTAACTCCAGAGTACCCACACCATATAACTCCAGAGAACCTCATTTCATCAAACTCCAGAAAACTCCTATCCACCTAATTCCAGAGAAGCCCCACCTTCCATCTAACTCCAGAGTACCCTTACTATCTATCTCACACACGAGAAGATGTGTATGCACAGGATTGAGGATGCTTGGTCTTTTTACAAAGCAGAGTTTGGAGATGGTATGGACATGGGGACAGAATCAGGGAAAGCCTGAATCCCCCCATATTTATTAACCCTCACTCCACCACCCATGGGATTTATTACATGCTTCCTTGTGATATCCAAACGATCAACAGAATTCAAACTGATCGGCAGTGAAAAAACACAGAAAGGTAGTAGATACAGTGTGAATGCGTTAACTGATACAATTTAAAGACAAATTCCCAGAACCCATTTTTTTTTACTAAATCCGAACCATTTGCAGGTATGTACGTATGCCCAGGACGAGATAGGATATTTGGCTCCCAGCACATGCATGCAGAGCCAGGCCGAATTTCTGTCACTCTGTCTGTGCCCGGACTCAACAAAGCAGAAAGCCATTATGGAGAAAAATAGCTTTTCTTTCTGTGGCTAGTTACTGCATGAGGTGATACCCGACCAAGTCAACATTAATGCTAAGTTAAAAAAGTGAGCTTCTAATCGGGCCAGCCGCTTTGCATTTATCCATAATACCTCATCAGACCATTGAGCACAGCGTGCCATTCCACACAGTCCACTAACAATTGCTCCTGATTGCGGGTGACGATCAGCTACAATGCCCTTACTAACACTATATTGTGCTGATATCCTACCGAGCAATATTCAAAATATCTCATCTTATTTTCTTCCTTCCATGAGGTTGATTTAAGTTTGCTTTAGATTTGCGTTCCTTTTTTTTTCACCGTAAAACTAAACAAATCTATCTAATATCAAAAAAAAATCAGCTGATTTATTATGGTTTTTTTTTAAACTTTATATTGATTTTTCCAGGCTGTTTTTATTTTATTTATTTTTCAATGATCTGTTAGGATATTCCGTTTTAATTTAAACAATGCTTCTGTAGCTCGCCCCTTACAGTTATGCAAGAAGCAATATGAAGGAAAAATGCTTTAAATGTTTAAAGTCAGCGTGCGGTCTATGGCTAGTTAATGTACGTACTGTATACTTTCTAAGTACCATGAATTATTCATTATTGATGCCCTGCGAAATCTTTACTTTAAATCGCTTAGTAAATCCACAACATTTTACTGTATTTATGCACAATATCAATGTCTGACAATTCCAGCAGCCGACATTTAAAAGTTTTATTGGTGTAAAACAAACGTAAACGTTCGTAAAGACGAAACAATATTTAAAGTTTTCTCTCTCAGTGCTTTTATACCAAACCCCCTTTTTTCTATCACTTACTGGGTCTATACAGGAAAATGGTGCAATTCTATGAAAACCGCCAAAAAGTGCAGCAATCGCCATGGTAACCTTTGTGCTGACTGCTCCACTTTTATCTCCAGAATAGAACTTTCCATGGAACCCTCTAAAACTGGTGCAATCACTAGGCATATTGCAGTGGTTCCCATGGCGACTGCTCCAGTTTTAGCATACATGTCAAATAAAAACATTTTTGTGCTAAGTCTCTATTAATAGAGATCTTTTACCAAGTAGTGAGTTCCTGCAGAGCTGGCAATTGCCGACAAAATATAGACAACTTCTTATAACAGGGAGTACTCACTAAACAGTGACTTGTAGCGAGTTAAAAAATAAACGACAAAATTTAAGTCATATGAACTCATTTGGAAAGTTAACCAAATTAGCATGAGTTTCACAATTTGGTATTTAATTGATCACAGTTCACATATAGTAAATAACCCATAAAATTGTTGTCAAGATGTTTTCTCAATATTATTCGTAACATTTTAAAATGTTCTAGTCATCCGAATAACACCGTGCAGTGGATAATTCTCTTAAAATATCTGATCAGCACAGAAAGAAATTCACTCATTGTTAAATATTTGTACAGTAGTTTGGCTTTTTGATCCATTCCAAATATTTTGGAAGGATTGAGTTCTGAAAAGAGAGTTGCGTGCCCCGACACAATTAAGTTATTCCAATAAAACAATAAAGCAATGTTGCGTAACCCGGTCGCTGTCAGAATATGACAATGCGAATTGACAACAAACACACCCTCCCCAAACTCCAGAACCCGTTTCAAATGGATCTGTCTTTAAAAGACAGTTTACATTAACAGAGCCTGTAAAAAGAAACGTTTTATTTGTGCTAACACGACTTAAAACGTACTTTATAAAATGTTTACAAATTCTGCAATATTTTACCCACTGATTCCTTACTCGTGTGGATCTCTGTCTATCAGACTGTGTTCTAGACAACTGCAAATGGACTTGGAAAATGTAAACAATGGCTGCTAAAAAAAAAAACTTTATTGTTCTAGACAACTGCAAATGGACTTGGGAAATGTAAACAATGGCTGCTAAAAAAAACCCTTTATTGATAAAAAAAAACTGTTGATTTATTGAATTGCAGATTTATCTTAAACACGACATTTTGTCATCATAATTCCCTGTTCATTGAATCAACACTCTTTGTATGAATTTGATTATGTTCTAGTAGAAAGTGCCTTCGCGAGACAAGGAAATAGTTCTACGCAGAGTGTACATACCGCAACAATGACTTTAAAAAGGTCACTATCGATCATTCTTGTGTTTTTTTTTTTAAATTAATCTTGTTGTATAAAGTTGCCATCAGAAATCATGGGGTCCAGTAAACGTTTTATATTCTGGCCCTTTATTGGGGTTCGCTATGTACCCCTGATGAAGATCATGGTGTCATATACCGTACACTGGCATAATAAATAACACCAATACTGATCAGTGATCAATATTTGTAGATTATTGTCAAACAACAGAAAACAAAATTTGAAATCATGGAAGGTAACCCAGACTGATCAGGCGTCTTTAACTACTACTCTGACAATAGCAACATTAAACATGAATACAGACTGATAGGGTTAACTCGGCTTGCTACAAAGGTAACAAAAAAATTCATACTCGGTATTAACTCCCTTTGGCCATTTTTTGACACAGCTGCTGTTTAATGTTTGTAAAATATCTGAATATTTTCTATATGGTAACTGTGTTTGCTAAACGCAGTGTGTACAAGTTGCTGCTATTCCCTGCACTTTTATCTGTTTTACTTATCTCCAGGCAAAATTCTTTTCTATGATGATTAGTCATTTTTATACTGTTAATTGTTAAATTGCTGAATTTGAAGAAAAAAAGTAAAATGCAACAATTTGCAGAACCTAAGCTTGCAAATAACCCTTTGTACACTTTAAAGGTAAAATCTTGGTCATAAAGAGATTTTTGCATTTGACTAAGGCGACCAAGCGGGATAATATATCAATAAAAACACAGTTACGGAAAAAAGAATATTCCTTAACTCAAATTGTGATTTTATTGGTAGAATTAAGCAAAACTTTTTTGTAGGTGACTAGATAATGAATCCCTTCTTATATAACCCGAAATTCGGTCCAAGTTGGTTTGACCCAGCTGTATGCGTGTTTAATAGCAGTGAAATGTGTTGGGTAAATAACTCCTTAATGATTCTGTATTAACAGCTACGAAATCAATCCTTCCATCTCGTATGACCTGGTACAACCCAGCACAATAAGAAGTAGATGAAAAAGGAGGATGAGATCAGCACAGATCAGCTACAGTTTTTCTGGACCAACAATCATCAAGGCACGAAGCATACTCTCGAAATTACTGTATCTTCATGCCATGTTGTGTCCTGATAAAACCTGAGTAACTGTTACCAAATAACTTAGAAGGACAAACCTAGCTGGAATACAGTAACAGCTTTTAAGCATTTTGACAAATTGTAAAGATATTAAAAAAATAAAGATTTTTGTGTTCTTCATCTGCTGCGTCTGTAGACACCAGGAAATGGCTGTCTTTCTCAGCCAACCCATTATTCTTAAGAAGCCATCAAGAGTAATTTTATTAATGAAAACCATAACTAAAACTACTAATTGTGTTAATACCAGCCTCTGAAGATAGCTAGAGCCAAAAATGTCAGGTTTTTAATAAGGAGTAGACTTGGAACATGAGGGGAACGTTTAATGGAGGAAAATGTTGGATGCAGAAGAACACTTTCATGTAGGAAACTGTTGGAGGCAGAAGAAAAGGTCTTTTAGTGGAGTCAGTTATGGAAAGCCTTGGAGGTAAAAAAGGTTAACCTGTAACCCAAATTCTCGAAGAGGTCAATATAGCCATCAGAAAACAGGTGAAGTGTGAGAAGAGCAATGAATGAGAAGACAGTCCTTACAGAGAGCCAACCAGGTGAGGGCTGGTGAAAGGAATACAGTAATCAAAGCCAGAGATGACCTCAGTGAAAGGCTACAATTTGGGTTACGAATGGGAGAATGGTGAAAGTGAAAGTGAGTCGAAAATAATAATGAGCATGTTTACAGATTTAGCTGATGAAGGCTCCATTTACTAACAGGATACTGTTGGGGGAGGCTTGGAGGCACCATTTACCAATAGGACAGCTAACAGGAGAGGCTTGGAGACACCATTTACCTACAGGAAGGCTGGCAGTTGAGGCTTGGAGGCACCATTTACATACAGGGAGGCTGACAGGTGAGGCTTGGAGGCACCATTTGCCTAAATGAAGGCTGAGAGTAGAGGCTTGGATGCACCATTTACCTGAAGAGAGACTGACAGAAGGGGTTTGATGCTAGAATAAGGGGCACATTCTTTATTGAAAACATTGAATTTACCCTTTACACCCTTTAAATGCTGAAAAGGCTTGGATGGGAAATCAATGAAAATATGAGAACAATCTGATCTATTTAATGAGATTCTGCAAAGGATATATTTAGCCGCAGTCTTGGAAGCAATTAAAAAGAACAGAACAGGCCCTGTTCCGGTCAAATCGTGATTACAGCCAGGGTTTGTCTTGGGTTCATCATAGTCAAGGTCATTATCTGTAGCGTGATAAGCCTACTCAGGAGACATTTAATGTGGTCGTAAAGAGAGAAATATGTTTTTTTAATTTGATTCAACAGTACCCGGCTTTAAATTGTTACAGCTTTTATAATGTGTGCTCAGCTAAAGAGAAACTCAGGCATTTACCCATTTAGAATCATCATTGTTTTAGCACAACAAAATGGTTCAAAATGATATCTGGGCGACTGTAAAACAGCCAAGCCTTGATTATGACACATTGAAAACAAGCGCAAGAATAATAGATGCAAATTGCTAGCACATTCTATTCAAGTGTGGTATAATGTTATAATGAGAGAAGGTAGACGAAGAATGGCAGAGCTGAACTTAAATGTATTATTAATTAAACGTGCTACTAATGTATTATAAAATGAATTATTAATCTAGTGCTTTTGTTTGAGTGGTGTTTGCCATTATGTTTTATAAGCACGGATTTGGGTTAAACAACAATTAGGAAGTACAACACCACAAAGGTGTATTTGAATGTAGTGTATTGTATTTTAGAGAGAAAGATTAACAAGCTGCCTTCGGGCTGTTTTACAGCAATATTTCAGCTCTGTAACTGCAGAAATTATTGGATTTTACGAAAACCCACTGAACATATCGCTCACGGCAGGGGTGACTGACCTTGAGGAATCAGGAGTCGTAAGGGGACATGTCTCACGAGGATCAGCCATTCTTAAGCTAGTGACCCACTAAAAACCCTGCGTACCACTTCCTAGCCGTGCAGAGTGGTCCTTATTACAGTACACTCACTATCGCTCTATAATGCTGCATTATTGAGATTTTTTTTAACCAGGGACTTTTGCCCACAATTATCCCTACATCCCTCAAACTTAAAAAGCCTTTACACAAATCCCTCCAGATATATGATAGGTCACTTGTAAACGACTGCAAGCTCACTGGGGCAGATTTCAAAGCTTGCAAAATTTTGGTAAAATTCCAGTTTTCTCCCCTCTCTCTGTGACTTGGGCCAGTAAGTACTCAGAATTAACGCTGTTCCCGTCTTGTGTAATGGAAAATCATATATATACTAACACAGCACATCACATAGACTTCTATTCAATAAGTGTGGGCAATTAAGGAAACTTGCTGCTGCTCAATTTAACCAAATTCTGATTGAAAAAATGAAAAAGGTATACAGTAAATTGCACACACGCCTCTGGCATGCAAATAGTCAGGCTAGCTGAGATAGATGGCAATTCCCATCATGCAAAGGCTCAGGCTGGCTGAGATAGATGACAATTCCCATCATGCAACAAATGAAGTACTCTGATGGATGTTAGTATATCAGTTATCAATAAGCAAGTCCTCATTCTGCTGTCTGGCAGGAGAACAAGTCAACATGTTACAGCATTTTCCTTGAATTTGTATCGGATTTGGAAAAGCTTGCAAGAGCCGCAAGTGGTATGTTGATTTCTGCACAGCTGAGAACACGCGTTCAGACAGGTCTCACTGCATTGCTGGATTTTTTTGTCCTTTCTTATCTAATATTAAAAGCATTAAATATGTTTAAAGAAGACCCCGGTTAGGAAACGCATACACAAAAGTTCAATCTGTATTATTTTTATTATTATACTTGTTTTAGTGATTGTTAAATAATGTAAATTAATTATTCACCAACTGCCAAGCTTGACTGTTTCTCCTGGTCTACAGTGCTTCCGTTCTCGCTACAAATAGCACAGTATGACATCATGAAGTTGGGCGGACGGTTCATAGATTTCCATTAGGGAGATCACATGGCCGTCCTATTCATGCCCAGGGACACTCATCATAATAAAGTTGTTATGGTGAAAGGAGGTCAAGGGTACGTACATTTTTCACTCCATTTTGTGAATGGAGAGCTTCTGATGGTCTGAAAGAGTCAGCTGATGTTCTCAGCCTATGAGCAGCGCCCAGTTTGAGACTTCTTGATGGAAGTGTTGGACTTAAGCAGAATTAACCAGGCAGATTTACAGGTGCCGTACCGAAGTATTTTGGTTTAAACCATTTCTTTATATTTCTTTAACCCCTGAAGATAAGCCAGCACCCAAGACCTCCTTGCACCATACAACTTCATTTTGATGAAGTTGTTATAGTGAATGAAGTGTCATTTTAATTTATAGAAAATATCCCACACGCAAGATGATAGAAATCAAACCTTCAATTACTGTGGTCCAAGAACCTCATTCACCATTTTGAATAAAGGCTGGATGGAGCCCGGTGTGGTCAAGAACACATTTTACTAGATTAAAACAAAAGAAAGAGACCAGATTGGCTGAGATTTGTCAGCCACATCCAAGTCAGGTAAAATCTAAATGTGAAAGCTATACATTATGTGTTATGGTACATTAATAAGCCACTGCCTGTAGTGCCCCTAAAGAGATGTTTGTTTAGGCCTATCATTGGGCGTCACAGGGGAGTTCTAAGAATATATATATAAATAAGTAAAACTCTCTTGATTTATTAGTGAACGTAAAAAAAATATGAAAGCAAGAAAAATATTTATACTTGTATTTATTTGAAAAGATCTGTGAAATTTACTAGTCTCGTCCACGTATCGGAAAGTAGAGTAAATGTACAGCTTCAGCGTAACGGATTTTCTGGGGTAAGGTCTTCAAAGTAGCAGCAATACCAAATACGCAAATACGACCAAGCAGACCTATGTTCCAACAACTAGTGTTGGAGATCTACCAGTGGAAGGGCGATTGGGGTACGTTTTATTTGGGGAAGGTATTAATGCTACCTTTTGTTACTTTAGACTGGAAGGGACCAGCTACCAACATATTTAGCACAAGTCCAAAATTGACTTTCAATCAGAGCAGAAAGTATGACTTGTCTGGCAGTGACTTATGTTAAATGCCCCCCTGTGGTTATTTCTAGAACTGCAGCTTAACAAGGGCTCCTTCAAACCTTACCAGGCCTGGGGAAGGGGAGGAGGTATGGTCCCTCTGGACAGAATATTATCTACAAGATTTACTATTAATTAACACAAGGGATAGACACAGGGTGCCTGCTTGTTAACCCCTCAGTTTCTGTTTGCATTCTCTGATTTTAACCTTTTAGCAACTTAAAAGCATTTGATTAAAAGATTGCATTTCCAGTCAGCGCCAACGACATATTCCTTATTTGTTCTATAATTATCTCCCGGCATATGTTATTTGGAAAGTATCTCACCACTAGGGGCAAAGATTAATATTTTTATAACAGTGTTTATTGTTCCAGATTTAAGCAATTTCCCCGTTTTCTTGAGAACACGACAATGTATTTTGTTGTGTCATTGTACTATAGGAATTCATTAGCAAGAAACATCTGCAGGGCTGTCAGATGGAATAAGAAATCAATTTGCATATTCAGTTATTTATCAATTTACAGATTTGCAATGTTATCTGCATATGTCAAAAATATTTCCCACAAGCATATGTGTTTGTTTACCATTCCGTTTGTTTTTTCCAATTAAACTTTGACTTCCCAGCTAAGTCTATCGTTTGCAAGTCTGTGTTTTTCCTGCGTTCAGGTGACCGTCCCCAATTAGAAGAGTAAAGGGAACGAAGTATTAAGATGTATACGTTTTTGTGTCTTGGAGGAATTAAACACTGGAGCGGGAATAAAATCTGCGCAATTTACTGTAACATGATGTATTTGATAAAATAGATTCTGTTATTATTTGGCCTAACATAATTTAATATTTATGGAAGCATGTTTGATTACAACTCATGAATAATACAGACACTTTCGCTTCCTGATATTCTGATTTCGGTCTGGCGTGTAAAGCCCTGATCATTTCGTAGCCGTTATATTTTTTTGACTTAGACAATATTTTGATAAGAATTTCCTTTTTTTTTCACATTGCCCTATTAATCTGAGCAAAATAAATGCCGATATACAATGTACAAACGAGGCTGGCTGTTTTTTTGGTTTGTGATTACCAAAGCGAACAGAGGGATTCCACCACAAATTAAACGTTACTGTTGATACACCATTTAACTGAGCGACGCGTATCTTCTGTAACAAATCACACGAAAAACAAAAAGGGCCGAATCACATAAAAAACTAGAAGTGATGATAATGCAGAGATTTATGACTCTTTTGCTCCAAGGAGAGTTAAATATCAGAAATTCAGAACAATGAGGTTAATGTACTAAGCAGTGAGATGACAAGTGGCTTTAAATTTAGCCTAAAATGAAACAGTTGAGAAAACTCTACAAACTGACGTAGCTGGGGTTTTTACTAACTCAGCTGCTTTTTTACTCTATAATTTGCAAGTTGGCCGGGAACACCATAATTCATCATACATTTAGTGAATAAACCCCCAGTGCATTACCCATTCAGCGTTTTCACAGTTCGGCTATTTTGTGGACTGGTTAGTCCATCTCTGCCCACCGTTATATACAGAAACACACCGTCTGAATATAGAGTAAACACAAATTTCTTTTCTAGCAGCACAAAGCTTAGAGATTTGATGATAAAGAGCCTTTGATGGTATTCACACCAGTCTGACACCATATGTTAATGAACTAGAGAAATTATTAATTTGCATATGGCGCTGCATTGGTGTTGTGATGTCATAGTGGGAAAGCTACCGAATTACCTAATTGTGCGATATAAATGGCAGTTTTATTCTAAGTATTCATTCAGTTAACAGCCACCAGACATGACAGATTAATTCTAAAATTCTCATGCTAATGATCTGATATACTACAGAGCAGAATAAATATCTGCATATCTCCCAAGCAGACTGCCACATTTAACTCTTTAAGGGCAAAGGTCAAAGGATAATTATTCCCTCCTGTGGCATTCAGGGGGTTAACATAATCCTGGCTTAGGTTATGTGCAAGGTTTTAAGGGTATTGTTCAATGGCTGATTGCTACCCATCGAAACGCAAACACCATACAAACAACTAACACTTGCCTGTTAATCGCTGGATGAACAATCAGTTCTTTTTAATTTCTGATAACTGTTTCTAATAATTACTCAGGACAACCTCCATCAAGATGCTCACTAATTAGCTGATTATGTTGGCTATGGTTTTCAGAGAGAATTTTGATGATTAACAGTTTGGGTGTCCGGTGGTTAGACACATAATGTAATGTTCGAACTATACAACGATGCACCTATTGTCACTTAGAACATTTTAAAATAAAAGTACATGAACGGACATGAACTTATGTTAGCATAATGTTTATTGGCGTTCTAGGATGCATCGCTGCACGTAAACATAACATAGCAGCAGCTTCATTTATAGAAATACAATTATATAAATTTACACGTTTTAATGTTACATGTCTTCATTCATCCTTGTTACTAGATGGATAAAATAATGGCCCGGCCCGCCTCCTTGGCTGAGATAATCAGAATTGACAATCTCAGACAATTCAATGCTTTCCTCTGGGAAAGCATTGTGATTGGCTGAGATCATAACGTCTGATGAGGGGCAGAGCCATAAGCAGCAGACTGGAATATGGGTCAGATTTTACTATATTTAGGGAGGCGGGGGTGGAGGGAGGGGGAACAAGGGTGGACTAGATAGTGTTAGTAAGTAGCAGGTTACATAATATGTGTGTCATTGACTGTGTCCTCATTTCTAATTGCTAGAATGTATTATTTTTTTTTTACTTCAAACTCACTTAGTATGTTGTCAATATAGATGTACATATTTTTCTGCTGTCTGGAAAACAATTCCAGATCCAAGAGGATGGTAGGTGAAGGTAGGTTGGTTTTTATGGGACGCATTTCATTTTGCAAAGAAAAAAAAAATAACATGTTGGAATAATGGTAGCGAAGGGGTTAAAATATATATTTTTTTTTTGTGTGAATCTACAACTTGTTTTAGGGAACTTCTTACAATCGTAAATTCAAAATGAGGTGACCATTGTGATATTGTTCACGAAATAAACTTTTCCAATTTCACATTTGTTCATTAAATCCCACTGCATTGTAGTTTCATTATTTCTAAGGGTGAGAAAACATGCGCAACGATGATATAATAAGACAATTTGGGGTAAAACTAGGTATAATAAGGGGGAGTGGTCCGAGTGGGAGGTTTTTGGGAATCTGGTGCCAAAAAGGAAATTAACAGCTGACAGACGCTTCTGCAGCAGGAGCGCAGCTAATCAGTTATTATCATATTAAATTCATATTACCAGGATTAAAGAGACTAAAATTGTTACAAATTCTGTTACACACAATCTATTTATCACAACATAACGCCATTATTTCATTAAAAGGACTACGTTTTAGCTGACCATCTTATTTTAATGCATTATATAAACATTACCTAAAATGCATTCAAAAACAGAAGGGAAAAAAAACAAGCATAAGCTCTCAGCCAATTTTGTGGTTCCCCCCTCATTTTGTACTGGAGCATTACACGTTTCCCATAAAGCTTTGCAAGGTTTAGACCACAATAACTGGGATGTAAAGGTGAGTTAAGCAGACAGGGTCATGCTACGAGCAGGTAGCCAGCGCTAATATATTCATATATAATCTGATTAAATACTATTTGAATTGTATATAAAAGCAGCAATGTGTAATATATTCTCTTATCTGAAGTTAAAACGAGCAGGTTTTCTCCCATTTCGGCTCTTACCTGGTTTATATGTTAGTCCTGGGGGGAAAAGGAAACTTTGCTGAGCTGCAGCGGCTGCGGCCAACGTCCGCTGGTCGTGAGGAAATATCGGGATCATGAGAGGAGGCATGTGACCCTGGACCTGGCAAAAGAAGAGAAGAAAGACTATTATTAGCTGAAATATTGTGCAGGTCAGAAAATGGATCCATCACCGCTATTGGTGGTTATTCACTAAGCAATGAGTTGCAGAAACTTAAAAACTGAATTAAAACATTTCCGCTAAAACAATGAAAAATAAAACTCCATCTGACATTTTACCAAACTGTAAGAACGTTTCCCATGCTTTTCTGATATCTTTAATAAATCTCCCTCAACATCTGTGGCTATTCGACTAGTCCAGGGGTAGGCAACCTTCGGCTCTACCGATGTTTTGGACTACATCTCCCATAATGCTTTTACAGCCATATTGCTGGCAAAGCATCAAGGGAGATGTAGTCCACAACATTTGTAGAGCCGAAGGTTGCCTACCCCTGGACTAGTCGCAGGCATAGGCAACCTTCGGCACTCCAGATGTTTTGGACTACACCTCCCATGATGCTTTGTCAGCATTATGGGTGTAAGGGCATTATGGGAGATATAGTCCACAACATCTGGAGTGCCGAAGGTTGCCTACCCCTGGACTAGTGCATTGGGTTCTGCCTGCATTTTGGACGAATGGCAGTTTATCTGAAATCCTGAACTCCGAAGCGCTATATGGTGAAATCGCTAAACACATGAAGCGGACAATGCACTAAACTGTTTTGTTTAATCCGTGACTCAGAGATGATTGTTGGGGATAAAGTGACTGATGGCTAGGGAACAGTCAATAAATGCTGATTTTACTGACGGATCCAGTGATAAATGCTGATTTTACTGACAGATCCAGTGATGATAAGTCATAAGAGGCAGTAAAAATCTATATTTATATATTGCATGTTTAATATTTATTATATAAATAGATAGACACTAGTCAGTTTTCCCTTTATTGGTTATATAGTATCACTTGTTTTGTGAAGCAGTACTATCGGTGTTATGCAATATACATATATATATATAAAACATTTCTATGTTGCAGTATTCTAATTGGTTCATTTCCATGCCTTTTTGGTTTGCTTGAATCGTTTTCCCTCATAATAATTGCATAGATATGCAATAGTTAAAGGAACGCTATAGCGTTAGGAATACAAATAAGTATTCCTACCGCTATAGAACCCTATGCGGCGAATAAAGGGTTAATTAACCATTTCTTTGCTCACCTGAATCCAGCGCCTGGCTCCCTCAGCACTGGTGACTGCTCCTCCTCCATCGACGTCAGCTCCCAAGTGGAGCCAAATGCGCATGTGCGCCCAGACCTGCGCATTCGGCTTCACCCGGGAGCTGACGTCGATGGAGGAGGAGCGGTCACCAGTGCTGAGGGAGCCAGGCGCTGGATTCAGGTAAGCAAAGAAATGGTTAATTAACCCTTCTCTGAAACTGCTATGTTTTCAGCTACAGGGTTAATACTAGGGGGACCTGGCAACCAGACCACTTCATTGAGCTGAAGTGGTCTGGGTGCCTATAAAATGTCAGAATGCAAATTCCGAATCTTACCCTATCCACACTATGTGTGGAGCAAAGCAGAGTGCCATATTATAAACACATAAACAAGCATAAAATAAAAACGATACCAATACATACACACTATGGTATTTTTGGAGAGTGCTGGACCATTCTTTATTATTTGAGGCATTAAATACGAGCAGTGGTATAGAAAGGGTAGTAGATACAAAAAGCTATTAGTGATATAGAAAGGGTAGTAGATACCCGGAGTAGACGTCCAGTGGAAGCAGTAATAGCCAACAGTGATATAGAAAGGGTAATAGATACCTGGAATAGACTGCCAGTGGAAGCATTAATAGCCAACAGTGATATAGAAAGGCTAGTTGATACCTGGAATAGCCTCCCAGTGCAAGCAGTAAAAGCGAACAATGATATAGAAAGGGTAGTAGATACCAGGAACAGCCTTCCAGTGGAAGAAGTAACGGCTAACAGTGATATATTAAGGAAAGTAGTAATACAATTAACTGTAATAATACCTTGAGCTGTAATAATACAATGAGCTGTAATAAATAATACAATGAACTGTTATAATACAACAAGTTGTAATAGTAACATGAGCTATAATTATAAAATAAGCTGTAATAATACAATAAGCTATAATAATACAATGAGCTATAATTATAGAACAAGCTGTATTAAGACAATGAGCTGTCATAATACAACAAGCTGTTAAAATACAATAAGCTGCAATAATAATGTGAACTATAGTGGTTAAGTTGCCTATGGTGCCTTTTTAAAGGACTTCTCTTGCTTTATGCTTAAAGACATCATTTAGACCAATAGAGCCATTTTGCAGGAATTTGTATTTTGAGAACATCAGTGTATTCATTGGCGTGAATGTATCCAGATTTCAGGTGGCAGGATACTGGCGTTTAGCTGCACAGCATAAAAGAGTAAATTGTACAAATTGCTCGGGGTCAGAGCAGCAACTTGACCTGCTATACTGCCAAATATCCCTTCAATCTGCGTTCAGCTGTGATCGTCAGTGCATAACAACAATATTACTCCGTACGACCTCCTTAATTGACCGACTGAGCCACTCTCGTGGGGACTTCTTAAGATGCAGGTTGATAAAAGGTCAGGTAAAAAATAAACACTTTACACTATTTTCTTGAATTAATTTCTCCAGAAAATCAAAGTATTAAAAAAAAGTTCTCGCAATCAGTGGTGCGCTGCTGGGGCGGAAAGAGAATTTGCTTCGTACAGCGCTTTTGTCTGTTTCTGCTGAGACAGCCACTAGGTTTATATGAAGGTTTTCAAATATAACTTGGGGCCTGTAACTAGAGAAGATGACTCGGAAACATTGTGGCTGCGAATTGTGGTCGGTACCGCTCCAGCACGTGGGTAACAATGGCTAATCACTCATCAAGTAAACTGGAAATATGTATCGAAATTTGGTTCTCATTAGAGATGTCCCGAACAGTTCGCCGGGAATAGCTTGTTCGCGGTTGCCGCGGCGGGTGAATATATGCGATGTTCGGTCCGCCCCCTATTCCTCATCATTGAGTAAACTTTGACCCTGTACCTCACAGTCAGCAGACACATTCCAGCCAATCAGCAGCAGACCCTCCCTCCCACCTCCATGACGAATAGGGGGCGGACCGAACATCGCATATGTTCGCCCGCCGCGGTGACCGCGAACAAGCTATGTTTGCCGGCAAACAGTTCCCGGCGAACTGTTCGGGACATCTCTAGTTCTCACTTTTAAAACTTAGAATTACATATTTTGAAAGGTATAAATACACCTAAAAGAAAATATTGTACATCACAGTAACCTAGACAAACCGACATATAGTCATTGCTCACGCTATCAGTAAGGACTCAGTGGGAGAGTTTGGGGTGGCTGGGCTCATAGAAACTTGAAGATTCTTGATCTAATCTAAAGTTGGCAGAACCTTCAGTCCATCAGTTCATCTTCATAGCGGGCAAGGAATTGCTATATCCCACCGTGAAGAAGGGACTAGGTACTTCAGACATCAATGGCGATTCTGTCGCGTAGTTATTTTCGGCCACAGAGCTTTATACCGTACATTAAGTCATTGTTACTTAATTATTTGTACATCCAATATGCCTGTCAGCTGTGAGGGAAATTAAGGAAGAATGCCGATCACAGACACACAGAGAAGGGCGATGACTTCAGACATTTCCAAGGTTTAAAAAAAGACCTCATCTTTCAGTGACCGTCTTATTGTGTACAAAACGGTATCAACAATAACACAACAACTGCACATGACAGCTAACGGCCCCCTGCTTTCAAAGACTGACTGGAAGGTTTTATTTGGGGGGGGTTCGGCTACATGCCCAGAAATTTTAATTGCCAGGATGTTCTTCAGGTCTTTCTACAGAACAAGACAGCAGCAGATGCAAGAGAAACACTCAGACTTTATCTCGGCTTCTCTGTAAAAATAGCGTATTGTTGCACAGACACTTCCCCCTCTTCCCCTCTCCTCGGTGCTAAGATGTACACGGTGCCATTTTTTGCCATCTGCCCTAGAGCTTCATTAAACACACACGGACGGCCTCACTGGCCTGGTATCTTGTGAGGAACAGGTGCTATTGTTTATCCCAAAAGACTTGGACTAAAGATTTTACTCAGAATACTTGAGAAAGAGCATCTGCAGCAGTCAGTCAGTGAGAGGTTTGGCACAGACTTTGCAACGTGCCAATATGCAAACACACTGTCACACAGGGGAGAGCGACTTCCCTTTCATGAAGCATAGCTAACAGTATGTGTGTGTTTCTATGTGGGTGTATTTGTTTGTGTGTTCTGTTTGTGATTCTGTGTGTGTGTTGTGCACATATAACCCCTTTTTTTTCTTTGGTACAATATAAAAAAATTAGAACTGAAAGGTTACTTTAAGAGCTATTCAGTTGGGCCATGCAAACAATCACATATATTCATATCAGAAGGAAATGCACTTGATGGGCAAAAGTATGTGGACACCATCATTAATTACAGATTCAGGTGTTTAAGCTTTGCCTATTGCCCATGAAATCTCCATTAAAAGACATTGGCAGTACCGTGGGTCTTTCTGCAGAGTTCAGTGACTTTAAACTTGGCTATGTCATTGGATGCCACAAGTCAATTTGTGAAATGTCTGCCCTAGATCTGTCCCGGTCAACTGTTCCTGCTATAATTGTGAAATGAAAGCATGCAGAAACAACAACGGCCCAGCCACGGAGTGATAGACCTCACATACTGACAGAGTGATAGACCACACATAAACACATCAAGTGGGGGCACCAAGTCCTGTAGTTGGCATGTACAAATCAGTGGACTCTGGAGTGATGTAAAGCATGCTGCCACGGGACTCTTAGTGATGTAAATCCCGTCACTGCTGGACTCTGAGGGATTTTAACCATGCCACCACTGGACTCTGAGTGATTTAAACCATGCCGCCACTAGACCCTGAGAGATATAAAGCATGCCTCCACTGGATTCTGGAGAGATGTAAAGCACGCTAGACTCTGAAGAGATGTGAAGCACGCTGCCACTGGACCCCGAGTGATGTAAAGCACACCACCACTGGACTCTGAAGAGATGTAAAGTATGCCGTCACTAAACTCTGAGTAATGTAAAGCACACCGCCACTGGACTTTGAACATATGTAAAGCGCAACGCCACTGGATCCTGAGTGACGTAAAGCATAACATTACTGAACTCTAAGTGAAGTAAAGCACACTGCCACTAAACTCTGAGTAATGTAAAGCACACCAGCATTGGACTCTGAAGAGATGTAAAGCACACCGCCACTGGACTCTGAGTGATGTAAAGCACGCCACCACTGGACTCTGAGTGATGTAAAGCACACCGCCACTGGACTCTGAGTGATGTAAAGCACGCCACCACTGGACTCTGAGTGATGTAAAGCACGCCACCACTGGACTCTGAGTGATGTAAAGCACACCGCTACTGGACTCTAAAGAAATGTAAAGCACGCCGCCACTGGACTCTAAAGAAATGTAAAGCACGCCGCCACTGGACTCTGAGTGATGTAAAGCACACCACCACTGGACTCTGAGTGATGTAAAGCATGCCGCCACTGGACTCTGAGTGATGTAAAGCATGACGCCACTGGACTCTGAGTGATGTAAAGCATGACGCCACTGGACTATGAGTGATGTAAAGCATGATGCCACTGGACTCTGAGTGATGTAAAGCATGCCGCCACTGGACTCTGAGTGATGTAAAGCACGCCGCCACTGGACTCTGAGTGATGTAAAGCATGCCGCCACTGGACTCTGAGTGATGTAAAGCATGACGCCACTGGACTCTGAGTGATGTAAAGCACACCACCACTGGACTCTGAGTGATGTAAAGCACGCCGCCACTGGACTTTGAACATATGTAAAGCGCAACGCCACTGGATCCTGAGTGACGTAAAGCATAAAATTACTGAACTCTAAGTGAAGTAAAGCACGCCGCCACTGGACTCTGAGTGATGTAAAGCACACCACCATTGGACTCTGAGTGATGTAAAGCAAGCCACCACTGGACTCTGAGTGATGTAAAGCACGCCGCCACTGGACTCTGAGTGATTTAAAGCATGGCGCCACTGGACTCTGAGTGATATAAAGCATGGCGCCACTGGACTCCGAGTGATGTAAAGCATGACGCCACTGGACTCTGAGTGATGTAAAGCACACCACCACTGGACTCTGAGTGATGTAAAGCACGCCGCCACTGGACTCTGAGTGATGTAAAGCACACCACCATTGGACTCTGAGTGATGTAAAGCATGACGCCACTGGACTCTGAGTGATGTAAAGCACACCACCACTGGGCTCTGAGTGATGTAAAGCATGCCGCCACTGGACTCTGAGTGATGTAAAGCATGCCGCCACTGGACTCTGAGTGATGTAAAGCATGACGCCACTGGACTCTGAGTGATGTAAAGCACACCACCACTGGACTCTGAGTGATGTAAAGCACACCACCATTGGACTCTGAGTGATGTAAAGCACGCCACCACTGGACTCTGAGTGATGTAAAGCACGCCGCCACTGGACTCTGAGTGATTTAAAGCATGGCGCCACTGGACTCTGAGTGATATAAAGCATGGCGCCACTGGACTCCGAGTGATGTAAAGCATGGCGCCACTGGACTCTGAGTGATGTAAAGCATGGCGCCACTGGACTCTGAGTGATGTAAAGCATGGCGCACGCCGCCACTGGACTCTGAGTGATGTAAAGCACACCACCATTGGACTCTGAGTGATGTAAAGCACGCCACCACTGGACTCTGAGTGATGTAAAGTACGCCGCCACTGGACTCTGAGTGATTTAAAGCATGGCGCCACTGGACTCTGAGTGATATAAAGCATGGCGCCACTGGACTCCGAGTGATGTAAAGCATGGCGCCACTGGACTCTGAGTGATGTAAAGCATGGCGCCACTGGACTCTGAGTGATGTAAAGCATGGCGCACGCCGCCACTGGACTCTGAGTGATGTAAAGCACACCACCATTGGACTCTGAGTGATGTAAAGCACGCCACCACTGGACTCTGAGTGATGTAAAGCACACCACCATTGGACTCTGAGTGATGTAAAGCACGCCACCACTGGACTCTGAGTGATGTAAAGTACGCCGCCACTGGACTCTGAGTGATTTAAAGCATGGCGCCACTGGACTCTGAGTGATATAAAGCATGGCGCCACTGGACTCCGAGTGATGTAAAGCATGGCGCCACTGGACTCTGAGTGATGTAAAGCATGGCGCCACTGGACTCTGAGTGATGTAAAGCATGGCGCATGCCGCCACTGGACTCTGAGTGATGTAAAGCATGGCGCATGCCGCTACTGGACTCTGAGTGATATAAAGCATGGCGCCACTGAACTCTGAGTGATGTAAAGCATGGCGCATGCCGCCACTGGACTCTGAGTGATGTAAAGCATGGCGCCACTGGACTCTGAGTGATGTAAAGCATGGCGCATGCCGCCACTGGACTCTGAGTGATGTAAAGCATGGCCCCACTGGACTCTGAGTGATATAAAGCATGGCGCCACTGGACTCTGAGTGATGTAAAGCATGGCGCCACTGGACTCTGAGTGATGTAAAGCATGGCGCCACTGGACTCTGAGTGATATAAAGCATGGCGCCACTGGACTCTGAGTGATGTAAAGCATGGCACCACTGGACTCTGAGTGATATAAAGCATGGCGCCACTGGACTCTGAGTGATGTAAAGCATGGCGCCACTGGACTCTGAGTGATGTAAAGCATGGCGCCACTGGACTCTGAGTGATGTAAAGCTCTCTTCTGTTCCAGCATGAATGTGTCCTCATGCACAGACTGAGGTCCATGAAGACAGGGTTTGATGAGTTTGGGGAGGAGGAACTCCAGTGTCCTGTACAAAGCCCTGACCTCAATCCAATTGAACATGTTTGGGATGAATTGGAAAGACGATTGAGAGCCAGGTCACGCACGCACACACGCACACATACACGCACACACATATATAAATTGTACAAAACACCCAAAGTAAAAAAAAAAAAATAATGAACGAAAGGGCTACAAGACTTTATTATACTGATAAAGCATGATATTAGAATGAAATTAAGTTGTGGACAAACAAATGGTCACTAAGGAGCGATCACTGGGAGTTTTAATATAGCATCCAGTATATCTGTAAGGGTTTAATGTAACAGCAACAATGATAAATCCACCAATATTTCAAGAATCCCTTACGCTACTGAATGTAAAAGAATGGATGTTGCAATATGATTTTAATGCACATGATGGATAGTAACAAGGTGTATTTAAATTGTCTTGTTGTGTGTTCAGAAAACCTCTGCGGAAATAAAACAATCTCCCTACTTGGACTTTAATAAAATATGTTCTGTGAAGGTGAGAGTAAAGGTGTCCTGTTTTACGCCGCTTCCAGACCATACAAATGCATAATGTTGTCAATTAAATATTATTGTTAAGATCTAGTAGTATGTTAGAATCACTTTAAAGTGCATCGAAGGAAAAATCATGTGTGTTTATTAGTCCTTAAGGATCTATTAGTTGGTATTTTATTCAGATTCGTGTTGTAAAATCTGCATAAACTCAGCACATTGTTATCCCCATGTGTACATTTGTTTGGTTAAAGCGGAACAGCAAATCTCAATTTTTGCAACTTCTGGCAAAGTCTAAAGAAGTGAAAGAGCCTAATTTTAATCAGATACAAACAGTTATCACTAAAGGAGTGGAAATCTGACTATTATGCAAATCGTCACAGCGAGCGGCCATCGCGCCATCACACAAGACGAAACAAGTCAATTATTTCGGGCTTCCTGAAGACTAGTGAAGATATACGGCCGTGGCTGTCATCCTAACCAATTTACCTGCAAATAGGAAAGGAATTAGGGGCTAACGACGGACATTTTCGGATTGCGACTGTCTGTCTTTACGAAGTTCAGTCGTAGCCTTTGCAGTGATGGGATATTTCCTTTGTTGGCAGTTTTAATTAGACATTAAACATAAATACTACAAGATACAGATTACAGAGGCAATATGTGGCTCTTGTGAATGAGGGATTTAACCCATGAGTTTCTGAACTAGGCCGTGTTTCCCTCTCGTAGATGTGTACAGTTTGAGGACAAGGACAATGGAACACGAGACTTTATCAATCAAACACAAGCACATTGACAATTAAACACGACCTGTATACAGAGGTATTAGCACAACAGCGTCGCTACAAACAGGTGACAAAACAGGTTAGAATATAGATATATATGCTGCCTCTATATATACCAAGGGTTAGGATATAGATACACTGATCAGCCCCAACATTAAAGCCACCTGCCTAATATCATGTAGGTCCCTCTAATGCTGCCAAAACTGCTCTGATGCATTGAGGTATGGACTCCACATGACTTCTGAACATGTCATGTGGTATCTGGCACCAAGACATTAGCAGCAGATCTTTTAAGTCCTGCAAGTTGTGAGGTTGGATCCTCATGTTCCAGAACATCTCATGGATGCTCAATCAGACTTGGGAATTTGGAGGCAAAAGCAAAACAATAAAAATGTATTTGTCATGTCCCGCAAACCATTCCTGAATAACACTGCGACAGATCATCTCTGATAAAGACTGATACAATCTCTTTAATGCTTCTCGTTGTTTAGTGATCCATTCATGCAAGGGTTAAAAAAGAAGTCATTTGTGAAACCTGTAACTTTAATGATTCAGAACATTGTTACTTATTCATCCCTCGTTGTCCTATAAAAAGGTTTTGTGCCTTAGATTAGCATGTGGTTCAAGACCCACTAAGGCCAGCTCTTTAACAAATCTGCTGGTAAAAATACAGCGATTGAATGAGACATGTTGGTGTTTATTTGCTTCCAAATGCAACGTTGCTACCAAGCTGATCCTCGCCAGGCTCACAGACAGTAAAATAGATTTCCCAGCTAATTAGACTGACTTTTATTCTGCTTTTACAAGTTATTTTGGTTAATGCCAACCCTTGGAATGAAATGCTGGTCACCTGTCTGTGTAGGTGGCACAGAGCTCTGCATTTATAACGAAAGCCAGAAAATATTCCATAAACTCTGCTAAAGCACTGTGTATAGTTACAGTTAGGGTGTCACTTTAATAGTAGCGCCTGCCCAGAGTTGGTTCCATTGAACAGTCAGAGGTGGTACAGTCCTTGTCTGAGACCAAATGGACCGTTATTCTATCTAAGCCCAGATTTAGCTGGCTTCAGCCACTGGCACATAAAGGGTTAAACCTCAAACCTTCTTTAACTTATTAATATCACTTTTGTCAGCTACAAGAAGATGCCTGTACCAATAAATGTGGGTTTCACCGTGATTGGTTCTGCCATCTTTGTCATTTAATGAAATGTTTGCTTAGCATAATAGGGAGAAATCATTTTGTAACGTACAGTAAATTTATCATGTACTTCAATGTTTCTTAACCCTTTCTTCAGTGACCTGATCACAAATTATAACTGATATTAAATTCTGTTTTGCGACCTTAATTGCACTGCAAGTCGCTCTATCACAAACTGCAGCACAAAGTACACTGCAAGTCGTTCTACTATAAACTGCAGCACAGTGTACACCGCAAGTCGTTCTACTACAAACTGCAGCACAAAGTACACTGCAAGTCGTTCTACTACAAACTGCAGCACAAAGTACACTGCAAGTCGTTCTACTATAAACTGCAGCACAGTGTACGCTGCAAGTCACTCTACTACAACTACAACAGCACAACGTGCATTAGAGCCGCTCTACTCTAAACTGCAGCACAGTGTAAACTGCAAATCACCCTACTACAACTACAGCACAACGTGCATTAGAGCCGCTCTACTACAAACTGCAGCACAGTGTACACTGCGAGTCACTCTACTACAACTACAGCACAACGTGCACTAGAATCACTCTACTACAAACTGCAGCACACTGTGCACTGCAAGTCGCTCTGTTCTTAGCTGCAGAAAATTGCATCAAGAAACCCAAAACGGCCGGCAACGTGCACAGGAATTATCGAGCGCTAACAAAGAATCTTTGTCCAGCTGTTGATTTTAGCGGCTTGCTAGCCAGGCTCTATCTGGCTCAGGAAATGCCTGTTTTAACTGACAGGTAGGAGATTTAATCTTCAGCTGCCGAAACACAATCTTTGCACTGTTAGATAGACTTTCATTGGAAAGACCTACAAACACATCATTTGTTTATGTTGTAGCAGCAATCTCTGACAAAGCAGACTGTCTCACTGAGACAAACGTGGTTAAACCCACTTATTCTATTATTGCTGCTACACAGAGCAAGCTCTTAAAACAGACAGAACGTACACAAGACACAACGCTGGAGCTGTCTGAAGAAATCAGGAATAGACGACTTCTTGTTATATTGGCCTATGTCATTGTTGAAAAAGTACAAAATGCGCATAACTCAGTGTTCCAGCCAGCATACAAAGTGCCCAGCTGCCCTCAGACCAACAACTGACTGTTCCAGTCAATATACAAAGTGCCCAGCTCACCTTAAGATTAGCCACTCAGTATTCCAGTCAATATACAAGGTAACGAACTGCCCCTGATCCATTCCAGATCATTTAGACCTGACTCTCATGCTTGTGACACAAATTAAGAGATGGATACTCTGAACCCCAACCACTGGGCTGTGGTGGGGGCTCCTAGAAAATATTCTAACTGAAAGGTCTAGATTAGAATGCTCTAGAAAGCTGCTGTTATATGCAAATCCTTGATGTGACATACTATACACTAAAATGCTGAACATTATTTGAGTCCCTACATTTCTGCACTGGAAGACCACAAACCGCGTCTCCTCCGTCAGTGTAATGATACGACCTCAGATTCAATAAAAATGCAGAAGTAATTGAACATTCAATCAGCCTATAACAATTAGCATTTTTTTTATCATAGATAAGGAAGGTACAGCAGTGTTCCGCAGCACGGAACTGCCCCTACGATAACAACATGCGCTACGAATTCTTCCAAAAGCCCATGTCCCATTAAGATTGGTGCTAATTCTAAAATGCATCAGTGATTTAGAAACAAATAAAGCTTATTCACACCTTATTCACACTTATAACGCCCAGTGGAATCTGGAAAAAAGGACTAAAACAGCAAAACTGTGACTAGAACAGTTACAGTTACAAAACTGTGACTAGAACAGTTACAGTTACAAAACTGTGACAGAACAGTTTTCTAGATCAATATATGTTGCCATCATTTTGCCATTTGGGTTTAAATTCACAACAAGTCAGAGTTTAGTGAATATCCCTGTTTCATAATCTGAAGCGAGTATTTATAAGAATGTCATATTTCTCGAGATTTTCGCTCATGGCTGCATCCTGTGCTCCTGGCTGCTAACACCCCAGCCCTGCAAAATGCAGGTCTTATAACCAGCACTATTTAAAGGGACCCAATGCCACAAGACATACTTAACCTACAGTATAGAAACAATTATTATAGAAAGTAACTCTGTCATTGTTGTAATTGCATTATTAACCCATTCTATCCTAAATGGGGGTGTATTCCAATAGGTGCAGCTTGCTGGTCAATATCCAAGGGAAGGCTTTAGCATTTTATAATTTTATACAAAGGGATATCAGTCCTTCTACACAAATTATTCCTGACCAGCCAACATGAGGCATAGAGAATACTACACTCATTAATAATTTAACATTCCTACAGTGGATTAATGAGTAAATGAAATCACATCATTCTTGCTTAATACTTTAGTTAAATTATTTCTAGTACCCCCTGATCTGTGCATGGAACTGTCCTATTTTGCAAGAATTTAAATGTCAATCTAAGTGACACAGGTTGTGGCGAAGGGGTTAAAATATCTTATTAAACAGCATGATTCTGCTTTTTTTTTTTTCATTTTGAAAATAAAATGTAGCAAAGTGTGCATTTTTTTTTTTTTACAAATTAACCTGAAATCATGAAATATTCATTTTTATTATCCTCATTGGCCACCACCTAGAAATAAGGCAGGAAAGAGTTACTTTATCTTTTACCATATCGCACAGAGATGGTTTAAAATAACCTGCCTTAAAAAAAGTTGTGGTATTATAATGCCTTCTTGACGTTGATTAGCTTTATTAAATATTGTGTTGTAATTTGTAATGATAATAAATATTGTTTGGGATCTAATGCAAACTGGAGGAAATGCAGAGCCAGTACAGGGTTTGCTAGTTAATACATTGTGTTTGGCATAAAATTAAAAAGAAAATGCAGTAAACTGGCTAAATCCACGGGGATTGCCTCAAACAGCATGCATAATGAGGGGAATCCATTACAGACATAAACAAACGCTGAAATATGGTTGGGCCAACATCATTATCCAAAGATGTATACCCAAGATATACAGATATACTTGTGAATGTTCGACTTCAAACTTGCGCTGGATTAAATTGATTCCAACACAGCGTGGGGCTCAGTTAATAAACAAACCGTACTCTCTGAGAATATTTGGAACTCAAAGAGGTGATCAGGCTCACGCAATTTGAGAGTTTGCACTTCAGGCTTTTTTAAGTTTAATGCACTCACTCAGAAGTACGGATTTTGAACATGTCACGATTAACACAGTCGTTCTGCATACTGAGTGAGTCTCAGAGTCTCGTAACGTGTACGTTTATTCACGCCGTGGTATTACAACCCTGGGTAACGCGGACGTTGAACACAGAACCACAGCAATACGCTGTTAACCACTTTTAGAAATAATTTTAACGGGCATGAGGCGTATAGACTGCCGAGTTAGATACAATACCAACAAATAGGATTCAAAAGTGTAACATTAAAAATCGGCCGATGGCGCAGAATATTTAGAGCGAGTCTTTGGTTTTTTTTTTTTATAACTTTCTGGGTTTCACTTTGATTATTGAACATATTACCGGGAGATAAAAATGTAAAAAAATATTCCTCTGCCTTTTATCCAGGTTTGCTGTTATGGCCTACATTTTGCAACTCAGCCAAGGTGCTATGGTGAACGAGATAAAGTCATTAAAACTTGGATCTGAAAGAGACCGGCACCGGGATGCGGCCTGAGGAAGTAAATCAAATGGTATTGTTTCAGTTCATTGAGATCATTGAGTGTATAATTCTTCCTGCATTTCCTAGCTCAATTAAACTGTTGCTTTCACAATTGCCTCCCAGCTGCTGTAGTTCAGGACAACAACGCTCCGCCCTGTGTTGTATATAGAAAGATTGGATTGTTACGAATTACTTTATTGCAGGCACATGAGTCTGTTAAGACTTTAAAACACACTCAAATGTCATGTGCACATCCAGTGACGGCGAGGAATAATTATGAAAAAACAAGAATTCAATGTCTCTGTAAGAGTGTCAGACAAAATGCCCATTCATTGTGTCCCTTTGGGAATGCACGGACCTTGTAGGCAGAAAACAAAAAAAGGCCTTTTTTCTTGCCGTAGGCTGAATGCTTCGCTATGCCATCTGAGCCCTAAGAAAACACAGGCCCCCTCTCTAACTGCTGGCTGGCCTACTCAGAGAAACACGTATTAATAGCCTCTGTTTTTCCAGCAGCCCCCTCTGTGTAGGTTGCGGCCAATGTAAAGTCAATGCAAAGACAAAACAGTTTGCCTAGCGTTCGGAAAAAAAAAAGCCTACACACACGACAGCCGTTAAAACCTTAAAATACTTTACTAATAGCAATTCCGTTGCTCTCCGTGGCAGTTCTTCCAATCTATTTTCCACTTCCTTAATGTGGCCTTGATTTTCCTGAATGGTAACGTGGATCATCGATAAATCTGAGAGATTTGTGTCTACATTTTAATAGAGATAGCTATATTTTATGTGCAATGTATCAATTTATAAAGCCATTTCTGAAACCAAACCCTCAAATGTTATCATGGTTTAAGTATTCCAAACTAGCCAGTGAATGTACGATTAATTGATTGGTCGCTTATTGATTATTCACTTATATTACTTATATTTGCACAATTTTACACCGTTAGTCATGGGTGGATTTTTTTTGGCATAGGGATATTTTCCGGGGTAAGAAAAGCCGTTACGAGATCTATTTACTAAACAGGGAGTTTTCATGAGTTGGTGCCAACTTCTGGGTCAACATGGAAAAGTTGGCAAAAAAAAAAAATAACTGATGGAATAATAACAATTCTTTGCAGCACAACAACAAATAAATCATTATGTTCTTGTTCAGAATTTAACATTGATGTATAAAAAATATTGTCATACTTCTGTTTCAACCTAAATGTTTGCAGTTGGTGAGTGGTGACTATTTTTTCTCTAGGAATGTTACGTTTGTCTGTAATATAGAAGAAATTTTGTGATGAGACCCTACTTACACGCTTTCAGCTAGATGTTTCCCAGGGCAATGTCTAAATCCAAGGTCTTTGCCGGTTTGTGGAAGGCTAATTTGAGATCCGTGGCTAGGATAAATTTATTTCCCGCCCTGTCCTTGGGATGCTCCCCTCATGTCCAGTTTGAAGGGCGGGATGTCACAAGACCCAAAACAGAATGGAACAGCTTTCTGATAATGTTCGTGCCCAAAGCAGGTCAAAATGAGGAGAGAATATGGTAAAACGGGCCCTCTAAAAGACCAGGGACAATGGATGAATGTGATTGCCATGATATACAAGTTTTGATGAACTCTTCAAGTACCCATAATTCACACACATTGGGAATGAGCTTTACAATCAATACATGACGCAGGATATCCCTACAGCTCAGATATATGATGTCAGAACCAGTTAGGTGCTGATACGTATATGTACTAATGGTTTGAAATAGAATGCAGCCAACCAGGACTTGCTTGTAAAACTTTGTATTCTGTGCACACAGACAGAAAGTTTAATATATAATATTCAATTATAAATATTTCCAGAACTGCTGGACTGATTAAAAAAGGTTTACTTATCGGTAGTTAATACGTCCCGTTCATTAATGCAAGCGTGCCTTACTTTATCAAATTTGAATGTATATATATATATTACAGAGTGGGGGGCAAAACCAGCTGGGGTGATTTATAAACTGACTTGAAGAATTTACACCAAAATATATGGTTTGGAAAAACTCTCCAACTGAGAGCAGTGTTAATTTTGGTGACAAATTTAAATTTAGTTTTAGTCATAGTCTTTTGACTAAAAAAAACATTTTTAGTTTAAGTCGTATTTTAGTCATCTGAATTGTTTTAGTTTTAGTCAACTAAATCTCAAAACTTTTAGTCAACTAAAATCTGACTAAAATTTTCAGTCGACAAATTTACTACAGGCTACTGCAGTCTGTCATCAAAACTATTTAGTGAAGAAGCCCCCAATTTAGGATAGGCCTCAATATATATATATATATATATATATATATATATATATATATATATATATATTTTTTTTTTTTATTATTTTTTTTTTTTGAATACACATCCTACTTTTTTCATTCCATTTTTCTATTGTTATCTGACTTTTTACTCAGAATGAAATATAATGGTGTTACCCTATAAGTAGCATGCTTTGCGTCATAGTGAATGGGGAATTGCTCACAGTCATGTGCAATTCATTTGCTGACACACAGAAAGGCTTTGCAACAAAGAAATATGTCAATTAAAATCTATTTTATCTCAGCATTTACTTCCTAACGATTTCGCTAAAACAATGTATGAGAAAATGTCTGTTTGCAACTAAAGAGCTTTACCCAATGCTATAATGTGTCATGTTGAATATTTGTGTTTGGGTGTTTGTGTATATATACATCATTCCTTTTGCTCTCTCTACACTGCACATTTAACCTTTGTTCTTTAAACGTTATTATTTTTAACTTTAATTTATTATCCTTTTTTTATACTTATTTATACTTATATTTTTATACGTGTATCAATTTTATTTATATATTGTTTTATACATCTAAGTCAGGAGTAGAGAATACAGAACATAACTTTATCTTGCATCATTATTTAGGGATGACAAGGTGACATTTCAACATGTCTGTAAAGAACAGAGTGATGATTCCTTGAAGGAACACTCCGGGCCACCATAACAACTTAATTTCGGTGAGGTTGTTATGGTGTCTAAACTCTTCCTTTAAATGATTACGTAACACTCTCACTTACTGAATTCATTTCAGAAAACTTCATAGTGCAATTTAATATTTAAGAACTATTTTTTTTTTAAATGTTTTTTTGGTAAAATTTAGAGCTAGTGAATCTAAATAATAAAAAAACTTTAAAATAGGCATTGTAATTTAAAGATACGCATATAAATGTGTCTCGGCTAGAAACAACCAAGCACAATAAATGATTTTTTTTGTATGTATCCAAAGATTCCCATATGATAATGAATATATATAAATCATTCTTGATTTTCAAGCATTATAAGGATTGAGAACACACAACGTCTGCTCTCCACTTGTGTGTGAATTGACAAATGTTTGACGTGTTAAAATGTTACACTTTTTTTCCCTTTGCTGTCTAAATAAAATCAAAATAGCGAACACCTCTCACTGCTCCTCTCTTTTGAATTCAGTGTGGATGGGATTGTATCGTTAATGCATTTTAATTAAGCAAACTAGACGCGTGAAGAAATGGGGAGCTCAGTTACGCAGCCCACCCCTTTTCTGCTCAGGATATAATTCTAACCTACGTACAAAATATTTTGTTGTATTAACAGTGGATTCAGGCTTCACAGAACAAGATAAAGACGATTTTGTTCCATACGGATCGCTGTCCCCAGGCTGCTCTCTGCATTAAAAAGTCAGCTTTGAACTGCAATATTATCAACCCTTTTTATGTTATATCCATTTTCAATTATTAAAAAAAAAATGCATGTGTTTTCAGAATCTAATATTACTATTTTTTATGTTGGAGTTAATAGTATATAAATGTTTGTATATTGCGGTTGAGTGCATACAAAAAATGCACACGCAAAAAAACATTTTAATCTTACTAGTATACAGATACACAATTAACCTACGTTCATAAACAAAGAATTGTAAACAGAAAATAAACACAAAACATAAGATTTCCTATAAGAAACATCAAATATTTATTTTTTTGTTTCTTTGTATGTGGATGTAAGATATTAATGTTTTGTCTCTGTCACTTTTAATCTCGCACAGAATAAGAAATGTTTCCATCCCTATAGTGTATATTGTTGAGCTCACGTGAGTTTTGCAAACGACATCTAGTTTCCCGAAAACAGAGTTTGCACAAAGGAAACAAGAGGCAGGTAAAAAAAATAAAACCTGTTATTTTTCGCTGTCTGTGACAGTTCTAACAACGTAACAAAATAATTACTTACAACTTTCCAAACACGTTTAGTTTTTTTTTTTTTTTTTTTTTTATATACAATCCTGTAGATAAAAAGATTATTGCAAGGTGCAGAGATTGCAACAAATGTCCATCAATAACCCGTTTATTCTGTAAAAATGGAAATATAATACACAGTTACAGCGTGTGGCACAGGTTTATTCTACTGCATTGCTACAACATATTCCTTTTAATAAGAACATCTGCATTGACAGCCCTAATTCAGATTAAATATGTTCAATTTTTCTATTATAAACTATGATATCAATTCTTTTCTCTTATGGTACCAAAACATTCAGGCATTCATGATGACACATATATTTAGACACACACCTACACACACACTCAAAGACATAGACAGTACACACTCACAGACATAAACCGTACACACTCACAGACATACAAAGTACACACTTATACAAATATACAGAGCACATATACACAAATTATATACAAAAAACACACAATACATACATACAGACACAGATACAGTGTACATATACACACACTGTGCAGACAGATATACACAGCACTTACACAATCAATGCACATAGCACATCCACACAGAATACACATAAATTACACACACATACACAGAGCACATACAAGCATAATACATACACAATCATGCACAGGAACATTACATACACACAGACACACATTACATACACACATATGCATGTTACATACACACAGACTCTTGCTACACACACATTGCATACACACTGACACACACACACATTACATACACAGAGACACACATTATATACAAACAAGGACAGACAAATATTACATACACACAGAGATAGAAACATATATACATACAGAGACAGATACACACTATATACAAAGGTAGACGCATATTACATACACAAAGAGACAGACAAATATTACATACACACAGACATACATTATATACATACAGAGATACACCCACATTACATACACACAAACACAAATAAATACAGAGACAGAGAATCATCATACACAAAGAGGGACAGACATTTCACACACAGACACACATTGCATATACGTAGACATATTACACACACAGAGAAATACACATATATATACAGAGATAGACTCACATTACATACATACCGAGACAGATACATATTATGAACACATAGACTGACACACATTACTTACATACAGAGACAGATACACATTATACACATACAGAGACAGATACAAATTACAAACATACAGAGACACACACATTACATACATGCAGAGACAGATACACATTATATACGCACAGAGACATGCACACAGAGATAGATGCACATTGCATATATACAGAGACAGACACACAGTGCATACACCTTGAGATAAATGTATATTACATACATGCAGACACACATTATATACAAGTAGACACACATTACATACACAAGATGCATAATATATACACATAGACACAGGTTACATTTACAAAGCACACGTTACATACACGCAGACACAGAGCCACTTCCTCAGGCAGATAAGGCTGGAGACATTTCTTTTTATGAAACAAATTTCCATTACAATCTTTCACCCACCCACTTAGCTTAATTCTTCCTCCATCACGTTCATTGCTGCGGTTGTCTCTATTAAGCTATTTTTTGTGCATCATTAACTTTTAACCAGCCATCGATAGCTTTATTGTTTAAATTGCGTGCGACTTTATTTAACGTCAGCATTTCCTCTGACTCCTGACAAGCGGTCACATTTTATAACTAATTAAATTGATCCCTGGGAAGTAGAATCCACTAAACGGAATTATTTGTACCTAAGTGTCAATATAGTAAATCAAAGGCTAATGAGTGAGGTCACTGCTTCTTTTATCTCAAAGAATCGGAAGAATACAACTATTTTCCGTTTAACCATTCATTTCCTTTAAAGATACAGCGCGGCACTGGCTCTGCCAGACATCACCAGGACTAGCTGCAATCTGGAGCATGACTGGAGAAATTCTGGCGCAACGAATGGACTGGTAGCTGCATAGTGCCATTACCATACTGGGTTATATAGATGGAGGTACTTATTACCACTTTGTTACAAGACATACTGCGTCCACCCATCGCTAGTCATGTCTACGCACGGTATGAGTCATTTGGAGGACACTGAAGGAGATGAGCTTGGTGTGCTCTTAATAACAACATATTCCTGAAATAGGCTTCAGCACCCTGACGTGTAGATGCTCGAGATCAGATGTAAACAAATGCATGCATTAAGGGGTTAAAAAGTGAAGAAGAAAACATTTTAAACAAAAAGAGAAACAAGAAAACAACAAACAAACAGGAGGTATTCATTAAAATGTGGAAAATAAGAGAGGAATGCAAGTAAATGCTCATATGAAGATAGGGTAGTAGATACCTGGAATAATCTTCCAGTGGAAGCGGTAAAAGCTAACAGTGATATAGAAAGGGTAGTAAATACCTGGAACAGCCTTCCAGTGGGAGTTGTAAAGGCTAATAGGATAGGATAGAAAGGGTAGTAGATACCTGTAATAGCCTTCCAGTGGAAGCGGTAAAGGCTAACAGCAATATAGAAAGGGTAGTAAATTCCTGGAACAGCCTTCCAGTGGAAGCTATATAGGCTAACAGTGATATAGAAATTGTAGTAGATACCTGGAATAACCTTCCAGTTAGAGCAGTAATGGCTAACAGTGATATAGAAAAGGTAGTAGATATCTGGAATATCCTTCCAGTGGAAGCATTAATGGCTAACAGTGATATAGAAAGGGTAGTAGATACCTGAAATAACCTTCCAGTGGATGCATTAATGGCTAGCAGTGATATAGAAAGGGTAGTAGATACCTGGAATAGCCTTCCAGTGGCAGCATTATTGGCTAGCAGTGATAGAGAAAGGGTAGTAGATACCTAGAATAGCCTTCCTGTGATACGAGTGGTAGATGCCCAATAACACTTTATTTAAGGGAGTCCAGCCCTTCAAAATAACTTTACATGAGATCATTCTTGGAGAGGTCGGGAGTCTGCAGCATATGTGTAGGGAGCACGAGGAATGGAATACAGACCCCACAAGCGATGTCACACCCCATCGCTGACCAAACCGAGATGTGTGCTGAGCTTTTACATAGCAAGAAAAGTGTTAACAGAGAAAAAGCACAAACTGTGCTGGAAAAAGTCAGAAAATCGCAGTTTCACTATGTGACGAAGCACACTAAGGAGTGCTTACTCTAACACATGTCCCTCTCACCCGTGGCTAAGAGACTTTCCCCTTCTGGATGTAACTCGAGACGAAAATGGGGCTCTTGCAGCTGACAATAGGGAATAACAAAAATGATGAAGAAATGAGCAAACTTGTCCTGTCAGCTTTTCCTATAGATTTTACGGCTGCTGACTCACGGTTTGGATCCTCTCAGCATTTGCATCTGGATACTGGGTCTAGAATTCATCTCCAAACAGTTCAATCCGCCGCCTCGAGGACTCAACGGGTTTGTGATAAATTCATAGAACTTTACAGTTACCCCCTCGTACCCTTAAATAATAATTCTAATGGGGGCACATGGAAATCAAATGGGCCAGACACTATTATAAATTACTAATTAATTGAAGGTGAAATTAAAGGAGACAGACAATAGAAAACCTTGTCCAGATTACTCATGGGTTTGATAATGCCTTCATCCTTTCACTTACATCCTCCAAAAAATACCAGTTGTAATAGTGCATATTGAAACGTGTTTACCGGATTGGTCATCACGTTCCTTCATAACTTAAGGACCACTGATCGAAATAGACAAGAATTTTCATTTAATGGAAGACATTTCTAATCCAAATCAGAGAGACACACCTGAATAACGTTAATAAATACTCAATGACTAGATCTAATGCAATACGTATCGTGGTGACCTAGTGTACCATGTACACATGGGATTGGTAACAATAATCCCTGCCTAGCATTGCCCAGGCCACACTCGGACTGTATGCCCTTCCTCCAGTCTACCTAGGATTCACCCATTTAATATTTTATGCAGTTTAACGGAGTACCCCTAGATGTAACTTGGTTGAGCACCATGTTATTTTCTAGCAAGGGAACATTTGTTCTGAAAAAAAAATAAAAATTTAAAATATGATTGGACTGTTCGAGTGATCCTTCCTGCCAGGGCCAGGAGCTGTTGCTGTGCTCTCTCTGTGGTACTTTCAAGATGGTTTCTTGTTTATTTCGGTTGTGGGCACTCTATCCTCACCCCCTTGTTTTATCACTATGGCTCCTGAATAGAGAGACCTACAGCATGCCTCCCCTCATGGGTAGCTGGCTCTACTGCCCAGATGGCAACTCAATGACAATTCCTGAAATTCCTGCTCAAAGGGCATTAGGCATGTGCACGACCTGCTAAAACAGGGCAGGTTTCAAACCATCCCCTAGATACTCTCAAGCAATCTTCTCCAAACAGCTACCAATGAGGGGTGAGGGACCCTACAGAACTGAAACCTATTAGAGAATTAAAGAGAGACTTTTTTCCCAAAATGTTTTGGGCTTACAACATTTCCCTCCAGAAAAATAATTTTAGCGTTTCTAAACTACTGCAAATCAAATTTCTTCCACATAAACAACTGGAGGGGAGCTGCACAAGTGCCTCTATGAGACCGCCCCCGGTCTATGGAATATCAGGAAAAAATGTCCCATCTACACAAAAAGCCAATCATTTAGGGAATATTTGACATTTGAGAAGTAAAACAATATTTCATTGTGGCGTGTTTGACCAGTCATGATATGTTTGATTTTTGTTCAGTAAATAGGAGACTTTTCCTCTCTCCTTTCTACGTGTGTATAATTCGCCATTCAATAGACTCAGGAAATGAATATCTATGATCGCTTTATGAATCGCATCCTGAACATTGAGGAGTTAATAAAATGGTTTCCATTCCTCTCCTGCGTCGACCTGTTTTCCTATGATTTGCATCCGACCATTGAGAGAGTCGGCCCATTTTAAACTTGAAATGAGGCATTTCCTGCAGACACAGAGGGTCGTCTTTTTAAAATACCTTTAAATAGTCACTCTCATCCATTTATAATCGCACAGCTTACAAACAGTCAAGTACACACTGTTGTCTCTCACCACAAATGTTTTATTTATTGCCAGTGGCAAATTGTCACAGCACTCGCACAGTACAGGGTACAGTCTGGCAGAATCTATCCAAACCGCAGGTATTTTTGCTACCTGATTTTTGGCAAGTTTGCATAAGCAGAAATTATAATTTCAAAGGCAGATTTAAACATATGGAAAACAGTAGCTGAGAGGCCTGCTGGATAACTATGCAGGTTATTATAATGAAAGCACAAACATACGTAGGCACACAGAGACTCATACAGACACACACATAAATGCAGCACCCCGCTCTGAAAGGGGTTACCTGAAATTAATTACAGAGCTATACAATTTGGAATTTAGAAATAAGGATATGATTTTATATTGCTACAATATTATATACTATAAAATATGATGTGCTTCACCCAATACCCACTAATAATTCAGCGACAATACAGCGCACAGAGACACCATAACAACCCGCTCCCCTCGCTAAACCCCCAGGAAAGAGGATTGTGGGAGCAAGGCACCCCATGACCCCAAGTGTTACTCAGTGACCTGTCACAGTGGTACTTTTTCGATTATTTTTACATTCAAGCACAATCACTTCCATTCTCCAATACACATCCTCTGAGTAAATCCGTGTAAATGGCGATCTATCACCAGCTGAGCGCCGATTGGCTGCAAGCTTAGTTTTATGCTTCTTGCTTCACGTGGAAGAAGTAGCTGGTTGACTAGAGGCATCGGTGCCAAAAGATCCTTTTGATGTGTTGAAAAATTGAATGTAAATATTGCGATGACGCAGTTCTAGTTTGATGTCACATGACTTACAATGACATCCTTACTCCCCAAAACTTGACAATCAGTACTGCAGACATTTAGCAAGGAAGTCTCTCCGCATGTTTATTTTCCTCTGCAATATTCCCCAGCATGCACCAGTCCTCTTGCTCACGACCGGTTGCCCAATTCGCGTTTTTTAAAATTTATTGCCAATTGTCTCTGTCTACCAGTGTCGAGATGTAGAAAGACACTGGGAGAGATGGTTTGCAAGCAATGCTAATCGTGTAACAAGATCCTTGGCAGCTGGTCCGAAATCTATTATTTAAACTATATTAAAAACTGCTGATTAGTTTGAATAAAGCGTTCACACAGCATAAAGACAGGTTTATATTTTTATACTGAGAATTGATTTATTGATTTATTGTATTTATCTCCACTTAAAGCAACCAGTTCCAATGGTGGTAGCTGAATAAATGAATGTCGTGTTTATATATATATTATGACAGCAGCCCTCCATGTTCCCATGGTTTCTTGGGGGGTCTTTAATTATTAGTGATACATTTGTACTGGAAGCACAGCGGGAGATGGGCTTCTGACCCTGGTGTCTAAAGACAGTCGCATAATCATATTTTATTACCATACCTTAGAAGTCTCCCATTGAGCAGATGCTGAGACCCTTAAAACATTAACCCTTTGTTAGACTTCACAAATAGTGAGTCATCAAATAATCCCCATACGATTTAACCTCAAGACATATAGCATCTAGAGTTACCATGTCATCGGAGGACAAGGAAAACAATAACTGCAATATCTCTAAAAGTAGGAACCTTGCCAAGAGATAGACCCAAAAACATTGACTATAGGTCTCTCCGATACAGAACAGATATCCCATTGTATGAATAGAACCATATCGGAATAGATTCACATTGTACTTATCGTTCCATATTGGAATACATTTAAACTGGATTAATCTTCCCTATCGGAATACATTCACACTGTACTTATCAGTTTACATCAGAATGGATTCACATTGTACTAATTGGCCCATATCGGAATAAATTCACATTGTATTAATCAATCCATATCCTAATAGATTCACATTTTACTAATCGGACCATAATAGCGTCTATGTGCACTGAATAAGACACAGTGTGGAACAGCAAAAACTGACCAAAAACACATTTTAATGTATTCCTCTATCAATGTTATGGTGCTATATGTGCTGGCACAGACAAAGTGAAATCGCTTAGAAACTGGTTTATTTCACACACTGAGCAAATCAAACATGTCAGAGTGCAATGAGTACCAAAACCATTTAAAACAGTTTAGTAGATAAACCCCAAAGAAAACATGTATGGATTTAATTATTGCAAACCCTCCCCTTCTAACCCCACCCAGACTTGCTGTGGCTGTCCAATCACAGACTTCCAAATGCAGCTCAATGAGAAGTCTTTGCCAGGCAGGTGCTCTGGGCAGTTGCTGCCTCTTAAATGTATCTCCACTGAGCTAAACAAACCAGGAAGTAGCATGACCTGTTGTCTGATTGACAGCCAGTGGGGTGTAACAAGGTTAAGTTATAAAAGTGCCCCTTTAAAGTCAGGATTTTACTGATTGCAAGCTCTTTTCTATATATTATATGGATGCTATGTTTAATATTACTAATATGTCTTCCCTCAGGCTTCACTATGAAAATAAGGTGGTGTTTCTTATGCAATTCCTAGATTACTTTTGTAGAACTTACAATCTATTTTCCCTACAATCTATTTTATACTTTCCAACACTCAAATAGTTAATTTTCCCAGCTTTCCTGTAATCTCTTGCACACCCGCCGGGCTGCCTATACTCAAATAATTAAACCTATCCACTTCTCCTGCAATGTATTTTAATCCCTCAGGCACTTTAACAGTTAAACCTTCCAACTGCCCTGCAATTTGTTACCCTGCAGCACTCACATAGTTAAATCTTTATCCGGTCCACATTCTGATAATGAGGGGTTAAATCTTTATCTGGTCTTTATCTGGTCTTTTTAAATGTGAGCGAGATCTGTCATGGCTGCTTAATAACTAGCTTGTGATGTAATAAATTGTTAGCCACAACTCTACATCAAACTGTGTTCTATAAAAATGTCCACTCGCCCAACATCCAGAAACAGCCTCATAGGATCTGGGACTTGTTGTCCATAAATTCCCGATGTCTGGGTATTACTTTAGCTTAGCTAATACACCCCTCCCCCCCAGATACAGAGTACTAGTAGGAATTTAATCCAACACAATTCTGTTTTTAATTTCAGTTCATTACATTGTATAAATGTTTCAGTCACTCTCCAAAGACTCTTGATGGTTGGGTGAAACAGGGATGCGCTTCATTTGGAGATATAAATATATATAAAAAATAATAATAAGTGATGCGCAGTTAATCTGTGCGAATATTCCTACTGCCTGGATAAGCATGTTATCGCATTATTAAAATGATATGTGTCAGTTTCATTACCCCCTCATTAGATCCATTTTCCTATTATCACTAGTTGTATATATGTTACATTCTCTCACGCCTAATTAACCCTTTTAAAAATAATATTAGGTGAGCGCCATTTGAAAATTGCATTCGTCCATTGAATCCATTATTAGAAGTACCAGGTTATCATTATTCTGTATCACCCAATTAATGATTTGGACAAATTGAAATAATGAAAAGTTACACAACAGTTGTAACAAACTTTTTTAGTGTTTTCTATTTAATACAGTTTAAATTTTAATTAAATGTCTTTGCAAAAGGCCCTAAAAATGTATTTTATTCAAAGTAAATTCAGGTCCCATAATTCTTGGCATACGTGCATCATTTTTTAGAAAATGTATTTTACAGACAACACACCATACTGCACATCTTATACAATGGCATTTAATGTGCTAAAAAATTGACCATCAACGTATAATCGTGCATTTGAGTTTCTTGTGTAAGGAGTTCCAGTGCATTCATTATAATATATAAGTTTTTCAGCCACAACATTAAAACCTTCTGCCTAATATCATCTAGCCCCCCCCCCCCCTTGTGCTGCCAAAACAGCTCTGATGCATCAAAGCATGGGCTCCACAAGACCTCTGAACGTGTCCTGTGGTATTTGGCACCAAGACATTCGCAGCAGATACTATAAATCCTGTAAGTTGCAAGGTTGGGCCTCCATTGATTGGATTTATTGTTCCAGCACATCCCACAGATGTTCAATCTGATTGATAGCTGGGGTATTTGGAGGCCAAGACTACACCTTGAACTCTTTGTCATGTTCCTCAAACCTGACGCCGGTTCACCGGTAGTGTTTGCTTGCACTTCTTTTGGTAGGTACTAACCATTGCATACTAGGTACATCCTACAAGACTTGCCATTTTGGTGATGCTCTGACGGAGTCGTCTAGCCATCACTTATTGACCATAGCATAGAGTTACTCAGGTCTTTTGCTTTCCCATTTTTCCTGCTTTCAACACATAGTTACATAGTTACATAGTTACATAGCTGAAAAGGGACTTGGCGTCCATCAAGTTCAGACTTCCTCACATTTGTTTTTGCTGTTGATCCAAAAGAAGGCCAGAAACACAGTCTGAAGCGCTTCCAATTTTGCAAAAAAAATCCTTCTTGACCCCAAAAAGGCAGTCAGATGTCTCCTTGGATCAAGCAACTATTACCCCACTAATTAGAAATGATATCCCTGTATGTTATGTTTTTGCAAGTATTTATCCAATTTGTGTTTAAACATCTGTATGGACTCTGATACAATCACCTCTTCAGGCAGAGAATTCCACATCCTTATAGTTCTTACTGTAAAAAAACCTTTTCTTTGCCTTAGACTTTGCCACTCCTTTCTTCCAGCCTAAATTTGTGACTTTGTGTCCTACGTATAGCCCTGTTTATGAATAGACTTCCACGTAATGGTTTGTATTGGCCCCGAATATATTTGTATAATGTTATCATATCGCCACTGAGGTGCCGTTTTTCCAAACTAAAGAGATTCAAAAAATGTTTAACCTTTCTTCATAACTAAAATGCTCCATTCCTTTGATCAATTTTGTAGCTCGTCTCTGCACTTTTTTTTTTTGGAACATGAAATTCAAGGTGCCATTGTACTGATATAATCAATGTTATTCAATTCACCAGTACGTGGTTTTAATGTTGTGGCTGATTAGTGTATGTATAATTGTCCATGTGTTCAGTCTAATGCAAGGAAGAGTTTATCAAAAATATATGTAATTGATGTAAACGTAAAGAAACCTAAAAACAACAGAACATTTTGAAAACAAGTCCATTGTGTGTGAGATGATTTGGGTTCTAAATCTGAAGCAAATTTAAAGAAAATTAGCCAAAGGGAGAGAGGGGAAGGCAATGTTTCACAGAAACAAACCTAGTGACGAAGGTTTGTGGCACACGCTCATTGTACGTTTAGAGAAAGAAGTTTAACACGAAGGAATAACTGCCATAAGAGACCTAGGGATAACGAAAGAAGCAGCAACTACAGGTACATTCGTTATGGTGACACAATCAGGGTTATAAAGTGTGAATTCAAAGTGAATTTCAAATTTAAAGGGAAACTCCAGTGCCAGGAAAACAATCCGTTTTCCTGGCACTGGAGGGTCCCTCTCCCTCCCACCCCCCAATCCCAAGTTGCTGAAGGGGTGAAAACCCCTTCAGTCACTTACCAGGGGCAGCGACAGGTCCCACGTCGCTGCTTCCTCCTCCCCCGCCGCTCCTCCTTCTGGTTACGTCGGCCGGTGGGCGAGACTGATCTCGCCCGCCGGCCGAGGAGACCTAATGCGCATGCGCGGCAATGCCGCGCATGCGCATTAGCGCACCCCATAGGAAAGCATTGAAAATGAATTTCAATGCTTCCCTATGGGGAATAGAGCGACGCTGGAGGTCCTCACACAGCGTGAGGACGTCCAGCGACGCTCTAGCACAGAAAACCTGTGCTATGAAGCAGGAAGTGTCCTCTAGTGGCTGTCTAATAGACAGCCACTAGGGGAGGACTTAACCCTGCAAGGTAAATATTGCAGTTTTAAAAAAACTGCAATAATTACACTTGCAGGGTTAAGGGTAGTGGGAGTTGGCACCCAGACCACTCCAATGAGCTGAAGTGGTCTGGGTGCCTGGAGTGTCCCTTTAAGGTCAAAACTGAAAACATTGCTGACTCAGCTTCAATTGCTGTGAACAACGTATCAACAACCGATTCATTAAATGTTATGAGAGGAATAACATTAAACAAAAAAGACTCAGAGGGGATATGAGAGCACTATACAAATATATACAGGGTCAGTACAAACCGCTATGTGCTGACCTGTTCATTAGCAGGTAGATACAACAGACAAGACGTCACCCATTGAGACTGAAAGAAAGGAGATTTCACTTACAGCATTAGATAGGGTTCAATACAGTAAGAGCAATAAAGATGTGGAATTCTCTACTAAGAGGTTGCTTTATCAGATTCTATAGATGTTTGTATGGTTTGTTTAGTTTAGGTTTGTTTGCTTTTTTAATTGAATAGTCAAGGATATAATTGATATGTATGTAAACAGGCTGTTGCTCTACTACTATGTAGTCAAGATGGATTTTTTCCCCCTTTTTGTAGCATAACTGGAAATTGCTTCAAATTGGATTTTTTTTTGCCTTCTTTTGCATCAACAGCTTAACGGAATTGGTTTTAAATATTGAACTCGAAGTAGTTTTTTAATCATAGTTACAATGTACCTGTGTAGCTATGATATCGATAATGCAGACAAGTTAAAACATGTTTTCCATTAGGTAAAAGTATGTCTAATGTAGGATTGCCCACCTACCATCCACAAGTAAGTACAAAAAAAATGGAAAATTAAAAATAGAAATTAGTCCAAAATATGGCAAATTGAATGCCAATTTACTGTTTAGTGGATAGGCCTCTACACAGCCCTCTACAATTCTCACTAATCTGTATCCATGTGAACTTTGGGTCTGTTTCCTTTGATTACACGGTGGTTTCCAAAAAGATGCAGTTTTCCGATGAAATTAAGACTCGGATACCATTCATTCTGCAACTGGAGCCTGCGAGCGGTGAATCAGATCCTGATATTGAAAAAATAATACTTTTCTCTACCCCATGTGCATAGAAAGTTATTTCAGGTTAGGGAAAGCTTCACCCTGCCAGAACTGGCACAGTCAACATAAAGAGCGAACAGTTGGTAAGTTCTAATGACTAATCAGTCCGTTAAAATTCGGGGCCTCCTCCGGAGCAAAGCGCTTTCAAACAGCCCTGCTCTCTGCTGCTTGTGTAACGCACAAAAATCAGGAACATATGAAGGAAATTAAGCTCTCATCTAACAGAGACACACACCTGTCAAGTCCAGAGGAACAAAGCCTGGTCCCTGGGGCTCTCTGTAGCTCCCAAAGACCACTAGCAATGCGCACCCTCTGCACATTGTCTATGGAGCTCAATAAATCATTTCACATCAGCTGGGCTTGTCTGCAAAGCCCCCCTCTGCAATCACTCACATATGCTTATTTTAATATAGGAGAATTATGTTTAAAACAGATTTTTGCAATTAAATATTTCTAAAGAAAAGGTGATTGGTTCCTTTGGGAGAACGTGCTTTGTTGAGTATCGTTACCCAGTAATTTTATAGCTATGTATCTAAGAGCCATTGGGTGGCGGTGGGTCACACTGGGTAGTAGAACTGGTAAATTAATAAATAAATACATTGTTTAGATTTGGATTATTTGGCTAACACTGAGTAGACTTGGCTAACCAGGTAGCATGGGCAAGCATATTGATCTGTCTGGAATCATTGGATAAAGTCATGTACAGAGTTATTCATTTAAGTGAAAATCGCCTGGAATTCCCAGTGATTTCAAATTTAGCTGGAAACAGGCTCTTTCTAATTTGGAAATTCACTTTAAATTCCTGGCAATACTCACTTTAATACCTCCCAAGTGTCCTTATTTAGGAGGGACAGTCCCTATATAGGAGGGACAGTCCCTATATAGGAGGAACAGTCCCTATTTTGTACCCATATCCCTCTTTTCTATCTGAATACCCCTCCTTTCTAGGTTTAGAAATCTGTGTTTAGAAATCAGTCTGTTTAAATAAAATAAATAAATAAATTACATTTTAGTTCTATAAATTGTTATTAGTAAGTAAGAAGAGCCCTGCCCCTGGCCACACTCAGAATAGTCCTACCCCTGGACACACCCCAGAAATAAAAGTGTCCCTCGTTGTCCATGTAAAATGTTGGGGGTATGCAGTTAGTGTCAATATCTAGTAGAGCTATATAAAGAAATCCTCTGGACTCCAAGGGCAGGGAAAACATGACCGCTGCCCAGAACTTGGGGGGTGGACAATATGGCATACAATGTTGCAAGATGGGGTACAATTTATATCAGGGAGGAGACTTATCAGTCAGTGAAGAATAAGTTGAGGGAGCCTGACTAGTTTCTCCTCGCACCACCGCTCCTTTTTTCGATGTTCCCCCTTTATTTAATTGACGTGAAATTGTGTTTTTGTTCTTTTAGATTTGTTGTGGTTTGTTTTTTCTCTCCCTTATTGTTTTGACAAAATCCCAGCTTGTTTTGTTTTGCCATTAAATGGGTGTAAAATCCCTGCATGCTCTCTGGTTTCCTTAAACTTAAATCTTTTAATTTGTACCAATTCAAACTCTGGCATTAATTATTCTTATTTTCAGCGGTTCTGGTTCCTATAGATAGAGGCAGAGAAATGTAAATATCTAACCAGGCGTGCCTCAATCAGGGCAAAATTGGCAAACTAGATAGAATCAGCTTCTCTGAAGATGAGAAGGAAGTGAATAAAGCTTTATGTAGACAGTTTAGATGTATCTCACCATTAGTTATGTTCATGTTATATATTTATCGTAGAACAGTCTGTAGCCAGTTGGTGGGAGAAACATTGTGTCTCGACCATTGCCCACTGTCACTGCCTGTGTGGCTTCATGCGGGAGCAGGGAATAAGGTCTATGCCATTGAAGAAAAGAGCAGGGAGTTGGACAAAGAGACAAGTCAACGATGGAATAATAACTGAACTCTGGAGAGCTTTGGGGATCAGATGGTGGGAAGCATTTTGGGGTTAATGTAGTAGAAAGAATTTTGGATTTCAGGAGGGAATAAGACATGTGTTGGTTTAAATAAAAGGAAGTGATCTGCAGTCCAGGACATAAAGTTTATTATCTTTGTGGACATTTAATTAATTCTCCCCACACTTACTCTTCTTCTGTTATTCACTAAACAGTGTGAACATACAGAACAATAAGACAATACAGGCACAACGGATTGCAGACAACGTCCAATTTGGCTTTTTTTTGCCAAAATATTATTTTGACAATTTAGCCCAATATTCACTTTAGTGAATAAGGCAAGTAATGAATCGTAGTAAACAGGACAGACTGAAAAGGGACGTGTCATATAATGCGCTGACAAAATAGCAGCATTTATCTCCACGCAGCCTGATTTACACGGGGTCACGCCACATTATGAAAGTTACACTGTATCAGTTTGTTTTCTGGGAGATGTTTAACGGAAATGACTTATTATGATTAGATTCTTCATCTGTGTCATGTGAAAATCATCTTGTCTTCCCACGTCGGGTACGGGCACATAGTGTTGATTTCCCACACTCTCGTTTACGTGCGTCACAATATTTAATAGTGTGTTAATGCTTTTATAATACAAATCACAATGCGTCCCATGGAAATAAAAGGATAATATGGGTTAATTTGCTGTAAGGCACATTGAGGACAGTGCGATACAATCCTCTCCTCTATGTAATGACCCTAGAATAACAATTTCCTTAGACTTGAGAAAAGAAGTATCTCCCGAAAGCTTGTCATTTCAAATTCTGTTAGTCCAGTTATTACAGGTAGTTTTGTGTCAGATTAGATTATTTTACTGGTTGAGGTACAAGGAGCTTTGAGGTACTGGTAGTTTTGGATCAGATAAGATTATTTTACCAGTAGAGGTAATGGGAATTTCGAGCCTGATTTATCAAATTTTTTACCATTAGAGGTTGAGTGCCTTTTGGACTAGATTATTTTATAAAATCCACTGTCAGCGTTGGGGTATATATTTTGAGAGAACTATTTCGTATTTAACCCCTTAAGGACCAAACTTCTGGAATAAAAGGGAATCATGACATGTCACACATGTCATGTGTCCTTAAGGGGTTAAATACCCTTCTTTGTAACTCAATAGTAAGTAATTATCTAAATATCCAAAGGGATTAAATCAGAGGAATAATGCACTTTCGTAATAATCATAATCTTATATTATGATGCGCACTTTGCTGTTTTTTTTTTTTCCAGCTGCCAGTTTTGTTTGCTAAACTGGCGATTTGGGGAGAATTGACAAGGGAACAGAAAAAAAATGACCAAACAACGATATTCACTAAACTGTGAATTGTCAGGAATTCTTCTGAGAATTAGCCCAAAATAACCAAACTGCAAACATTGCTCATGTTGGGTATTTTTATAGTTCCCTGGAGAATTCCTGCCAATTCCCAACTCAGGGTAACCCATGCAAATTAGCTGAATTGGAAACGTTCTCACTTGTTTATTTTTCTAGTTCGCCTGTTTTGGCTCAAACTTTCCATTTCCTTCTCTGTTCTGCAGTCCAGTTTGACTAAAACCTCACATATTAATAAGAAACACACAAACCAGACGTTCTACATTCAGCAATAGTAAATGTCACAAGAGGCTGATTCTCCAAATATTGTAAAACAGCAAAATCGTCCCAAACGGCCACTCAGCGAGCCTAATGCAGGTTCGCTGGGGTAAGGAATACGGAAAGCAGAAGTCAGACCCTAAAAGGCATAGTTAAAATGCGAATAACAATGCAGGGGAAGATTAGCCCAGATATCACAAGTGAGGATGACAAATACAAATAGATAGAAAATGTGCTGGTCCTGACTTTAATAAGATGGTGAGACCTTCCCAGGATAATATTTGAAACCGTTTTCAATTGTTGCATATCTGTCCAAGCTAAAGACAGTTTACAAACAAAGACACACAGCCTACTGAGGGTATTGAAAGGCAGCTATGATTTGATTGTAGCTTGTTCTTTTTTCTTTTTGCAGATGCTGTCGTTGGATAAAACCGACTCCAACATTCAATAAAGAAAAGGTCTACCTCTTAAAACTGGAGGTCAATTACATACTTAATGATGAAGCATATCTTTAAATATAGTCCTTCTATTATTCTCCTTGCAAAAAAATTAATTAACCGGGTCATACAGGACATGTAGGCTAATGCGCTATGTAATTATTCCTGATCTTTCGACATGCACTCCACGTAAAGAGATAGTCCTTATTCAGCTCCCGAGCACTTCAATTTCTAGTGGTTAATCACACGAAAAAATAACAGGGTATTTTTCTTAAATAAGAGTCACTATCTTTGTTTCTTTGTTGCCGAATATTTTACGATTCATTTAAATAAATGAGCCAGGTTGGTAGCTGATAGGGCCATTTATGTGAAAAGGTTCCATTTACATTATATGGTTATGACATTGTGTCTTTCAATCAGAATCAAACTATATGTTTTTATTTCCAAACCAGATCTTCTGAGAAATGGGTTTTAAAAGACAATCGTCCAGGATCATACCAAACGTTTTAGAAATGGGTTAGGATATCGAAAAACATCTTGTATGTCAGTGATTGTTGAGTACAGTATTCAAAAGATGTCACCTTTGCCATTGTTTGTCGAGGTATAGTTAGAGTTTAGTTACCTCTAGCGATACACAATTAACCCTGTGTAACCATAGTGAGTGTGAAGATCATAGTTTGATACATACTAGTCACTCGGAACAAATGGTGCTATACAAACTACAACAGTAGAGGTAAGACTCGATAGTGAGGATAGTGAGGATTACACATTCACACAATCATTCTACACTGAGCTATCAGTTTGTACAATGCTATCAGTCAATACATGCTATAAGCAAATGCAATGCCATCAGCCAACACAATGCCATTAGCCAATACAATGCCATCAGTCTACTCATTCCCTCAACTTGCTTGCCATGTGTTTGCATAATACCAGTCTACACAATGCTATCAGTCTACAAAACATAATTCTTGGCAGAAAACCATCTGTTTATACATTGTTATTAGTCTACATAATGTTGCCAGTTTATACAATGTCACCAGCCCATGCAATGGCGATATTACACAATGCCACCAGCCCATGCAATGGCGATATTACACATTGCCACCAGTCCATGCAATGTCGATATTGCACAATGCAACCAGTCCATGCAATGCCGATATTACACAATGCCACCAGTCCATGCAGTGCCGATATTACACAATGCTGCCAATCCATGCAATGCTGATATTACACAATGCCACCAGTCCATGCAATGCCAATATTGCGCAATGCCACCAGTCCATGCAATGTCGATATTGCACAATGCAACCAGTCCATGCAATGCCAATATTACACAATGCCACCAGTCCATGCAGTGCCGATATTACACAATGCCACCAGTCCATGCAATGCCAATATTGCACAATGCCACCAGTCCATGCAGTGCCGATATTACACAATGCCACCAGTCCATGCAATGCCAATATTACACAATGCCACCAGTCCATGCAGTGCCGATATTACACAATGCCACCAGTCCATGCAATGCCAATATTATACAATGCCACCAGTCCATGCAATGCCAATATTACACAATGCCACCAGTCCAGCAATGCTGATATTACACAATGCCACCAGTCCATGCAATACCGATATTCCACAATGCCACCAGTCCATGCAATGCTGATATTACACAATGCCGTCAGTCTACAAAATGTCAACCCATGAAAGTTACTATGGGCAGAGCTGGTCAGAGTAACTCCTAGCCATCACGTATCTATGCCCGACACACAGTTTGTTCATCTTTCTCAAAATAAAAAGAATTTAGCATATTTAACATGTTTGCAGTTTTATCTCAATGGATCTGGAACCACTGGTCCTAATCATTTATAAAACATTATATTGTTCTATGTTGTAGTGTTCACTATTGAGGTCAGATTGTGAAAAATCTTTAAACCTGACATAAAAAAGCAATGTAAGATGTATGTAGTCCTAATCTGGAACATGCTTCTACATACATCAAACCATCTACAGACAATGTTTTATTTAAGTATAAATATTCCCCATTTTACTATAGGCAGGTATGTGTAACTTCCCGTTCATCTGTGATATAATGACTAAAACAGGTCAGTCACATTCAAGATGAGGGGATTTTTAATGCAATGCTGCCAAAAGCTTTGGGAAGATTTGTTTTATTCAATTTCCTAGATATGGCTTTTTTTTATTTTTTATTAAAGGGCATGGACATCGCATTTGATGCAAATTAAGATACATTTCCCATGATTCCTCTCTTAAATATACTTGTTTAAGTGCAGATTGTGCCGTTGTCAGGATTGAGCGCCCATTTCATTTACTGAGATTTCTACGAGAAAGGGCGACTCACAGTGAGTGAAATCAGTCACAACTCAGCGTTGGCAACCCTGCGATCTCCACCTCACTCGCACTCACTTACCCAACAAGAAGAATTCATTGTCATGATCATATGGGAGTCAATTTCTACCGAGTTTAGACATTAGAGTGAATTAAATGTTGTATATAAACCAGCTTAAAACAGTACTTACATCACCATTTGTATATTTGCTGTATGATTATCAGGATGTATCACATTTTTAAAAGCACCAACATGTCCTGTGGGATATATATGTACTAATATATATCACTGCATGCATATGTACTGTAGTTGTATTGTATGGATAGTTACTGGGTGTTTTATGTTGCTTGAAATACAAGAAGCTCCTTCTAACCTGTTGGAGACAAAGTTGATGGTAGTTTTTTTTTTTTTTCCTGCATTTAATCTTTATTTTGAAATAAATGCCAATGGGTGTTAGATGCCTGCATTATTTTTAGTATAATCCGTGTAAGAGATTTCAGTAGGCGGTAGCCATGCGAAGTCCGTTGCCACGGCAACATCTTTCGATTGAATAGTAGGTAATTGCCAACCTACAACAGAGGGTAGCATAATTTCTAAGTGCTGCGCACTATTCACTGTTCAATCTGGCTCCAGGATTGGCCTGAATTCTCCAAACCACCGACAGACTTGAATTTCTCAGCCACGTTTATTGGATGGAATTCCAGTTCGCCTGGACTCCACAGGACACGTTAGGATCAATCAGAACCTGATACAGGCAATCAGCTAAAATTATATTACCATTTACTGCGCGTCCAGTAACGGCTAAAACGGACACTGTGTGCTGGCCGAGAGCTTTTAATGTCTTATTGCATACAATGCTCACAGTATCCTCACACTTAAAATATTATATGAATTTTACAGAGCTATAGTATATGCTGGCACGTTATAGAAAATTATAATAATGTGAAGGGAATACATGACCTATTAAAATCAGAGGATGCGCGTGGATGACGGTTAGCAAGCATTATTATAAAGGTTATAAATTATACATATTTACTGTAACGTGTTCTATCTTTAGGGAATGCTGCGTACCCCCTGTATAGGAGAATATGCCGATATCTCGGGGTTTAGTTGCTTTGTAGTCCTAAGGAAGCAATAATCCCATCTCTGCTCTATGAACAGGAAATAGGAAATGTTGGATTGCTTCCTGTTTCTAAACACTGATTTATGGAAGTGAAGTCGTAGTTTTTTCTTTGCCAGTAACATTCCTGGATCGTAATGCTAGGTCAGTCAGATACGTAGTTAGCTCAGAGACAAAATGGATTCTACGGGGCATGCCATCCTCGTAAAAACAAAATCTCAGTTGTTTCTGAAATCTAATGTTTTCAGTTTCCATACCCAAATATATTTTAATGCTTAATTCAACCTCATAAATTATAGCGTTTAATGTGATCCCACTTTAGAAATCACATTTTAACATTACAGGAGCTATTATTCTTCAGTTCATGGAATGCGGGAGAAAGGACTTACGCTGTATATTAAATTACATATGGATTATAATGTAGGCTAGGTTATAATATGAACATGCGAGCTGTAATGCACCTTATACACAGTTTGTGGCAGTTTTCGATGTTGTCCTGTGGAAGTAGGACAAGTGTCATAATTTCTGTCTAATCTCAGAATTGACATACCACGCCATGACACGTCAGAGCTGAAATTCAGGGGCGCTTAGGGCATGGCAGGCTCTGTGGGCACAGATGAAAAGGTGGGCTCTGCGGGCACTGAGGACCAAGCGGGTGCTGCAGACTCTGCAGGCAAAGTGGGCGCTGCTAAATCTGCGGGCACTGTGGACACTGCAGGAGTGGTATGGTGTTTCGGCACAGGCGGCGCTGTTGACACTGCGGGGTACTGACCTGAATTTGCTGCTGTAAGATATTGATTTTGTGTTGCTGCTGGAGTAGCTGCTGCTGTTGTCTTGCGATCTGTTACAAATACAATAATTTCCGTTAGTAAACACGCATTCAATAGGACAATCCACCAACAGCAATTTTTAAAGCAGTCAATAGATCTGTACCACAAAAATATATTTTTCACGGCTTCTACCAGTTTTTGAATATCTTCTAATTCGGGCATGTCCAACCTGCGCCCCTCCCCCCCCCCCCCCCAGATGTTGCTGAACTACAACTCCCATGATTCTTTCAATTAAACAGATAGCCAGGGAATCATGGGAGTTGTAGTTCAGCAACATCTGGGGGGGGGGGGGGGGCGCAGGTTGGACAGCCCTGTTCTAATTGGACGCTTACTGTGGTTCAGAGGAGCTGAAAGGGCTAATAACACTGAATGCCCTGTTTGTTTATTCACTAAACATCAAATAGTTGTGAATTGAAAAACAAATTGCAAAATTTAGGTAAAAAGTAATGATTTGTAAAATTCTCCTAGTAAGTCACAGCTCGGCTATTGATCCAAAATATTGCAATTCAGTTAAAAACAGTTCCCTGTTTAGTAAATAACCCACCTGCCATTTAAAGGAACACTATAGTGTGAGGGATACAAATGTATAGTCCTGACACTATAGAGTTAAAAAGCCATTTTAGGTGGTCGGCCCCACTTTACCTCCGTCCCACTTTACTCACCTGTATTCCAGAGCCGCACAGGTCCGATGTGGCTGACTCCACCCCACTTTCTTGGATGAGATCATCAAAATGGACAATCTCAACCAAACCAATGCTATCCCATGAGAAAGCACAGGGAGGCTAATATGCATGCACGGCAAAGCATTGCGGTGCACCAATTAGCATCCCTTGTAGAGAATTAGATTGTTTTACATTGAGCCAACATTTCAATGAGATATAAAGAGAAAGGAGACTGGGCAGCTGGCATCTGATGGTCTTCCTAACACAAGGAAGGCGTTTCTTCACATTGATCTTTGTTGTTTTAGCTTTTAAAATGACCAATGAAGATTTTATTATTTTTTTATTTTAAACTCTTTTATCATGCCCTTTATTCTACAAGTTAGCAGTTGTTGAGCGTAGTGCACAGTTTTGTGAATAAACCACTTAAATTAAGGCGCCAAATGCACAGTTTAGTAAAATCAACCATATAAAGTAGGGAGCTCCGAGCACTGCTTAGTGAATAAACCATCTAGGTTAGGCAGTGCTGTCAAACATGGACCACAATACCGACTCCCAGTCACAGAGAGACGTCCACAGTCGGAGGAAAGTTCAGGTACATGGAACAATCTAAACTCCTCAATACTTTCTCACCTTTTGGGTGTCACACGAAAACACAAAAATGACATCACATCTGATGACATAATTTACCAGAAATCTGGTCACAATACACTGTACAACACTACAGACCATGTTGGTGTTTTATAAATAAATAACAATCTAAAGGACAGTGCTGGAGTTCTGTGCCAGGTGATCTCCAAACATCACCAGGAATGAGGCTGTCTTAAAAGACATTTCATTATACAGCTAAGCGAAGTCTGTATGAGGTGATGAGGTCAATTTGGGGGTTCAGTATTGCCCCGTTTCCATTGAGCGGTTCGGGTCGGTACGGTCTGGTACGCTTTTTTGAGTGTTTCCATTATGAAAGTGGCCCATACAACTGAACCAAACTGCACTCCTGGGCCCCCTTCAGATGTAAGTCCATATGAAATGGTACGGTTAGGGCGGAGTTACAGTATACAATCCATTGATTGGTGGACAGGAAAACGTCAATGCTCACGACAAATGACATTTTGTCTAAACCCTGCATGCTCCCTGGCGGTCCGACTTGCAGTGGAAACGAGGTATTAGGGTGTAAGAAAAAATATCTCAATCCATGCTATATTCATTGTGATGTAGAAAAGAAATGCAAAAATATGCATAAATTCTGTAACTTAGATTCTCCTAAATACAGCAACATTTACTGTTTAACATATCACAGCAATGCTTAGCCCTAAATGGAACCCAAAGGGTTAATGCACACCATGAAACCCTCTTTCCAAACATGGCGGGTACAGGCTCTTGAATCACGTATGCCACACAGAAAGCACCATGTGCTGAAATATCGAATGTTATCTACCAATTGGTCGAGCTACAAGCTTGCTTCATTGAGCATGACAAGCTAGCTTTAAGTGTCATTTAATTTTCATTTTGAAATATAATTACTGAGTGTTCGCTGTAAGATATCACTCGTCTGCAAATGTGTCAAGATTAATTTGAGCTAGCTTATTCACAAGTGTCAATAGTTAATTACTGGATCGTCTCAGGATGGAGAAATGACATTCTGACTCCAGATTTTTTATTTCCTTATTTTTTATTTATTTAATTTATTTTTATCTTTTATTTTTTTCATTTGGGGACAATCGGATATTCCTGAACCTGGACAAATATTCAAACACCTAAAAGATCATAAAACACAACTCATTAAAACTAGCCAAGCATGCCTCCATCTAAACTGCATTTAAATTAAAAAATATATATATAATAATTTCAGCGTTAATCACATATTTTTTTATTTTTTTTTTAAAACTGCACATTAATCTGGGTCTGTCTGATCCAATCCTCCTGGGTCTGTAATTTGCAAGTATTGTTGTTAAAACGTTTCATGGCTGAAACCGTCTATTTTTTCTTCCATATTTTGTGTCCCACTTGAGATTGTAGAAAAAAGTTTACTGATCTTTCTTCACAAGTTTAAAGAGATGAAATGTTTGTTGGGGAATAGATGATAGAAAGCTAAGGGGTGATTGACAGCTTTGCCTGCCGCACATGACAATGTCCTATATTTTATATTAACTGCTTAAATGCCAAGAGTATACTGTGCTGGGGAGTCTCCGATATAACAGATTGCGAGGTTTGCAGAACAAATAAGGAACTCAAAACTGAAGAGTAAGCTCTCTCATTGTGCAGTGTGTATGAGTGTATCCCAGAGCTCCCCAGCTATAAAACTCTCAGTAATGTGCAGTATGTATGTGTGTTTTACAGAGCTCCCCAGCAATAGAAGCTCAGAGTGATGCGTAGTGTGTATAATTGTGTCAACAGAGCTCCACAGTAATAAAACTCACAGTAATGCGTATGGTGTATGAGTGTATCACAGAGCTCCACAGCTATAAAACTCACAGTAACGAGTGTTGTGTTTTCCTGAATCTCAGACTTCTGCACATGAAAGTGCATTTTAAACAGTTTGTATTAATTTTGTATAAACATGTTGCTCTAGTGCTAATTGTTCTAATTGCATATAGCATTATATGTTCCTTATGGAATTGGTCATTTGGATTATTTGAATGGGATCAAGTTAGGGCGTCATACTTGTGATCTGGAATACGCAGATATTGTTGGGAGTGCGGGGAATGACCACTTACCACCCAATCTCAAGCTACCTGCAGCCTGCGTCCGTTCACCTTGCTGGCCTCTGTCTTGGGTATCTACGGGCCATATTACATATCAGAGGCTTCACCGAGGCACAATGTCATAATGTGATTTGACGACCCCTACGCCGCCAATAAAGGCAATGTTATCCCTGTTCCCGCCAGCGAGTCTCATTGGCTTGTTGATCCAAGGTTAAATCTGACGGTCATTTTGGAGTCAAGAAGGATTTACCCAATTTTGTGGCAAAACATGAAATCAATTCAATATGGGTTTCACCCCTTCTTTTGGATCTCGGCAGATACTGAGTTGTGTGAATGGATGAATATTAATATATATATATATATATATATATATATATATATATATATATATATATATATATATATATTACAATATCTCTATGCAGCTATGTAAGTTCAAAAATGATCTTGTGCCGTGACCCCCACGTGTCTCACCTGTTCCTGCTGCTGACGCGCAAGGTCCATCTGCTGCCTTTGTTTTTCTATCTGTGACGCTGCTAGTTTCTTCTGCTCGTCATGTGCGGCGAGGAGTTGCTCTCTCAGGCTGATTAGCTGCGTTATCATTGTAGAAAGCTGACGTTCTTTTTCTGCTAAGCTTTCTGGAGTACCTGGATTAAAAACAGAGAAAAAAAAATTATGAGATATGAGGTTGGTCATCATTTTCCATCAAAACTGCATCCATAAATGGGCATTCACCACAGGATATTCACCAAACAATACCAGAGCGTTCACTGAGCAACTAAGATTGCTTAATGAGAAAATTGGAGGTGTAAAAAAAAGTACAACAAATAAATTTAGAACATTATAGAACTACTTTTTTTTGCAAGAGTAATAATTGTACTTTACACACTGTGTACATTTATACTTTAAGAATTAAAGGGACACTCTGATCACTGAAACAACTTTAGCTTAATGAAGCAGTTTTGGTGTATAGATGAAGTACCTGCAGTCTCACTGCTCAATCCTCTGCCATTTAGGACTTAAATCTCCTAAATGTTTATACAGCCCTAGCCACACCTCCCTGCATGTGACTTGCACAGCCTTCCTAAGCACTTCCTGGAATAGACTCCTACTACAGTCTGCAGCAGCCTCCAGGGTGAGACTCTATAAAGTTAGATAAAGAAAAAAGAAACTTCAAAGGAAGAAACAAGAAGCATATTTGGGTCATATTGTAGCATAATGTGACGATTTTATTTTATTCATATAATTTGAATATTTAATCATTGGATAATGTTATACATATTATTTTACTAATATCTATTTTCACAGAATGTGTATACATGTCCAGCATGAAGTGCTGGACTAGATGGGAAGGATCAGCTATGCTGCAGAACATGATGAAGACACATGATTTTAGAGGATTAGGAAAATAACTGAAAAAGACAAACAAATAAAAGTTTTTTTTTTTAATTATTTAACTTGCCATGGTCAAGTTCATTAATAATCTGCATTGTATAGTTTTCTTTCTAGTTTAATATTGTGATATTGAAAAAAATATGCATTTTATAATTTAGTCTTTGTTTTAAGTAGAGAGTACTCTTTACCTGTAGTTCCTACCTACTGGGCTGTACATGTTCCCGGTTTGTAAATCTCAAGCTGTATCTAAACTCCGCAATAGCTGGCATCTCTATGATCGAAACTCTGCAATAGCTGGCATCTCTATGATCGAAACTCTGCAATAGCTGGCATCTCTATGTTCGAAACTCTGCAATAGCTGGCAACTCTATGATCGAAACTCTGCAATAGCTGGCAACTCTATGATCGAAACTCTGCAATAGCTGGTATCTCTATGATCGAAACTCTGCAATAGCTGGCATCTCTTTGATCGAAACTCTGCAATAGCTGGCATTTCTATGATAGGGGGGGGACTTACAGGGGGTTAAAAGAGAGAGTCTTCCCTACTGGCACCGCACCTGCCTGGAATTCTTGGATAGTTCAGGTGGATCTGCAGTCCCTCGGGTCTGCTCCAACTGAAGTATTTTAATTTCACTAAACACATGATTTATTTTACATCTCCAATGAGAAAGGCAGTTTGTCTTAATAGAGTTTGTCATCTCCCTGGCCTGTCCTTTGCAATTTACACTCAGGCGGAGATGTTGGAGGTATGGAGAACAGCAGCCGCTTTATATTTCATCTACTCCCAAAAAGCACCTGGAAGTATCTATTCACCGTGTTGGCATGTGGCAATCCACATCCGAATTAACTATATTTCCATCACTAGTGAAGAGTTTTTTCCGTAAAAGTGCTACATTTGATACTCATTTTATTAGGTTTTGGTTGTTTTTTAAAAAAAAAAAAAAAAAGGCCCTCCAGTAAGAGACGGCTTTTAATATGTGCCATTTTTTGCCTTTATTTTTTCAGCATCCATAAATAGGAATAGTTTTTTTTTCTCTTTTAGATATAATGAGGAGCTGTAAAAATAAAAAGCATCAAAGTCACTTTTACAGGGCAGATGGTGACTGCTAGGGAGTGAAGAAATTAAACTCTCAGCAGATCAAGCAGATTTCGGTGTAATCAGCAATTCATTTGGTAAATGTTCTGTTTGTCTGGTTGGTTAATATGTCTCCGATCTAAATGTGTGCTGAGCTTCTCCTGACTGTCTCGGAGGGTCTCTGTAAGGACTGGTGCAGGTTCCCGCACAGATTTTGTATTGAAAGTCCCAGTGCATTTTCTATATAACATTATAAAATGCATTTGTTTACTTACTTCTGGTGATATGTCTTAGACATATTTTAAAAAGACAGACATCTCAAAGCATCTTTTCTAGTTAAAAAAAAAAAAAAAGAATTGCAAATAAATATGTCTATATTTATTTACATTAAACTGCATAATTCTTGAACCTCAGGTTGACAGAAGAATTTATGGAGCCTTTGTAAAGTCCTTCTCTAATAACCATTTGTTTCCTAATTTGACCCAAAAAAAATATTTAAAAAAATAAAATAAAAACATTTGTATCTCACAATCTCTCCTCAACCCACTCTAGTTTATTAAATTTATTTTGTGTACTAATTATTAAATGCCCCATCCTCCCCCTATCTCAATGCTCTTTAATTCTTTAATTTTGTCTGAATAGATTTCTTTGAAAAAAAAAAAAAAAAAAAAAAAAGAACAAAAAATCTTTACATTTTTGCATGTCTAAAAAGTACAGATCTGCAAACATTTTTAAAAGTTTGGTTATCTTTTGTCTCATAAACACACATGCAGAAATATATATTAATATGTATATGTATATATATATATATATATATATATATATATAATATAGGTGCTACATAGTATAGTTTATTGAACTATATATATTTATGATAGTGGCTAGTGACACAGTTGACTCGTTTCATTTTAATGAGCAAATTTGTAAACAAAAGTTTGTGAGTCAAGGACACGTCAAGAACAGAAACTAAATGTTTTAGGTCAAGCACAGAAAAATGTTCGCCTGTACATTTCCGATTAGCGTATATTGTGTTTAGCATTTTTGGCAAGATCTTCCCTTATTCATCCCAAAACACACTGCCAGCGACCAATGATGAGATATGTCACCTGGACAAGAAAGGATTTCACAGCAAGTAATTCACAGCTAACGTCTTACAATTAATATTTATCAACAGCTTCTAGACAAATCAATGAAGGGATGGACGGATATATAGCAAAATATGTATCAAACAGTGAACTAAAGAGAGATTCCGATATCTATCCAATAAATAAGTCTCATTGATTGGACTTTCTACTGTCACACTTTTACGCAGGGCCCTTTTCACACAACCACCAGCCCCACCTTAGAAGTCAGCTTAAAAATGAATATAGAATCTTCTGATATCTTATGGAAAGGACATCGACGGAGTGGTGGTCTGACAGAACCAGGCTCCGTATGACTAGTTAAAGGTCTTGGGCTCTCAGGCTTCTGAGGACACCGCCCTGCTAAGTGCATTCTCCCTTACCGTGAATTTAGTTTAGGAAATGCCACAGATAGCTGTTACAGATACAATTCCTCCAATATGTGTAGAACAGTACAAGCTGAGATATAATAAGCGGTAAAGTGGAGGATGTTTTACCTGGCATACAACTCGTAGTATCTTCACTTCACCAGTTCCATATGGTACTGACGTGTAGGTATCTATATGTGTCACATATTAATATGTGTGTACTTCCGTTTGTTTGTGAGTTTGTTTTTATATTTCAGTGTATATGTGAATTTGTGTGTGTATTTCAATGTATGTGTAAGTTTGTGTGTACATTGCAGTGTACGTGTGAGTTTGTGTGTGTGTATTTCAGTGTATGTATGAGTTTGTGTGTATTTCAGTTTAAGTGTGAGTTTTTTGTATGTATTTCAGTGTATATGTGACTTTGTGTGTATTTCAGTGTATGTGTGAGTTTGTGTGTGTGTGTATTTCAGTGTATGTGTGAGTTTGTGTTTTTCTTTCAGTGCATGGGTGAGTTTGTGTGTCTGCCAGTATATGTAATAATTTGTGTTTATGTGTGTATTTCAGTGTATGTGTGATTTTGTGTGTGTGTATCAGTGTATGTGTAAGTTAGTGTGTGTCTTTCAGTGTATGTGTGAGTTTGTTTCTGCTAGTGTATGTGTGAGTTTGTGTTTATGTGCATATTTCAGTGCATGTGTGAGTTTGTGTAAATGTGTGTGTGATTTTCCTTTTTAAACTCACTTCTTTAAAATGTCAAAGTAAGGCCAAAAAAGGTCAAATGGAAGAAAAAAGAAATGAAAAACAGGACAGAACAGAAGAAAGTAACAATTGAATGGAAGGTCTAGCGAGATAAAAGCCACTCTGTGATGTCCACAGTCATTGCTCTAACTTTGGAACTGAGTAAAAACGAAGGTTAAAAAGATTTCTACTCCAAAGGCCCCAAACACATCATAAGATAAAGGCTTTGAGTACAAAACAACCACAAAGATGTCTATTATTTCATCCAGCATTGGTTACAACAGCTGAACCAATATGATTAAGTTCTGAATGACTTTTTTAACGCCAGAATACTGACAAGCCTTTGTCTCTGCATCAGATAGCTATTGTTGGTGCTCCCTTGTGCTTCTTGGCACTTTGTGAAAATGAGAACTTAAATAAATGCTTTAATTGTCTTCTTCTGCACATCACGGCAAACGGGAGCCCAGCAAACATGCTTAGCGTGCAAAGGACGGAGGCTGCGCCTCACAAAAGGTGTTACATTATTTCTGCTCTCTGCAAACTGTTTCTACAGCAAAATGGAAGATTACGTGAGGTTAGAGTCAGCTCCCATGAACTATTTATGGGTTGTGTCCAGCAGCCGTTAGGTTAAATCACTATGTTCAATGGCGCAAGTCAACAGATGAGTAATGACTATCTAATGGATTCCAATCTTTATATTATTATCATCATTCATATAATTAATATTCTAACTACTGACAGATGTAGTGATACCTTTATAAACTGCATTATAGTATATCACTCTATATATGTTTATATACTGTATCCATTGTTAGATAATATTACATTATAGCATATTATATAACACTATATAGGGAATGCTCTGATTAAACACTTAATAAAGCCATAAGTAGATAACATTAAATTACACTATATTATATTATGCTATAGAGGGCTTGCTCTGTTTATACACCCTATCCATAGATAGATAATATTACATTACACCATATTATATTATGCTATATAGGGCGCTCTCTGTTCATACACTGTAACCATAGATAGGTAATATTACCTTATACCATATTATATTATGCTATATAGGGCACTCTCTGTTCATACACTGTAACCATAGATAGGTAATATTACATTATACCATATTATATTATGCTATATAGGGCACTCTCTGTTCATACACTGTAACCATAGATAGGTATCTATCTTCAACTGCTCTCCCCCTCTCAAGTTATTCAACTATCTTCAACTGCTCTATTCCCCTCTTCAGTTATTTAACCATCTTCAACTGCACTCTTCCCCTTTCCAGTTATTTAACCATCTTCAACTGCTCTCTTCCCCTCTCCAGTTATTCAACCATCTTCAACTGGTCTCTCCCCCTCTGCAGTTGCTCTCCTTATTTCCAACTGCTCCACCAACTCCAATTGCTCTCTTATTACTCTCTCCCCTTCTCCATTTGTCTCTATCTTTTCTAATTGTTATCTCCCCTCTCTAACTGCTCCCCAATATCCAGATGCCTTATCTCCTTCTTCACAGGATCTTCTTCTCTCCAACTTCTCCACCACCTACAGTGCTATCTTTAATCCCCCAGACTCTCCCTTCCTCTCCAAAAGCATATTTTCCATTGCTTCCCAACTCCCTCCTGTCTCCTCTCCCCCCTCCAGTGACCTAGCACTGATAGCATAGATCCAGGCATTGAACACATTTGTTACCATATATTAAGTGTTTTGCTTTTTTGTATAACAAGTATTACAGACAATCTTAGGTTATTTCATTTTCCTCCCCATAAAAACATCTATAAATCTACAGATCCAAAAATGTGTCCATCTTATCTGTTTAACAAGATGATCTAACTCTTCACAGTCACTTTATCGTGACATAAAGCTACCCGAGCAACAGTTGGCATGAGACTCATTTATACAAATTAAATTACGAGCTACAGTACAATCCATTAACGTTTTAGAATTTGGCGCTATTATTCCACCTGGCCAAACACTCCAAATCACTACGACTATTTCCTGAATTTAATATAATAAACTTCAACAAATATTAATTTACTTTGGTAAAAAATATGTACAAATTAGCATTGTGTTCCTTATGGTCACATGTTATAAGGCAGAATTTTACACGACACATTGAACATTGATTCCTGATATCCTGCTTATTTCTCCTTCTTTCGTTTTGTCAATCTTTCTTTATTTTCATTTGGGTGTATTTTATGTTGGTCCTGAAGCGTGTATGTAAAATAGCACACAGAGGCAATAGTCTCTGTGTAATGGCCTCGGGAAAGTGAAAGTGTCTTTGAGATGAAATCCAGTAAACATTATATTTGAGATGCCAACAAAGCCAGGTGCCTAGAGATGGACTATGATGGCCAAAGTGGTCAGGGTAGGAGGAGAGGGCTAGATGTGAAGATGTAAAAGTTATGGTACAGAAAACAGAAACGCATTTTCAGAATAATACATTTTTAGACATACAGAGAATATAGTTCTCTTTTTGTTCAGCTTTATTTTTCTGTTTGTATTTTGTCTTGTTTTTTGTCCCCCACTTAGTGTCATACCATTTAATAACTATTTATCGCTAAAAATAATGGCAGCAAAAAATATCCTACAAAAACAAAAACAAATAATAATTTAAACAATAAATTACAAAACATATTTTTTAAATTGTTTTAGCTGCAGCATTGTTCAAAGTAAGTTAAATGGACACTATTGTCAACAGAACAACTACATATTATTGTAGTTGTTCTGGTGATTACAGTCAGTCCCTACAGGTTTTTTTCATGTAAACACTCCCTGTTCAGAGAAAAGGCAGTGTTTACATTACAGCCTAGAAATACCTCTAGTGGTGATTCCTGAGATGGCTATTAGAGGTGCTTCCTGGGTCAGTGCTGCACAGTGTGCAATACTGACATTCAGTGTGTCCACACTCTGGATGGAGACACTGAACTTTTCCCATAGAGATGCATTGATTCAGTTTGTCTCTATGAGAAGATGCTGATTGGCCAGGGTGGTGTCTGGCTCTGCACCCACCCCACCTCCTTGACTGAAACTGTCTAAGATCATCAGTTCTGATAATGTTGGCCAAGAAGGTGGATCGGGCCGAGCCAGACACAAGGAGCCCCATACGGCGTTGGAAAAAGGTGAGTAAATCGCATTTCTTACAAGAGGTAAGGGGGGCAGACTACTTATATGGTGGTTTTTAGAACTATAGTATCAGGAATACATGTTTGTGTTCCTGACACTATAGTGCCCCTTTAAGTTGCTAAGATATCCCCTTAGCTAGATGGCTTTTTTTCTAATTTTTAGTTATTTTATCATTTAGATTAAGTAGAGAACTCCCTAAAACATTTCCATCTGTTTTGGTAATGCAGGGCTTTGAAACATTGTTCTTCAAGCTAATATTAAATAAGATTATATATGAGTTAGTGTATATTTTAATCATCTAGATTGCAAGTTATGTTCCAAGTGTGTTTTCTCCCAATTAAACACCAAGCCTCAGGCAATTCACGCCGTAGTCAGATACTTCTATGCACAAGCTAAAACAGAGAATTGAAGATAGCTTAGGGATTTTCTTAATTCGATTGATTTTTCTTTTTATATTTTTTGTTCCCTAATTTCAAACAAGCAAGACAATCAAACAAACTCTTAAAGTGATCCATCTCTCTAACTGCAGCATCTCTCCAAATCTTTAAAGAAAAATATGAATTGGAATGTTTATAGTTTTTCTATCAACAGATAGATAGGAACAAATTAAAAGTAAATGATCCCAATTCCAGTTAAAATACAGAGAAGAGGCCCATCATAAAAAAAAAAGAAAAAGATAATAAACTGATGCATAAAAAAGGCAAAAGTTCTACACAAATGTACAGAAATGAACCTAATTAGCAAATATACTTGAGGGGAAGTAGCCTAAAAATCAGCTGTCTGTCTATGATTGTTTTACCAATGACAGTGTTTCTTACTGACATCAAAACTACTCTCTTCCTCCTCCATCAAACAAAACACCAGCTCAGGGCTTGACAAATTTGCTTGGAATCTAGGAGCCAGCAAATAAAGTTAGGAGCCAGGCTTTTTAATGTAAAATATGCATAGTCATTTGGGTAGAATATGCATAGTCACCAGAACCACTACAGCTTAATGTATAGTATACAGCATAATGTAGTTGTTCTTGTGTCTATAACCTGTCCCTGCACACTTTTCAATGTAAACCCTGCCTTTTCAGAAAAAAGGCAGTATTTACATTGTTGCTTAGTAACACTTCTAGTGACAGTCAAGTAGACGGCCTCTAGAGTGCATCGTGGGTCGGTGCTGTACAGTGCACAGCACCTACGTTTAGCGTCTCCATGCTCTGCGTGGAGACTCTGAACGTTCCCCATAGAAATGCATTGATTCAATTCATCTCTATGAGGAGATGCTTATTGTGCAATAGTCTCCCAATGCTTTCCTATTGGAAAACATTGGATTGGCTGAGATTATCAAGATTGATGATTAAAAACCCCTTTCCTTTGTGATTGGAGGGGTACCGGTCACCTAAACACACACACTCACTGACAAAAGCATGCACTCACTGACACACACACTCACTGACACACACACACACACACTGACAGAGACACAGACACACACTGACAGACACACACACACACACTGACAGACACACACACACACACTGACAGCCAGACAGACATACACACTAACAGACACACTCATAGACACACACACACTCACATACACACACTCACTCACTGACACACTTATTTACTGACACTTACTCACTCTCTGACACACTCATTTACCGACACTCACTCACTCACTGACATACTCACTCACTGAAACACACACACACATTAATGTGACCACGCAGCCTCCCTACCTTTTGGGAGAGCTTGAGTGGTTCGGCTTTCCCTGTGGTTCAGTGGGGCTTCAGTCATCTCCCTACTCTGCTCCATAGAGCGTTGTTTAGTGATGCCGGTGTCGGAATTATGTCATATTCCGGCTCCCGGCATCACTAGATTGCGCGCTAGGGAACAGGGAGGTTACAGCTGCCTCGCGCATCTGCCCGTTTGGCTCAATCTTCCAGGAGCCTCCCGCCCGTGCGCACGCCCACCCACCTTCTCCTCAGCTGGCCAGCCGACCGACCACAAGCACGGCAATGCTCTCCCTCAGCAAGCCGACAGACTGCATGCCCATGTTCTTCCTGAGCTGACAGGCCAACCGCACATAAGCCCATGCTCTTTATGAGACGGTCGGCCATCTGCACTCATAGGCAGCAGGCCACCTTGGTGGCTAAATGGGACAGCAAATCCCAGTCGCCAGGACAAAAATCCTAGTAGCTATGGCGACCTGGCACCTGTGATTTGTTGAGACCTGCACTAGCTGATCTATTAAATAGCTGCTGTTTATATCAAATCGGTGATATGGTCAATAAACAGAGATTGGTGGTAACGTGACAACGAATTAGTAAAATTTAGAAGAAACAGGAAAATCTGGTAAAAAATATCCCTAGTATTGGAGATGTATTACAGCTTTGCTAATTTGGAATAATTATTCAAAGTCGTCAACTCGTTGAGTTAACAGCAGAATTACTAGCAGATTAGTAGAGCCGAGTCCAGCATGAACATACAAATATCTTGGACAAATTATAAGGAAGAGACACAAAACACATCCAAAGGGGGAGGGGTATCCTCTGGGTTTTTTTTTGTTTTTTTTTTAAACGCTTTAAAAACCATTTGAAGATAACAGGCAGCAGGAGTCTCCTCACACAAACCGTCCTTCATCGCCAGGAACATACAGGCTATGTCAGTAGAAATGGAAAATACAGAAATCCTGGATTGGAGCTGCCTTAGACCATAACCACTACTATAAGATACCATAATATGATAAATATAATAATACAAAGAAGTGCGACAAAACAAGAATGTTTTAATGATAAAATAAGCGTCAACAATAAAATAAGCTGTGATGTCACAATAAACTGTAATGATGCATTACACAGTAATATTACAATAAGCTGCGATAACATACAGAGCTGTAGTAATACAATATGCTTAAATAAGAATGATTTGTAATAATACAATGAGATGTAATAATACAATAAGCTGTAATAACACAATAATAATAACAAGGTATTTAACTAGGAAATGTACATTCAGATATTCTCTGATTTCCATGTACCTCCTGGGGATGTTACTTTTTTGCCCAAAATCCAGGGGATGTTACACATTGAACTGTAGTAAGACAATAAGCTGTAATAATACTAAGCTGTAATAGTACAATTAGCTGTAATAATACTATAAGCTGTAATATTTCAATGAGTTGTAATAATACCATAAGCTGTAATAATATGATAAGCAGTAATAATACAATGAGCTGTAATGATACAATGAGCTATAATGACGATACAACAAAGTGCTACAATAAAATAAGCCCTATAAGATACTATAAATTATATTAATGCAGTACGCTCTTATTATGCAAAAAGCTTAAATGATATTTTAAGCTGTAGTGACATAAACTCTAACAATAAAATAAAGCATAGTGTAAATAAGCTGTTTTGATATGAAAAGCTGTACTAATACATCGAAATGTAACGATACAATAAGTCGTATTGGATGTGGTGCTTCAAAAAGCTTGATTTTACTCAGTAAACACAAACAAGCCCCAGTCTTACTTTGGAAAACAATATTCAGAACAAGTATATTACTATATAATATTTTGGAGAGGGAGTGGGGGACATTGCCACAGTTCTTCGTAATGATAAAATAAAAATTGATCAATACATTTCACTAACAAATGTCAGGATCGTGATATCACAAAAATGTTTGATAATTCAGTGATATATGGAATTAACAAATTATATCCAGACAAGACAACACTTTCTATTAGTTTTACATTTTAAATCCTTGGCGAGAATAATCGCATATGTTCAATGTGTTTCAGGGTTCTTTTTCTCACTTGCACAGTACAGCGCTAATAAGGGCAAATACCTCAATTATATGCTAAATAACAAACAAATCAGGAGACGTTAGGAGAGAGTAGAATCTTTACAGACATAATAGGCATATTACTAAGTATACTTAGCAGGGGGTTAAATATGGCAGCTTCGAGCTGGTATCATAACATAACCCACATCACACGGAGTGCTACAGCTTATTATACATACATATGGCCAATTATAGAGATATAATTGTACAAATGACAAACAGATTGCTGTTCACTCATTGTCTACAGATATTCAGCGAGGAGGCAGACTGCGTTATTGGGTGCTTAACATTTTTCATTTTGTTCTTTTACAAACATAACTACATAAAGCAAGTTTTCCGAAACGGGCTTCAATAAATACTACTGATCACATAACGGCGAGGATTGGAAACGTGAGATTGTAATTTATATCCCATGTTCAGAGATCATTTTAACAATAATCTATTATAACGCAGGTAGAAGATGTCAATAAACACGTATCTAAGATATAATAAAAAGGTTCTCACATTCTTTGCTCACATTTTGAAATAAGCTACACTTTGAGAAGTGGAATAAATGTTTCTAATATCCCCCGATCAAGAAGTCATCATGGAGGGAGAATTCAGATCAGGCTGGTCCAGTTCATAATGATCTGATCTGCAACCGAACGGAGATACTTTGTGCAGAATGGCTGGACGCTTGCCTGGGTTTTTCAACAAATTGTAAAAAACTGTCCTATTTCTATTTTGATAGAGCAGCTCCTGGTATATTAGTGTTGGGATCTATTTGGATAGAACGGCTCCTGGTGATTTACTGTTCGGATCTATTTGGATAGAACGGCTCCTGGTGATTTACTGTTCGGATCTATTTGGGTAGAACAACTCCTGGTATTTTACTGTTCGGATCTATTTGAGTTGAATGGCTCCTGGTATTTTACTGTTCGGATCTATTTGCATAGAACGGCTCCTGGTGATTTACTGTTCGGATCTATTTGGGTAGAACAACTCCTGGTATTTTACTGTTCGGATCTATTTGCATAGAACGGCTCCTGGTATTTTACTGTTTGGATCTATTTGGGTTTAACGGCTCCTGGTATTTTACTGTTTGGATCTATTTGGGTTTAACGGCTCCTGGTATTTTACTGTTTGGATCTATTTGGGTTTAACGGCTCCTGGTATTTTAGTGTTGGGATCTATTTGGGTAGAACAGCTCCTGGTATTTTAGTGTTGGGATCAATTTGGGTAGAACGGTTTCTGGTATTTTACTGTTTGGATCTATTTGGGTTTAACGGCTCCTGGTATTTTACTGTTCGGATCTATTTGGGTAGAACAACTCCTGGTATTTTACTGTTCGGATCTATTTGGGTAGAACTGCTCATGGTATTTTAGTGGTGGGATCTATTTGGGTAGAACAACTCCTGGTATTTTACTGTTTGGATCTATTTGGGTAGAACAACTCCTGGTATTTTACTGTTTGGATCTATTTGCGTAGAACGGCTCCTGGTGATTTACGGTTGGGATCTATTTGCGTAAAACGGCTCCTGGTGATTTATGGTTGGGATCTATTTGGGTAGAACAACTCCTGGTATTTTACTGTTCAGATCTATTTGGGTAGAATGGCTCCTGGTGCTTTACGGTTGGGATCTATTTGGGTTGAACGGCTCCTGGTATTTTAATGTTTGGATCTATTTGGGTAGAACAACTCCTGGTGATTTACGGTTGGGATCTATTTGCATAGAACGGCTCCTGGTATTTTACTGTTTGGATCTATTTGGGTAGAACGGTTTCTGGTATTTTAGTGTTGGGATCTATTTGCATAGAACGGCTCCTGCTATTTTACTGTTTGGATCTATTTGGGTTTAACGGCTCCTGGTATTTTACTGTTGGGATCTATTAGGGTAGAACAGCTCCTGGTATCTTAGTGTTGGGATCAATTTGGGTAGAACGGTTTCTGGTATTTTACTGTTTGGATCTATTTGGGTTTAACGGCTCCTGGTATTTTACTGTTGGGATCTATTTTGGTAGAACAGCACTCACCATCATATTACTTTATATTTAATAAACGTGAATATATTTTTCTTGGATGTATGGTCATTTTGGAATTATTTTGTAACCATGGAGAAAGTGCAGCAATAATTATCAATAAAAACGATTATATTTTGGTATAACAGACTAATTATAGTCAGTAAAACACTAGGCCAAACTTAGAGGGTCTTGAAAAAGCAAGTTTTCATATACAATAAAAGATTTTTCCTTAAGGCCACTTTCAGAGACATTCCTTCTGATTGGCTAGTATTATAGTGCATTTCAGATACATTCCTTCTGATTGGCTAGTATTATAGTGCATTTCAGATACATTCCTTCTGATTGGCTAGTATTATAGTGCATTTCGGAGACACCTGCTTTTTTACCACCAAAGACATTTGCTTAACCTAGCGACCTGAAATTATTGAAAAAAATTTTCACTGATGCTTATTAAATATTATATTTAAAGTACAACCTACAAAAAAAACAAGCTTAGTTTTCTGATAGAGGTTTGCGTTTACTATTGCAAATAATGACAGAATACAAAATGATTAACTGTTGTCTTACGAACATTAAAACAATAAGCTCAAATCCATCAATAGTATGTCACGTTTCTATTTAAATGGAACATTTTGCCCAAATCTGAATTGCCAACTTATTTACTACGGCACAGGCTTGTGAATGAAGACATATTTGAAGGCAAAATTAAGCAAAACAGAGGAAATTTAGTTTAAAAATATAATGTTACATAGAATGGAGCACGAGCAACTTGGTACAATCTTTGTGATCATTATTTTTTTTTTTAAGTGTTGCATTTAAAAAAAATCTAAGAATTTGGGAGTCACTTCAGTGGTATTTAGCAGAATTACGCTATAATCAATGGGGATTCTTTTTTTGTAATTTTTTTTTTAAAAGGATTCTCTAAATTAAGCAACAGAAGGACCTGTTCAACATCATGTGATATTTAAGTTTAAGCTTCAGAAACATGAAACTGTCATGATTTCTTTGTCATTACTACAAAGATCTCTGCTTAGTGGCTAAATATAGGTTAAAATAATAAGGATGATTGTAATAGAATATTTTAACTTGGAAATGAAAAGAATAATACTGGAATATATTCTAATTAATATCTAAAGCACCGGCATGTCCTGTACTATATTTGAATGTTTTCACTCCTACAATATGTGTATATTTATAAAACCTATAATCAGAGCAATACGGTGCAGGTATATATGATACAGCCTTGTATTAAACGCGCAGGACAACATGTAACTAATATTATTTTACATTATTTAACTTTTTCATCAAACAAGCATTCGACTGATTGAAAATACAGATATTATATGTAGCAGGATAGCAGTTTTAGAATTTTGCAATTTCAACAGAATTCATCTTGAAGTTGCTTAAGATTTGTGATAGATTTGTGACGAATTGTACTCTGAACTGGCTGTTATGAAGATAGCATTTTATCATAATGTCATTCAATTATTTGTACAATATAGAATTTAACAATTGTTTAAAAGGAAAAAAACGGCAACATTAAAGTCAGAGTACTGCAGCTTGTTACCGTGTAAGTATCTCTCAATAATGATGCTCTTATTCTAAATACATTCATGCAGCAGTCAAGTGGTAGAATTTGGAAGAACTCAAAATTGCTACAGGTCCTGAAAGGTGAATATATCAGAGTCTCCATCATAAAGGAGATTGAGGTTGTCATAGAAAGTTTTGGACCTGATCGACATGTCTGATTTGCAGCATAAAGGCTATGGCTTGGTAAGGACACACAGAACCTACGCTACAACATTTAAATGAAATTCATACAACGGCTCGTGTAGAATCAGAGCAGTCTTTCTTTACAAGAAAGCCAGAGACAAGCTAAACTCATTTCATTTTCTATACTTTTTTTTTTTGGTTCATAAACTGCTGTTTTTGCTGCCTTGATGTTACCAAACTAAACCAAAGTTCCCTAAAGACTTTCCTATGTTTCAGGGAGGAAAAACTTTCCATCGACCAAGTCATGTAAGACCTTCTTTGTATAGAGCACTTTCTTTCGGAGGCTTAGGTGGAACAGCTGCAGAATTAAATGAGCATACTTATATTCCACTACCTTTTATAGAATGTTTGCCAGATTCCAAATAAAACGAGAATTTCCTTACATCCACGCAAGCCGAGATATGTAAATATATATAAATAGACGACTATCATGAAATAACTGTGAATTGTTCATATATAGGCTGTGTCTATTATTTTGCTCAAAAAAAATATTTTTATTCTTAAACAATAAGCACTCAATAGCTGGCATCAAATAACAAAATAATAATAATAATAAATAAAAAAAGCAAATTACACCATTATTTTCTGTCTTTTCAAAAATTCTAAATGTGAGACTAAATGTTTCATACTAAACAAAACTGGAAATCATTTTTAAAAACGGTGCAATTTATACCCTAAAATACAAGCATTTTATAAATAAAATCAATGTAAATAAAACTATATTTATTTCCTAATCTAAACATTTTAAAACGTTAAAAACATTAAAAGTCATTAACAATATTAAACTGCACAACCCAGCCTTGGATAATCTTGATTTCTGTTACCCTCGAAATTATTACTTTCCTATATAATTCCCAAAGTAAAACGCGTAGATGATAGCCAAAGGTTATTGTCAGAAATGTCTCATAAAATCGTGTGTCTGTGCAGATACAGACTGAGTTAATTTATCAGCTGGGAATAAAAGAAGCAGGTTTAGCTCCTTCGTACGCACACACAGACTCGCCAGCAGTCAAAGGGTTAAACTCGTTTACTGAAATTATTTCAGTTAAAGTGATATGTTCGGCTAGAGCAGAACTATTTATAACTAGATATTTTTTTTTATTTTTTTTTTCTGAAAATATGTTTGATGGATTCTCTAAAGAAAACCTATGGTAAATGTACGTGAATAAAACAAGAAAAACAAAAGATGTATTATGTGTTTAGCGAGGAAGCCTCTTGTTCTGCCTTATAACGCTTTTAGCCGCATAATGCATTTCTAATATCCCTAGGTGCTAGTTACGATATACAAGAATTGACAGCGTTTTTTTTTTTTTCTTTTTCTTTTTTTTTTTTTTTTTTTCTTCGTTGCTCCTTTCCTAATTTTTGAGGCTTGGAATTTTTCCAGCTAATGCTGCTGACTTAGTGGCTTCTGTCCAGGAGCCTCGACTTTCTGATTCATAGAACTTCAGATCGACAAAAAATCCGGATAAAAAAAACAAAAAAACAATAAATTGTTACCTGTGTGTTAGCGTCTCCGGCTGTCAAATCTGCTGCTTCTGCTATTTCCCTATGTGAGGACCGCGTTCAGCTCCGAATACACCTTCCTGTTTCAAAACACATCTCTCTCGTGGATCAGTGAATTAAATTCAAACTATTCTCTAATCGGTGACACGTGTGAAGCTAGGTGTGAGATGCACTTTATATTCTGATTGCTTGTCCTCTTTCATAAACTATTTTTTTTTTTTTAAAACCATCAGGTTTAGTGTTTGCTAACGCATAAGGTTCAGAATTGAACGCAGAGCACTTTAACCTATTTCCACAAGTCGTTGTCCTCTGGTAAAGGGAGCAATAGAGGCTGAGTGTGCGTCTCTCAAACTGAAATGTATTATTATAGAGTGAGTTCCATCTAACGCAGGTTGAATTGTGTGGATCACACTAAATTAGTCACAATAAAGAATCTTCCACTTTGCACGTGAAGACAATCAGTTTGTGTTTGATAGACTAAGAGTCAGGATCTCAAGATTTCAGCGAAAATCAAGGGCGTTTTAACTATCAGCGCTGATTATTTAATCAGGCGACTCTGCATCTTGCCCCAGCTAATTTGGATGGCAGATAATATTTTACTCATAAAATAATTGTGCACCTGTTGTGATAGACCTCCGCTGAAACAAATCTTAATGCGCACAAGGGCTCAATTTAGGGATGAGGGTTGGTCTTTTATAATACTCCGACTGGCAGGCAATGAATTTTAAAAAGCTCACAAGTAGAGCTCAGAAATAATATGTCAAAACTGCAAAGATTACCCCAAACAAACTGGCACATTATATGCAGAGATATACACAAACACGCATAACTGTGTATCGAGCAGAGTCAGGGACACTGATGTTGTATAGATAGACAGGCAGACAGAAGCAAATAGATAGATAGATAGATAGATAGATAGATAGATACTGGATAGATAGATAGATAGATAGATAGATACTGGATAGATAGATAGATGGATAGATAGATACTGGATAGATAGATAGATAGATAGATAGATGATAGATAGATAGATAGATAGATAGATAGATAGATAGATAGATAGATAGATAGATACTGGATAGATAGATATTGGATAGATAGATAGATAGATAGATGGATAGATAGATAGATAGATAGATAGATAGATAGATAGATAGATAGATAGAGATATCCATCATTAATAATAATTTTTATATATTAATTATGGAAGTCAATAAGGAACTCCTCTTTTCTCACCATATAACCCCTAGTCACCCTGTATAATGTATACCCTTATACCATAGTATACTATATGTAGTGGTGTAGTTGGAGTGTTGTATATGGTGTGGCAGAGGCCATGCAGACCCTACCACATACAGGGTCAAGCCATATATAGGGATCCAGTGAGGAAGGGGTGCTCTAAAGATGCAGTGAGGGATGATCATTCTAGGGATCCAGTGAGCGAGTAATGCTCTAGGGATCCAATGAGTCAGGGGTACTACATGGATCCAGTGAGCAAGTGCTGCTCTAGGGATCCAATGAGGGTTAGGTGCTCTAGGGATCCAATGGGACACGGGTGTTACATAGATCCAGTGAGCAAGTGGTGCTCTAGGGATCCAATGAGGGTTAGGTGCTCTAGGGATCCAATGGGGCACGGGTGTTACATAGATCCAGTGAGCGAGTGGTGCTCTAGGGATCTAGTGAGAGAAGGGCGCTCTAGAGGTTCAATGAGGAGGGGTGCTCTAAATATCTAGTGAGGGATGGGTGCTCTAGGGGTCCAGTGAGTAAGGGGTGCTCTAAGGATCCAGTTAGGAGATGTCATTTTAAGTACATCTATATTAGCACACCTCATAGTATGTCACTGCTGCAGGAAGATTTATTAATGAACAGACTCATTTGAAATGAATGTGGTATTCTGATTGGCTAGTTGGTTAGCCGATTCCACAGGAAATAAAGACTTTAAATCCCGAAAACAGCAACAAACAGACGTGCAGCCACTACTGGATACAAAAACAATTGACCATTATGTATGTTTTAAGAATGAAACAATTGCATTGTGTTATTTTTGATTTATCAATCCACTTAATACTAGTTACTATAACCCTTTCATATCAGGAGGTTATGTTTTTACAGCATGGCAAGTCAAGTCAAGTCAAGTCATGTTTTAAAAAAAAAAAAAAAGTAGGAATTAAATTATAATTGTGCAAAAAGCAGAGAGCACGATTTGAAAATGTGTTCACGCTTTCTCGTTTGGTTTTATAGACATGAATTTAATGTACGGAACAGATTTGAAACCCATGAACGGGTTAATACACATATTTTCTGTTTTATTAACAAGTTTAATCTTGTGGTTTTAATAATTACAGCCCTATTAAACAGACGTGTGTCTTTTAAGTGTATTTTATCCCCTGAGGAACAATCACACAATTTATTGTTAAGTAAAATAAAGACGAAGGTTCCATTTATTTAGAAAAGAATATTTGAATTCTCTATTTCCAATGAATGCTGTTTCTTTGTAAATTAATTGTTATTACCAAAAATGATAAACTAACATTTAAAAAAAATCACTTCCTCTTTTTACTTTTTATTTTTTATTTGAAATTATTGGTATCATGTTAGGCATATATATAATAAATATATTAAAATACATAATGTAATAAATTATATCACTATTTTTCTGTAGATTAAAAAACTAGTGATAATTATTCATGTTTGATTTTAAGTATTTGGTGCATTTTTTAGTTAGTGATTTTAATCTGTAAATCAGACTTTTAAAAGATGTAACACATAGGCCATTGTAAAAAAAAAACCCCACAAATTTAGTCTAATCCCATGTGTTTTATTTAGATAGAGGATAATATCTCGTTACAAACATAGGACAATTTATTCCCTAAATAGTGAACTGCAGATGAAGTTAAAAACTAATTTGCAAAATTGACATGAAAAAAATTGGTGAGTTGGGGAAAATTTTCCAAATAGTTCACTTAAATTTTGTGATAAACTAAAATGTATTTAACCAAAAAAACGAGTTTGACTGAGTGTCAAGTAAATGGCAAATTGTACATCGGACAAGACCCTCCAGAAAAAAATCTTACATTCAGCTGATCTCATTGATCAATGAAAACCTTTTTATTTTACGCTCAGTTTTATAAGTCCGTTGCCAATTCACTACCATGCACTGTTTACTAAAGAGTTCCCACAGGATGTCGAAATATTTTATTATTATTATAGACAATAATAAGTGAAATGGGTGTCTTTATTGGGATGGATTGTATAAAGTCTGCAATAACAGAAGCTTGATTTATACCCTCCCGCCCCCCTCCCCTCCTCTTCCCCACCACCGACACTGTCAGCAGAAACTCACCCCTGCATTAAAGGTGCTAATCTATACATAGTTAAAACTAGGTGGCTTCCTTCCATGGAGAATCAAAAGGAGCAACACAGATGTCAAAATGAGACAAGTACTTCTCATCGCACCCATGACAATAAAAAACAAACAGCTCGGAGCCATACATTACAGAACACCCGCTCCCTATCTGATGCATGCTGCCAATGTGGGGACATCGGTGACAATGCACGCCAGCTCGTATGATGTCAGAGCTTTTTACACCTTTTCAGAGCTTCTTGGAAAGGTAATTAAGTCATCAGAATATCTGATGTCTCCATTGCAATTTAATTCCTGTTAAGACATCATTGTCACAGTATAAATATCAGTACCGATGCCTTTTTCAAACTGCGTTAACGAGTTGCTTACTGAAAAACGGAGCAGCAGAAATATATGCTTATGGATTAGAGTTTTTAAAAGCTACATATGGCTCTATACAGCAGGACATTGCTGGGTCTTCAGCAAAAATCAAAACAAATACCCAACCTCGCGCCCACCTTTGCTAACTTGTTTTTACTCCTAGCCACAAGGCCCTAATTGCAAGGACAATGCAAATATTTATTTACATTTCTATGATGTGTAGACAGGCTCTGTCTATTTTTTTTTTTTTTATAAATAGTATCCTTTATTGCTTTGCTCTCACAATTTATCAACATGTCTCATTCACAAAAATAAATAAATAAATAACTTTCAGGGCCAGGACTGACTGATATATCCGCGGTCACCACCAAGGAAGGAGACAACGTTTGGGCTGCCAAAAACCTTTTTTTATGCTTCTTAAAGGCAATAATCCAGAGACCCCCTCTTTTATCAGATGCTAAAGCAAGCTGATCCCACCGGCTGCTTGGACAGAGATTAAAGACCACCTCAACTCCTGATATCACTTCTTGAAATATTACGTCTCATATAATGGAGGCAAACGTAAAACAGGATTTCTAAATCAAATGCATCAAATACGTCTTGATTAACATTAATATATATCCGACAAAACATCTACACTATTGCAATATTTGAATACAGCATTATTATTATTTTTTTTTATAGAAAAAGGTCATGTGCAGATGAATTATAATTTCCAAGCTCGATAATCGAATAAGGGAAGATATACAGAGGTCCAATTTTCAATTTTACAAACAAGACCACGGATAAACATATTCACAGTTCATGTAGCTTTACATATGTGGTGAGAGCGTGGAAGTAAATCTGCCAATTAGTGCTTCATCCAGGTTTCCACTTTGCTCTTTATTTTATTTATTTTATTGATAACTCGAGAATGCGAGGAAAAATATGGAAGTCCAAATCCAAGGTATTAAAGTTTTATATTTAAGGGTGTTCTGGATGTTTAATTTTACATAAAGGAATATGGAATTTGAACATTTTAAACCCTCTGTGCGTGTGTTTGTGCGTTTGTGTTTGTGTGTGCATGTTCTTGCATGTGTGTGTTTGTGAATGTGTGTTTCTACATTTGTCTACTGTTGTACATGTTTGTGTGTGTAAGTCTGTGTTTTTACATTTGTTGGTGTATGATTACATGTCCCCCTGTGGATGTGTGCGTGTGTGCATATGTGTTTGTGCGTACATATTCTTCTTATTGGACTATCAGCATCTTTAGACTACATGCTTCTGGAATAAACTTGTTTAAGGTGCTAAATCATTGCAGTCTCAAGATGGCATATTGTTTTTAGGGAATTTTTCCAGTTTGCTAAATCAGCGCAGATATCGAGGACTAGAAAGCTGGCATGGATTATCTATATTGCATAATTTCTGCAAAATTATTGGCATAAACTCCACCAACTCCAAGTAGCCGACTTCTTCATAATAAACAGCATAACTTAGTTCTCAAACAAATTCCACTGTGTCTGAATACACCTTGTGATGTGATAAAATTCTTTTGAAACCCCACCTTTTTGTTATAAAATAACTTTCAAAAAATATTGAAAAGCCAGCATTTTAACAAATCCATTGGGTTTCTATGAAGACGTTGGTCCCTCAGCAATCTGAATATACCTACTGAAATCTAATCTTCTAACCATTCAGGATATTGAAAGCTTGTGCTCTGTCCTACCTTGTAATTTCTGGTCCATTACAATTTGCCAGCATACAAAGTAGCCAACCAGAGCTTAGTGACATTTCCTGTAATTTCTTTTAGCATTCTACGAGGAACAGACAACGAGAGGAGGTGGGAAATAAATGTAAAATGTAACAAACTAAAATAATATGTATTCTTTCTTTCAGACTATGGTCAACCAAATCTTAAAATATGACCCTAATAAAAACTCTAAAAATGGCAAAGGGCATCTTTAGAGTTCCCAGAAATCAACGGAGCAGTATTTTATCATGAACGTTGCCTTCACTGGTGCGACCTTAAATTCCCTCGCTAGTGTCACAAAATATATCAAACTGGAAGAAGATCATTTTCCAATCTAATTTCACTGAATCTTGTCTCGGGTTGCAAATATTGGACACAATAATAATGCAGTAGACTGAGCATGTATGCAAATAGGCAAATGTTAACCACAAGACCCAGGGTAAGCCTGGGCTAACAGGCAAACTTTTGGCCGACATTAGTAGGTGAACTTAAATTAACTCAACTAAACTGCCCGTAAATTCATAGTAACGGAAACTAGCTATTCTTTAGTTACTGACTGTAAATATATGTTGGTGACTTTTTGTCAATGTCTTCCATTGTATTCACTAAAATGGCTGAATATTTGCCGAATAAATCCTACAACGTCCGGTGAATGAATGTGGACAGCCTTCGGTTTACGTCGAATGTAACACAACATGAGTGAATCTCAACAAAATAACAGTGCGATTACCTTATAATACATTCACCATCTTCTAAATACAGCCGATATCATTAGAATTTAAACCTTTTGTAGCAATACAGGATAACCTAAATATTCGTGTTTACCAATGGGTGATAACTCTATTAGATCTTTAATATTTTATAGTTTATCACTACAACGGAGTCCATGTTTCAATAAATAACTGAATACAGTTCTAGGTAAGTGAGGGGCAACATAGATAATGTTTCATGTAAAATAAAAGCAGAAACACATAGTCTTTTGTCTCTGGAAACATTAAAAAGGATAAAAAGGTTAATGCTCTTAATGTTTCTCTCACATTAATAAGAAATGAAAACATTCTTAAACATGGCAGCAAGAAGAATTTGCATGCACAAGTGTTTATGGCAGACGGAAATTCTCCACAATGCTGACGGTAACTACATTATTTCTTGTGCTAATTGCAGATGCAGCTAATTTGCATGCTAATTTTCAGTACAAAAAAAAAAAACTCTTTAAGCAGGAGTAAGGCAAGACAGCTGCGTCAAAGTCAAAGGGCTCCGTACACTTTGCAAATTACAATTTAAATCCATGTATCCAAGCACGTATATCAGACTTGTGAGCAATGATATATACAGTCTGTCTCGCACGGTTTTCTTTTTCAATACATTTCCATGAGTTTGCAGAATGTGGTATTGGGTTGTTGTTTTTTTGTTGTTGTTTTTTTTTATGTTGTATTAATTCTAAAAAAAAAAATACAATTTGGCCAAATGTACTTGACACAATATATGTGAGAAGAATTTCCACCACAGAAACCATAGTTTGAGGTAAACTAACAATAAATAATTGGATGATACATTTGTTAAATTTAAACCAATAAAAACAACACAGTGGGGAAAAAAAAGCTTAAATACCATAAATGTGGCAAATCCTTGATAAACCAACACAACCAGATTTCACATCCAAGCTGCTCATCTAAGAGAAGGTATTTTATAATCTCAAATTTACTTAAAGGACCACAATAGGCACCCAGACCACTTCAGCTCAATGAAGTGGTCTGGGTGCCAGGTCCATCTAGGATTAACCCTGCCTGCTGTAAACATGGCAGTTTCAGAGAAACTGTTATGTTTACAATAGGGTTAATCCAGCCTCTAGTGGCTGTCTCATTGACTCATTGATTTTCACAGTGAGAAGACGCTGCCGTCCATAGGAAAGCATTGAGAAATGCTTTCCTATAGACTGATTGGATGTGCACGCGGCTCTTGCCTCGCATGCGCATTCTGCAGAGGACGTCCGAAGAGGGAGGAGAGTCCCCAGCGCAGAGGGAGCCCGGCGCTGGAGAAAGGTAAGTGATTAACCCCTTAACCCCTCTTGAGCCCAGTGGGACGGGGGCCATGAGGGTGGGGGGGACCTATTAACAATATAGTGCCAGGAAAATGAGTTTGGTTTCCTGGCACTATAGTGGTCCTTTAATATAAAAAAAAAAAACTGTGCAACAGCTAGCACAGTTGCTTACACTACCTAAAATAATATAACTGGTTTAATAGTATCTGTCTCGATAGGATGGGAGAACAGATTTAAGGGGTGTGAGTAGAGGCGTGGCAAGTTGCTGTTCTGAGTGTGAGTAGGTGTGAAGCAGGGGCAGAGCTGTTCTGAGTGGGGGAGTGGTCAGGGGCAGGGCTGTTTTGGTTGGAGGAGTGGCTAGGGCTGGAGCTGTTCTGAGTGGTGGTGTGGCCAGGGGTGTGGCTGTTCTGTACAAGAGTGTAGGTGTGGTCAAGGGTGTGGCTGTTCTGTGTGAGAGTGGAGGTGTGGTCAGGGGCAGGGCTGTTTTGGTTGGGGGTGTGGCTAGGGGTGCGGCTGTACGGAGTTTGAGTGTGGATGTGGCCAGGAGTTCTTACTTACTTATTACAATTTATACAATTAAAATGTAATTTAGAAGGACAATGTATCTTATTGACACAGACTGATTTCTAAACACACGTATTGTAGTTTAAAGGCACATTACTGGGAGTATTATTGCTGTGGAGCTCTGTTATACACTCAGACACACCATCAATGTGGAACTCATAGAAATGGAGCTCCTATATAGGGTCACTTAGGAGATATAGTATTCACTAAATGTGTGATTAGGAAATGCTCAGTGTTTATGTGTGTGTAAGACTGTCAGTGTGTGTGGGTCAATGTGTGTGTGTGTGTGTGTGTGTGTAAGACTGTGAGTGTGTGTGGGTCTATGTGTGTGTGTGTGTGTGTGTGTGTGTGTGTAAGACTGTGAGTGTGTGTGGGTCTATGTGTGTGTGTGTGTGTGTAAGACTGTCAGTGTGTGTGGGTCCGTGTGTGTGTGTGTGTGTGTGTGTGTAAGACTGTCAGTGTGTGTGGGTCTATGTGTGTGTGTGTGTGTGTGTGTGTGTGTGTGTAAGACTGTCAGTGTGTGTGGGTCCATGTGTGTGTGTGTGTGTGTGTAAGACTGTCAGTGTGTGTGGGTCCATGTGTGTGTGTGTGTGTGTGAGTGTTTATAAAACTGTCTGTGTACAAATAGACTATTATATTTATGGGTTTTTGTAGGATTTTTTTGTGGATGTTTTGTTTGTTCTTAAGCCTAAGGGTAGAACAATTCTAAATTATTATTTACAAATTTCCTCCAATGTTGTTTTATTACTTTTTACATTTCTGACCAGAAGTTAAAATGCACACCAAGAGTTACAATGTGAAACAATATAGTGCTTCTTTTTGTGGTTTTGCATTTCATTTCCAACTTTTAATTGACAGAATTATATATGTTCCCAACCCAGAGCTGTTTTTTAATTGCTGTAATATATATCAAACAGACTTCAAAAGCAGGGAAGATATCTGCAACAGAGCACAAAGAAACACTTTGAAATATGTATCGCCATACAGAATGGGGTTATAATTACAGACCAGCATCCTCCTGTGATTTGCATTAACATCCAGACAATGTATGCACAGGGTGTGGTTATGGTACTGGGGAGCCCATCAGTAATTAAGCCAGACACTGTATGCACAGGGGGTGGTTATGGTACTGGGGAGTTTGTCTGTAATGGAGGCAGACAATGTATGCACATGTTGTGGTTATGGTACTGGGGAGTCTGTCTGTAATGGAGGCAGACAATGTATGCACAGGGTGCGGTTATGGTACTGGGGAGCCCATCAGTAATTAAGCCAGACACTGTATGCACAGGGGGTGGTTATGGTACTGGGGAGTTTGTCTGTAATGGAGGCAGACAATGTATGCACATGCTGTGGTTATGGTACTGGGGAGTCTGTCTGTAATGGAGGCAGACAATGTATGCACAGGGTGCGGTTATGGTACTGGGGAGCCCATCAGTAATTAAGCCAGACACTGTATGCACAGGGGGTGGTTATGGTACTGGGGAGTCTGTCTGTAATGGAGGCAGACAATGTATGCACATGCTGTGGTTATGGTACTGGGGAGTCTGTCTGTAATGGAGGCAGACAATGTATGCCCAGGGGGTGGTTATGGTACTGGGGAGTCTGTCTGTAATTAAGCCAGACACTGTATGCGCAGGCTGTGGTTATGGTACTGGGGAGTCTGTCTGTAATGGAGGCAGACAATGTATGCACAGGGGGTGGTTATGGTACTGGGGAGCCCATCAGTAATTAAGCCAGACACTGTATGCGCAGGCTGTGGTTATGGTACTGGGGAGTCTGTCTGTAATGGAGGCAGACAATGTATACAACAGGGGGTGGTTATGGTACTGGGGAGTCTGTCTGTAATGGAGGCAGACAATGTATGCACAGGGGGTGGTTATGGTACTGGGGAGTCTGTCTGTAATGGAGGCAGACAATGTATGCACAGGGGGTGGTTATGGTACTGGGGAGTCTGTCTGTAATGGAGGCAGACAATGTATGTGCAGGGTCTGGTTGTGGTACTGGGGATACTGGGGAGTCAGTCAGTAACGGAGGCAGACACTGTATGCGAAGGCTATGGTTATGGTACTGGGGAGTCTGTCTGTAATGGAGGCAGACAATGTATGCACAGGGGGTGGTTATTGTACTGGGGAGTCTGTCTGTAATGGAGGCAGACAATGTATGTGCAGGGTGTGGTTATAGTACTTGCGAGTCAGTCAGTAATAAAGGCAGACACTGTATGCGGTGTGTAGTTATGGTACAGTTGATTCCGTCACTATTGGAGCCAGACACTTAAGGTGCAGGGTGTGGTTATAGTACTGGGGAGTCTGTCAGTAATGGAGGCAAACATGGTATGCGCAAGTTGTGGTTATGGTATTGGGGAGTCATTCAGTAATGGATGCAGACACGGTATGCGCAGGTTGTGGTTATGGTATTGGGGAGTCATTCAGTAATGGATGCAGACACGGTATGCGCAGGTTGTGGTTATGGTATTGGGGAGTCATTCAGTAATGGATGCAGCCACAGTATGTGCAGGGTGTGGTTATGGTATTGTGGAGTCCGTCAGTAATGGAGGCAGATATTGTAGGCGCAGGGTGTGGTCATGGTATTGGAGAGTCATTCAGTAATGGATGCAGACACGGTATGCGCAGGTTGTGGTTATGGTATTGTGGAGTCTGTCAGTAATGGAGGCACATATTGTATGCGCAGGTTGTGGTTATGGTATTGGGGAGTCATTCAGTAATGGATGCAGCCACAGTATGTGCAGTGTGTGGTTATGGTATTGGGGAGTCTGTCAGTAATGGAGGCAGATATTGTATGCGCAGGGTGTGGTTATGGTTCTGGGGAATAAACGCCACTCTGTATACCAACTATCCCTACTTAACACAGGTACACTCCAGACCGAAGAAGAGCTTTTAGCTTGATGAAAAGCTTTATGTGTGAAGAGTGTGTAATAAGATTACAATCTTATTAAATGCTCTGGTTGCAGCTCTCTGGATTTCAAGCAGACAACTGGTCCTATTACTTCCTAGTTTGGTAAACTCAGCGGTGCTATACACAATAGACAGGCAATTGCCCAGAGCACCTGCCTTGCAAAGACTTATCATGAAGCTGCATTGGGAAGTTTGTGATTGGACAGCCACAGAAAGTGTGGGCGGGGTTAGAATGGGAGGACTTGCAAAGGCTGCAGACAAGAGATCTACAGCTTTTACAAGCTGATTTAGATATAAATTCAATGTAAAAATGCATGACTAAGTATATGCACATTTTAATTTGGGGTATGTCTACAAAACAGTGATTTTTATTTATTTTATATTTGGGCAGTCGGCTGTCCCTTTAAAGGAACACAGTCATCATTTTTTTATTCTCTAAATGTAATCTTTATGTTATGTCATCTCATTACTTTTTTTTTAATTTATGTATTTTGACCATCACTTTTCCCACTCCTTTCTGACAGCCACCTTTACACACCTTGGGTCAAACTGACATTTACCATCCGTTGCTTTTTCCAAATTGCTTGAAAGAAAATGTTGCACGCAGAAAAAGTACACAATTTTGAAAAACAAGGGATGGTTGCAAAATAGTGAGCATCGGGTGAGATAACAGTCTGACCCAAGATGTATGAACATGGCTGTCAGAAATAGTAGGCAAGGGATGAGTTGGTATATTAGAGCATAAATATTCTATTAAGATAGTGAAACCCAAAAATTTTTTCTTTAATACTTAATTCATATTGTGGTTTCATTTTAGCTAATTGCTTGCTGCTTCTATCTGTTATTAATATTGTTATTATCATAATCATAATATTTTACTATTATTATTATTATTATTATTATTATTATTATATTTTTATTAGTAGTAGTAGAATTATAATTGTAATTATTATTATAATTTTTATTATCAATATTGTTGTTATCATTTTATCATTAGAATCATTATTATTCATTTAGCTCCAACATATTCCACAGTGCTGTACAATTATAGAAACTGTATATTTTACGCCCAATTGTGTGGGCTACGCTGATTGCAGTAACTTATGTTAGAGATATTAGTACTGCAGATTAAATGCCGGATTTACACTTTTACTAAATAGTCACTTACTTTATATTAGATATGTTGTACTACATACATAACCCCCCCCCCCCCCCCCTCCCCATTTATGCGAATAGTCACTTTTTATATTTCCCATTACCCACCGCAGGTTGATACCACACAAAAGCATAACTCTACAAGCAACACTTTTTAATATAATTTGTCCTAGTGGACCTGACTTCATCAGAAATATAAAATAACAAATGGTTGTAAAAATGTCTTTACCTTTAATTTCTCCTAGAAGATCGCTCGTGTTTAAACGCTCCATCTTTTCTTTCCAGTCTTTTGAAAGTAGTTTTTCCATGCAAGTTGAATCTGTTTCAAAAGAAATCGAATGATAATAATTAACTAATGGTCGGTACACATCACACACATTTGTAAGTAGACAGATTAACAACACTTTTTTTTTTTTTACAATAAGAAAAATCTGCTGTGGTAATCTAAAGTCGCTAAAAATATTAATTTCCAATGCTAGCGCCTGGTCAGATGACTGAATTTTAAATTTAATATTGTGTAATGTCCCTTTAAATGTATCTTTATTATTAAATGACCCAAAGCTGCATTAATTCATCACTGTGTAAACAATTAGCCTCACATTTATTTCAAACATTGGATGCAAGGCTGACAATGAACATTATTCAGTATGAATGAAAACAGATAAAACATTGCCCTGCTTATGGGTACGCTCTCTCCAATAGGGCACAGTACCCACTTATGGCAAGTACACTAAACATTTGTACAATACTGGGGATTGCAGACAATGAAGGAAGATATGCAGAGTGAGGATAGCAAAAAATAAAAAAAAACAGGAAGAAAATTAAAAAAAAACTGCACGGGACGCAAAGAAACAAGTCAGTGGAGGTTCATGATGTCCATTTTAAATTTTCTCACATTTAATTCACTTTTAAGGGGGTTTATTTACTAACTGTTGACTTGCAGTGAATTCAAAACTAAAGTGTAAAATATAAGCAAAAAGTTCGTATTTGGTGAAATTCTCCAACTCACCTATCACTACAGCTTGTGATGTCAGGCTAAATGTTGCAATTTGATTTTTGTTAACTGTTCAGCGAACATGTCAATGTTTTGGGGGTAGCTATACATTTTTTTGATCAGTTTAAGCACACTGAAGGAGGCACGACACTGATCTCTGTATAGAATATTTGGAGAACTTTCAGCTGCTTAGCGTCCAGTTATGAATTTCTGTTTCACAGCTGAGCTCCTGATTACAAAAGATGGAATAACTGCTTATGGGTTTACTTTGTGTAATGACTTTGTTTATTACACTCTGTCTTTTTTCCCTAATATAAATCTTAGAATTAGTACCGCAATGCCAGTGTTTTGGGAAATATCCCCGGTAATCTCGAGCAATCACTCTACATTACATCATGTCTACATGCAAAAAGAAATCCCCTAAATTCAATGGGCACATTTACACCGGTCACAGATGAAATCTAATATACAATCAGCGAATTGTCATCATAAACCCTTGCAATACGTGAGCATAGAAAAAATGAATGAGACGACCAATGGATAATGACTACTCGAGGTTAACACAAAAAGCAATCTATTTATTTCATACAATTAAAGTACTGGCAATATGATGCTGTAATATTTATTCAGATATGGCAAATATAAAATAGGCACATTCATTCTACGTCTCTATCCTGATAAGTGGATATGAGTTCATGTCAGAATTTTGCACAATTCATGTGTTAATTCACTATACATTGAGTTTTGAAGTGAATTTAATTATAAAAAACTAAACGTTCAGCCAGCCAATATTCTATTGATTTTTAACTGGCCAATACACTATCTATTTATTAGTAGAATAAGAAAACAAGTCTCAGCCTGCTCCAACCTGAGATTTAACAAACTCTACCAGATAAAGTGACTGGCTTGGAACTGTTTAAGAATTATCTCGAGCAATAAATAAAATTAGCTCATAGAAAAAAAAAAAAAACTGTCTTACTATCCGGAATAAGCACTTCAACTAAGATAGCCTTTAAAACATTATCGCCACTCACTTAGAATTCTCGATCATTCGTCAGAACTCTGCAATCATTCGTCAGAACTTTATCTGGGATCCCAGAATTATTTATTGTCCTACGAAAAAGGGATACACTAACATACATGTCCTTCTAACATTAGAGTTATTTCTTAAAGGGACACTATAGTCACCAGAACAACTTTAGCTTAATGAAGCAGTTTAGGTGTAAATCATGCCCCTACAGTCTCACTACTTGATTAGCTGCCAGTCAGGAGTTAAGTCACTTTGTTTATGCACGTCTGGGCACACCTTCCCACATTTGACTTACACAGCCTTCCTAGAAACTTCCTGGATAGAGTGATTTAATGTTTACACTTCCTTTATCGCAAATTCTGTTTAATTTAAAATGTCTTAACTCCAGCTCTAGAAATAGATTGCTAGACCCCGCAGGAAACTTCTGTATGTATTTAAAGTTCAAGTTACAAAGCAGGAGATTCAAAACTTTTAAAGTATGTCACATCTGATTGAAAATTAAATCTATAATGTTTTCATGCAGGTTATGGCAATCACAGCCAGGGGAGGTCTGGCTAGGGTTGCATAAACAGAAACAAAAGTGATTTAAATCGCAGAGAACTGAACAGTGAGACTTCGGAGGCATGACCTGTACACAAAAACTGCTTCATTAAGCTAAAGTTGTTTTGATTACTATAGTGTCCCTTTAACATTAAAAATGAACTACAATTTATTCACCTTTAATACCAAACGGAGCTGGCAATTCCAATGCTTCTTCATAAAGACGTATTACGGGGCCTACTGCGCATGCATGGCAACAAGGATCTCGTCAAAGACATACATTATAGCAATGCATTATAGCAATACAACTATATGGGAAGATTTTGTCAGTCCTGCAAATACTAGTTTATTAACAGGAAGCATTTTACTCTCTTTATACAGTATATAAGTCTGCAAACAAAAGCAGGGCGTGCTCTGTTTATACATTATATAGATCCATAGATAGACAGGAGCAGGGCTCACTCTGTTTAAAGACTATATACATCCATAGATAGAAGCAGGACTTGTTCTGTTTATACGCTCTATAAATTCATACATAGACTCAGGGCTCGCTCTGTATATACCCTATATAAATCTATAGATAGACAGAAGCAGGGCTCACTCTGTTTATACGCTCTATAAATTCATACATAGACTCAGGGCTCGCTCTGTATATACCCTATATAAATCTATAGATAGACAGAAGCAGGGCTCACTCTGTTTATACGCTCTATAAATTCATACATAGACTCAGGGCTCGCTCTGTATATACCCTATATAAATCTATAGATAGACAGAAGCAGGGCTCACTCTGTTTATACGCTCTATAAATTCATACATAGACTCAGGGCTTGCTCTTTATATACCCTATATACCTCTATAGATAGACAGAAGCAGGGCTCACTCTGTTTATATACTATATAAATCCTTACATTGAAGCAGGACTCGTTCTGTTTATACACTATATAAATCCATAGATAGAAAGAAGCAGGGCTTGCTCTTTTTATACGCTATATAAATCCATAGATCAGTAGAAAAAGGACTCGCTCTGTTTATATGCTATATAAATCCACAGATAGAAGCAGAGCTCGTTCTGTTTATACGCTATATAAATCCATTATATGCTATATGAGTCCCGTTAAGTTGGGGAATAATAATAATAATGTCTAAAGGGTAGTATATAAAAGTGAAAGTTAAACCTTTCCTGGTAAAAGGTTTTGATATTATTATTAGACAATACTTATTTACATTATTTTTATGATGACATGTCAAAAATTTTACTTTCTGTACGGTATTATATAAACATTGCTTAAAATATATTCATATTTTTTTTTAGATTTTATTGAGTTACGAACATTTTAGTTACATTATGGGGGTTTAATAAAAAAGAGGCGTGAGAGAGACATGGCATAAAAATCATACATTGTTTGTTTGAAATGATGCAGGGCTACGTTGCTTTCTACGTGATAGGTCCCATTTATGGTTTATACTGAGCACATCGCGGCGGAGTGGACGGGAACGCATTTGCTTGTCCGAGGATCTGATTTGATATTGGGAATTAAATCGCGGCCCTCGGTGATCTAATAAGAGCTGCGCTTAATTTACTGCGCTAGATTACTGCCTGGGAGAATGTAGACCATATTTGCAGCCGCAGAATGAGTAAGTAGATTTTAATTGCAACACATTTGCACAAGTTTCACTTGAAAGACAACACAGCTTTGAAATGTTTTGGGGTAATATTTCAGCAGAAAAGGCAATTTATTTAGTAATTATATCTTTCAGCGAGCGAAGGGGAATTAAGAAGCTGTAAGTTGTTATAGAGGGTATGAAAATACTTGTTATGCAATAAAAACAAAGAATGTAATTTTAACAATTAGAGGCATATCTTACTTTTATGGGCTTTGGCCCAAAAACAGAAGATTTTTCCCTACAACCACCAATTAGATATACAACATAATAATTTGTCCTTTAAAGGGATATCGTCATCTAATGAGAAAGGCGGAGAGTCTGCTCCATTGAAACAATTTACGGCATTATCTATTCACAAAGTATTGACTTAAGGCATCTCATTTGTAAATGTTCCTTATCACTTTCTTTTATATTCTTTACCTTTGAAGATGAACTTACCTATAATCGTGGCTGGACATTTTTTTAGTGAAGAAATGAAACCTTTTTAATATTGGAAATATTATTAAAAATAGCATTTTGCTCAATTTATTTTAATACGCATTTTATGAAGGACATAGCACCCCATTTGTATTGCCAATGCATTTAATCATTTTCCGTTAATTAAATATTTTTGAAATATTTGTTTTGGAGCTTTTAAAAATTTGTAATACTGAAATTATTCAATATCTCGACATTAGAGGTTACTTATGAATATCAAACTGATACGCAGATATCCAAATTTGTAATGAAATTGTACTTATTGATAACATGCCCCTTCATTAAAAATAATTAATTTGGAATATTTTTAAAGGAAAAACAATATGATTATTTTTTTTATTAAAAGAATGGAGTAACTTATATTTCCTAAGGCTATCTTGCAGTATTAGTAAAAGGTTTATGTAACAAGCACTATGTTTCTTACAAGACGTAGCTAAGGACACGTCTAGGGTCAATGTATTAAATTATACAACTCCAATAACCAGTGCAGTCTGACTTTAATATTGAAAGAGTATACACCAGTACAGTTAGTGCAATACCTGCTGAGGTTGTTTAAAAACCTATAGAGAAAAAAAGCATTGAAATATTAAATGTATATTGCCATAGATGATGTATGTAGACTAAAATATAATATAATATAGACTAACCAAATATAATATACAAAAACCATAATGAAAATCCAAGTCTTTTAATTTTTAAACCTACACTATTGTATATGGTGTTATATAAGATGTATGGTGTTATACATGGTATATGGTGTTATATAAGATATATGGTGTTATATAAGGTTTATTATGTTATATAGGATATATAGTGTTACACAAGGAATATGGTGTTATATAAGATATCTGGTGTTATATAAGGTATATGATTTTATATAACGTTTAAGGTGTTATGTAAGGAATATGGTGCTATATAAGGTATATAAGCTATATGGTGTTATACACAGTATATGGTGTTATACAAGGTAGCTACTTAGGGAATATGGTCAGGACACATAGAATGAAAGGTACAACACATGAATGTTTTCTTCCAATGCAGAGCATGCTGGGAACATAATTAAGATTTGCTCACTGTGCTTTCAATCAGCCAAAGAATGGTTGGAATCCAGTCCACGGTTGGAGAACATGATAAGCAGAGAATGTCCGAGGATTAACACTGACATTCTTAACTTAATACAATCCAGCTTTATTCCGCATACCTCAACATCGTACCTGTGTGTGATTGTATGTGTGTGTGTATGTGTGTGTGTGAATCTCTGTGTGTATGTGTGTATCTATATGTGTGTATCTCTGTGTGTGTCTGTATATGTATATGTGTGTATCTATGTGTGTATGTATGTGTGTGTGTGTGTTTGTCTGTGCATGCGTCCATATATATGTGTGTGTGTGTGTGTGTGTGTGTGTGTAACACTGTGTATGTATGAGTGTGTTTAGATTACACTTTTACAAAAAATACATATTAATAAACAGATTCTTGGTGTATCAATTAGTAAACAAATCAACTTAGGCAGAAATAATTTAGACTTAAAGTTTACTGCAAGCCTACAAATACCCAATGAAAATAGCTATTCTTAATTGCTATCTGTTCATTAAAATAACAGACTCGTTTTTTTTTTTTACAATATATTTTGATAATACTATAAAATTTCTGGCGCTCTAGATAAACTAAATTACTAAATTTATCAAACTAAACTTTAACAATTTAGAAGATATTAATACACAGCAGGGGCTGAAGTACTGATGGTAAATAAACGTTTAATATCTCCAGCTTGCTAAGACACAAATTCTTACTATAGTGCTTCATGGCTTCTACTCAACTCCTTCCTAACTTGATTACTCCAGCTATTCACTGACGGTGTTACTCGTTATACTGTGTACACTCTAAAACTCCCCTTCGCGTTTTAACAATCCACGACTTTGTAACTAACCCTGTTTGCGCTAGGAGCGTAGATTCTCTTTGTTTTTTTTTATCCACATCTTGTATTAGGTAAACATGTTGTATAGATATTTAGATTGATTTAGTAATCATTAAATTGTAATATTTGAAAGTGCGATGCACCCGTACGCACAATGAAATGACACAACAGTAGCAATATGTTTTCTCATTATTATTATTATCAATATTATAATAGCACGGCAGAGAAGCAGGCATTGACACAGCTAGAATTTGTTTTTAATTTGCTTAAATAACCTCATTACTGCCTCTGAAATCATGCTAGGACAGGATTCCTGCTTTGCGTGTGTTTTGTTATTTTTTTTGTGTGATTTTTTTTTTTTTTTTTTTATATAGATGTACACATGAAAGGAACTATAAATGTGGAAGTATCAGAAGAACTTCAAAGTCCCAAATGTCAAACCTTATTATTTCAAATCAGCTTTGACTTTTTAAGACTTAATAAACTGCCGCAGTGTGCGGAGGCCTATTTTTAACTACCATATAAATGAATATAATGATCATTGCCTCGTGTGCACTAAGATTAATGACTGCACTATTTCTGCAATAGGAATAGCCTTTATCCGCTTGTTTGCTTAACTAGTTTTGTTTTAACTACATTTTGTTTATTTAAAAACAGGAGAATTCTTTGCTACTGTATTTCGCCGATAAATACAACAAAAAACAGAACAGAAAACCACATGGGGCCACGAAACTGCCAATGCATATTCACAAATTGTCTCTAAAATACAGTTTTTCATTGCGATGGAAAGATGAACTCAGACAAGTGGCCAAAGAAAAATGATCTCAGCCAAAACAGAGTCTACGGTGAAATAGCGTCTTATTTACATAACACTAACCGCTCGCTTTTAGCGTTTAAATGCTGCCTACTAAAAACATTAGTAAGAATTAAAAAGAAATGGCTCTCAATCTCTGGATCAGAACCCAAAGCAGGGTTTCAAAACAGTTTTCAGTGCGTGTCAAAGTTTGGAAAAGGCCCATCGTCTCCAGGTAAGTGCTAAATCAATTAATGATTTAGTGTAGTTCCTGGAACTGGAGACTTGGGAAGAATTGGGAAGAGTTTAAAATGGGGATTTTAAAGAATGTATATTACAACTAAATCTCTATTGAAAAAAACAAAAACGTACGTATCAGTGTGCTAGAGGTATGGATTTTGGGGAAATGTGGTCGATATAAAAAAAAAATAGATTTTCTCACCCCTTCTGGGTGGTATATATTTCTCATTCTTGGGTCCACTACTATATATATATATATATGATGTAGACTCTGGATTTATGACACTATCAAGGGGTGTGTGTGTGTGTGTGTGTGTGTGTGTGTGTTTGTATGCCCTACCCTGTTTTTTTTTTTTTTTCTTTTTCTTTTTTAAACATCAGTTATTTTAACTGTTAAACTATAAGATTGACCAGTATTGCTTCAGATCTGAGGAAGAGAGGAAAACTCTTGAATGCTTGTCTTTTTAAATATCATGTTATTCTAATAAAAAAAACATCATTACATACTGAAATACTATAGTATTCTTTTGGTATCTTTTATATATACATATATATATATATATATATATATATATATATATATATATATATATATATATATGTGTGTGTGTGTGTGTCTATTACAATTTATTAAAAAAAATACACAAATATTAATTCTATTAATTTCCATTCTGTATATTCTATTAATTTGCATTGTATTTCTAAATTAACATATTCATTAGATCTAAAAAAATATATACATTATTTACACACCACCTTGAATTAACTCAGGGCTGTACAACACATTCTAATGACTCGTGGAGACAAATGGGTACGCTTACCCATATATAATATATTAATCTACGTATTGGATGCGGCTGTTTAAATATAATAAAAATTAAAATAATAATTACAATTGTTTTTCAAAGAAAATCCATAGTCACAGTACATTATTAATGAGAATAAAATCTGTTGCATAACCTTTCAGTACTTGCTGTCATTTGCTTTTCAAATAACTTACCATAACTTATTAAATGGCAATTTATTCTGATTAGACAATTTGAAAAGTTCATTAAATATTTATACATACACAATACAGTGGGCGCATGTGTAAAGGTTCAATCATTTTCTTGTGAATGCACAACGGCTGGCTGTAAAATGTTATCTTAATCTAGACGTATCTGTCTGTCCATTATGATATATAAAAATAAGTATTTACAGAATCTTTGAACAACAAATAAATATATGTAGAGAGAGAGAAAGAGAAAGAGAGAGAGAGAGAGAGAGAGAGAGAGAGAGAGAGAGAGAGAGAGAGAGAGAGAGAGAGAGAGAGAGAGAAAAAAGAAATGAACTAGATTTAATAGTAAATTAATCTTTAAACAGCTATAAAAAGGTATATTATTTCCCACTGAAGGCTTGGTTGGGCTGAGTTTATAACTAGCAAATGGTGATTTACATTCTGTATTGTAGCACATAAAGGATGGCTATTCTGTATGATAGCTATCAGATACTGCTGAGTTCCTGCTGGGTTCAGCTGTTCTAGGAATTGTGAATTACCTGAATTAGGGATGAGTTACTGCTGGATTTATGGTTAAAATTCTACTGTGTACTGAATCCCCATCACTGGATCTAAATCAGTCTTTAAAGACACAGTTTAATCTAGACTAGCTGACCACGACAACCTGCATTACTCTCAAACGATATCCAACCAAGTCAATATCAGCAGTCAGGCAGAAATGGTGATGACTCATTGCTCAGCACATAAAAAAGCTGCCACATTATGTCCCGTGGCCTACAGAGAGGTACACGGCTACCAAAGCATGGTTCTCCTCAGACTGCGACAGCCATGATTTCTGTACTCATAAAGTACATCAGCTATGGAAGACTCACCTTTAGACTGTGCATTCTCTAATGTCATGGCAAACCTCCTAGCAGACTCTTACTCTACCAATTCACCTCTAACACAAACCTCTACTGAGACAGACAGAGATATTGTCATCATCTCCTACACACGTATTAACCCTTTATAGGGCACACACCGAGTGCGCAGCAGCTCTGTAATACGGCTGTAATAAGCCCAGAGCTCAAACGCTCACTACTCTTAAGTGGCAGCAATTCATACAGCATTCATTAACCCAAATAAATAAAACAAAAGCAAAAGAAAGTTACCTGCACACTCTCCCAAATCCCTAATTGCATTTACATAAAAGAGGTTTATAGTACTTGCGCAAAGGCCGTTAAAGTGTTAGCTCCCCTGCCAACATCTAGGCAAAACTTTCAACTTTTCTTTGTTCTATTGGTATATTTGGGGCAAGATAAAAAGGAACATCGGGAACATGCATTTCTCAGGAGATTTTAAACAGCCTGATAACATTTTAAACTGTATTTTAACGTGTCCTGTTCCTTAATCTGTATTATATATATTAAGCCATTGATGCTGCCCATGAGTAGTGGGAGTTTGAGTACAGGGCTTATTTCTGTGTGTTTTTCCAATGTGTGAGATTCCAATGATTCTCATTACAGTTAAAGATAATTTCAAGGTGTGATTAGCCTATAAAAATGTGAATTATTTAGACAATGATGTCAATTAAATTTTACAATGAGGTGAAGTGATTTCCTAGATTTGCGAGGCGATGGCGGCACCTCTGGCTCGAAGGCATGATGATGTCCTTCCTTTCAGTTCTGTCCTTTGCGTTCCCTTGAGATGAAGAAGCACTTAAGAAAATTCTGTATCATAAAAGAACACGTAATGGCCTTCAGTCGTGGCAATATAGGAATATTGAGATTTGCCACAAGGTGCAACGGCCCACCACGGCAGGAGTAAAGGTTATATTGTATATGCATTGAGGCAATTTAAAAGCAGATAAAAAATGATAGACATAATCAAATAAAATATGTAAAACTACACTCAATAACATTTCAGAACTTGATATGTTTTGTATACATTATTTTGGAGAGCTGGACTCAGATTCCAAACTTTGACCACCTACAGGTCTTTTTAGCCACTATTCTGCACTCTCCGCTAAATAAAATGGCAGAATGAATGTCGTCCTACCAACCCTAGACCATTAAAAATTATATTTTTTGAGAAGATGGTGTTGGTTTAAATAAATTAACATTAAATAAACTGTGTTTCTTTGCCCTTCTAATTATTCTAGTTACCTTTCTGAATCCATCCATGGATAACACGGCCAAAAAAGTATAATGTGATGGAAACAGGGATTCAGACATTAATATGTCAGAACCCCTGTTATTGCTGGCATATTTTTAGTTATAGGGTGTCTGTCGATCACTGCTACTATTAATAAGCTAAAATCAAAGTATAACTTTATTTAATGTCTTTACGAATAAATATAGTTATTTAGCTGGTATTGTGACTAGGCTACAAAATTCCCGAGACGAGATATAAAGCATCCACTACATGTATGTTTCTATCCCTTTAGAAATTAAATTACGCTGTTTATATGGAACATATTGTATGTACGTAAGCTTACTATAGAGAGTTGTCAAACTTGAACTTGTTCTCAAAAATTCTAAACTAAACTGATTAGGGCCGGTGCCGAAATGGAAAGATTATGAGTTTTACTGCAACGATCATTTTGTTTAAGAGGTTTTGATGAGGTCTCTCTCCTTTGTTTTGTTCAGATTCTGCATCGAAGTTCCCTTTTTTTCCTGACTGATGAATCACAATAGGAAAGAAACATTTAAATGTTTGGTCAGCCACTGATACTTAGTATATGTATCTTGATCCCAAAATAATTGTCCTGGAATTGGCTTTGACGTCCCAGAATTAGCCATCCAATCCCTTGTCCCATACTAATTATAGCCCAGGCAGAAGAGAAAGTATGCCTTTCCCATACACCACAACACTGGGATAAACAACAGCAGAATTTGTCTTCCCAGGCACTCGACCAGGATGGAATGTAGCAACTGCTGCAGATATGTCCATGCCAGGTCTGGCTCCCGTCCCGTGTCTTCCCGGAGCAGCCACTTTAGCTTTGTTACTTGTTCTTTAATCTATTTTTCCCATTCCTACAAATAGACTTTTTGTGTATTTTTTGTTTTGGTTTTTGGAGGGGCAACACAAGGGAAACTGACAATGGACTTATTCTGTTATAAGTTTGAATTGACTTGTGATTAGATTTGAATGAAATTATTATTTACTTTCATATTGAAAATTGATTTTTACTACTTCTGGGATTTACATATACATGCCATTCTATTTGGCATTGTAGCCAAGTATTTGAGTAAAACGAAATATTAAACCCTGGGTGGATGTCTGATTTAAAAGAGAAATACAATACAGTCAGAGATCACACTGCAACTTGCAAAAAGTGTGTTTAAATTGAATAGAAACCTCACTTCACATATCGCAGCACACAAGAATAATCCTCGTGGCCAGTCTATGCGTGGAGTACATAAAAATCACAAGCCCTCAGCCTATCCAAAAACCTGTATAGTGCTGGCCTAGCAAAGCCCCTCCCACCCCCCACCCACCCCCCCACAATTCCAGCGTGCTATGCCAACACAAATGCAAGCGCTCCTCCCGCTATCTTAACATCCCAGCATTCCTCCCACTATCTTAACATCACAGCACTCCTCCCACTATCTTAACATCCCAGCATTCTTCCCACTATCTTAACATCACAGCACTCCTCCCACTATCTTAACATCCCAGCGATCCTCTCGCTATCTTAACATCCCAGCACTCCTCCCGCTATCTTAACATCCCAGCTCTCCTCCCTCTATCTTAACATCCCAGCTCTCCTCCCACTATTTTAACATCCCAGCGCTCCTCCCACTTTCTTAACATCCCAGCTCTCCTCCCACTATTTTAACATCCCAGCGCTCCTCCCACTATCTTAACATCCCAGCGCTCCTCCTGCTATCTTAACATCCCAGCATTCCTCCCGCTATCTTATCATCCCAGCGCTCCTCCCGCTATCTTAACATCACAGCACTCCTCCCTCTATTTTAACATCCCAGCACTCCTCCCACTATCTTAACATCCCAGCACTCCTCCCACTATCTTAACATCCCAGCATTCCTCCCGCTATCTTAACATCCCAACTCTCCTCCCGCTATCTTAACATCCCAGCTCTCCTCCCACTATTTTAATATCCCAGCTCTCCTCCCACTATCTTAACATCCCAGCGCTCCTCCTACTATCTTAACATCCCAGCACTCCTCCCACTATCTTAACATCCCAGCATTCCTCCCGCTATCTTAACATCCCAACTCTCCTCCCGCTATCTTAACATCCCAGCTCTCCTCCCGCTATCTTAACATCCCAACTCTCCTCCCACTATCTTAACATCCCAGCGCTCCTCCTACTATCTTAACATCCCAGCGCTCCTCCTGCTATCTTAACATCCCAGCACTCCTCCCACTATCTTAACATCCCAGCGCTCCTCCTGCTATCTTAACATCCCAGCACTCCTCCCACTATCTTAACATCCCAGCGCTCCTCCCACTATCTTAACATCCCAGCGCTCCTCCCACTATCTTAACATCCCAGCACTCCTCCCACTATCTTAACATCCCAGCGATCCTCCCGCTATCTTAACATCCCAGCTCTCCTCCCACTATCTTAACATCCCAGCTCTCCTCCCACTATCTTAACATCCCAGCGATCCTCTCGCTATCTTAACATCCCAGCGCTCCTCCCACTATCTTAAAATCCCAGCACTCCTCCCACTATCTTAACATCCCAGCATTCCTCCCGCTATCTTAACATCCCAACTCTCCTCCCGCTATCTTAACATCCCAGCTCTCCTCCCGCTATCTTAACATCCCAACTCTCCTCCCACTATCTTAACATCCCAGCGCTCCTCCTACTATCTTAACATCCCAGCGCTCCTCCTGCTATCTTAACATCCCAGCACTCCTCCCACTATCTTAACATCCCAGCGCTCCTCCTGCTATCTTAACATCCCAGCACTCCTCCCACTATCTTAACATCCCAGCGATCCTCTCGCTATCTTAACATCCCAGCGCTCCTCCCACTATCTTAACATCCCAGCACTCCTCCCACTATCTTAACATCCCAGCGATCCTCCCGCTATCTTAACATCCCAGCTCTCCTCCCACTATCTTAACATCCCAGCGCTCCTCCTACTATCTTAACATCCCAGCTCTCCTCCAGCTATCTTAACACCCCAGCACTCCTCCCGCTATCTTAACACCCCAGCACTCCTCCCGCTATCTTAACATCTTATCAACTTCCCCCTATCTTAACATTCAACAGGATATAATTGCCCACCTGCCCCTATTGCCAGCCCCTTCAGGCTCAAGATTCCTTTAAATTGTAAATACAAGCCTCTTTATTAAGGTAACAATTTAGAGTCCCGTAATATTTCTATGCAGTATAACTATGTTAATGTCAAAATATAATTTTGTTTATTATGTCACTTATATAAATCTAGAAAACAAGGCATTTGCTACCACCTGCATGGTATATTTATGGAAACAAAATGTAAATGCCAGCCAGTCAGACGCTGAATTATTGACTATAAAAGACACAATGAGGGACGTCCAATTTATACCAAATACAAACATACTTACAGGTTTTCCTGCTTGTGTTACAATTGTTTTTTGTTTGCTTCACATTCTTTCGGACTCAGCCTACATAACCTTTAAACACATTCTTTAAAAGGACCCCTCGCTGATATTTAGAGAGTAAAAAAAATTTGCGTGGAGTGAATAAGAATACTTGTCTGATTTTCAACAACTTCAAACTAAGATGAGGGCGGATTTAAAACAATAGCGCAATCTCAATTTTATTTACAAATCTCAAGGATTTAGCAACGTGCAGTGAACTCCTGGCTAATTGCAAACTGACAAACGTGTGGTGCAACTATCATAAATAAAGTGGAAATGTATTTTATAATTCTGTTTAATAAACTTTACAGCATAAACGACTGGAATAAACCAGTAGAATCATTAATATATAATGCCCTGAAATGCTGGCATTAGCCATTCTTCTCTAAATTTCTAAACCACAAAATATAAAATCTGATTGGCAGGTGTAGGAGCCATGAATCCACATTTAACAAACGCTGTCACTTCCTAGGAATTTTCATATTATATTGACTAATATCTATATTTAATAAATAAGTATCTGTGAGGTGTGAAAAATAAAATGTAGAAATCCACACCTCTTTATCGTGTAACTGGGCACCTCCATCTTAGTTCCCTGTCAGTCATTGTTATACGCTACGCCCTTTACACCTGGCATTCAGCAGGGAGAGATCATACAGAGAGGAGGAGAAGTGAAACAATGTTTCCATTTTAACTTAATTTGCAATGTGTGCCCTGGCTGTGCCTTGTCTGAACAGGATTATTACATAATTAGCTAAATCTTAATTATACATTTAAAAGAAAACCGCATTTTATAAAAAAAAAAATTAAAAGTGATTTCAAGGTGATTTTCACATGATTATATGAGTTGTAGTTAAAGGAACACTATAGTAACCTAAACAACTTTAGCTTAATGAAGTAGTTTTAGTGTAGAGATCATGCCTCTCAGGTTTTACTGCTCGTTCCACTGCCATTTAGGGGTTAAATCACTTTGTTTCTGTTTATGCAGCCCTTGCCACACCTCCCCTGGCTATGATTGACAGAGCCTGCATTGAAAAAAAAAAAAAACTGGTTTCACTTTCAAACAGATGTAATTTACCTTAAATAATTGTATCTCAATCTCTAAATTGAACTTTAATCACATTTAGGAGGCTCTTGCAGGGTCCAGCAAGCTACTAACATAGCAGGGGATTAAAAATTTAAAATTAAACAGAACTTGCAATAAAGAAAGGATAATCTTTAGATAATTCTTTACATGAAGTGTTTAGGAAGACTGTGCAAGTCACATGCAGGGAGGTGTGACTAGGGTTCATAAACAAAGTGATCGAACTCCTAAATGGCCGAGAATTGAGCAGTGAGGCTGGATGGGCGTGTTCTATACACCAAAACTGCTACATTAAGCTAAAGTTGTTTTGGTGACTATAGTGTCCCTTTAAAAAAATAACTAAAATGTAGATGATGAATAATATAAATATTTTTATTTCTCCGGCTCTTCATCTTAGCTTTATAGAAATGACCCTGAGTAAGCGATATCACGAAACTCCATGAAATCTTGTGGTGTAAATTGTAAAGACCGTATCCCACCTCCCCAAAAAGCACAGAATAATCTTTGGCCATTACCAGAATGATGTGATCATTCCTATTCCAGCAATTCACACCATAAATTCGATGTGTTGACTTTACACATTGTGTGACCCATTTCAGTGCTAGCAATCACCCCATCTTTCCTTGTCAGCTCCTCAGCAGACATCACACAATTCTCGAAAAAAAACAGACACTTACAGATACAATGTTCATAAAGCAAAGACATTCTAAAACGCAAGTAACTAAAATCAAAAAAATCTAAACAGACAACAAAGGCACAGTTTCGAACAAGAAGTATACATCACCCAGGGTGCAGTAAAAGTCTAACTGATACAAAACGGTAATTACCCCTTTTTTTTGTATTTTTAATTTTTTTTTAAAACAAGGTATAACAAAGGATTCCTCTTAATTCTCAAACACAAAAGGTATATAATAGGATATACCTAGAAATATAAAATGGAGAAGTACGCCTCGTAGGGTAATAGCGTTAAACATATAGAAATTGTTTGAATTCAAGGTTATACTCACAGAGTTATAGATCATTCAGGCTCATCAACAATATGCAGACTCCCACAGATTCAACAATATTCATATGTTGAATGGTTCATGTAAAGAAAAAATTAATAAAAGTGTACAGCACTTTAACATATGCACGAAGACATCACTTTTATATCTCCTGAGAAAGTCTGTAGATACTAGACAAAACGCGTAGAGGCATTATTGTTTTTTTATCTTTTTTATGTTATTTTGTATGCTGTTATAGCTCCTGCCCAAAGTTCTTGTGAGGACTCCAGTACGCCATACCATCAAGAGGACCACAGGATTATACTGATGGGCTTTTTAGCCATTTCTTCTGTGTATGTGAGACCATTAAAGCGTGTATATAACTTTTTATCAGTGTTGCACTATGGTGTTCTGTTTTCCTTTTACCGCTATTACCCTATGAGACGTTCTTCTCTGTTTTATATTTCTAGGTATATGCTATTATTTACCTTAATCAAGGCACAGTGCATTTAATGCACATTCACATTACATGTCACACGGTTCTCCTCCCAGCATGGGTAAACTCCACGAGTCACCAATAAAGCCAGCTTTCTGAGTTGACATGGGCTTCAAAACAGAATGCATCATGGGAAAAGTAAGAAGATTTGCATCAAAAATATTATTCAATAGGACAGCCTTACTCCAAGAGGTACGTTTAATTTATATACCTTAGTGTTTAATGTACACTATAAAACACAGAAATAGGGCAGTGCATCTTTACATGAATGCAGGTAAATGAAAGGGGCTCTTAGCCTAAAGTTAGTAATAGTCACTCCGTGATTCTAGCAACAGTCGTTATACGGCATTACGTCCTATAGGACTAGCTATAAATGCTCTAAGATTCCCAGTATAGTCCTGGGGATGAAACGTCCGAAAGTCAAACTGGTAGATACAATATAATCTGATAAATATGTTTTCTTCTACAAAACACAACTAGAAATACGTCTTGGCCTAAGATTCCTTCCCCCGAGAGCCTTCTGGATGCCAAGATAAAATGTTCATTTTGGCCACTAGAAAGCAGGACCGGCTGCAATGTCTTGTTCCTGCGGTAGGGATCTCCGTTTCACAGTAAGTCAAAATAAAGGAATCACCACAAAATGAAAATAGATATTATTATCTGAGTTAACTCTCAGTGAGCCAAAGGAGCAAAGATTTGAGAAAAGAAATGGCGTTGATTGCAAGGGTCGTTCGGGGAGATATGTTTTAATCAATTTGTAACTGTCCATACAGCACTTATATGGTTAATGGTTACCTATCAAGAACACATGGACTGCTGGTGATTTTTAACAACTAAATATATAAAAGTAGAACATTATCGGAATATCATAAGATCGCCAGATGCACATGTTATAAACACAATTAGTTTATCTATTTTACTTTTTTTTTTTAAAGTCTATATCATGTCTAGATCAGTGTAGAACACCTCCACGATCAACACAGTGTGGCTTTTAGGACAATACTCAGAAAACGTTCTATAAACATGCTCACAGTGCTCGATGTATCGCTCAATATGCTACGAAACATTTAAATAGATAAAAAGTATTCTGTAAAAAGAATGGTATTTTCCTGGATAGTCAGAGCACACTGATTGAGTTTGATGTATTCGGGGTCGGCCACATAAATAGTGCCCAAAACATGAGCGCCATCAGCCCTGGCGATTAATATTAACTTTGGATTTTTATCCTCATTATATCTGCGTCTGTCACCATCTCTCCTTCCTAATGTTTTAAGGACAGGATAATGCAGTCACGGTACATGAAGAAATAAATCCCCCTTTTCTCTCGACATCCTCATTCTTTCCATCCGTGTTCCTACAATGTCAGACGCAGCATATAATACTGAATTCAGCAGCATGCCAACTTGTTTTATAAAACGCCATTCATCCCTCGCAGTTACAACACTGAGCGAACATTGTCCAAAAACTTTCTGATCTAGTAAAAAAAACATGTTTACGTTGCAATACTTCGAGTGAACACCTTTGTTCATCTATTACAGAAACCACAGCCAACCACAGACACAGTTGTAAATTTTTGGACGCAGTTCCACAGTTAACTCCATAAGCGCTGGATAAGGTGCCAACAAAAGTAATTTGCTGTTGGCGCTGGGGCTTGTGAAGAGTTAAAACATCTGTTTGATTTATTGCCATCAATAACAGCAGCCTTCCTACACACCACATAATTGCTGAAGGTTTGTGTCTATGGTTTATAAAAAGCTGAGTACAATCATTCCCGTGTAATTATGACCTTTAGTTTAAACACAGAACAATAAAATACTCTTTAAACAAGCTACAAGTATCTGCCGTCACACGCTGGGTGCTAAAGTACACCTCTATTAGTTATAGATTAAAAGACAATGCCTTATTCTTAAGAGACTAAACAATTAGTTACAGGTTTACAACACAAGAAACCACTTGCGTTTAACTGCGCACAAAATCTTATATAGTCTCCCTATTGGATGAAAGAACAGTATAGTAAATTACCTACCTACCTATCTATCTATCTATCTATCTATCTATCTATCTATCTATCTAGAGGCGTAACTAGAAACCATGCCCCCACCATACGTCTACCCCTGCCACATACGTCCCCAACCCCGCCCATGTCTCCGCCCCCCCACACGCAGACACACAAATAGACACACACACTGTCATGTAGACATACACATGTAGACACACACATACATACCACACACATACATACATACATCCACACATACATACAAACACACATACACAAACACACAGACATGTACACACACACTTACATACAAACACACACATACATACAGAGACACATACACACATACATACAGAGACACATACACACACACATACATACAGACACACACATACACACACATACACACAGACACATACACATACACATACATACAGACAGACACACACACACACACATATAGAGACATACATACAGACACACATACACTAACACACACACATACACGCAAAATGTATATACACACAAAAGTCACCCTCCTGTTTCCTACCTTTTAGATGCAGGAAGGTTACTTTCCTGGGGTCCAGCGGTGGCTGAGCCTGATGGGAGTCAGAGTTCCCACTCGGACTCCCTCCTCTCTACCTCTCGCGCAGGGAGTCACTTCCTCCCTGCTCCCTGGCCTCATCACACCACAGCACTGACCGGGCCCCCTGGATATTCATGGCCATCGGGTGGCCCTAACAGCACAGGCCACCCAATGGGCCCCTTAACATTTGGCTCCGGCAGGTCTACTGTGCGGCTGGGGCCACAACCCGGTCGCATGGGTCCACAGGGCGGCCAGGCCCCCTGGAGTGACCGGCCGGTCGCAACTGCGACCCCTGTGACCGCGGTAGTTCCACCACTATATCTAGCTATCAATCTATCTAAAGTATCTATCTATCTATCCATCTATATCTATATCTATCTATCTAGTTATCTAACAGAGTGTTGGGGCCTCTACTCATATAAACTGCTACTTAGTAAATTATGTTAATTCATTATTACTTGGTGACACAAAACATGAAAGTAGTCTTTTAGTATAAATAATATAATAAATGGATCTCAGAATCCACTAACGATAGCATGAGTTATCCTTTTTATGTCAGCTTAAATTTTTATTTTCTTAGTTTTGGCTATTAGAAAGGACTGTGAGTATGGCACTGATTTAAGACTTAAAGGGACACTATCATCACTAAAACAACTTTACATTAGTAAAGCACATTTAAATATCGAGCATGCACCTGCAGTCTCACTCCTTCATACCCGGCCACTAAGGAGTTAAATCACTTTATTTATGAAGCCCTAGTCATACCTCCCTGCATTTGACTCACACAGCCTTCCTAAACATTTCCTGTAAAGAGTCATCTAATGTTTACACTTCTTCTATTGCAAATTCTGTTTGATTTAGAATTTCTTATCTCTTACTTTGTTAATAGCTTTCTAGACCTTCCAGGAGTCTCCTGTGTGTGATTACAATTGAATTTACAGAGCAGGAGATAAAAACCTCTAAAATTAACATCTGATTGAAAATGAAACCATTTTTATTCATGCAAGCTGTGTCAGTCACAGCCAGGGGAGGTGTGGCAAGGGCATGGAAAAAAAACAAAAATGATTTAACTCTTAAATGGCAGAGAATTGAGCAGTGAAACTTCAAAGGCATGATCTATACAACTGCTTCATTAAGCTACAGATGTTGGCGACACAAGTGCCCCTTTAAGATTTCAAAGAACTAACTTCTTCCAGTTGCCATTTCTACAAATGTTGGTTATAGTTTAGCAGACAGATCCCCCCACACGGTTCTTAAAGAAATTTCAAGAATATATTAGAAAAAGACAAAGTTGCATGAGTTCAAGAAGCATTGCTTTACTGACACGGGATCCAGTAATTAATCATCGTTATAAACCTTTCCATTTCATATTAATTTAAAATTCACGTCTTACCCGGGGCATTGTTATTGCAAAACAAATGCCTAGATGCGTCCAGAATTCGACTTAGCGAGGCATGTATCTAGCAACGCTGGCAGAGTTTGAGAGAATTGTAATTAATGTAACAGATCACAAGAAGAAAGGACATTGCTTGATACATTATTACAGCAATACTTCTAACTGTTTGTTATATTAAACGCTCGTCTTTCCAATCCAATTAGTCTCCCATCTGTTTGTGTCACATTGTGGCTTCGGATATTGTTTAAAGACAATGTGGAAAAAAAATGCTAATTTTACTTATTAGTGATTATATTTTTGTATGAAAGACACTGCTTTTCAAACTCCTGACTGAAGTAACATTAGGATGGTACAAACATCCATTTCTGCACAGTCTTTATTATTTGTTAAACAGGGAGCTGTTGGCAAGTCATTCAATAAGTAAATTAAACAAATAGGGCCTCCCCAAAACTGGGTCTACCGCTTTCGTGGTGTTAACAAAAAACACAGTAATCCAGCTTTTCTTTAAGGCAGATGAATCTGCAATATAGTAACCTAATCTAGCAACCTATATAGTCTGTGATACAGTAACCTATATAGTCTGTGATGAAATAACCTATATAGTCTTTGATATAGTAACCTATATAGTCTGTGATATAGTAACCTATATAGTCTGTGATATAGTAACCTATATAGTCTGTGATGAAATAACCTATATAGTCTTTGATATAGTAACCTATATAGTCTGTGATATAGTAACCTATATAGTCTGTGATACAGTAACCTATATAATCTGTGATACAGTAACCTATATAGTCTATGATATAGTAACCTATATAGTCTGTGATACAGTAACCTATATAGTATGTGATATAGTAACCTATATAGTCTGTGATATAGTAACCTATATAGTCTGTGATACAGTAACCTATATAATCTGTGATACAGTAACCTATATAGCATGTGATATAGTAACCTATATAGTCTATGATATAGTAACCTATATAGTCTGTGATATAGTAACCTATATAATCTGTGATATAGTAACCTATATAGTCTGTGATACAGTAACCTATATAGTCTGTGATATAGTAACCTATATAGTCTATGATATAGTAACCTATATAGTCTGTGATATAGTAACCTATATAGTCTGTGATATAGTAACCTATATAGTCTGTGATACAGTAACCTATATAGTCTGTGATATAGTAACCTATATAGTCTGTGATACAGTAACCTATATAATCTGTGATACAGTAACCTATATAGTCTGTGATATAGTAACCTATATAGTCTATGATATAGTAACATATATAGTCTGTGATACAGTAACCTATATAGTCTGTGATATAGTAACCTATATAGTCTGTGATATAGTAACCTATATAGTCTGTGATACAGTAACCAATATAATCTGTGATACAGTAACCTATATAGTCTGTGATATAGTAACCTATATAGTCTATGATATAGTAACCTATATAGTCTGTGATATAGTAACCTATATAGTCTGTAATACAGTAACCTATATAGTCTGTGATATAGTAACCTATATAGTCTGTGATATAGTAACCTATATAGTCTGTGATATAGTAACCTATATAGTCTGTGACACAGTAACCTATATAGTCTGTGATACAGTAACCTATATAGTCTGTGACACAGTACCTATATAGTCTGTGATACAGTAACCTATATAGTCTGTGATACAGCCACCTATATAGTCTGTGATACCGTAACCTATAGTATGTGATACAGTAACCTATAAAGTCTGTGATATGGTAACCTATATAGTCTGTGATATAATAACCTATAAAGTCTGTGATGAAATAACCTATATAGTCTGCGATATAGTAACCTATATAGTCTGTGATACAGTAACCTATATAGTCTGTGACACAGTAACCTATATAGTCTGTGATATAGTAACCTATATAGTCTGTGATATAGTAACCTATATAGTCTGTGACACAGTAACCTATATAGTCTGTGATATAGTAACCTATATAGTCTGTGATACAGTAACCTATATAGTCTGTGACACAGTAACCTATATAGTCTGTGATGAAATAACCTATATAGTCTGTGATACAGTAACCTATATAGTCTGTGATAAATTAACCTATATAGTCTGTGATATAGTAACCTATATAGTCTGTGATACAGTAACCTATATAGTCTGTGATATAGTAACCTATATAGTCTGTGATAAATTAACCTATATAGTCTGTGATATAGTAACCTATATAGTCTGTGATACAGTAACCTATATAGTCTGTGATATAGTAACCTATATAATCTGTGATACAGTAACCTATATAGTCTGTGATATAGTAACCTATATAGTCTGTGATATAGTAACCTATATAGTCTGTGATATAGTAACCTATATAGTCTGTGATACAGTAACCTATATAGTCTTTGACCTATAAAGTATGTGATACAGTAACCTATATAGTCTGTGACACAGTAACCTATATAGTCTGTGATAAATGAACCTATATAGTCTGTGATATAGTAACCTATATAGTCTGTGATGAATTAACCTATATAGTCTGTGATATAGTAACCTATATAGTCTGTGATAAATTAACCTATATAGTCTGTGACACAGTAACCTATATAGTCTGTGATGAAATAACCTATATAGTCTGTGATATAGTAACCTATATAGTCTGTGATGAATTAACCTATATAGTCTTTGATAAATGAACCTATAGAGTCTGTGATAAATTAACCTATATAGTCTGTGATGAATTAACCTATATAGTCTTTGATAAATGAACCTATAGAGTCTGTGATATAGTAACCTATATAGTCTGTGATAAATTAACCTATAGAGTCTGTGATATAGTAACCTATATAGTCTGTGATACAGTAACCTATAAGGGTGTTATAATATAAAGGTCTCTACACACTATATCCTAATCTTTTCCATGTAAATGAGAATTAATGGAGTCCAGCCTCAATGAAACAGCAATGATACCTCCTTAATATAGATCAATGTAGTTAATATTCTCCACCTCGAGGGAAACCGACATTGAGCACCTAAACTAACTTACACTTATCTTTAAATTCATCTATAGACATGTTTTAAAGACTACAGTGAGACTGTAGTAAAAGTTACCGAAAAATCTCCCTGTTTAATCATTGTTACTGGTAACCATTTTTACAGGTGAATCTTGCAACCACTACATTTTTGGACACCAAACCTGTCCGCGGTATCAACAAAACAAATTCTTAGCAACAGCACAGTGTTGAGCAGGTAGGTGTGTTCAGGCCTGCCAACGTTACAACCTGTATTTATCAAACCCAGACTGCAACATTCCAAGTGCAGCCATGTCGGCTAAATGCAAGTACTAGCCATGGACAGAGAGCATGCTGAACCTTTATGTAATAGAGTGAGCTGACTTCCTTACACACGCACTCTACTCCTGAGAATAATCAATTTACATGGTTAAAGGGACACTCCAGGCACCCAGACCACTTCTGCCCATTGGAGTGGTCTGGGTGCCAACTCCCACTACTCTTAACCCTGCAAGTGTAATTATTGCAGTTTTTTATAAACTGCAATAATTACCTTGCAGGGTTAACTCCACCTCTAGTGGCTTTCTACTAGACAGCAACTAAAGGGAACTTCCTGACTTATAGCACAGATTATCTGTGCTAGAGCATCGCTGGACATCCTCACGCTGTGTGAGGACCTCCAGCGTCGCTCAATTCTCCATAGGAAAGCATTGAAAATCTTTTTCAATGCTTTCCTATGGGGAGACCTAATGCGCATGCGCGGCGTTGCCGCGCATGCGCATTAGGTCTCCTCGGCTGGTGGGCGGGAGCAGTCTCGCCCACCGGCCGACGGAGTCAGAAGGAGGAGCGGTGCGGAGGAGGAGGCAGCGACGAGGGACATCGTCGCTGCCTCAGGTAAGTGACTGAAGGGGTTTTCACCCCTTCAGCAACTGGAGATTGGGGGGTGGGAGGGAGAGGGAACCTGCAGTGCCAGGAAAACAGATTGTTTTCCTGGCACTGGAGTTTTCCTTTAATGTATCTACAGAGTCTTGAATTAAATAAACAACACCTGTGTTCAAGCAGAGATAGATAGATAAATCTTGTCTGTGTGTTTAGAGGGATATGGGTAAGATATAATAGCAATTAGTCACAGGATGGCTATAATTTACGTAACAATGTAGGGTTAAAAACATTAAAGGGACATTATAGTCACCAAAACAACTGTAGCTTAATGAAGCAGTTTTGGTGTATAGATCAGGCCTCTGAAGTCTCACTGATCAATCCTCTGCCATTTAGGAGTTAAATCACTTTTGTTTCTGTCCATGCAGCCCTAGCCACACCTCCCCTGGCTGTGACTGACATAGTCTGTATGAAAAAAAAATGGTATGATTTTCAATGAGATGTAACTTTAAAAGTTTTTATCTCCTGCTCTGCAAATTGAACTTTAATCACAAACAGGATGCACCTGCAAGGTCTAGCAAGCTATTAACAGAGCAGTAGATAAGAAATTCTAAATTAAACAGAATTTGCAATAAAGGAAGTGTAAACATTAGATGATTGTTTTACAGGAAGTGTTTGGGAAGACTGTGTAAGTGACATGCAGGGAGGTGTTACTAGGACTATTAACAAAGTGATGGCAGAGAATTGAGCAAAGAGACTGCAAAGACATGATCTGTACACCCAAACCGCTTCATTAAGCTAAAGTTGTTTTGGCAACTATAGTGTCACTTAAATTTTACAAGAATGAATGAATATATGGATAATTTATAGTCTAGTTTACTGACGCAAACCTTGGCATTACACGTCTTGGAGGACTATATTTCCAAATGATGCAAAGCAGTGCCAAAGTTTACTATTACTGCACAACGACTTCAAGTAACGATCCGCTGCCTGGCTGAGTGCGATGGGCGAGGTTGTACAGAGGGTTTTGAAGAATTTGAAAAAAAAATTGAAAAAACTTGTTTGTTGTAGCCAAAAAATGTACCACTTGCTTGTCAGCTGATGACAATTCACAGTGCAAACCATTCAGAGAAAAATACCTTTATATCATGACAACCATCATTGGTCATGACAGGGTTAATTAGTAAACCATTTCACCCTATGTGGGAGCAGTGTTTGTACGCTGTGTTTGCACTCTCCTGTTCTGCACCCAATTTTTATATTTTTATTCATGTTTAGAGAAACAAAACGGGTATTCCTGAAAAAAAAAGAAAATTTTGTTCCGCTTCAATCACAGCCTGTATCATGACGCCTGGACATTTAATTGTTAAAATACTGAGTAATTTCTCCATATCCCCTGGTTTGTAAGTCTGTGCATCACCCTTAATAGATTTAAAACAGTAAATCAGAATAGGTAAGCCAAGTAGGACTAAAATAAAACACATGATCTACTTTAAAGTATAAAAGGCTATTGATGGTTTTTTTAGTCAAAGCCAAATGTTTCAAAGTAAAACCAAGATTTGTTTTAAAAAGCATTAATTTTCTACAACTACCGAAAATGATTTATTTCTCATAAAAGCTTTTTATCCAAACGCTTTTTCTTTTGACAATTCTTTTAAAACACACAAATAGTGTTTAAATGTTTGTTTTATTATAATCTTTTTTTATTTAATCATTGGCATTTTGAAGCAAGTGAGCTATATATATTGCAAAGTAAGAGTTAACCTTTGTGCCATAGATAAGCCTCCTACACTGGAAAACTTTTGCAAATATTGGTCTGACAAAGGATTCAGAAGGATCATCATATAATCTAAGTATAAGTGCAGAGTCTATATAAATAGAAGGTGATTATTATAAAATCAGAAGGATACATTTTATACTGAGATTCGCTATTTGCTTGAATAAGAAAGCTTAGGAAGCATCAAGAGTCTGACGGCGAATAATATACCTTCGTGGCATTTCCATCTTGAGACAGAGTTTAAACTGTGTTTTGCTGACATAATTTAAGAGTTTATACGTAAAAAAAATTGTTTAAAAAAATACAAGAATCCTGAGAAAGTTCTAGATTAAACATTGCATAAAATGTAGCCGTACGTTTATTGGCATTGTCATGGTTACTGATTAAAACAGTGAATTAGAAAAGAAATGAAGAAATGAAAAGGCTGTTTTGTATTTGTCTTGCACATTACTCACAATAAACATTCACACGATGTCCTAAAATGTTTTTATTAAATGTCTGATACATCAACCCCCATTTTATTGGAATAGATGTATTGTATTTGCTGTTTTATTATTATTAATAATAATAATAATAACAAATATATCCCTTGTGCTATTATCTTTCAATAGATATGGCATCAACCAAAGCATGTGCAGAGGGTCTTCGTATTTTGTGAGGTCATGTTATTGTCACTTTATAAATTATACATAATGTGGAGTCACCATAATATTTACGACTCCCCCACCATGCTTTCTATATATATATATATATATATATATATCAATCAGAGTGCACCTTGTAAGCTGTGCCTTAAAGCAGCACAAAGCATCACTAAGCGCAAACTGATCAAAGGGAGCAATGGCCGACAGCCCAAAGAAAGCTAACATTCAGCTTTACCACCCGTGAAGATCTCGCCGTGCCGCCATGCTATAAAACACGCCTGCAGCGGCAAGACATAAACCCTTTCCAGCAATGCTTGTTAACTCGGCTTCATTTAAAACATTCTCTAATGGCAGATTTTCCATGTTATTCCAAACAGCTACAACCCAGTGAAGGTATCACTAAACAGATCCCGTAGGGAGCAGCTAATGAACTGATTTCATCAGATAGCGTGTGAATGCTACATACGGCTGGCCAGCATCTCTCATGCACCTCCCAACAGGGGATGGAACACAAAGCACCCCGAGGAGGAAAATCAATATTTAAATGTAAAATCTGCCACTTATTATTGGCACCGCATCAGAATTGTATAATAATATACATAAAATAAGGCCAGCAGTAAGTATATATAAATATATATATATTATCTTTTCTTTTCCTTAAAACATACACTCAGATAAAACCTGTCTGAACGCCAGCAGCCGCAGCCATGGATGCATTGTCTTCTTTATGAATATTATAATCACGGAATAAATAAGCCGCACAATGAACGCACAGGACACAAGATGTGTTTTGTCATTTCTGATGAAGTTGTAAAAACAACAGACATTCACCCCGCCAAGTGTTCTTCAATCCATCATAATCACAGCCTTATTGAATTGAGGACAAAAAGTCTCTAATTGCATAGGAGCAATCTCCGTGTAATAGGTTACATATCCCGGCGCAGCTTCACAATGCAACGAAAACAAGGCTGCCTCTATATGGAGTGTCAGCGCTCATTTTATGGCAATTACCTTCTTTCTTGTCAACAGTTTTAATAACCTCCATCATCTCTAAAAGACTTTTGCTTCAGTTAAATAATTTTCAGCTTTTTAATATGCAAATGCGCCTGTTCATATGCATGGGTGAAGTGGCTGACATACTTGAAATATGTCACTACATTGTGGAGCACCTGCGCCTCAGGGAAGCCTGATTTAATTGACATCTAATACTAGTCATTATTCCACTTAGTCAACCAACTTCTATTAGTCACCTGTAGATTTCTCCTGGAGGCTGATCTGCGGCCACCGCGTACGGCACAGGGCGAGCTATAAATAGATGGGTCAGATTCAATAAATAGGGGATCGCACATAGCCAAGCGGTTACCGTTTGCAGGCTTCGAGATACAGCATATCATCGACGCAGGAACGCAAGATCTCTTTATAGACAAACCAAATGCAACGGCAGACAAATACGTGGAAATGTATACATGCTTTTAGATACGGTACTCTGAAAAACAGTGACAATATTACTCGATACTCGGTTAAAATGGTGTCACGGCCCATGGGACACAGTATCCGTTCACAATGGCCGGATCAGTCAGGGATTCGTTGTTCAGGATTGTTACTGTACAGTGATATACTGAGATTATGGAACATATTAACTGTTATCTCTTGCATGACTCCCTAGGTCGGTCTATTGGGATGTTGCTTCTACCACTATTTGCCCAGCTCAGTCCCTAAACTGTGAAACTCTGTCCCCAATTTGGAGTATGTCTCTGTTGTTTAAATAAGACATTCTACTGTGCAGAGCAGTAAAGGAAATGACGAGAGATATTATGAGAGATACAAACATGAAGGGGAGACTAAGACAGACAACAAAAGACACAGAGAGAAGATTAACACAGACATCTTAACTTGATAAATTCCATAAAGATGACAGGATGCCTTTTTATCTGGAATAATATGATACATTTTAATAAAAAAAAATTAAAAAAAATCCATTATTTAAAAAGTTGCAATTGGATTTACAACCCAATCTCTGGACACTTTTACCTACACCATTCTGCTTTTAGCTTTCAGCAGCCAATTGTTTGACGCAAATGTGCTAACCCACATTTCAGTGCATCCTTGTCCTGTTTCTTCCAACCAATCATCACATGGGATTGTATATGTGTGTCTGTTAGCATGTTTGTTTGTATGTGAGTGTATGATATCCATATAAAAATAATTATCATATTTAGGAAGCCAAAAAAAAAAAAAACATGTTGCCACTTCAACATTTCTTTCAATTGTTCTCACGGTGGGGACAGTGATTTTGTACTGAATTGGCTGTTGGGGCTCTTTGCCTATTGCTCAGCGTTCTGTCTGCATTAACAATCTCTGTCTGTGCAGGCGTTTCCGTACAGATGTTTGACATTGTCCTTATGGGCAGATCATGTGGAATATGAAGTGAGAAATACATACTGCTTCCACACGTAGATTAGAGTATGACCAATGTTTAATAAGCAGATCAAACTCAATTAGTTGGACAATAGCTTGCAGAAATCGAAGCCACAGAGGGGGAAAAAAATCACAATGTGACGCGCTAGAGGAAGCTGTGATAAATATTTAGTGAAACCTAATATCAGTCAATTATTGTTCTCATTTTATTTGTTTGAAACAAAGTAATCTACGGACCATTTTTACCGCAGAAGGAAATTAAGTGAGTTCAGAAACTGTGTAGATACATCTTACAAGTTCTAAAAGAGATAATATGTTCTACGGCAGCATTGCCTCAATAAAACTGAAGGAGCGGGGGAATGACAGTCTTTCTTGTGTGATTGCCCCAAAACATGGACATTTGGGGGCCTGGTTTGTACAGTATAGTCTGCATTGGTCACTGTGTCATTACCTCCCCCCCCCCCCCCCCCCTTCTAAAAAAGAAAATCTGAACTGGAGAACGGCAGCTGGCAGAACAGCTGGTGAATGGGATTAATGTCAAAAGAAAGGAAGAAAATTCAACATATGTCCGAGCCTGCGGTGCTCAGAGCATGCATGATTGTACCCCGACGGATACCATGTGTACAGCTGGATAGTGCCACTGCGCCATGCTTCCTTAACCCACAAGGTCATTGCAAAGAAGGATGAAGAACTACTGGAACTTTTCCCTGAGAAACTCAGCCAGGAAAAGCAGAATTCTTATACTAACTTTAAAAAATACCAAGTATTGGCACATAATATTCAAAGGCTACATCATTTTTTACTTATTCGGTAGTAATAAATGGGAATAATAGAATAACATGTTATTAATTTGTTCCGAGTTAAGATAAGTAGACACCTCTGTTGCATGAATATTCCCGTTAAATGTTTCTGAGATGATAGATATATTCACTTTGGATTTACAGGGGTAAAGAATTTTTTGTTCAATTCTGCTTGTACTGCGTTGTTACGATGATTTAAGGCGGAATTGGTGATGTATTATCTTGTAATAAGATGATATACATGATCATATTTAGATGATATCCTTGCAAACACGCACAGAACTTTCAACTTCTACGCAACAGAAATACAGATTTACATTTTTATTGTTTTTATGATAATTTGACTTACAATACCCTGTGCCGTACGTAGATTAAATTGGCTGCCAAGCTCAAAGTGTAAAGCAATTGCCGTGGAAACGCTTGTGCCGATTGCTCCATTTTGTGGTTTTGATCCAGAATCAGTCTTAATACGTGTGACTCATTATTGCGTTTAATTAACCTGAATGCATTCTATGGGAATTGTTTATAAATTATTCAATTTCCACTTTCGATTCCTCTTTGTGAACTGGTGTAACTAACAGTCTGAATGTCTAGAAACTTTACATCCCAAAAGTGTTTTTTTGCAGTAAAAATGGAATAGTTAGGGAATTGCTAGTTATAGAAGAGGGTCAGTTGCTGTGCATTCTGGGGCCTGTTGGAATGTTAGATTTCAGGACAAAAGAAGCAGATTGTTAAAGCAGGTCTGTTACCAACAATGAGGGGAGAAAGTTACTGATTAATGAGAAAGTCATAGATTGTTTATACATTAGCAAATAGCACACATTCCATGCCACTGCTGACTGCGAGAACTTCTACTCTTCAGCAAATCCACTACCGTACATTGAGCTTTACTTCCACTCTCAATGAGGTCAATCACAATCCTACAACATTCCATAATATCGCCTACAATACCTTCAATAATATTTAGATAAGGCCTTGTTAAGCAGAAAACATGGAGGGCAAAACACATGACATAGAGCCATGACAAATCTAGGTTGGCCAAATCTTGTGAGACGGGGGAAGCATTTTCCGTTACATGTATGAACTGCAGACGGACAGGAAGTGAGTGTACAACAACCAACGAACCCCCTGATTTATAAAACATCAATTGTGAGTTTATATGTGTACCTATACCCAGGGCCGGCGCTACCATAAGGCGGGCCTGGCCACCTCACAGCACACTGGCCCTGGGGGCGCAATGTCAGGCTGACCAGCAGGAGGGAAGCGCACTGCACTCCTCTCTAGCTGGTTACTTCTTGAAGTGTGGCCGAGCGCAGATCTTACCACCCGCGGAGCCCAGCCTCCTTCACTGGTGTCTGCCGCAGGCTGTGTGAAGAGGGAGGGCATATGAATGACATCATATCCCTGCTTCCTGTGGCTGGCGCCCAGTGATGGACGGCATGCACCCCAGGGACTAGGTTGAACAGATGTAAGTATGTAATTGTGACTGTGTGTGTATGTATGTATGTCTCTGTATGCACGTATGTATGTATGTATGTCTATGTATGTATGTTTCTCTATGCATGTATGTATGCCTGTCTCTGTATGTATGTCTCTGTTGACCCCAATACATGTATGTATGCATGTATGTATGTATGTATGTATGTCTCTGTATGTATTTATGTCTTTGTATGCATGTATGTCTCTGTATGTTTCTGTATGTCTCTATATGTATATGTCTCTGCATGCCTTTGTATATATGTGTATGTATGCCTGTATGTTTCTGTATGTATGTATGTTTCTGTATGCATGTATATCTGTATGTCTCTGTATGTATGCATGTATGTATGTCTCTGTATGCATGCATGTATGTCTCTGCATGCATGTATGACTCTGTATGTATGTTTCTGTATTTATGCATGTCTCTGTATGCCTGTATGTCTTTGTATGTATGTCTCTGTATGTATGTATGTCTCTGTATGTATGCTTCCATATGTATGTATGTTTATGTATGCCTGTATGTCTCTGTATGAATGTTTCTTTATGCCTGTATGTGTTTGTATGCCTGTGTCTGTATGCCTGCATGTCTCTGTATGAATGTTTCTTTATGCCTGTATGTGTTTGTATGCCTGTGTCTGTATGCCTGCATGTCTCTGTATGTATGTTTCTGTATGCCTGCATGTCTCTATGCCTGTATAAATGTGTCTGTATGCCTCGGTATGCATGTACGTCTGTGTAAGCATGTACATCTCTGTATGCCTGTATGTCTGTATGTACTTATTTGTCTTTATGCCTGTATGTCTTTGTATGTATGTCTCTGTATGAATGTCTTTGTATGTATGTTTCTGTCTGTATGTCTCTGTGTCTTTATGTCACTGAATGATTATGTCTGTTTGTGTGCATTTATGGTTGTTTAGATGTTTGTGTATTTGTGAATGCATGTGTTTTTGCCTGCATATTTATGTCTACATGGCTTGGGAGGAAAGACACACAAAGGGACCTGGAGGGGAGGGACACACAAAACGGACTAAAGGACATAGACACACAAAGGGGCTGGGGGGAAGTAAGAGACATATAAAGTGGCAGGGGGAGTAAAGAAACACACAAGGGGGGTTGTAAGACACACTAAAGGGGGAATACACTAAAGCACAAAAGGGGTAAGACATTCAAAAAGAGGATATGAAACCCTAAAAGTGCTAAGAAATTCAAAAGGGGGGGTTTTACGGCACAAGGGCAGAGGGTGGCCGTCAAAATGCATCTTCGCCTGCGTCGCTAAAAATCCTTGCCCATAATGCAATGCATTCTCCTGGAAGCACAATGAAATAATTATTTACTATTAAAAATTTTAAGGAAACATGGGAAGTACTTTAAATAGGAGGCAATATGTTTAATAATTAGTCCCCAGTAGAAAAGATATAAAATAGAATAAATGTTGACCCCAATACAACGATGCTTCAACAAAGTGAATTTCAAATGTCATTGATTTCTTCTATTTATTGAATATAATACGAATTGTGAAATATTCCATAAAATAGACTATTTAACGTGTTGTGTACCCCTGCACAAGTTAAGTTCTGCTGGCTTTCATTTCCCCTTTGGTACTGAAGTTGTAATATAATAATGGCACAGTAAAAAATGTATCAATCATTTTTGGAATTTATTATTTTATTAATTCATGCACACAGTATGTTCATACAATTAGTTCTTCAAGTGAGGATTTTAGTATACGCTTAGTCTACTTTTCACGGTGTCTTAAAGGAACCCGACTACCTGAGACAATTCCCACCAAATGGTCAATTACGTTAAACTGCCCATTTCAAAATGGAAGAGAACGCTGCAATACCGTGGGCTTGGTAAGCTAAAGTGTTAATGGGCATTTATTTCTGCACTTCAAAATGTGTACATTATTCACTGACACCATGCATAGGATTTACCTCTGCATTCCTGTGACTTACACATAGTCTAGCTGTATATATTGTACCTTATCAGTGCACACCCCTTCCTTAACTCTCTCACTGCCAGAGAAGGCTGTAATGAGGATCGCTCCTTGTTTACAGAGATAAAAATTATGAATTACGCTTTGGTTGACATTTACGGGCAACTACTTTTAGCATTTAATTGACTACAACATGAGTCTGTCCTGTTGACCTAGGCAGATAAATTCACAGTAAGTTTTCTGACCTAACTTTAAATTGAATTCACCCCCCACCCCAAATGATGCATGAGGGCAGACGCGTTCACCGAAAGCACTCAGCTATTAGTTTATCTGTATTTCCATACGCAGGCGACAACAACCACCAGCTAACACTCATCCAGGATCCTGATCAAGTCAGCTGCTAAAATCTATGCTCAATTCATAACCTAAAAGTCAATCAGACTTCAATGATTCATAATAGACTTAATCTTGGTAAAATGTAACAAAGGAATTATTGCGCTGTGATGTAGACTTGCACCATGAGTTTTTAATTTATGTAATGTCTTTCATTCAGTATAACACACGTCCAATGTCTAGGGTTCACGACTGCCACTGATTACCAATAACGGAATATTTTGGTAGAATACTGAGATCATGTGATAATCTCCCAGGAACACAAAGTCCCCCTCAATGCCTGTGCCAGGTAAAATGAATGTAAATATTTATCCGCGCCCCCTAAGCTATGTAAACAGTCAGAATGCCACGGAATGTGAGGGATTTTGGGGCGTTGACTATAATTTTTTTTTTTTTTACTTCTACTTCTACTAAGTGAAAAACACTGAATGACATAAGCTGAGATATCAGAGCTTCTCTAAACTAAAACCCACTGCACGATAACATAAGCCACTTATCTGGGCTATTATAAATTGTGATATAACGCACGAGCAACATTTGTGTTTTGGCGTTCGTGAGCGATTTGCAGTGTATCTCGAAATAATTTAAACGGAACTCTAGATCAGCCAACAGATGATTGAGTGATATCACGGAGAGGGCAAGGTATGATGTCACAGCAATAATTAATTAATATACGCATTATAACGTGGAGAATCTGCTTCAAATTGTACATCAGTCCAACACTTGGCACTTCATGTACCCCGCAGGAATTTATCTCTAAAACTATTCTGCACGTTACCTCTCTGATTGCCAGATAATCTGTAGAGTTATTAAAAATACATAAATAAAAATTAAATAATTACAGCTGTGTGTAAAACAGACACATTATCTGTGTGTATAATACAATATAAAGATTGATATATCTCATGTTTAATAATTTTATTCTAATTGGCAAATTCTTGCCCAATATGCCGCTAGGTTTAAAATGTGAGCATCTTGCAGCGTGCATGTTGGAATTTGCAAGTAAACTGCATTAAAACCACCGGCTTCCGCAGCTTCCGCTCTCTCTCACGCCGCTGTGAATTCAATATTCACAGTTAGTGGGAGTGGAGTTACAATTTGCTAATCTTAGTTTCAATTTCTCCCTTTCAGTTAATAGTAGATGTTCATTAGGACCTACACGCCATAATAAATTATAATAATCTCAAACAAGAATTAAATTACTAGGTACCTTGTGAAAGAGCCATTTTTTTCCTTAAGCACCCTATAATCTAACTGTCACTTTTTAAAATCTATTCCCAATCAACTCCTCAGAACGTTCACATTTATTCAACTATGTTAAATTAATAAAAGGTGTGAATAATGCTGGCAAAATTGATCATTATCGTTCATGTAGATTTAGTAAATTATAAGGCAATTTAAATTGTAAAAATGAACCAAGATAAAAGGATTAAGTTTCTTTATAAATAAATGCTTTTATCTTTACTATATTTCTAAAAGCAGGTATGTGTGCACGCCATCTTTTAGACAGAAATTATTTCATTCTCTTAAGTAGCAGTCTTTCTGTGTTTCTGTTTAGCTGTCTGTCTGAATGTCTGTGTCTCTCTGTCAGTGTACATGTCTGTCTTTTTATGTGCCTGCCTGGTTGATTCTCTAATTGTCTGTCTGTCTGACTGACTGACTGTCTGTCTGTCTGTTTCTGTCTTTCTGTCTGATTCTCTGACTGTCTCTGTCTTTGACTGTCTGGTTGTCTGTCTTTTTGATTATATGACTGTCTATTTTACTGTCTGGATATCTGTCTTTCTTTCTGCCTGTCTGGTGTTTCTGTCTGTCTGTCTTTCTGTCTGTCTGATGTTTCTGTCTGTCTGTCTTTCTGTCTGTCTGATTTTTCTGTCTGTCTGATGTTTCTGTCTGTCTTTCTTTCTGCCTGTCTGGTGTTTCTGTCTGTCTGTCTGTCTGTCTGATGTTTCTGTCTGTCTTTCTGCCTGTCTGATGTTTCTGTCTATGCTAATCTGAACCTATTGTCCTTGTGCCTTTCTGTGAGGTCTGCTCATTATTTGGCTTTTTAGGGATTTATTGAAACATGGCAAGCTGGCCACTATCTTTCATTCTGCCTATTCATTCAGGGACACTGTAACATTGCAGATCATAGGGACATGTTAAGGTCAAGGTAATGAGACGTGTTGGTATCAGCACTCAGTGTCTGTGAGTGGCTGCAAAGGCCAGTGAGATATTTGTATTTTTACGTCATGTGATCTCATCTTTCCAAACAATTCCAGAAATGATCTTTCTTGATAAGGAGCGTTGGGACAGGTAAGTACGGGAAATGTTCACGTGATAATCAATTCCCATAGCCTATACACACATTGATTCAGGCTTTTACACAGTGCTGTGTACATTAAGCAAATCAGACAGAAATGATGGACTCCAAGCATAGGCGTGCGCAGCCTATTGCATTAGGGTGTGCACCCTAAAGCACAAGCACACGCGGCGTATATATATATATATATATATATATATATATATGTATGTATGTATATGTATATGTATGTATGTATATATATATATATATACACATATATACACACACACACACACACACACAAAGCTGTGTGTGTGCTGTGTGAGGGTGCTGTTAGTGTGATGTGTGTGTGAGGGAGGGTGCTGGTAGTGTACTATGTGGGTGAGGGTGTTTGTGTGTGCGTGCTTGTGAGGGTGCTGTGAATGTACTGTGTGTCAGGGTGCTGTTTGTTTGTGTGTGTGCACTTGTGAGGGTGCTGTAAATGTACTGTGTGTGAGGGTGCTGGTAGTGTACTATGTGGTTGAGGGTGTTTGTGTGTGCGTGCTTGTGAGGGTGCTGTGAATGTACTGTGTGTCAGGGTGCTGTTTGTGTGTGTGTGTGCACTTGTGAGGGTGCTGTAAATGTACTGTGTGTGAGGGTGCTGTTTGTGTGTGAGGGTACTGGTAGTGTGCTGTGTGTGTGTGTGTTTGTTAGGGTCCTGTTTGTGGTTGTGAGGGTACTGTTAGTGTGCTGTGTGAGTGTGAGGGTGCTGTTTGTGTAATGTGTGTGTTGGTGCTGTATGTGTGTGGGTGCTGTGTATGTGTGTGGGTGCTGTATGTGTGTGGGTGCTGTATGTGTGTATGTGCTGTGTATGTCTGTGGGTGCTGTGTATGTCTGTGGGTGCTGTGTATGTGTGTGTGTGCTGTGTGGGTGCTGTGTATGTATGTGGGTGTTGTGTATGTGTGTGTGTGTGTGCTGTGTATGTGTTTGTGTGCTGTGTATGTCTGTGGGTGCTGTATGTGTGTGTGTGCTGTATGTGTGTGGGTGCTGTGTATGTGTGTGGGTGCTGTGTATGTGTGTGTGTGCTGTGTATGTCTGTGGGTGCTGTGTGGGTGCTGTGTATGTGTGTGGGTGCTGTGTATGTGTGTGTGTGCTGTGTATGTCTGTGGGTGCTGTATGTGTGTGTGTGCTGTATGTGTGTGGGTGCTGTGTATGTGTGTGGGTGCTGTGTATGTGTGTGGGTGCTGTGTATGTGTGTGTGTGATTGTGGGGGGTGGAGGTGGGGGTACATTACTTAATATCCCCCCTCCCTTCTTACTTTATGTAGGGAGAGGGGATCCTTCCTTGCTGCCTTCCCTGGTGGTCAAGTGGAGGTGGGGGCAGATCAGTTATCCCCCCTGCCTTCTTACCTTATGCCTGGGAGGGGGATCCTGCTGCTGCTGCCTTCCATCCCTGGTGGTCCAGTGGAGAGTGAACTCTAGCCTCGCAGGGCTAGAGTTCACTCACGCGAGATCTGAGCGTTGCCACGGCAATGCTCAGATCTCGCGAGAGGAACCCGGCGGAGCTGCTGGCAATAGCTCCCCGGGTCCTCTCCTGCCTCCCTCCATGCCTGTGAGCCGGTGAGGAGAGAGTCTGAGAGCAGAGCCGGCGTTCGGATAGCACCGGCTCTGCATGAGCCGACAGGGGGGATCCTGAGATCTCCCCTGCCGGTCTCAATACATAGGCGTGCCGCGGGGATTAGGGTGTGCCCAGGCACACCCGGCACACCCCGTGCGCACGCCTATGACTCCAAGGTGGGTCCTTCCACTGACAAAATAATTTCAGTTATGGACAATGGACTGTTTCCTCTCTCATAAGGTGGTGAATGTGTTCATCATGCAGTGGGGCTGAAGGCAATCCATACACACTTTGCAACACTTCTACCAATCTGTGCCAGTCAGGGCCAACCTTGCGTGTATGACTGAATACTAGGGTCATCAATAATCCACAGAAAGACCACACAAGCACTGCTTCCCGCAATAAGCCCTTGGCGATAACTCACACCAAGTTAACCAGTCACACCATATTCTACACCATAAAATGTCAAAATGTGTATTTTCTTTTCCTGTGATCCATGCCTCTGCAGTAACTGACTACTTAATTATCCTCATAACTTGTTACATTTTCAATAAATATTAATGACAACATCAAAATAATCTCTCGTGAATTCTACCTACTCTCCGAGTTCCTAAACAAATGGTCCTGCCATCGTAGCACGTTAAAGGGTTAAATCTACATTTTGTAAACCGGCTAGTCCATCTATTCTGGGAGCACCTTGCGTTCACTGGATCATGTCAACATCTGTTCTCATTTACATTGGTTTTCATATGAAAAAAAGGAATGAAATAAAAGAGCCTCGATAGTTTGAAAATAGGCCCCGGTACACAATGACAGATTTCGAGCTATTAAAAGGATAGGTTTTCAACGTGTCAGCGGTTCGTTCTGAAAATGTCTGGGAGGTTACTATTAAAAAGAATTCTGTGTAAGACGGATTCGGCACAGCTTCCAGCAGCAACATGTGATGAAAATATCTTAATTTTTCAGGGGTTTAACACCAGAATAATGAAAATGAAACTGTCATGTCTGAGTGACTGTGATTCCTGTGAACAAAGGTTATTCAGATTTATATACGAGACTGTTTACTTTGCAATTTCTGATTAATAAGACTACAGGCTGACATCACATCTGAAAAGGCACAGGCTGGGCAATTCATGCAAATTAACTGACTTCCCATCATCCTTACAGCAGCCTGGGAACAATACTGTTAGTAGTTATTTTGCTCCCAAATCTCCCAAGAGCCACCACTACTTTAAAATGCCCCTGCCAGGGACCCAAGGAAGGATTTGGCATAATAATTGGAAATGCATTACAGTGGAGTGATGGCAGGCAAAGGAAATTATGTCATATCTCGACCATGTTATGACATATATTGACCATGTTAGGTCATACCTCGACTATGCTAGGTCATATCTCGACCATGTTAGGCAGGGCTGGCGCTTCCTATAGTCTAATTAGGCGGCCGCCTAGGGCGCTGCTTAACCCCTTAAGGACACATGACATGTGTGACATGTCATGATTCCCTTTTATTCCAGAAGTTTGGTCCTTAAGGGGTTAAAGGGGGGTGCCAGCCCCGCGGCTTTATGATAGTTTGTGCCGCCCCTATCTATTATTTCTAGCATGCCGCCGGCCATGTTCCCGGGTGCTAGGGATCATTTACATTGCTGCTCACTAGCGCCCGGTTCGGCGGCATACACATCAGCCCTCTCCATTGCGGCAAGCGGCAGCAGCGCGAGGGCGCTTCAATTGCTCGCTCCCGCCCCTTCCCCTGTACGTGGGAACAAGTGGGAGGGAGTGTGTCAGGAAATATGCTGAGAAAGGATGAGGTGGGGAGACACGCGCAGGCAAGATGGACATAGAAACAGCAATGAAGGTGATGTGTGTCAGAGAATGTGTTAGTCTTCAGTCAATATGTTTGTGTATGTCAGTCTGTATGGGTCAGTGTGTGTCTGTATGGGTCAGTGTGTATCTGTATGGGGCATTGTGTGTCTTTATAGGTCAGTGTGTGTCTGCATGGGTCAATGTGTGTCTGTATGGGTCAGTGAGTGTCTGTATGGGGCAACGTGTGTTTGTATGGGTCAGTGTGTGTCTGCATGGGTCATTGTGTGTCTGTATGGGTCAATGTGTGTTTGTATGGGTCAGTGTGTGTGTCTGTATGGGTCAGTGTGTGTTTGTATTGTTCATTGTGTGTCTGTATGGGTCAGTTTGTGTCTCTGCATGGATCAGTGTGTGTATATGGCTCAGTGTGCATCAGTCTGCATGGGTCAGTACGTGTGTGTTAGTCTGCATAAGTGGGTGGAGCGAATGGGACGGCAAAATATTTTTAGCCTAGGGCGGCAAAAATGCTTGCACCGGCCCTGATGTTAGGTCATACCTTGATGATGCTAGGTCATATCTCGACTATGTTAGGTCATATCTTGATGATGTTAGGACATTCTTTGACCATGTTAGGTCATACCTCGTTGATATTAATATAATTTCTGCTGCTGTGTTGTTAGAGGTCCAGGGAAAGGGATCTTCCTTGCTCAATATCATGAATCACTGCAGGGAATGTGTGCGACACAACACTCTGCAATCTGTCTGCCTAACAGTTATCGGGGTGGCTTCCCACTAGCTAAACAGCATATGTACTGGTTAGTTCAGCATTATAGGAATTGCAGTCTCACATAGCTTGGTGAACATCGTTACCCTGACTTTTTTGCTGAAAACAAGCTTTCGGCTTTCAAACACAAGAACAAGATTGAATAATACCATATTTGCTGTTATACACGTTTATTCTAAAAAGAAAATAAAAAGTTACAAACTAACAACCTTGAGATATCTTCAGTTTGTAAAGGAGATGAATTCAATCTGTTTTCTAAAGTCAGGCGGATGCGTCTGTCACAGAGGGAGCAGAGCTTTTAACACTCAGAATAACAGATTCACGGCTTTTCTTCTTCTTGGTTAAAATCTAAAGCTAAAACCTTGTTCTTAATTAATTCCACGAAAGACGTGCTAGAGGGCTATCCATACTCTGAACTGTTTTCACTACACCCGAGAGAGGATGTAATTATGTGCTGCTCCTCACGAAAATCGACAATCTATTGGTTGGTCTTTACATATTATCTAAAAAAAAGGTTGTTTTCTGCTGGAGCAAATGAAGTAGACAAATATATATATTTTTTTTTTTTTAAATTTTCCCATTAAACCTGTTTTTCTTCCATCTCAACAGGAGAATATATTTTTCTAATTGAATTCGACACACAAAATGTTGAACTTGTATGAAGCCTGGGGGGGGCGTAAAAAAATCTACACAACAAACAGTCACGTGGGCTAAATAGAATAGTCCAATATTAGGGGGTAAGAAAAACATAATAAGAAAAGAGTACTATTTAAGCAGCTGCTTCACCACACCTTGCCTTTTTAATCTATAAAAATTAGAGCCGAGTTTCCTTACACAAAGGCATACAGTATGGCAGGCAGCATCTCGGTCCACTGAAGTTTAAGACATCTCTGAGATATGGCTTTTAGCGGAACCAACTCCCTGGCCTACTCTAAACCAAATAAAACCAACTTCTCTTTGAAGATGGTTTTGACTCCTTCCTGGGTAACTGGGAAGAATCTCCTTAGTTTGTGCTTATTGGGGAATTGTGGCACAAGGGTCGGAAATCAGAACTGCCCCACAAGATTGGGAAACTGGGGAGTGATCTATACTAAGATATAGGTCAAGCAAATAAATAATTACATTTCCCCTTTTAGAGAGGTTATTTATTCCAGTAGAGAGTAAAAAGCAATGCAAAAAAAATCAACATTTTATTACATGTTAATAATAACATTACATTTCATAAGAGCACATATATATATAGAATGTTCTTTTAACCATCTAGGTTTTGCAAGTGATATTTTCCATGTGCAATTACTTTTTTTGCTTTCTTAAGTTAAGGTGGCTTTAACAAACCGTTCATTTTTGTGACTTTTTTCATACACTATAGATTCTAATGACTAATCTTTTCATTTGACCTGATTAGAACACAGCCCCAAAAGAGTTAAACCAGCCATGTCTTTTCTTAATCTGTCCTCTGTCCTGTAGCTTTTTAAACCATAGATATTGGTAAAATTAAGTCCGGTCCAAATTCAAATTCAGAAAGCCGTGTTTTTAGGGTGCATTTAAAAAGAGCGGATCATGCAGCTATTTGTTTGAGAAAATATGAGAACATTGTTAATAATATTCACGCAGAGCAAATAAACCTGATTGAGTGACAACACGCGGACATTCTGCGTGGAATGAACAAGTCTAAGAGCCTTTGCTGGTTACAAAATATTCCTACTTAAATCTGCCTTAACCCCTTAAAGACACATGACATGTGTGACATGTCATGATTCCCTTTTATTCCAGAAGTTTGGTCCTTAAGGGGTTAAGACAATCTCCACCATTAATTGGAAATTAGGCAAATTTTCCATTATTAAAAAAGAGATTATTGGCTTATGCATGCTGGAAGCTAGATTTACAGTGGAGGCAGGTTATGATGCAGAATAAATGTGTTTTAAACACTGCTAACAGAATGCTGTCTTTTGTTTCATCCCAGTAAGGTGGAACGATAGAATTAATTAGGATGCTGAGAATCACTTAAGTTTGCGAATTCATGTAGTGTAGATTTTGGATTAGCAAACGAATATAATCATGGGCTCAGGTTTTGGCCAGTGCTCGAATATATTGCCGTACAATCATCAGCCAAGAGGTGGCCATAAGAATCCACCTTGAAATCTATTGAGGCATTTCATGGCTGCTCTGTATAATGACAGAATATGTTGGAGGCAATAAACTAAGAACGGCGGATATGTGACACAATTTATATCGTTTTGTTACATGAATGCATTTTAAAGATTTTTATTTCTCGCTCCTGTAACAAGTGACTTAGTGACTTAAATATCAAAGTGATGAGGCGTCTCCTTTCATAGGGTTCAGAACCAAAATGAAACAAGTATCCTCCTGATACCAGCCACATCTATCCATTGACACCAGAGCCCCAGTTTAATCATCGTTATCAACGTGGTAGCTTGAACCAGTGACATCATGGAGAGACTTGCGGACCAGTGACATCATGGAGAGACATGTGGTGCAGCCGTGATTTCATGAACACACACATCAACAAACCCCAATCTTGTCCATGTGACAACACGCAGCTCTCAAACATGATTGATAAAAGCCCTGGCTGGGTCTGAAACATGGCTGGACGGTCCCATAAAAGTTTCTATAATTATTCCTTGGATCGACTAAACGTGATTTTGCAATGGTAGGTGTAGGCTACATTTTCACACGTCTGATAATGAAAAATGTCTTGTTTGCTCGTATCAAAATGTTAGAATTCTGATCACATCGACATTGGTAACGGCCCATCAACAGCTCTTAACAGTTAACTAAATATTGAATATGTTATAATTTCTCTAAGTGTATTCTAGCAAGGCATTATACATGTATTAGTGAACATATTTTATAGGAACATGCCACTCATCACGACCATTAGGGCTCTGTGCACCGACTACAGTGTAAGTAGATCCACTTCTTCCATCTTCATTTGGGGTCAATATTAAATGGAAGAGGTCTGGGCAGGGAATCACTGAAAAAGGTGCAGGGTACAAGGGATATCCGAGGGATAGGCAGAAAAACTGAAACATGAACATTTTTATTTCTTTTTATTCACCAATTATTATTTTTTTACCTAAATAAAATCTGTTGTAGATTACACTTTGCAAGTGTTAATTTCTGTTTTGTTCATTGTTAGTTGTCCAGAAAAACTGTCACGTTAATCCTAATATTTAGAGATGTCCCGAACAGTTCGCCGGGAATTGTTCTTCGGCGAACATATGCGATGTTCGGTCTGCCCCCTATTCGTCATCATTGAGTAAACGGTGAACTGTTCGGGACATCTCTACTAATAATTTATTCTGACACTCGACAATGGAAGGTAGGCTGTATAGATATTCATGTTTGTGAAGTCTTAGCCTTTTGCTTTAAACAACAAGAATAACAATACAATTAATTTGGGAAATGTAACTTATACTGTATCTATAAATCCTTCACAGTGCAGATAACAGTGGAAGCTCTTGCACCTTCTGCAACTTGGACATTTGCCCACTGAGCGGCACAGCAGAAAAGGAGAAGAAAATCCATTTAATGTCTGCCCCACAGGTCGGTGTGAGCTTTGATTGGCAGGAAGCAGTGCCTGTCTTTTGAAGGAGCTTCCTAGCAATCCATTCCAGCTACTGTCTGTTTGGCCGGGTGGCTACACATTACCTATTCAAACAGAAGTGACATGCCGCCGCTCGCAGTTTTGGCTCAAACCTTTCTCAGTGGGGGCAATACTTGAGACAAGGCCGCTGATGAAATGTAAAAAAAAAAATCTGTTCCCTTTCCCAGACAAGCAGGTTGTCTGAATCAAAATGGGCAGAACCTCAGCGTTATTAGGCAAGGATATAAAACAGGAGCTGAGTGATGTCAGGCCAGGGCTTGTGGCTTTTGGGGAATCAGGGAGCAGCGGAGACGGTGACGCTCGGTATGAAATGAGCTCTGACATCTTGGCCACTTTCCCACCACTACGGTGAGCATTCTCTGCTATGAAAATATCTGGGCCTGGGGACGGCAGTCCTCCAGTATTCTCGTTCTCTAAATCTGACTTTCCAAAATAAAATATACTTAATATGACTGTTTTCATAAAATAGAAAATGATCCGCATTTTATTAAAAATAGAGAGATTTGTTAAAGCTGCCATGCATTGACTCGTTGGCTGGTATATTTTATCGGAATATTCCAGAAAGACGCAATAGGAGAGAACATTCAAGGGGTTTATTCAACAAACAGTCCTGTACGATTGGTGGTGAAATGAGATTTAAAAAGAGCAAATCGCCATATACTTGCAATGCATTTTACAGGTATTTATCAAAATCAACATTGAAACAAAAACATTGCATTTAACCCATACATCTCTAGCAGAATGCATCTCTGCTAGAGATGTATGGGAAAGTTCAGCATCAGAGGGTGGAGACGCAGAACGTCAGTGCAGCACTAACCCAGGAAGCACTTCTACTGGCCATATGAGTGACTGCCACCAGAGGTTCTCTGAAAAGGCATTGTTTACAACAAAAAGTCTGCAGGGACATCAGACGCCAGAACAACTACATTAAGCTATAGTTGTTCTGGTGACTATAGTGTCACTTTAATAACACATATATTTTCTTATATCAGAGGTTATGCACAGCTGTTATCCCTTTGTTTCTAAGGATGTTGGAAACAAACTTCGCTTTAGTTGGTTTAAAGGTCACTGTCCATTCTAAGCCTGAATTAGCCTTGACTAAGAATTCAATATTCCATCTTACAGAATCATAAATAATATGATAACAATGGTGACAGGAATGTTCAGTCAGTGTCATGGTAGGAGCATGCAATATGGCTCTGTTTACAGTTCAAACTGAATCTCTTCACAGCTTTACAGGCAAACCTAACAGATGGACAGACAGAGATACAGAGAGACATACAGACAGAGAGACAGACAGACAGACAGACAGACAGACAGACAGACAGACAGACAGACAGACAGACAGATAGATAGATAGATAGATAGATAGATAGATAGATAGATCGATAGATAGATAGATAGATAGATAGATAATTTGCATCCAGTAAATTACAAGTGGTTTGTTGGGTTGTAAACCTGTAACTAATTGTTTCGTTTCTTAAATGTGTAAATTTAAATTTAAATGTGTGTTGACACAGAGGACACAAAGGAGCGAAGGGTTAAGGCTGAATGGCCTCACTAGTTGACTGTGACTAAACTCCCAGCCCTACAGCTTTATTATACATTAAAACGTTTTATTCAAGCGCTGACATTTTAATCCTGCCAAGAGCAGTAGAAATGCTTCCCACCAAATAATACATTTACAGTTTTCAGTAAATAAGCAGAGGAGCCGTGGTTATCCTTATTTACAGCTAGGCCTACTCTAATAGTGCTTTTACAGGTAAGGTCAGTCCTGGCTCTAATGCAGTGCCCTCTGTGCTACGAGACCATTTTCATTCATTACCACCACAGTCGAGAGCACTTAAAGCACTCTGAGGCCCCATTCCAGAACAGCAGGGACAGCGGGGGGAGTGAGGCTACCCTAAAACTCTGGTTCATCACCATGAGATACCCAGTTCTTCACCCACGCAACCGGACAATTCCTTTGAATAAGTGGCCACTACATTTCAATTTCCTGAATTAGCAATCTGAACACGTTAACCATTCACTGGCAGGCGTGGAACTACAGGAAACGCTGGGGAAGAGAAAGTGATTGGGATTTTAAAGATTTACGTTTAAGAGGCATCAGCTTACCTGATTAGTTACCTTAAGCTGTAATGACACCTGTGTATGATCCAACCATGCCCCCCCTCCAACCTCTACCAACGTACACACCTGTGTATGGCCAACAATGTCCCTCTCCAACTTCTACCAACATACATACCTGTGTATAATCCAACTAGGTTGCCATCCTACCTCTACCAATGTACACACCTTTATATGATCCAGCCATGTCCCTCTACCAACGCACATGCCTGTGTATGATTCAACTAGGTTCCCCTACACCCACTATTAACTTACACACCTTTATTTGATCCAACTATGTTCTTCTACCAATGTACACTTCAATACCTGTGCATGATTTGGCTAGGTTACCCAACACAAATGGTTGTACTCATTTACTGTGGGAGTCAGTTTGTTTCCCATAGGGACTGTACTCGTTGAGACTCAATGATTCCGGGTGCCTTGGCCCGGTCACACCTAGTTATTCTGGCACCACAGCCCATCTGTGCAACTTCACGTAACAATAATACTGAAATAACTGAAGTAACAGAGAAACAACAGCTGGAAATTTGCTTGTTATAAGCAGCCCCTAGATGCCATCTCCTTATTGTGAATCAATTTATAATGTCACCAATTGGCATAAAAAATCAAAACACATTTCAAAAAAAATTCCCAGAATACCACAGGTACTGCATAGTGAAAGTGAGCTCTCTCTTAATTATCACAGCTTAGATATTATATTTGATATATAAAAAATTATATCAATTATTCACCAAACTAATATGGTCAGATTTTCCAATAATTCAGGAATATTAATTCCATTATCTTACATGATATTTTTATTGTTATTAATTATTATGATGACTGTTTTTACTTTATCATTTCACAATCTAAATATCTACTGATTAGTAAATGTATACTGTAAATTCTAAATAATTTATGTTGAGCTGAAAACCAATACTTTAGGTGGCACTATCTTCCACGAATTGACCTTTGACAATTTACCCTTATGTTTTTGTTGTCCCTTAATAATTATAAAATATTCAAGCATACGATTATATTTACAGCATAAACAACATACTATGCAGTAATAATTTGTTATCATTTAACAAATAAAAAACGAGAGCATTAAAACATGAACACTGTCATCTTGTTTGCCAAAATTAGAATTTCTGTTTGTGAGCTAGAAGTTCTCTCGGTCTCCGAAGCCCAGCAGCACTTATGGGGTTTATAAGACATTCAGACTGTGGGAGGACGATGCCAGATGACATGCTGTTACGGTGTTTGGTGCCAACTGTTCCATGATCTTGCACTGGCATCTAATCTGAAGGGAATCACTTGTGTACCCCCCCAATTAGACATAAGACGAATCCTGGGTTGGCAGCAATTTGGCAGCAAAGATATTTTCAAGAATGACGGATGAAACTGTCAAGAAGCAAGAAGCCCATAGGGCAGTATACACCTAATTCTAAAGAAAAAGAACACTCTCGATATTTAAATTGAATTGAACATTTCAGGTAACGTAATAAACTGTCTGTGCAGTTCACGTGGTTCATTTTTAATACATTTCTAATAAGTGAATCCTGGCTTGGAATCAGAGGGAGCCTTTTGTACATATCGTCCTGTGTTTAGAGGAAAGTATAAGTGTGAAGGAGCATTAGGGTTTGCCGTTAGTGTTGGAGCTAGGTTCAGTATACCTTTACACGATGCAGGCAACACGTTAACACTCAACATTTCTATAGGGCGCATAAAGCTGATATGATCCAGCTGTATACAGCAAGGAGAGGGTTCAGATCAGGGAAATGTCAGAAAAGCAGAAACTGCTATCGATCAGGTCCATCAAAGAGATCTCTTATCTCCCAACTCGATTGCCTCTTACAGAAAGGACAAGTTCAAAGGAAAAATGAACAGAATCTTTTATGGAAGGGCAGGAACACAATGCTTGCCATATATCTTTGTAGAAAAGCTTTGTCATGAAATATATAATTTAATATATATTTTTAAATAAAAAGAGATGAAATGAAATAGAATTTGTTTAGAATGTATCTATGTACCCACAAACGTACCTTCGCACTTTGACTTTGGTAATGATTTTGTGACTCGAATCACTGAAACTAAAAGATCGAGCGTCTAAGGATTTTTCTCATCTTTTTTATCTTTTTATATTATTGATGTATTTTCTCCAATCACGTATTCAAAGAAAAGTTCAATCCCTTTTTTACATATTTATTATCGAAAACAAAGAAGCCTTTCTTCTTTCTTTTTTAAAATACGACTATTGCCTAGTCGCTAGTGAGCACAAATGACTATTTACTAAACTCTTGCCATTTTGGAGCCTCTGGCTATTACAGAATTCAGGTCATCGACACTAACCATCTGAACTGGTTTAAAAGTTTTCTATAGAATTGTCTGCTATATAAAAGTTTAGAAGTTTTTTCAAAAATACATATTAAAATATATGTCAGATTTTTTTAAATTAAAATTATATCACACACAAGAAAGAGCAAGACATTCTAAACTGTGAATTAGAAAGCTTATTAAAATACACGCCAAACTGTGTATCATTTGTGGGATATTTGCTGACCTGTCTTGGATTGTTATAGAACGCGGCACATCAAGCGTAGGACAGGACCCAATAAGATTTAAATGTATTTAATGGTTTAAAAACCACGTCTCTCTCCCGGACCTCAATCCTACCAGGTTTCCTAGGATACAGGATATAGGATATAAAACACTCTAAGATAAGTGAGTGTTAAACATTATGAGTGAGATATGCCATAGCTTATCTTTCTGGTTTGATAAAGTAATATTTAAGGATAATTAATACTAAAAAGGATTTCTCAGTGCTTGTATAGGTTCTTCCCTCGGAGATTGAAATGGCTTATTAATTCCCAGTAATGATGTCAATCTGTTATCTCTGCCATAGATACATTATTTATTAAACTACGGATAGCACTAGATATGTATCCCTGTGGTAGGAGCATGTCTCTCGCAGTAAGATGTATGGGGAATTCTAGGGGCTGAGCGCGGATTATTAAAGAAAGATTGGAACAGCTGTACGTGATGCTGGGGCACTCACTTTCCGTTTTACAAACAGACGGTCGTCTAATACAAGCTGCACTTGACCATTTAAACTGCTACAAGCAACCAGATTTAACCAGCTGGGTGTATCCCCCCAGGCAAAACCTGCTGACCCGCTCAACTGCGCATTCTTAAATTAAGTTCTTATTGAATTACTTCTTCTGTAAACATACGAGACCTTCTTGCAATATGTCGGTTAAATATTGCAACCAAAGAGAAAACTACTTTTACATTTCTGATATCAACAGATGAGCAACAGCTAAATGATTTATAAATAGACCGACAACAGATACTAGATAGACAGACAGATAGACAGATAGACATACAGACAGAATAGATAGATAGATAGATAGATAGATAGATAGATAGATAGATAGACAGACAATTTGATAGTTAGGTCAGGATGTTTAGAGTGAAAAGTTGTATTTACTATTATTTAGTTGTCGTGTTTAAGGTTTGATGACGAGGTACATTTAGAGTGACGGATGCAGAGATCTCTGTCCACCAAAGATCACGTTTAGCTACAAAGAATGTGTCTGAAGACAATCTCCCCTGCTCGGTGTGTTCTCGTTAGAATCAACATTTGCCTAAAGATGTCCTAACGTACTATTCAAGGTAAACTGCTATTTATTATTATATCATACAAACATAGAATGTGATGGCAGATAAGAACCATTCGGTCCATCTAGTCTGCCCAATTTCTAAATACTCTCATTAGTCCCTGGCCTTATCTTCTAGCTGGGATAGCCTTATGCTTGTCCCACGCACGCTTAAACTCCTTTGCTGTGTGAACCTCTACCACTTCAGCTGGAAGGCTATTCCATGCACCCACTACCCTCTCAGTACTTCCTGATATTATTACTTCCTGATATTATTTTTAAACCTTTGCCTCTCTAATTTAAGACTATGACCTCTTGTTGTGGTAGTTTTTCTTCTATTAAATATAGTCTCCTCCTTTAGTCATTATTAAAGATAATGAAAGGTGTATGTGTGTTAATGTGCAATGCATACATATTACGAAAGATGTCTTTTGACTGTAATCTTTGTTTCTCTACCTGGGAAATGTTGCACATGGTACACAGCTGGCTGGGAAAAAGTGGAGAAAATATTGCAAATGTGTCCCAAAGGGGTTAAATATAGCTGCCCTCACAGAGATCAACAGAAGTTAAAATGTATATTACACAATAAGAATATGCCACTTGTAATATTTCATTGATGACAGTTGTATTTTAATAATTAAATTACTGTTTGTTCTACAAGTCAAATTACTGGATGCATTCTTGGTAAACTTCTGACTGACATAAGTAGAATAAGAGTCTTGGTGTCTTGTAATAAAACTGTGAATTGTCTCTGGTCCTATAGACACAGTCCAGAGGATAAAAATCTCAGTTTGAAGTAGGATGAAGTAGGACTAACAGAGAGCGTCAGGGTCTCTATAAGAGAGATACAACACACATCACCTCGGTTTAATGGAAATAGAAAGCTTTTTGTTGGTTTTATCTAGAAATCAGTAAGGAAGTAAATCTATGTTGTTATTTTAATTTGATGATAGCGATGAGAAAAGTGGAGGGAATTCTAAAATCAGTGACATAATGAACGTAGTATCTAAATATAGAGGATGGAACCGGCATTATGAAGGAAAATAATCCTTAGTTTAAAATAATCTCTTTTCTGATCAAACTCTCCATAAATTCTCTCTGGCAATGACCACACTTGGTGGGGATTCAGTTACATGGATTGGTATTCCAGTCAGTGTCCCCCAGTGTGAAGGTGAGTTTTTTAACCTAATTTTTCACTTCAAGACGCATGGTGTCACCCTATGTCTTTCTTCTGAGATGACATAACTATTATTTGTATATAATGTATAATATATATATATATATATATAAAACAAGATTAAAGTGAAGAATTAAATCCACGGCCAGAATCTGCCCTCAGGAACCATATTTTCGAAGGTCGGACGTTTGGAAAGTTTAAACGTGCCAAGCAATAGATACTTCTCGTGGTGTATTTAAAACATACATCACCAAGGTAACGCGCGAATAATCTTATCCAAGCTATTGCCAGTTATACACTTCTCAGGCTCTTAATAACCCACACATTTCTTGTAAACCATGGAATCTTCAGAACAAAAAATAAATCGAAACCTGGCCCATTTTCCGCCCACACTTACCCTCCTGCTCAGTTCTTGTCATTTCCTCCAACTTCTTCTGTTTTAATGTGTCCACCACATCTGCCAGGCTCCCTTTCCGGCGTTCTGGAGTGCCAAAGGTAACACTGGTCGTAAGATCGCTGCGCTCACGTGCCCCTTCGTCTGGTTTGTGGGGGGAGGTAGACGTGGTTCGAAAGGAGTAGATGGAACGTAATTTATTGCTTTCTGATTCCTGGAATAAAAAAGGAAATAATTAAATTGTTAGATGTCATTGACTTGAGGAGCATGAAACGTCCAACATCAGGTACATTCTGTGAGTGTGAAACGGGTCAGCATCTGCTGTTTACACTCAAGTTAACTAAGAAACAAAGTGAAGAAGATACACAGTTGCGTAAGAAAAAAGGTCAGAATTTGAAAAAATATGGAAATTCAAATCAAGTTTGATTTTTTTACTTCATTTTTTGACCAGCATTTTGCGACTTGATTTCAACATATCACAACTCACTGCTTAGCTTTACATTCATTTATGTACATAATGTACACTTCCTAAATGATCAAACCCATGTGTGAAGTCTCAGGAGAAAAAGGATGGCAACATTTATAAACTGGCAAGAGGCACTAGGAAAACCGGTGGTCAGCTCTAATATGGCCAGAGCCTTCCAAACAAGGAGAGTTAAAGGACCACTATAGACACCCAGACCACTTCAGCTTAATGAAGTGGTCTGGGTGCCAGGTCCACCTAGGATTAACCCTTTCTGCTGTAAACATAGCAGTTTCAGAGAAACTGCTATGTTTATAATAGGGTTAATCCAGCCTCAAGTGGCTGTCTCACTGACAGCCGCTAGAGGCGCTTCCGCGCTTCTCACTGTGATTTTCACAGTGAGAAGACGCCAGCGTCCATAGGAAAGCATTAAGAATGCTTTCCTATGAGACTGGCTGAATGCGAGTGCAGCTCTTGCCGCGCAAGCGCATTGAGCCGATGACGGGGAAAGGAGGAGGAGAGTCTCCAGCACCGAGGGAGCCCGGCGCTGGAGAAAGGTAAGTGTTTAACCCCTTCCTCTCCGTCTAGACCCGCGGGAGTGGGACCCTGAGGGTGGGGGCACCCTCAGGGCACTATAGTGCACTCGTTTTCCTGGCACTATAGTGGTCCTTTAACTGGGAAAACAGTATGTATGATACATGTAAACATTAATAGCAAACTTACAAAGTTTTACAAGGCATGAAATTAGTGAAAGCTGTAAAATAAATGAATCCCATGCATTGGTGCACTCACTGTACATAGCAGAAGCATAACTTTGAGCAATATCATCATTTACTACAGTTTACTCTGTATATAAACCCAGGGACTCCGGAAATAGCAATCAGAAAAATTGAAAGAAAAAAAAAATAGTGTATTAATGTAAAACCCCTTGTACAAGGAATTTACTATGCAACATTCTTTGGTCACTCTAAACACCATAACCACTTTACCTTATTAAAGATGTTATATCCCTACAGCCATTCTTTTTATTTTATTTTTTTTAAGTTTAATTCTGGAGATAAATAACAAAAAATATGTTTTCATAGTGTCGGCCATCACCCTGGGCTGTCAATGAGGCATCTTGAATACTGTTATTTGACTTCTGTGGTTCCCAGTTACAGAGGAAAAAAACACAAGGCCTTGTGCTGTTAAAGTCCCATCAAACTTCGCTCTGGACTACAACTCCTATGATGCCCAGTATAAATCTGGCTGAGGCTTGTTGGAGTTAAAATATACATTTGCTGATGTGTTTTGCAGAACCACAGAATTGTCAGCTGGTCGCTCTTAGCCAATGAATGACATTGTGAACTTAGAAATATTCACAGAATTTACATTAGCCAGTTCCAGCTTGGGTAATGACTCTCCTATGACACTACCGGAGGTAGTGTAATACCTCAAGCAGCCAAGGGGTTAAACTCTGCATAACACTGCACATACATATTCCAGGAATCATGAACGCTTCAAATCACTGACGTAGTCATGGTGCTTGGATTAACGCTATAAGTATTCAAACCAGTGTATAAGAATAGACAAACAAACAGATAACAAAAAAATAAAAATAGTTTGCAGTTGGTCATCTTAGCCGTTTCTTTCTTTCTTGCTTGATTTTTTTACGATTCAAATTAGTCAGCGGTTCAATCTACATCTGATGTTTTAGAATAATTATATATTTATATATGTGATTTCTTTATGTGAATTTAATGTGTCTCAAATTGTTGTATTCACTAGGAAACAGGTTTGAAATGTGTGTTTGTGTTTGTTTGCTTTTTACATTGTCTGTCTTTATCTACAGAAAAAAAACATTCTTCTGTTTATACAATTCAAACATAGGAAGTTCCACTCCAATTTTATTAATTTTGGACCATTTTACCAAATATCTACAAGGAGTATCCGCCACAGGAAATGTCAACACAGTGTCAGTGCTGTGTAGAAACCATTACAAAAAGCCCCTCTGGCAGCGAATGTGTTAAACAAAATGTATATGTTATTATTTTATTTTTTATTTTGAAGATTTGAAGGGGGGGGGAGGGGGGGCTCCAATTCCCAAACATAATTCCCCCATTCATTCCTTTTACTATGGATAGTTTCGCTGTCGCAAGTGTTTTTATGAAGACCCCGGAGAATATTTGAGTGTTTGATGTTGAGCTGTATGCAAATCACTAAACTTTGATCAGTTACATACACTATCAATTAAGAAGGCAGAGGGAAAAAAGATCAAATTAAAAGCGCCTCTTTCTGTTAATAGTCATTTCTCTCCAAGAAATCATACGATTATATTAAAAATGATAATTATGTTTTGTGTAATAAGACAGACTGAATATTAAGTGAGTCGTTATTGCTGGTTTTATCTCTAAATATAAATGTTTAAAGAATAGCGATCTATAGAACATTGTAATATATTTAATAAACATCATAGCATATATAAGATGTGCTCACTACAAGAAAAAATACACAAATAGCTAAAAACAGGAATTTTTGAAGGGTGTATTAAATTTGCATGCTGTAACGTATTCTGTGAGTTTTGTAAATATCTCAAGTAACATTTTTTTTTAAATCTGTAATTAATCTCGCACTAATTGCACAAAATATGTTTAGAAAACTGTAAAACACTATCTTACATTTGATTACACAATTGTTATTACAAAGTAACTTATTTAAAGCTGATATTACATACATAACTAGAGTTATAAGTGGTAAATAATCAGGTAAAATAAATTGATATAAAGGCTGTGCTTGGTTGTTTTTTTAAACAATGTTATTTTCGTAGGGTTTTTATTGTCACTGAGAAATCCATTAGATGTTACTTAATTACCCCTTAAAATTTCCTCTTAGAATTTCCACCCTCCTGATTTCTGTGGACGTGGAGAAAATACCTCTTAATTGTGGCTGAATTGCGAATGGCAGAAATCGATTTGTAATACCCATTTTACAGCGCTCTGCTCTACGGAATCTGATGGTGCTATATAAATAATAAAATAATGATAAAATAATAATAATACCTTGCTTTATTCAGTACAGATGGTACGCTGCGCATGCACTGCCCAATCAATGCTCCTACATATGCCAACATCTATATGAATAGATTGGAAGAAATACACATATACACTGCTCCATTATTTGAGAAATGTCTCATGTGGAAGAGATTTATTGATGATATTTTTGTCTATTGGGCGGGTACGAGAGCTCCGTTGGATACTTTCTTTGACCAACTGAACTCTCTAGACCCTAATATTAAATTCACTATGACATGTGATAGGGAAACTGTTCCATTTCTTGACACCCAAGTACATCTTTTTGAGGGCAAACTACACACGAACATTTACACTAAACCCACGGATAGAAATAATCTCTTGAAATACACCAGTTACCATCCACAACATTTAAAGGATGGTCTACCATACAGTCAACTTTTGAGAGTCAAAATAATAATCTCACAGGAAGAACAGGTCAACCCTGGGATGGAATTTATGTGTAACAAGTTCATACATAAGGGCTACCCAGTTGATTTAGTGGAACAACATAAAAGGAAGGTCTTAAACATGGATAGGGAACAAACACTGAACCCTATCAATACGAGAGGTACGACAGAGAGAATACCTTTTATTTCACCATTTACACCCTATAGCATCAAAAAAATTATAATGAAAAATTGGAACATCTTTGAGGGTGATGTCAATTTACCAGATGGGTTTAGGAATCCACCTCTGTTTTCTTATCAAAGAGCACAGAACTTAAGAGACAAACTGGTACATTCAGATATAGGAAGCAATAAAAAACAAAAAAAAAATGTTTTCTGAACCAAAGAAGGGAACCCACCCATGTTTGAACTGTATACATTGCAACAGTATAATCAAGGGTGAGTGTTTTGTTCACCCACGATCAGGTAAGTCATATAAAATATTCGACTATTACACGTGCAACTCTGATTATGTGGTCTACATTTTGAAATGTCCATGTGGGTTACTCTATGTTGGAGAGACAATTAGACCAGTTAAAGAATGCATCGGAGAAAATAAAAGTGATATAAGAGCAGCCCTACAGAAAGGGACATGTGAGAAACCGGTACCAAGACATTTCTTGCAACAGGGCCATAATGTCAATCAATTATGCTTTCAAGTAATTGATAGTATCAAACCCCTACGGAGAGGGGGAGACAGGCAAAAGGCACTCTTACGGAAAGAGACACAATGGATTAGTACTTTGGAGACACTACACCCGGATGGTCTAAACGAGGATTATGACCTCAAACATTTTTTATAAACTAACCCCGGGAGAGGTAGATATACACCTAGGGAGGACTTTCATTTGTCCCCTACGACTAATATTTTTACTTTATATTTACAGTGTATTATTTGGTCCATATTTGGTACGTCTGTCTCTACTACTCCTTTAACAAATTACTAAGGAAGTTGACCAATCTTTGGTCCGTAACCCGATTGGCAGCGGGGTCCAACCTAAGAGAACCCCTGGGCATCTTTCACACATTACACTGCTGGTGAGTATGCCTTTTTCTATTTTTACATTTCTCTTATTTATTTTAATCTCATACGGAATTGGTTGTTGTTGACGACGTCAACACGCACGGAAGGTGGGAGGAGCCAAGCGGAAGCCGGGAAAATTTTGAACGGTACTTTGCAAGGGAGAACATCAGCGAACCAGCTGGCAGCGTGAACTCCACTTTATATCCGCCTAACCAATTCCGTATGAGACATCTCCCAGTGTGGGAAAGCGTGTTTTGTGAGTCTCGGGCACATATACCGGTGTACTCACCACCATATCTAGTAAGCAGTTTTCTGTTTACTCATTTTGTTTTATTTTATGCAACTATTGTGTACCTTATTACGTTTTAATGTTTTATGTGTAGGTGCAATTTGTTTAATGATTAAAATTATTAAACGCATAAATGTGTTGAGTAGCACTGTATGAGAGGTACAATTCACACATTATTTATACAGATTTGCATTATTATTATCTTAATTTTTCTTTTCATACATGCGAACATATGAATTTGAACATTTGACTACAATCTATTGAAGAGTATAAGTATATCTATTTCTTCATTTTTAAACCTTGGATGCATGTGGGAAGGGGTTGATCACCTAAATGTTGCTCCACTTCTTGTAATAATTTTCAATATACTACAGAGTACTATAGAGTGTGCACACTGGACTGTATATACATTTTTTCATTTTTCCTTTTTTCAGTTTTTTTCTCTTTATTCCATTTTTTCATGTTTTCAAAAAAAATTTATGTGTACACATTTTTTCATTATTGTATATATTTCCCTGTCAGCATTTGTCAAATAGCCCATACATGCAATTTTCCTTGAAACTACAGAATTTTATACTTACTGTATATCTATGAGTCAGCTCTTGTTATGATCCTTTTTTGCACATTCAATTACACTGGGTTCTATGGGATTTATTCGCTTTAGATTACTGTCTACATTTTTTGTATATATCCGAAGACATAACTATGAAATTTACTATTCATTAAATATAACTTTATATTCTTTAAAAAAATTTGAGTGCAGTATCAATTATTGATTTTTGATCACCTGTAATAGCTAATCAGAGAACAAATACAGAGTAGCTGAAACCATCAGTTTATTTAAAGCAAGGGGTCCCAAAAGGTAGATCCCCAGATATTTTAGAACTACAACTCCCATGAGGCTTTGCATGCCTTTGGAATGCCTTTAGAATGGCAAAGCATCGCGGAAGCTGTAGTTTTAAAACAGCTGGCGATCTACCTTTTGGGCACCCCGATCTAAAGACAGGAAAAGTTGTTTACAAAGCACAGATAGAGAATAACATGAGCTCTGAGAGGCTTATTCCCTAAACGGTGAACTCTACTAAGACCCAACTATGTGAGCTAATAAGGAATCTTCCAATCGGGCCGAGCTAGAGATCTCCTCCTACTGCAGTTTCTTGTTGTAATTTATGTAATTTAGTCCTTAACTCACTGTTAAATATATAAAAAAAAAACCCTGAGAGTGATAAATGGATGTGAAATTGGCTGGGGTGACCCCTCCTGATACGGTGGGAGTGAAGACAGCGCACGCTATCGCGCCAGATCGGGCCACCCGGACAGATGCCTTCTTTACACTCACTATTTAAAGGTCTCCACCCAATGCTCAAATAACCGCTGGGTAAAGGAAAAATTCTGTAGGAGGAGGGATGAAAAGTAAGTGTAAAATGATTAAGAGAGAGGAAGTGTTAAACCTTCTGTGAGCACACATACTGCATTCCATGCATATAAAATGGAATGGATGGCACACACTGGAAAATATAGTAATTTTTATATACGTATATATATAAAATTATGTACGGCTGGATCTGTATCAGCCACAGGCTTTCATCAGTAAGCTGTCCATTTATTGCCCACCGTATCAAACACAAGACGTCAGGTTTGCTGTGATAGCATGCACTCTAAGTCTTAGTCTTACTTACACCATTATGGTATGGCTTTTAATCGGTTAAATTTCGATTGGTAGTGACAAAACCCAATAAATTGTTTTTAAAGTTATTTAACATTACAAAAGAAAGACTTAAACTTCAATATAGCAAAAAATGGCATTTTGTGTGTGTGTGTGTGTGTTTTGCAATGTGTGTGTGAGATAGTTCCCACACTTATGTCCATCCAGTTAATGCGTTGCGTCATTCCATGTAACGGATTTAAAAAAAACTTGTGATTAACCCACCCAGTTCAGCTAATTAACACAAACTGACCCATGTGCACCGGTGGTGAAAATATAACATAATAATCACGTAATCAAGAAACGGCTGCATTACTAACCTGTATTATGTAAAATTAGAGTAAGGGTTACACCAGCAGTTTTAGTCTGACTAATCAGACTTTTCAAATATGATGTTCGAAATGTCATAGAGAAATGTGATATTGTCTCTGAAAATTACTGTCACAAATCCATTGGCAGGCTGTGATAACCCTGGTCCGGCGGTTATTCCGTCCCATGCTGTGTTACAGAACCGTGGCATGGAAGAGGTTAAATAAAGAATATGAATAAAGGATCTGTGTAAGATATGAGGGTATTACAAGCTTCCAAATAACAGCTGGCTTTACTCCAAGAAAGATAATCTTAACAAACACTATGGAATGTTGTAAACGCTAAGCGAATGTCAGCGATAACGTTAGATTCCTCGTTTTATGATCACTTCTATCTTTTTTATAGAAAAAAATGGAGCAGAATTAGTTCAGAGATGCTAAATTTTCAGCCTAAAATAATGAGGTTCGCCGTGTAACATGACGCTGGGCGCAGTTTTACAGACGATGGCGACGCAAGTACACGCTGTATCCTCTGCAGACACAACAAAGTGTTTGGTAAACTCAGGTGCGCTACATACAAAATGATAATGACACTTTAATAAAAAGTATACTTTAATCAGGATACGTACCTGACTTGGAGCATTGAAAGTGGGGGGGTTTAATGGGGGTTAGTTTAAAGTAATCTGTCAAACAAGGACACGCAGCAGCACAATAGGAGATGAAAGAGAATCGGAGACGGATTCTGACGTGTAACGGTTTAAACCAATAATAAAACAACACATGTGACAAATTGTAATCTGAACACAGGGGGAACTGTCACTACTTTGTATCTGTTAAATCATCATTGTATATGGGAATTTTTTCATTTTTTTTTTACTTTTTATAAACAACATCTAAAAGATTATGACTTTTATTTAATATTTATTTGCCCATGACCTGCCATTTGCATTGTTATCTGACCAGCTGTTTGTGGGTAATGGAAATATCAGCATTTATTGACATCCCTTTTTATAGTGCGGACGGATTGCAATGGGTCCGTGGACTGCCGTATCTAAGAAGTGATGTCTCCGCAGCCGCCATCATTAGGGCTTACAATATAAGAAACGGACCTCTGCTTCTCGTCTAGCAACACATAACATTTTACAATCATAATAAGCAAAGTTATGAAAAATTTAACTAGTTTGAACCATAAATAATTTTGAGCGTTCATTGGGGTCGGTTTACTAAACAGTCGTTTGCGGAATTTAAAGGGAACCGCAGAATTTGCAGCTTAGCTAATTTGACAGATTTTGAGATTTGCTGTCAGTTTACCATAGCTCCCTGTTTAGTGGAGATTTGCTTTCTTTAAGTGTTATTATAGGCATGATTACAGTTAGAAAGTTGATTTGCATGTGAGATATTCAATGTTGCCGGAGTTAAGACACGAGTTGTAAATCAGATTTTAGCCCGTGTCCTTTGCATTGTTTTTCTCAATGATAATAGTTCCAGGATGCAAATTCCAATTGTAACAAATTGTGGGATCTGTCAAATAAAAAGCAGCTCAAAGAGTAACTCAGGAGGCAGCTGCTATTTCCTATTTGTTAAATCCTTTATTACGCCATATAAGTATACAGCTGGGAAGTATTGTGCAGTGGGAGTTTAAACAAAATATTTTGGCTCGGACACGCAGAACGCTCCACATCCCCTGTGAATAGCAACGCTTCATATCAAAAGGGAGGATGGGATGAAGAAACATTTTTTGACTGATAAGGCACAATGTACTTTAATCGTACAGGCGTTGGCTAATGCTTTATTCTGGGTGTGGAATTAAAAGATAGAAGACAATGTGCCCGGCTATAAATGTTCCATATTGCAAGAGATAAGGCTCTGTAAAGGAAATATAGCCAAAATTATAGCCAAACTGAAAGCAGAATTGATTAGGAGATTTTTTTTTTCTAAATCAGCTGTTTTGGCCTAAACTTTTACATTTATTTTGAATTCCCGGCAATTCTCATTTGGGTAAATAACCCCGAGAGTCTGTTTAGTTTCTGTGCGCTAGAAAAATACATCTTCGGTTGTTTTCGCCGAGGCATATTTTCTAGAACGATTATTTCCTTAAATGCGAGCTTTGTAACAATCAACAAGAAAACGTTATGTTCAGTTCGGGGCTTAGTAAGTCTCCCCATGCCAGAACTTTCTCTAGAAAAACTAACTCCTTCCGGCAGCCTTTGCATCATCCTGGGGTCTGGGCATCTGATTTCTAAAAAACACAGTTCTCTACTGTTTGCAGGCATTTACAAGTGAAAATCGTTATTGCACATTGTTTTTTATTTGTTTTTTATTCAACTTTTGTGGAACAACAGAATTGCCACAAAAAACAACTAAGATTCATCCACCATTGAATTTCCTACATGGATAAAGAAAGACAGCAAAAGCTTTAAAAACAACGAGAAATTCCAGACATTTTTTCTAGATTGAATGTTTTAACTAAAGTTTGCTAGTGAATTGACCGTCACAGCTTAGTTAATCGCAGCCCCTAGGAAGCAGTAGAAGTTAGAAACCCCTTGGCGGAGGAGGGGGCCCTCATTAGGTGTCATGCAACTAATTGGCAGCTGACCAAATATGTCACATGAAGCATCCCTTGGGGATCCGCTTGCTAAGAGCAGTTATCTCAATCATTTACCAATAATTAAGGCAGTTATGTCGGCAAAAAATGTGTGAACAACTTTGCTCTGTTTTAAGACAGTAAAGGAATCCCAGCCGTGGCTACAAACTGTATGAAAGAGCACAACACAGCGTATACTGACTGATACGTTGCTTTGCAAAATAAAATAGTTTATCCCAGATAAAAGAAAGTTAAAAGGTGTTAACGTTAAACAATATTCCACTGAATTTACAGAAACTAATTGAACAAATTATTCTTTTCATACATTGCACCAGAACAGAGGATTTTACATTCTGGGGGTACTTTTTGGAATGTTGCACTTCCATAAATACCTGCAGGCTACTTGTAAGTGATATTAGGTTATCTGAAAATGTATCTATTTTGTTGCACTTGGTTTATGTAACAAAAATGCTATTTCTGCTTCTATCTTTATATTTCAGACTCGATCTGGGGAACCGTTCTAGCCTATAATCCTTTTGTCCTCCAATATGTATGTACAGAATGAAGAAATAAATTAAATATTAAAATTGTAAATTGTAACTTTTGTTTCATATCTGTAATTTAAACAATGACTATATCTAAGCAATACCTATGCATTCACTCTTTCCAATAAATGTTATGCTGTTTTTTTGTTGTTTCCTTAATAGAAGTTACTATTGAAGGAATTTAGGTGTAATTTATTAATTAGTACAAAGCCACATTGGACTTTATTGGCCTAATTTTCGAGCATAAACCAGATTGCTTTACATTGTATGTATAGGTTTAGGGTTACAGGACTTTTAATTTTTTATTTTGGGGAGACTCACTCACAGATTCCCAGTATTTCCAAGGTAGCAAATTGCTTGTGCGCTCATTATTTTGGGATGCATTGTGCCACTCGCTGAAGACTGTATGGAAAGATTTTAAAATGTTGGAGTGATTAAACTTTACACTATTTAAATTGGTGAGCTGCACTGGCTTGCATCCTCACTGATAACTGGATGCAAAGAATTCATGGGTCCGAAATAAACACACACACAAAATTAACACAAACATAAAATGAAAAATCTAAAGTCAAATTTGCTTTAATATGATTTCTATTTTGTATCCACTATATGAATCATGCATTCATACACAATAACAGATTCATTCACTACAGTGAGAATTTAAAGTGAATTTTTAGATTTAAAGGGACACTGTAGGCACCCAGACAACTTCAGCTAATTGAAGTGGTATGGGTGCTGTGACCCTTTTGCACTTAGTGCTGCAATGTAAAACATTGCAGTTCCAGAGAACTGAAATGTTTATATTGCAGCTCTAACTCTGCCCTCTTTTGCTGTCTAACAGACAACCATTGGGGGCGCTTCTGTAATCCAAATGGACTTTTGGTCCGTTTTCTGATGCAGGACATCCTCACGAACTTCCACCGTCAGATTTTACCCATAGGAAAGCAATGGATAATGCTTCACGATGGGGAGGTCTAATGCGTGCGCTGCCATTAGATCTCACCCGCGGGCTGACGTCGGAGGGGGAGGAGCGTGGGTGGAGCCTGACCCAGCCACGAGAGACATTGGCGCTGGATTCAGGTAAGTGGCAAGGGGTTTTAGCCCCCCTTCAGCCCCGAGAAGAAGCCTATAGTGCCAGGAAACTGGTTTGTTTTCTTGGCACTATAGGATCCCTTTAAGGCCAGAGTAGTCAAACTGAAAGCCTAGCTGTTCGGCTATTTAATTTATTTACATTTGAAATTCACTTTGAATTATAATTTTAGTGAATAACCCTGTATGTTAATCAGATCTCACAATCTCAGAGCTGTTAATATTACATAGATTCCCCTATTCAATCTGTCCACACATTTAGCTACTTCAATTATAACAAAATATTTATGGTTAACTTTCCAAACGGGGGGGCGGGGCCTGACTGCGGAGGGGAGCAGACGCATGTCGCTGTTGCTCCCGCGTTTCAACTTACCTAAAGCCGATTCCCGTTAACCGGAGGCAGCAAACCGATGACCCGTTGCTCCCAAGTGATAGAGGACATCGAGCCCGTCATGTTGACACCAAGCGAGTGGCCCTATGTTCCGGGCCCGACCCACGCAGGTTTGCGGCCTACAAGCATGGTGGCGGTGGGAGAGGCGGCCGCTCTCCCGCTGCAGACGAACACGGCAAGGCAAAGCTGGAAACCCCGTTCCCCCCCCTATGGACCGGCGGGGGTTATCCCGGTCCCCACTGAAGCGACACACATGGCTACACGGACGGCATCTGCCCACACTGGTTCGGGCTCCGGGCCTAGCACTACTGCAGAAGCCCCTTGCCGTACAGAACCGGTACCCGTACAAGCCACAAGACTGGATCTAATCTTCCAACAATTCATGGAAAAGCTGGACAGACTCTTTGCAACACCCCGCGTACAATACGGAGGTACAGCATGTGGGCCGGGGAAACAGGGGCGGAAAGGGCCTACCACGGGCACTACACACCCTTTAGCGCCAAAGCTGAGCGCCGACTGCCCACCCGGGCCGGGGGTCACCAGGAGGATAACTCCACAGCATCAGCCACATCGCCGGAAGCCTAACCGCCGCTGGCGGCGTCGTAACACCAGGGCTCTCCGAAGCGCCCTCACAGGGAAGATCTGGGCCTCTTGTAGCACCCGAGTTCGTGGAGCCAGGATGCAGACCCCACTAGGAGCCTGGGGCCACGGGGAGACCCGACCGCCCTCACACCCCCCCCCACACTCGACGACCACTGCCCCTCACCGGCAGCAGACCTGGACTGAGCTTCTCCCCAAGATCTGTCGGACAGGACGGTTCACAGAAGCAACAATCCGAAAACGATGTTTGGCCCGGCCATGCAGCACTCAGAGCCGGCATAGGCTGAGCAAATCGGACTGTATGTCAGATAACCCTGCAGATAGCACTGCAGAGGCAAGACTGAACCACATCGTGCATTTTATCATTTGACAAACCGTGAGCAGTATAGTATCTTAGCAATATGTATTTGCCTTTCCCTGTATACTGCTGACAGAATCTCACTGTTCACACCACCGATAAGTTTTAAGCTATTAACCCTACCTGCTACATCTCAGCTTAGGCTTGGCTAATTGCTAAAGTACAATCTTGTTTCACATGTTCTTTTTACATGCTATTATACACGCAGCTTACTCATATGTTATTCTTGTATTGCATGTTTAATCTATCAGAAAACCTAATCTGCACCACGATTATAGGGGGGCAGACCGCAAACGACTCCCCTGTATACTTAGCCTATAAGCATGACTACTAGAACAAGATAGTTTCACATTCAGCATGTAACTCTGCCCGCGGTGGTACTATGATAAGTTGAGTTTAAGTACTATCTGGCTGTTCCAAAGCTACAACTTAGCCTAACTCGTTGGAATACGCATCATTTATTTACCTTATTATATGCTATTTTATTTTGTTTCTCTTAACTAAGCCTGGTTCGCTATGTTTATTCATGTTTTAAAAAAAGAAAAATATGGCAGTCTCTCATAGGAGTGTAGTATAAACCATCTTGTTATCATTAACGTATGTTATCCCTTAATACCTCCTTTTTCTATTCTGTACCCCATGACGCATATGCCACAATAAAAGAAAGATTTACAAAAAAAAAAAAAAACTTTCCAAACGGTGAATTTTGCGAACTGAGAATCGAACGTACTTTTGCAGTCTTTATTTTTATCTTTATTATATCACAATATAGCCAAGCTAGTGTCATGTGAACATATGGGGGTCTCCGTCCTAAGAATGCTGTGGCGCTCCCTGGTGTGAGGGCAGTGGTCCAGGGAAATATACTCCTAAAACATCTGGAGTGCTTTCACAACGGGAACGCCATAAAATATCACGTTTCAATTTTCTTAGCACGAATGTTAAATTGTAGATTTTCATGTAAGGCTAATGTAAAGTGTAAGCTAAAGTACCGTATTAATAATGTGTATTGTTACACATTAAATCACCGCGAGAAGGAACATGTTTGTCACATTGCTACAGCTGCACTGGGGAAGCGTAGATCATTGTTTATTGAAAGATAGCTCTCCGATCATGTCAGGCATGTTCTTCAGACAGAAACAGATTGCGTCTTTAGCATTCTGTCCCCTGAGCAGGACCTGACGTTATCATCGAATGATAGACAGTTCTAAGTGAAGCACTTGTGCCTGAAATTAATAAAGATACCGAATTGTCATCAATCACCGGTGACTGCCAGCACCGAGATAAATACAGGGCACGTAGCTCAACAACAACCATTTAATGACCTCACTTTCCAATGGCGAATACTTAACAAGATTGGACAGTTAGAGGCTGCAAGCCCTGCACATTCAGAAAGATTGAATAGAGTGTGTGTTATCTATCAACTTATAATGTGTGTGTTATCTACTAACATATAACATGTGTAATGTGTGCATTATCTACCAACTTATAACCTGTGTGTTATCTACCACATATGACACGTGTAACTTGTGCATCATCTACCAACTTACAACGTGTATAAAGTGTGTGTCATCTACCAACTAATAACGTGTGTGTTATCTACCAACTTATAACGTGTGTGTTATCTACCAACTTATAACGTGTGTGTTATCTACTAACTTATAAGGTGTGTGTTATCTACTAACATATAACATGTGTAATGTGTGCATTATCTACCAACTTATAATGTGTGTGTTATCTACTAACTTATAAGGTGTGTGTTATCTTCTAACATATAACATGTGTAATGTGTGCATTATCTACCAACTTATAATGTGTGTGTTATCTACCACATATGAAACGTGTAACTTGTGCATCATCTACCAACTTACAACGTGTATAAAGTGTGTGTTGTCTACCAACTTAAAACGTGTGTGTTATCTACTAACTTATAAGGTGTGTGTTATCTACTAACATATAACATGTGTAACATGTGCTGCGGAATTTGTTTGCTCTATATAAATAATAATAATCTACCAACTTATAAGGTGTGTAACATGTGTATTGTCTACCAACATATACCATGTGTTATGTATGTATGTGTGTATTATCAAGCAATATATAATGTGTGTAATGTGTGTATTGTCTAGTAAAATATAGTGTGTTTAATGCATCTATTGCCTACCAACATATACCATGTGTAACGTGTATTGTCTACCAACAAATAACGTTTGTAACATGTACTTTCTACCAACAAATAACGTGTGTAACGTGTGTATTGTCAACCAACATATAAAGTTTGTAACGTGTGTATTGTCTACCAACATATAATGTGTGTAAAGGTGTGTATTATTTTATTGATCAAATTAACACTATGAAGGTCATACGCAATGTTACCATGTGAATAATGTCATACACCTTACCATTCTATTATTACCATGTAAATGATGTCATACTCCTTACTATTCTATGTATTGTTACCATGTGAATGATGTCATGCTTCTTACCATTCTATGTAATGCTACCACGTGAATGATGACATACTCCCTACCATTCTATGTAACGTTACCTTGTGAATAACGTCATATTCCTTACCATTCCATGGCATGCTATCATGTAAATGATGTTATATTCCTTACCATTCTATGTAATGTGACCATGTAAATCACATAAAAGTCCCTACCATTCAATGTAATGGTTCCATGTAAATGATGTCATATTCTTTACCATTCTATGTAACGTTACCATGTGAATGATGTCATATTCCCTATCATTCAATGTAACGTTAATATGTGAATGATGTCATATTCCTACCATGTGAATGACATCATATTCCTTACCATTCTTTGTAATGTTACCATGTGAATGACATCATATTCTTTACCATTCTATGTAACGTTACCATGTGAATGATGTCATATTCCCTACCATTCAATGTAACGTTACCATGTGAATGATGTCATATTCCTTACCATTCAATGTAACGTTACCATGTGAATGATGTCATATTCCCTACCATTCAATGTAACGTTACCATGTGAATGACGTCATATTACCTACCATTCAATGTAACGTTACCATGTGAATGATGTCATATTCCCTACCATTCAATGTAACGTTACCATGTGAATGATGTCATATTCCCTACCATTCAATGTAATGTTACCATGTAAATGATGTCATATTCCCTACCATTCTATGTAACGTTACCATGTGAATGATGTCATATTTCCTACCATTCAATGTAACATTACCATGTGAATGATGTAATATTCCTTACCATTCAATGTAACGTTACCATGTGAATGATGTCATATTCCCTACCATTCAATGTAACGTTACCATGTGAATGATGTCATATTCCCTACCATTCAATGTAACGTTACCATGTGAATGATGTCATATTTCCTACCATTCAATGTAACATTACCATGTGAATGATGTCATATTCCTTACCATTCAATGTAACGTTACCATGTGAATGATGTCATATTCCTTACCATTCAATGTAACGTTACCATGTGAATGATGTCATATTCCCTACCATTCAATGTAACGTTACCATGTGAATGATGTCATATTCCCTACCATTCAATGTAACGTTACCATGTGAATGATGTCATATTTCCTACCATTCAATGTAACATTACCATGTGAATGATGTCATATTCCTTACCATTCAATGTAACGTTACCATGTGAATGATGTCATATTCCCTACCATTCAATGTAACGTTACCATGTGAATGACGTCATATTACCTACCATTCAATGTAACGTTACCATGTGAATGATGTCATATTCCCTACCATTCAATGTAACGTTACCATGTGAATGATGTCATATTCCCTACCATTCAATGTAATGTTACCATGTGAATGATGTCATATTCCCTACCATTCTATGTAACGTTATCATGTGAATGATGTCATATTTCCTACCATTCAATGTAACATTACCATGTGAATGATGTCATATTCCTTACCATTCAATGTAACGTTACCATGTGAATGATGTAATATTCCTTACCATTCAATGTAACGTTACCATGTGAATGATGTCATATTCCCTACCATTCAATGTAACGTTACCATGTGAATGACGTCATATTCCCTACCATTCAATGTAACGTTACCATGTGAATGATGTCATATTCCCTACCATTCTATGTAACGTTACCATGTGAATGATGTCATATTTCCTACCATTCTATGTAACGTTACCATGTGAATGATGTCATATTCCCTACCATTCAATGTAACGTTACCATGTGAATGATGTCATATTCCCTACCATTCTTTGTAACGTTACCATGTGAATTATGTCATATTCCCTACCATTCTATGTAACATTACCATGTGAATGATGTCATATTCCCTACCATTCTATGTAACGTTACCATGTGAATGATGTCATATTCCCTACCATTCTATGTAACGTTACCATGTGAATGATGTCATATTCCCTACCATTCAATGTAACGTTACCATGTGAATGATGTCATATTCCCTACCATTCTATGTAACGTTACCATGTGAATGATGTCATATTCCCTACCATTCTATGTAACGTTACCATGTGAATGATGTCATATTCCCTACCATTCTATGTAACGTTACCATGTGAATGATGTCATATTCCCTACCATTCTATGTAACGTTACCATGTGAATGATGTCATATTCCTTACCATTCTATGCTGGGCAGTAATCATGCTGTCCCAGTCAACGTCAGTCTGCATGTTGGCCAATGAAGAGAGCTCCTCGGAGTGAGGTTTGTTGTGTATTAAAGGGTGCAAGGAGAAGTGGCTGCTCAGGTGGTTGTCGCTACCTTCATGATTTTCCCGTGACGCTATGTCACCTGTTACCTCTTCCTCTCCATCAGCTTTACAGGTAAATGGAGAGGTGGCTTGCTTGGAAGACATTCTCCTACACAGAAATGAGAAGAAAATATGTCAAGAGCACTGATTACATGATCATACCTCCCAAATCCATCTGTCCCTAGTTTCTATTATAGTGTCTCTCTTTTCTAGGAGCTCCATATTGTTGGTGTGTCTGAGTGTATAACAGAGCTCCACAGTAATAATACTCCCAGTAATGTGTCTTTAAACTACAATAAATGTGTTTAGAAATCAGTCTGTGGAAATAAAATACATTGTTCTTCTAAATTAATTTTTTGTTGTATAATATGTTATTAGTAAGTCAGAGCAGCCATGCCCTTGGTCACACCCCACTCATACTCAGAGCAGCCCCACTCTGGTCACACCCCCACTCAGTACAGCCCTGGCCATTCCTCCACTCACCCCCAGAACAGCCCACCTTGGTCACATACCGCTCGCACTCAGAACAGCTATGCCCTGGCCACACCCCCACACGCACCCCTAAAATTATATTGTCCTGATATGTCCATTTGAAATATTGGGAGGTATGTTTATTTCTATATATATATATATACTTACAATAATTTATCAAGATGATAATTACTGTTATTATATTATTTGTTTAGTTTGTGGTAGTTATTATGTGGAAAGTCAATAAATAACCTACAATCAGGGATGTATTTACCACAAGGAAAACAAGGCATTTGCCTAGGGAGGCACTTTCGGGGGGGGGGGGGGGGGGGGGGGGGAGGGAAGAAACGACTAACAAGCTCCCAGACAAATGCCTTGTTTGCCTCATGTTCTGGGGCTGTCCACCTTACTGTGAGTGAGTGTAGCTGTCAGTGTGTGTCTGTGAGTGAGTGAAAGTGTGTGTATTTCAGTGAGAATGGGTGTGCCTGTCAGTGTGTGTCAGTGTGTGTATGTCATCTTATGTGTATCTGAGAGTGTGTGCCTGTCAGTGTGTGTCTGTCAGTGAAAGTGTGTGTTGGTTAAACAGTGTGTGCCAATGACTGTGTATCTGTCAGTGAGTGTATATCAGTGCATGTATCAATGAGGGCATGTGTCTGTCAGTCAAAAAAGCAGCCTTGACACGAATTGGGGGGGGGCAAATTTAGATTTAGGGCAGCACAAATCCAAAATACACCACTGCCTACAATGCTATATAGATAATAAGGGAATCCAATATTTAAGAGCTCTGTTTGTTCATAAAACTGTGGAATTTGTTCACTTAACAGCAAGATGCCCTAACTTGAGAATCACTTTTAAACCCGAAATAATCATTAATTAACAAATTCATACCAATTGCCATTTTTAAACCAATATGCGGCACGAGGCAGTACATTCTCCAATACCGCAAGGTGTTTACATCACAATTTAAAAACTGAATGTTTTTTGGTCACCTAACATTTCAAACGGTGATGAAAGTACAAAAGGAGATTTCTAACAAACTTTTATAAGTTATAGCATCTAGGAAGAAGAATTATTTGCTGATTTGATTAGTAATTACTTTTTTTTGCAAGGAAAAGCTCCTCTGAACTTCAAAATTCCTACTTACATTTTGAAACAGAAACCTCGTCTTAAGATCTATTAATTTATTAACTGTAATTTTACTAATGAGTTTCCAGCCGTTAAATAAATAATTTTAACAAGCTAACATAGAAACCCATTTTAAAATTTAACGTGTTTTTCTTTTTTTTTTTTTTGTGAGTTAGTGTTATTAATGCATTGGCTGTGAAATAAAACACTGTTGTAATCAATAAAATAAGACCAAATCTGCTTTTATGGCGTCCCATGACAATAAGTTTAAGCATGAAACGCATTGATGTAGAAAAGTATTAATGCAGAAAAATGACATAAATTATTGAAAGGAGGGTTTTTGATTTTTTTTTTCAAACCAACAAATTATGATTAATTGAAGAAGTGAGTCTACAAAAAAGGAATTGCACTTCTATTGGTAGCTTGCAAGAATCTAGCACTCATTTTCAAGTAGTGCTGTATTAAAGCTTCTTAAAAATGATATACGTACAGATTATTTTTGTCTTATCTGTTTCTTTCTATATTCCTGTTATCATCTTTCTTTCTCAGTCTTAGATGCTTGTTGTTTGTCTCTCTCTGATTCTCGTACCTCCTTACCATTAGAATTACTGATAGGGTGATATAACTAGCACCTCGTTAATTAGATTGTTTTTTTTATTTTTTTTTATTTCTAATATATATTATATTATAGAAATTTTGTTTCTACTTAGTGTCATATTATTCTGGACATTTAACCCCTTAAGGACACATGACATTATTCCAGAAGTTTGGTCATTAAGGGGTTAAGTTAATGTTAAACTATAGCCAGAGTGCGGACACTTTGTTTTAATGATATATTCCATTAAGCTCTATCAAAATGTCTACTTTTAGTTATTTAAAAATAAGACTTCAGCTACAAAGAAAGTAAAAGTTTTGGAAAAATGTTCTTGACATACTCCATTGGTGAACCTATTTTAGTACCTCTGATTTACAGGGTAATCATTGTTAATGTGTCGTTAACCCGCAGTCTGGCTTTGGATCTTGATCGATAGAGAAGTCCGTTGAGTGCCTGATTGATAAGAAACCTTTTATCTCGTGGCTACTAAATCTGATAAATGAAACAGGCCTGGATATCTTCGAATCCTGAAATCACCTCTGCAATGTCAGAGTTGAAAAAGCCAGATGAGATTTGGCCAGCTTATGGTCTCATGAATTACAGTCCTAAATACAAGGACTCAGAGTCTCCTGATTCCCACATTCCTGAGCAGTCATACCTGGCAGGTCTGTGAGAGCATATGCAGTTTGTACAGTAACGAATAAAGCTGATATGTACCTTGCGCATTGATACTTTAAGTTGTGGGTATACAGTATCATGCAATGCAAGTCAACACATTTCTTTTAGAACCTTTGGTTGATGCATCATGCCTATAGTCCTCATCTCTTCCTGCCATGTTTGTCCAACTGTCCATCTGAATCGGCCAAAACCAGCATGGGTATTCATAGTGAATTTCACATTTTAAGCCAAAACAACTAAATTAGAAAAAATATCCAAGTCAGCTAAGTTTCAAATTCGTCTACTTTGATGTTCAAGAAATTGAAATTCACCAAGAAGTCATACTTCCGCAAATAACCCTGAGTGTGTCTCAGCAACCACAATTTATTCTGGTCAAACTGTGTAACACACAGAAAACCTCAACAAAAATTTCTACAAACTAAGAGTAATTCATGAGTTAATGTAAATGCCTGAGTGCATTTTTTTAGAATACACTTTACTGCTCATATCTGGAACTATAGTTTGTTAATTTTTTTATATCAGAGCAGGAAAATCTCTCTGCCTACCACAAAATGTTCTTTTTTAATGTCCCCCCATTTCTAATTACATCGGTACAGTATGTCTAAGGAAGGGATCACGCTTACATAATGCAATATATAACTGTTACTAAGAAAGCCGGTACAATACTCCACCATGTACATTGTAACTGCATCGCAAACTACAAAACTACAAAACAAACGAAAAATGTGCGTAATGTAGCTTTGCTACCAGACACCTCGCTAGCAGCTTAGAAAACGTTACAAAATAAACAAAACATTTCTGAGGTCTTTTTATTTTTCATCAAACTAAAGCGGGAGACTTGAATTAGTCATTTTTCTGGAGAGATAAACTGCAGGATATATTACAGAGGGCAAGACTTAAACATGGCTACATTTAAACGTTTTATAGGGTTAATCACAAAACACACAAACACGAACACTCTCTTAACAAATTCAAATACATACATAATGTTGTATTTCTTTGAACTTTAGGGAACACAGAGCCACGATAACTTATATAATATGGACCCCAAAATCTATGATTTGAAGGATGCTCGGGCACAAGAAGACACCCAGTTTAATTGTTCTTTAAATTTAACTGATATCGTACAATTTTCTTGCAAAAAGCACAGTTCAGTTACTATAAGAACTAACCTGACATTTTTCAAATTAGCAAATCATTAAATTGCCAGCAATGCATCTGCAGACAAATAAATACCAATTAAAAATGATCTGGAAATATGAGGATAACACAGTTACATTTACAACTCCCTCACGTGATTTCATGAATATTACAGTGAGGGAACTATCAGGTGCACAGAAAAATAATTACGTTAATTTCACATTAAAAACACTAATTTTGGTGAAACAGACCATGTTTCACATAGAATTTTAAAGCTAATGTTATACTATTCACAGTTAATGAATTACATTTGAAATTTTATTTTTAATTGAAAATAATGTTTAATTTGCTAATTGAACAAGTCCTTACTGAAACAAATGCTGTTAGGTTGAAAGATATGTATTTTATTTAATTGTCAGTTTTAGAAGTAGAAACAAACAACAAAAAAATTTAAATATAATGAGAAAATGCAAATCTTTAAATATATATATATATATATATATATATATATATTATTATTAATTCAATTATTAAATATATTGTCTAGATTAGAATTAGTCTTAACAAATGTTTGAATAATTAAGAAATAGTTTAGAGACTTTTTATATTAGGGTGCCCAAAAGGTAGATCCCCATATGTTGTAGAACTACAACTCCAATGATGCTTTGCATGCCTTTGGAATGCCTTTAGAATGACAAAGCATCATGGGAATTTCAGTCACCGAGTTACAACTTATTTGACAATGGAATCCAGCAATATGTACATTATTAAATCCTCGCCAACGACATCTAACTTGTTAAGGCTGGATATTTAGAATGAATGAACAATATGGTTTAAGACGTTCTCTCTAAATATATTTATGTTAGAAAGAAACCAATAAATAGTCTAGAAAGTCTTTTCAGAAATTTGTTGACTCATGATGAATTATCTCGTGACCTTTACATTTTATTATTCAACTTGAGGACATTGGCCAGTATATTAATAACTTCTAAAAATGATGCAATTGCCGTGGCAACCAATGAAAAGCCTTTTCTAATTGCTCCATTGGACTCATTGCCTTTTCCTTACATTCTAGAACCAGGTGACAGTGCAGGATCTGAACAGTCTTATCAGATTCTGTAGATATTTATAAAAGGGCTTGAGTGATTGTTTTCAAAAACAGCATATTCTAGGATATAATGAATGTGTATGTAAACAGGTTGTGGATCCAAGGAGAAATATGATTGACATTATGGAGACAATAAGGATTTTTTTCCCTTTTTATGGCATAATTGGAAATAGCTACAGTTTGTTTGTCTTATTTTGGATCAGCATGATAAAATAATGGGTTTCAAGGTGGAACTTGATGGACTTCAGTCTTTTTTCAACCTAGACAACTATGTAACTAAACTTGAACAGAACCTGAACAGAATCTGAACAAAATCAGAACATGGACAGAACCTGACCAAAACCTGAACAGAATCTGAATAGAACCTGAATATATCTAACAGAACCCTATCAGAATATGAACAGAACATGATCAGAATCTCAACAGAATCTGAACAAAATCTGAACAGAACATGAACAAAACTTAAAGAGAACCCATACAGAATTCAAACAGAACATGAACAGGAACTAAGTAGTAATGCAATAGAACATTAACAAGATATAAACAAAACCCGAGCAGCACGTAAACAGAACGTGGACAGAATCCATACATGAACTAAACAGAATAAAGGACAGAGGCAATATGGGGCTACACATTAAAGGGACACTATAGTCACCTGAACAACTTTAGCTTAATGAAGCAGTTTTGGTGTATAGAACATGCCCCTGCAGCCTCACTGCTCAATCCTCTGCCATTTAGGAGTTAAATCCCTTTGTTTATGAACCCTAGTCACACCTCCCTGCATGTGACTTGCACAGGCTTCCATAAACACTTCCTGTAAAGAGAGCCCTATTAAGGCTTTCTTTATTGCAAGTTCTGTTTAATTAAGATTTTCTTATCCCCTACTATGTTAATAGCTTGCTAGACCCTGCAAGAGCCTCCTGTATGTGATTAAAGTTCAATTTAGAGATTGAGATACAATTATTTAAGTTAAATTACATCTGTTTGAAAGTGAAACCAGTTTTTTTTCCATGCAGGCTCTGTCAATCATAGCCAGGGCAGGTGTGGCTAGGGCTGCATAAACAGAAACAAAGTGATTTAACTCCTAAATGACAGTGAATTGAGCAGTGAAATTGCAGGGGAATGATCTATGCACTAAAACTGCTTTATTTAGCTAAAGTCATTTAGGTGACTATAGTGTTCCTTTAAGTTTTCTAAATCCAGGTAAAAATCATTGTAAAAATAGAAAAATATTGCAAACAGAAAAAAATAACAATCAAGAAAAAAAAGTGGAATACAAGCTCACATAAGCTAACGATAATTCATGTTGGGAGTTAAATAATCAGATATACAATCCCAAAGTTCACGTCATTCATTTAATTAAAAATGCAGTAAAGCAGTTATCCATCGAGCGACTAACTGACTTCTCCTACTGAATGGAGACTGTTTGTTCTCAGGTAAGTGCGCAGCTTTGTAACGTGCAATGCAAAATGTTTTACAATGAATTCAAACTGCAGCTGTAAAAATAACTCTATCTGTCCAAAGCGCGAGACTGCTTAAAAGCTGGTTTGTTAAAGAGTATTTTTTTAAGGAATGCTGGGCCGCTCGGTCTTAATCAGCCAATAAATTATTTCCTGCAATTACATTAAATAGAAAATTATCTTCAAATTGGGAGTGTTAATTGAAAATCAAAATTCAGAGTGAAGTTTAGAAATTACACACTGAATATAATTAGCCGGGGAAGGCTTCACCTCTGTTTTATAAACAGGCACTTGGCAATTTCTCCAGTGACCAGCCAATCGCCGCCCCACTTACTGCGCAGTTAACATGGAAACAAAACAACTCTTACGCATTGATAGGATTTTTATTTAATAAGCACATCTTTAAGATGCTCTGTAGACTGTATATTAATGAAATAGCATGCAACATTCTATTGTACAGCCTGTGGCAGACTAAAAAAGGCTTACATTCAGCCATTACAACTAACTTTTAAAGCTCAGCCCAGTCTTACTGCCAACTGGACCTGGTATTATGTTACATACAATGTACAGGCCTCTAAACCGTCCCAATTTCAGTGGGATATTACCTATTTTAGGGCCCTGTCCTGCCCTCCCAATTTTGACCCTTGTGTTCCGCATCTTTGGACAGTAGGTAACTCACCTTGGGCGGCATAGTTTGAGTGCATCAGTAGACGTGTTTACGCTGTGAACGGACAGTAGGACCCTACGGGGAGTGATTTGGCAACGCTCCCAGTATCATCTGCATGTTGAGCTGACATCCCCTTCGGTTTGGCATCACTGGTGATGCCTCACTCAGTGCCCTTCCACCATGTCCCACCCAACGTTGCAAGGAGTGAACCTTGTAGTTGTGTAAAGATCTGTGTGTTGGAAAGTGAATGAGCAGGGTTTTGGCATGTGCACAAGTAGTGTGTTGGAATGTGAATAAGCATTGCGTTGCAATCAATGCATTTAACAGTTTGGTCACATGAACCAAGCATAATGCAGAGGAACAGAGTAGAACTTGACTATATACACTCGGTTCTCCATTAGGTGAAGGCCAAATCCGGGGCAGAGACAAACTAAAAAGAAAATGTTTATTCTAACCAAACGACTAAATGTCATCAATTTTTATAAGTTTCAGTTCTGTTTGCATCGAGCCTTGGTTCCAGTGTTGTTGTTATTAAGGATTCCAACAAACTGTCTGGTCTATTTATTTTATATACATTTTAAATGTGCAAAAACATGTTTTCAACCTTTATATATCATGTTCCAAAAATCACTTATCAAATCAACACACGATATGACCCAGAACTACTAGTTACACGGAACACAGATAAATATAGTAAAGGTTCCTTTGAAAAGAGACAAGTATACATTAATAAGTTAAGGTACATACATACTATTCTGCAATTGTCAATTTGATTCTATAATGTACAGACTCACAACGAATGCTAAGTGATGGCACTGTGAGTCAGAATGATTATCTAGAACACGTTATGCTAAAATAAGAAAGACTTTAGGGTTTACAACTAAAGGCTTGAAAGAATGTTCTGGATACTAATTTGTAGGGACTCTTAAGGGACCTATCCATTATTTAAGGGCACTCGCCATTATCTGCGAGAAAAAGAATTACTGACTCTCTTTGTAGGAATCTGAAATACAGAATTCTTTTTTTAAGTTGGATACTTTTATTCAATGCTAACTTATTCACTGCATCTGAGAGCAGTAAATGTTTTATAATCTTGCAAGCTGTGGCGGCCGCTCATTGTGACACAGAATTAAAAAAGTATTGGAAACCAGAGTTTAACAAAGAACTCTGTGACCAGTCAGTCAAGTGAACCCCTGGGTATTTCGTCCGTCATTGGGGAAGATATTACGGCTTAACTTCACCCTCAAGTTGAGTGACCTGTGTTCAAGCAGGGGCTGGACATTGAATATTGGAGCTAATGCTGCCTGATAGCTTTATAATGCTAATGGATGTAAAAGGCTTCCTTGGCATGATAGGAGTTTTAATTCCGGAGCAACAAGAAGATGGCATTTGACCAGGCCTGTTATGGGGCATTGGAAGATTTAAGATGAGTAGTGATCTTGGAGATTGGGAGAGGTGTCCATCCTTTATTTTCTGCCTTGAAGAAAACAGTGTATTTTTATAAAGTTACTGGCCAATAATATAATAATATAGGCTTTGTAATATTGTACACACATAGCTACAGATCAGCCCACACCTTAGTGCCATTTTTTGCAATTTCTTTATTTAGTGTAGTTTTTGTTTTGCGAAACAAAGATAAATCTTAGTTTGGTACGTGTACAAGGATGTATTTACATCTAAATTGTCCACGTTAAGAACTCCAGATCCTTCACCCAACCACTCTAAAAATGTAACAGCTTTTACTATAAAAATAAATAAATAAAAGTATCTGCTAAAAACACAAAATAAATTATTTAAAATGTAAATACCAGTGTTTATTTCTTCATGAATGGTGTTCAAAAGCATATCTACAGAGGGTGTAAGTATGTGTATTTCTATCTGTGTAGTGTGAGTGTATATGAGTATTTATTTTGTGTAGTCTGTGAGTGTACATGTGTATTTTTATGTGTGTTGTGTGTGTGTATAAGTGTAATTCTATGTGTAGAGTGTGCAAGTGTAACGGTATATTTCTGTGTGTGTACTGCGCGAGTGTATAGGTGAATTTCTATGTCTATACTGTGTGAGTGGAGCCCATGGAACAACGCAGAGGGAGGAGTGGGCCTTGACAGGGCCAGAGAGTGGGCAGGTGTAATGTGGTTAGGGGTTGGTTTAGGATAATACCGTGGGGGGGGAGGAGTATGGTTAGTTTAAATAACGGCCATCTTAGAGAGTGGCCATTTTAACCGGAGCCTCACTTACCTGTTAATTGTCCCTCCCACCCTCCCTAGGTGTTGAGATGTTTTTCCCGGCCAAGGTCTAGGCTGGAGTAGGCCGGATGGAAATAAGGTTGGTAGGTTTGAGCTCTTCGGTGGCTACGAACCTAGGGGTGTAGGGGTGTCTGGGTACACCCCTACAGTTAACTTATGGAGATGGGGCCTCTTTGGTAGGCAGTGTGTTACAAGTTAAATGTTATGTGGATGTTATTTATTGTTCAGGTGGTAGGGTCATTGTCAGGGGTATTGTGCAGGGGGATAGTAACATAATGTCAGTTTTGACAATGACCCTAAATATGTTAATTTATTATATATATAAGAATAATTAATAAAGCTGTGGACTTTATACTCCAATAGTATAAACGGTGTCTGTGTCTCATTTAAGTTAAGGTTTAATTAGCACCTGCCGAATAACGACGGAGCACATGTCATGTATATGTGAATTTATATGTGTGTAGTGTGTGAGTGTATATGTGTATTTCTTTGTGTGTAGTGTGTGAGTGTATATTTCTATGTGTAATTTTCGTGTTTGCACAGACCATTGCCAGGCCTGATATCAGGACAGAGAGTGAGTTAGTGGCGTTATATGTGTCCGAGACGCACAAAATTTGCCTGACATCAAGCCCTCTGTAAAGGAGGATTGTTACCCTGTCGCACATGTGCATCATAATGACAGGCTGCCCAGTAAGACATCCAACACTCACTGCCCATAGTCTGAGTACTTTTAAATGCCCTGAAAAGGATTAAAATTACAGCCCAAACGTTGACATAGCACTTTTTCTCAGTCCTCCCAACACAAGGTAATAGAGCTGTTATGGTCGTTAATTGGGTGGACACATCGTGTCTCCCACATTCATAGAGCGCATGCAGCATGCAGTGTATAAATGCCTTTTTTGTCTGCACTGTATATTTTGTAGATAATGTTTGAACACTATATATAAATGTCATGTTGCTTTGTGTAAATTTTATGCACTTTTTGTGCTGAGAAGGAACAGAAAAAAGTATTGGATATCTTGATTTATTTTTTTGGATAATAAAATCAACATATATGGGAAGAATGAATGATGAATCCATACATGCAGCAAAACATTAATTTCACCAGGACATTTAATCAAATTATTTTTTGGGGACCTTGTTCATATTTTCATACCTCACGGTCTTGTGATAAAATCCCTGCTGTGAGTGTCAGTGTCTGGGAAGTGGAGGCTAGCGCACAACTGGCTTAATAAATGAATATATATATATAAGAAAAAGAGAAACATACTTTTATACTGCTTTTAAAGATAAACCTTTAATGTATGTACATCTAAAATTAAATAAAGTAAAAATATCATAAGTGTATATGTAACTTTCACAACTAGAGCTATCTTCTACTATTTATGACACCCCACTTCCCCTCACATTAATCATTATATTGTGTGCAAAAATGGTGATAGGAGCCGCACTGAATCCCAGCAGCCACCCGGTGCTCCGGAGTAGGACCAGCAATCCCACTACGACAAAGCAGCACAAGAAATTCTCCAGGCACTCAGGCAGTTTTAACAGAACAAAGATCTCTTAGCAGGTCAAAACGTTGCTGCTCCTTTTGTTCAAATAAAACTGCCTGCGGCTTTAACGCCTTGGGTGCCTGGAGAATTTCGTGTGCTGCTATACCGTGTGTAAAGTCACAAATGTTCAATTCCATTATATTGATCAGCATTGTTTGTGATCAGAAAAAGAGAGGAGACTTTGAAAAGCTTGTGTTTAAAAATTTAATATGTGATATTTACTATATCACTGTATCCTGCAATAATCCTGTTACTTGTCACATTCCTTTATTATATTCCTATGTCACTGGATGTGTATGAGCCTTTATATTTTCTGTTACACCAGGTGAGGGCTTCCTATAGCATCTGGAATCTGCGTGAAAACAAATCCTATTTCTTTATTGGACAGAAAAGGTCTTCAATAGATGGGACAGACTTTATTACGGTGGCAGAGTAACATGCTGTAAACACAGCAATCCCAACTGATTAGCTCTCAGCTATATATACATTGACACACACAGCGCTATATTGCTGAGAGGGACAATATTGCCATGTGTTCTTCAGAAGTGACAAGTAAGCAAACTATTGTTCCCGACCATAAAAGTCAATGGTACAAGCATAAGGTCAGGGTTCCTTGGAAATTGGATAGCGAACGATACGTCTTGGGCCTTTGACTTTAAAGGCAATCACTACAGAGCAGCTAAAAGAACCAATTGAATAGATGCTTGCGTGATGTAACAGTATCAGGAGAAACAATTTGAGAGCCAAAGCATTCCTGAGTACACGCAGAGAGTGACAGTAACATTGTACGTTAAATATACACCACGCCAGTGAAAGAAGAGAAATCCATTCCGGGCTCGCAGCTTCCCTGTTATCTCCTGTCTGATGTCTTCCTTCTAAACCTTTAAAGCACCAACAAGCAATTGCTGTATTCTGGACCATTCATTCTATAGAACTACTCTGAGTATTGCATCCTATAGAACTGTATAATACTCTGAGTATTGCATCCTATACAACTGTATAATACTCCGAGTATTGTATGCTATAGAACTGTATAATACTCTGAGTATTGCATCCTATACAACTGTATAATACTCTGAGTATTGTATGCTATAGAACTGTATAGTACTCTGAGTATTGCATCCTATAGAACTGTATAATACTCTGAGTATTGCATCCTATAGAACTGTATAATACTCTGAGTATTGCATCCTATAGAACTGTATAATACTCTGAGTATTGCATCCTATAGAACTGTATAATACTCTGAGTACTGTATCCTATACAACTGTATAATACTCTGAGTATTGCATCCTATAGAACTGTATAATACTCTGAGTATTGCATCCTATAGAACTGTATAATACTCTGAGTATTGCATCCTATAGAACTGTATAATACTCTGAGTACTGTATCCTATACAACTGTATAATACTCTGAGTACTGTGTCCTTTAGAACTGTATAATACTCTGAGTATTGTATCCTTTAGAACTGTATAATACTCTGAGTATTGCATCCTATAGAACTGTATAATACTCTGAGTATTCTATTCTATACAACTGTATAATACTCTGAGTATTGCATCCTATAGAACTGTATAATACTCTGAGTATTGCATCCTATAGAACTGTATAATACTCTGAGTATTGCATCCTATAGAACTGTATAATACTCTGAGTACTGTATCCTATAGAACTGTATAATACTCTGAGTATTGCATCCTATAGAACTGTATAATACTCTGAGTACTGTATCCTTTAGAACTGTATAATACTCTGAGTATTGTATCCTTTAGAACTGTATAATACTCTGAGTATTGCATCCTATAGAACTGTATAATACTCTGAGTATTCTATCCTATACAACTGTATAATACTCTGAGTACTGTATCCTTTAGAACTGTATAATACTCTGAGTACTGTATCCTATACAACTGTATAATACTCTGAGTATTGCATCCTATAGAACTGTATAATACTCTGAGTACTGTATCCTATAGAACTGTATAATACTCTGAGTACTGTATCCTATAGACCTGTATAATACTCTGAGTACTGTATCCTTTAGAACTGTATAATACTCTGAATAGTGTATCCTATAGAACTGTATAATACTCTGAGTATTGCATCCTATAGAACTGTATAATACTCTGAGTACTGTATCCTATACAACTGTATTATACTCTGAGTTTTGCATCCTATAGAACTGTATAATACTCTGAGTACTGCATCCTTTAGAACTGTATAATACTCAGAGTAGTGTATCCTATAGAACTGTATAATACTCTGAGTATTGTATCCTATAGAACTGTATAATACTCTGAGTATTGTATCCTTTAGAACTGTATAATACTCTGAGTATTCTATCCTATACAACTGTATAATACTCTGAGTATTGTACCCTATACAACTGCATAATACTCTGAGTATTGAATCCTATACAACTGTACAATACCCTGAGTATTGCATCCTATACAACTGTATAATACTCTGAGTACTGTATCCTATAGAACTGTATAATACTCTGAGTATTGTATGCTATAGAACTGTATAATACTATGAGTACTGTATCCTATAGAACTGTATAATACTCTGAGTATTGTACCCTATACAACTGCATAATATTCTGAGTATTGTGCCATATAGAACTGTATAATACTCTGAGTATTGTATCCTATAGAACTGTATAGTACTCTGAGTATTGTACCCTATAGAACTGTATAATACTCTGAGTATCCTTTTGAACTGTATAATACTCTGAGTACTGTATCCTATAGAACTGTATAATACTCTGAGTATTGTATCCTATAGAACTGTATAATACTCTGAGTATCATTTTGAACTGTATAATACTCTGAGTACTGTATCCTATAGAACTGTATAATACTCTGAGTATTGTATCCTATAGAACTGTATAATACTCTGAGTATTGTATGCTACAGAATGTATAATACTCTGAGTACTGTATCCTATAGAACTGTATAATACTCTGAGTATTGTATCATTTAGAACTATACAGTTCTGCATATTGTATCCTATATAATTTTATAATACTCTCCATATTGTATCCTATTGAACTGTATAATACTCTGAGTATAGTTTCGTGTAGAATTGTATAATACCCTGAGTGTTGTATCCTATAGAACTGTATAGTACTCAGAGTATTGTATCCTATAGACCTGTATATTACTCTGAGTATTGCATCTTACAGAACTGTATATTAGATGTACAATGGTGCATGTACACAATGAACGTGAGCATCCTGGGTGATGGGTGTACAGTGATGAGTATACACTGATGCATGTACAGTGATGGGTGTACAATGATGGGTGTACATTGATGAGTATGCACTGATGCATGTACAGTGATGGGTGGACAATGATGGGTGTACAGTGATGGGTGTACAGTGATTGGTGTACAATGATGGGTGTACAATGATGGTTATACATTGATGGGTGGACAATGATTGGTGTACATTGATGGGTATACACTGATGGGTGTACAGTTATGGGTGTATAGTGATTGGTGTACAGTTATGGTTGTACAGTGATTGGTGTACAATGATGGGTGTACAGTGATGGGTATACAATGATGGCTGTACAGTGATGGGTGTACAGTAATGGGTGTACAGTGATAGGTGTACATTGATGGGTGTACATTGATTAGCCACCGATACCCCGTCACATAACGATAGAAAGACAATGAAAGAGTCTGATACGTGATATCCAGCCCTCGGGCAGAAGTTTGCTCTGCAGTGTCATACTATTCTGTTGGAACTTGTAAACCAGTGTCTCACAACAGCACTGTGTACATAAAACATTCCTAAATATATGGACTGAGTGGATAAAATAGCAAATTAAAGCACCTGTAAAACATGACTAAACAAGTAAAACCCGGAGCTTGGGCTGCCATTCTTTCTACACGTGATGTATCATTTAACCCTTCGCATGCAGGAAGCGTGCTTATTAATGGACATTAAAGAGTGAATCAGCCAATCTAGGGGAAAGTGTTAATGCTTTATGTTATCACGCTTTGCTTCTTCCATTTCTTAGGTTTTCTATTTCTGAATTTAGATAAGTACCTTTGCCCTCTAGGTATAGTCAGCGTTGCCTGAGAATAAAACGGTCCGGCAGATAAACGCAATTATCAGAAATCTGATTCTAATTACCGAAAAACTGGAAATTACTACATTTTTATTTATCCCAGAGAAAGCTCTGGATATATCAATTTAAAAGGGGCAGCCTAAAAACTATAACCACTGTATGCCACTACACAAGCTGAGAATTGCCCTTTAACCCTGAAAATCTACCTAATCACCCTGAGAATCTGCCCATCCAATCTGATAATCTGCCCAATCACATTGGAAATTAGCCCATCCAAACTGTGAATCTGTCCCTTCAAACTAAAAATCTGCCCAATCACCCTGAGAATCTGCCCATCCAAACTGAGAATCTGTCCCTCCAAACTAAGAATCTGCCCAATCACCCTGAGTATCAGCCCATCTAAACTGAGAATCTGCCCATCCAATCTGATAATCTGCCCAATCACCTTGGAAATTAGCCCATCCAAACTGAGAATCTGCCCAATCACCCGGAGAATCTGCCCATCCAAACTGAGAATCTGTCCCTCCAAACTAAGAATCTGCCCGATCAACCTGAGAATCAGCCCATCTAAACTGAGAATCTGTCCCTTCAATGTGAGAATATGCCCATCCAAACTAAGAATCTGCCTAATCACCCAGAGAATCTGCCCATCCAAACTGAGAATCTGCCTATTTTATTTTTAGTATCCTGTGAGTTTTATTTGTTATGGATGGAGAACACAATCCCAGTGTCTTTATGCAATAGATTAGGAATGTCTACATGGCAATGGTAACTCAAGGTTCATGAGTTTAAAATGCCAGCATGGGTCACTAACCCGCTCTGCAAGGCAGCCGCAATGAAGACCAGATGTGCAAAGTTAATAATAATGAACGTTAATGTGTCTGTAAGCTTAGCTGGTGTCTCTCCCCATTGCTCTCTAGTATACAGAGAGCAAATGGGGGCAAGGCTACTGCACGGAAAGGTTGATTGTTAGCTCTTTGGACAGGTTGCATGCTAAACGAAGAATAGGGATGAAACCATTCTCAGATCAGCTTCTAGAAAGTCTTCTCGGATTTCGAGTTTGATAGCTTGTTAACACTGCGTGCCACCATTTCACTACTCTTTTCGCATGCTAAACATTGTGCCACCGTGATGCCCATTATTAGCGAGAAACAAATGTCCTCTTTTATTTTCAAAAACGAACAAATGTTAAAATTAATTTTCTCCCGTAAAAACCCAAACACAAGTAAAACTGTTTATTAGATATTACTATGTACATGCTCAATCCAGACACCCATATCTAATGTGAATAGAATGCAATATCCTACAAACTACATGTGCACTAACACTTGATTGTGTTATTTATACATTTAACAAATCATAAACATAAAATCCTGAATGAACTGATCAGTGCAAGCGATTAGTGACATCATATACATGCGACTGACTGAGAGAGAACTGGGCATTTAGTGACATCATATTCCTGTGTCTAACTGAGAATGAGTTCAATGAGTGAACTGGGCGATTAGTGACATCATATTCCAGTGTCTAACTTAGAGAGGGAACCAATAAGTGAACTGGGCTGGGCGATTAGTGACATCATATTCCTGCATCTGACTGAGAGAGTGGACCTGCAAGGGATTGGGGTGACCAGTGACATCATATTCCTGTGCCTGACTGAGATAGCGGGCAAGAAAGGGATTGTGGTGATCAGTGACATCATATTCCTGTGCCTGACTGAGATAGCGGGCCAGAAAGGGATTGTGGTGATCAGTGACATCCTATTCCTGTGACTATAACCCTATACCTCCAAACATGCTAAACCCTGGGATCCCCATTGTTTGTCCTCTATCTGCATTAATGCGAATGGGGAGGCCAGTAGACCAATTTCCGTCTCCCGTTAAATCAGAAAAGGTTATGAAGACCACAGCTTTTGTTTTCAGTCTAATTTAACATGTTTCTTGTTTTTTTACAGCTCAGGGAATTTCTTGGATATCCTTACTGATGAGAAAAAATGGTTTTATGCAAATTATTGAGTTGCCTTTTCAACTGTTAGAGAATATCTCATGTTGAGGGTATCAAACTGACCCAGAATGAGGCTTTTTCCCTGAGAAAATTATGTTTAATCATTTTACCTCTTAGTCTAAAGTTGACAAAATGTTTATAAACCCTTTGTTTTTCAGATTGCCTAATGAGGGATTTTGAAATCCTATGTAAGGGCTCTGGTGATTCTTAAGGGGTTAATTGGATTTGACATCACATATAGTACAGCTGTGTGCTAATCGTTTTAGGATAAATGCTTTTTATGTTACTCTGAAGTGAACCATTTAGTAGTTCAGTAAACATGTTATTTAAATAGACCAACACCTCACCAAAATATTTCCCCAAACCGTTCCTCATGCAGTTCATATTGTTTATTCCACTGATTGGCTTTTGGTTTTGCTGTGTTACCGCCTGATAAATAATGCGTCTTTGTTTTTAAAAAAATCTCACACGTACAGAAATGTGACCAACCGCCTTTAAAAGACATGGGAAAATCACACAATACAGCCTTTCAGAGTAAAAAGCAAAGGTACATTTCAAACAAGGGACAGTAACAAACGGACGAGGAATTTCATGTCTTCCTGAACCCTGGTGCTTCAGAGAGATGTGCAAATTCATCAGGCACTCAACGGGTTAAACCGTCTGGCTGACACTTAACTGCCACAGATTAGAGTAGGCTCCATGTCTAAAAATGAATTATTAAATCTCACAAATGGAAATATAGCGATTATCCGAGCGGTTATTTCTCGTATCAAGTCACACAATCCATGCGCAAAGTGGTGATAGGCCCGGCTAATTATTTGGGGTCATTAATCTGGTGCATGGTCTAAAAGTAGAGGATTCATCATGAACATTCCATTGGTTTCCATGGAGACTGCTCCGGAATCAATATGTTAAAATAATCCCAGATGCTCTGTTTTAAATTAAAATAGTCCTGGGTCTTAATATGTCAATGACCCATCATGATTTGCTGCTAACTTAACCTCTATATAGCATAGGTTAATTCCCTGTGCCTATTTATAGCATGTATAGGGTTAAGCACGAGAACTCCTGGGTTTCTAAACCTTATTTTACAAAACGCTAAACTAAAATAAATTCCTCTTTTTTTAAGAGTATTTTTTTGAAATATTTTTTTTTAACTGACTAATAAACAGAATTTTGAGGAAGTAGTTAGAAATCCTGTAAACAATGTCTGGAAGCTAATTATCTCTCCATGTATTTTAATACGGGGCCACATTACCCAATGAGAGAGGAATGTGGTTCCTGGTATGGGCACTTAGTAAAAACTACCGCAGGCCCGTGGCAGTCAATGCTCACGTTACGTGGTTAAGAGGCAGCCATTTAAAATAAAACCAATCTTTGTTTTATTAATCCAGAAACACAAGGCGTAGGTGTAGGGGATCGTGTTACTGTCTCACCCAGCCTCGTGCTATGTGTTTTTAGCGTTTGTTTTGCTCGTGGCTATGTAGCGTTGTTTATCACTTGTGGTTTTTTCCTAGTAACATGTCGTTGTGTAATCTGTGAGTGTGATTACTTTCTCTTAACAAGACAACTAAATCAAACGGCTACAAAATAATTACAAGCGTTGCTCCCACTCACTCCGCTACAGGAGCCCTGGACTTTGCAGGTCGCAATCAGACCCACAGTGAAAGCACCGCGCACGGCCTTTACTCATCTAATGAAAAGTTTGAAAAAAAATTTTTCATTTCGTAAGCCCAATATCTGCGCTTTTCATCCATAAAAGTTAAATGATAACGTGTAGGTGTGCACTGTCAACCTCGATGACTTTACAAGTATCTAGTCCTTTATCTATAGAGTTTTATTTTAATAAAAACTACAACACACAACACAACATTCACAAATCATGTAAATGTAAAAGTGTGTTTTTTTTTGCAGCATTTTGGATCACAGTTTCAGAAAGGGTTAACATCAGTGTAGCAATTCTACAGCCATGATTTTCCCCAGATATAAGAATGAGGTACGCTGGATCCAGAGAGTTGGGGTGCAATGTACCAATTCACGAAACGGATACCAACATGGCATAACTGAGCAGCAACCTCAGATGAAAAGAAGGTTTTGCTGTTGTGGCCAAAATGTCATCTGCTTTCATCTCACCAAAGGTCAACGTTAATTTAATGGACACTTGGATCGGATTCGGGCGCTGCAATCACCTCCACGGATTATTTTGGACTTTTCAAATCATAAGGTATAACCAATAACGGTTTAATTAGGCTAATTAAACGGAAACCACATTCCTGATCAACATAACGAAAACACACAGTTAACCCTTCGAATGCCAGAGCTTGAACAGGCAGAGTGCTGTCACCCCACTTACACTGAGATCATACAGACTATAAGGTGCTAACTTTAGCCAAGCGGACTCCATGGATTCCACATGCCATCTCACTGAATTGGACCATCAGAGCAGGTGCGAGGGCAACGAAGGCTCAATCTGGGGGCTCTCTAAATGCTGACATTGTTTAAAATTTCACTCAATCAGCGAGATAACTTTTTCTGTCGTTAGACACATGCTCCCGACACAAATGAAACACGCATGATACATACGTGTTCACTTACAAAGCAACCTACAAGAATCAAACTGTTGATCTGGCAGAATTCTTTTATTAGAATATGTGAAATCGGAGAAAGTTATGATTTGCTGTGGATTTGGAATCTGTCAGCTGGGCAGATATAGCTCAAGGAGGGGGATTGGATAAAAGCCTGGCAGTTTGCATCGAGTCGCTCGCAGCCACACCAGCCCCCTCTCCCCTTCAAATACTTCAAACTATAATGTTACAAATGCATAGCAGCTATGGAAAAACGGCAAATTCAAGTCAAAACCTGATGTGAATTTAAGATTTTGTGATAAAAATATATTTTTTTTCTCTTTCAAAACTAAAAGAAATTATTGTGTCCTGTCCTGCTAAAACTGGCATAGAAACGAAATCATTGTATTTACATTTTATCACATAATCACAGACCTTTCTAATACAAACATTGTTTTCTACTATCCATCTCCAATCTTTTAAATATAAAGCATCTCATTCACAGTAGCTTATATATGCAATAATCTCTTAACTGCATCAGATCACAAAATATTTAGCATATATAAGATATACATAAAATACATTTAATAGTACATTGCAAATATTTTTTAGATAAAATACGGTAAATGAAATGACATCAATAACTGAACATCAGATCATGTTAAAAAGCAGCAAATACATATATATATTTAGATAAACAGATGATAAATAGAAAGACAGACAGACAGATAGATAGATAGATAGATAGATAGATAGATAGATAGATATTGTATAGATAGAAATATACACAGTCAGATTGATAAATATGGTATAGACAGACCGATTCAGACAGACAGACAGAAAGATAGATAGATAGATAGATATATTGTATAGATAGAAATATAAACAATCAGATAGATAAATATGGTATAGACAGACAGACAGACAGACAGACAGACAGACAGATAGATAGATAGATAAATAGAAATATAAACAGTCAGATAGATAAATATGGTATAGATAGATAGATAGATAGATATTGTATATATAGGAATATAAACAGTCAGGTAGATAGATATTGTATAGACGGACAGATAGAGAGACAGACAGGGCGATAGATAGACAGACAGACAGATAGATAGATAGATCGATAGATAGATAGATACTGTATCAATAGATTGATAGAATGTTGAACACATTAAACTACAGAGAATGAGACAGAGACACGGATGCAGAAGATACTTTTAAAGAACGAAAGATAAGTGTCACTCACAGTAAGTGGCTGTCCTTCCACTCTTCAGTGATGCGTTCTCCTACAACACCAGCTAGAACGTCAGCGCTTGATGGCATACCACCTCTTACAACTCCCCAAATCTCAAGGAATCAAAGTCTCTGTCAGGAAACCACACTGAATTAATCATCTCCAATGGTCAAGTCATAAGTCACCAAAGCCATTCACTAACTTCTCATTTGTACGGCCAAACAGATGTGTTCACTATTTAGCAAACTAATTTCACACAGCTCGTAGAATTAAAATGCTAACCTAAGGCCAGCTTGCCTAGGCCTGAGAATAGCATCACCGTCCACCCAGGCTGGTCTGCGCGGCGTGCCCGCTGCCTCTGCCATGGAGAGATCGTGGCAGGCAGGAAAACCATCATCCAACAGAGACTATTTGCTGAGCAACAGTCGGGCTTTGTGGTTTGCCTCACACTTGACAGTAAGTTATGAGTCCTTTGTGAGCTCAAGGGAAGGAAAACAGAGGTTGGAATTTGGCAGGAAAATATAATACACAATTCCCCCTGTCTATGGAACCTGGATTTTTTTTTTTCTTTTGGTGAAAACAATCAAGCATTGTTGAAAGAAAGAAAAGCAAGTTTGACACATGAAATATAGTGAGGCCCCTTTTAGGAAAACAGTAAACAAAGCTCCATTGAGTCCAGATCTTTTCTGTCATTTCTAAAGATAGGTTTTTTTTTTTAGTTTTTTTTTTTTTTTAACTTTCTTTCTCTGCTCAGCCAGTTTACAGCAATAGAACTAAGATTTAACAAACCATGTGTAAAGTATTCCACAGTTTAAACTAACTCCCGACTCCGTCTCCTGGGGGGAATGATAGGGTTAAGATCGACCAGTTTCGTAAAACAGAGAGGCAGTGAGAGGAGATCACACTATGCCCAGGGAAAGAGAAGACACAATAAACGTGGATGCCTTGAAAGAGCCTCTAAGGGAAGTCTGAATGAAACGCCAAAGACTGGGCATTGTTTGCTATAAAGAGCTAATTTTGTTTGAAACAGGAAAAGAGAAGGACACTGGGATCGCTCAATAGAAATATGAAAGGAAGGAACCATTATTGGCCATTGTTGGGGAATCGATGTCTTTATTTCTTCAGACTGGTCCTCGGTGAAGTCATGCTTGGCACGAAAAACTTTTTTAAAAAGCCTCGTCGCGGTATAGTTATAGCTCGGACATCTGGGCCGGCCACAAACACTGCACTACTTTCTTTACAAGTGTCTCTAAAGCTTATTTTTATTCTCAGTCCAAAAATAGTCACCAGGGTCAGAAAGCAAAGAGCAATCATCCCCCAGACAAATCAAATATTGTTTATTTATCTGCTCTTTGCATTTAGTTTTTTTTTGTGTGTGTGTGTGTGTGTGTGTTTGTTTGTTTGACATTTTATCAACAAAAAGGATTTCTGGATATTTTTTTAAAGGTGGATGGGACGCCCTCCTTTTCTTTGATTAAAATATCTATTAAAAAAAATAGGAAGAGTAATATGTATCAGTGAAAAGTATTGTGTTACACCGCACTCTCTTTTGATCTATCCACTAAATGCAAAAGGTGTATTTTGATTATTACGGATTTTCCCTTAAAAATATAGAAACACGTTTATTTATTTATTTTTTATTTAAAAAATGAATTTGACCTCGGTGGCTTCCAGATACATCAGGATGCTTTTTGTAATCGTCAAGACATAAATATAAAGGTATAGCTTGGGGCGAAAATTGGGGCATTCGCCATGGAAACCAATGGAATGTGTCTACTGATTACTCCAATTTTAGCCCTCTGCCACCATCGCTCTATATACAGAACCCCAGCATCCTTCCAGTGATTAACTGCAATTAGCGTGAAGTCATACTCAATACTGCTCTACATTTCTCTCTCCTCATTATTGAGGGTGGTTCCTGAATAAGAAATTACCTTCCACATAGACTTGATTGAGTGTGTATATGTTTGCCAGATGCTTGCCAATTGTTTTCTACGTATGACTGACATGGGCTGCAGACACGACAAGGCCACGTTAAACCATATGTTTTGCAGCCAGTTCAGTAATTGTTAATGTTTTTGAAAAGCAGAGAAGGGACCACAAGCCAATAAAGTGTAAGGATCAAATGACACAGCGCCTGCACATCATTTGGAAAACATGCACAGACCCACTTAAGGTTGTTCCACCCATCTAAAGTAACAGCCTCATTGTGCTGCCTTCTAACCAGGGCCTTCTTTAAAGATGCTAAATAATAGAGAATTCTTTCTATAGACAACCAGGGGGATTTATGTCTGCGAAAACCTCGATTTCTGTGTTATACAGTTTCTATAAAACACAAACCCACAGACGTGAGAAGCGTGCCAGTCAACCACTAATATTAACCAGCAGAATGATTATGGATTTAAAGTGTAGATTTATTCCACGTTGCCTAATACGTTCTATAGTGTTTGAAGTCAATCCGTTCGGCCTTTCTTATGTCAACACTAAGTTCCAGGGAAGATAAAGGCCTTTCCTTTTCATTATACAAAGTATCACTTTGTGCTTTGTAGAAGGTCATAATATGCTTCCGAGGTCTCTTCCTATATTAAATCTCATGAAAAGGTGAGAATCGAATATACATGTGAAATACAGTCTATTCGTTTAAAATGAGTTAACGCATGAGAAAAGTCAGCCTCTCAGGTTTTCCCAGATACATTTAAACAGTTTCAAATTATGATGAAAAAAGGCACCAAATAGCATATTATATGTAAATCCCCCTCAGCCCTGACAGCCCCCGTTAATATTCTGAGCATACGGCCCTGTTGGCTATGGGAATGTAGCCTTACAGTGGCAGCAGGGGACAGAATCTTCGAGACACTCATCTCCTTCTCATCCGGGAAGAGAGTTCACAGTCATTGGCAAGTGAAAATGTAGCCTAGACCAAAATAAATTCACCCCTTGGAGAGTATACTGTGGCTTGCAGTGGGCAGTAACTTTTTAAGGCCTGGCTAGTAGCAAAGGACTACAAATATTAGGCCTTATCCCAGAGTGTGATGTTAGCTATACATTAAAACTTGGGAGAAATTACGTTGATATCTCCCAAGTGTCCCTATTTAGGAGGGACAGTCCCTCTGTCCCTCTTTTCTCTCCTAATGTCCCTTTTTTGTCTGAGTGTATAACAGAGCTCCACAGCAATAACACTCCCAGTATTGTGTCTTTAAACTACAATGAATGTGTCTAGAAATCGGTCTGTGTACATAAGATACATTGTTCTTGTTACAAATTACATTTTAGTTGGATAACATATTTCTAGTAAGTTACAAAAATGTGTCAAAACAGCCCCGTCCCTGGCCACACCCACACCCTAAAATTAAAGTGTCCCTCTTTTTCCATGAGTCATGTTATTATTTTTTATTATTATTGCCATTTATATAGCGCCAATAGATTCCGTCGCGCTTTAAAATATTATAAGAGGGGTGATTTAACTATAAATAGGACAATTACAAGAAAACTTACAGGAACGATAGGTTGAGGAGGACCTTGCTCAAAAGAGCTTACAGTCTATAGATTGGGAGGCGTGTGTACACAAGGGGTTAATCATTTATGTATTTATGTTTTTTTCTTGCTGTTAACATATTATTTTTCTGTTTTACATTGCTCATCTCTTTAACGCTCAAAGGGTTTAGAATTTCCAATAAATTGAAACACTTCTGCTGCTCAAAGGGTTAAGACTTCCCAGTTCATTGGCACTTGAGAAGTTAAGGTTTTGCAATACAGTTCTAACCCTGGGGAATTCAGAGGGTTAACACTTTGTAATACACTGCTTACTCGTTTCTAAAATATAAAATTGTTAATCAATCAATGTGCTCTAAATTCTCTGGCACACGTTGGTTAAAGGACCACTCTAGTGCCAGGAAAGCATACTCGTTTTCCTGGCACTAGATTGCCCTGAGGGTGCCCCCACCCTCAGGGACCGCCTCCCGCCCGGCTCTGGAAAGGGGAAAAGGGTTAAAACTTACCTTTTTCCAGCGCTTGGCGGGGAGCTCTCCTCCTCCTCTCCGCCTCCGTTCCTCCCCGTCGGCTGAATGCGCACGCGCGGCAAGAGCTGCGCGCGCATTCAGCCGGTCACATAGGAAAGCATTCATAATGCTTTCCTATGGACGCTTGCGTGCTCTCACTGTGATTTTCACAGTGAGAATCACGCAAGCGCCTCTAGCGACTGTCAGTGAGACAGCCACTAGAGGAAATAGGGGAAGGCTTAACTAATTGATAAACATAGCAGTTTCTCTGAAACTGCTATGTTTATAAAAAAATTAGTTAACCCTAGCTGGACCTGGCACCCAGACCACTTCATTAAGCTGAAGTGGTCTGGGTGCCTAGAGTGGTCCTTTAAAGTCATACGAATGAGTTTCCACCTCTTCGGGCCCATAAAGGGTTAAACCTTTCCATTTCAATGCTCACTTCCTCTTACAACTAAAAGTTTATACATTGCTGTATACCTCTAACACATCGTGTTCTCAAAGGGTTACTGCTTTGTAATGTATAATACTTCTCAGCTCTCTCAATCAAAGGGTTAGTTCATTGCAATATATGCCAAACCCTTGGACATTCAAACAATTAATGACTGACGCCCTGTTGCACAGCAATGCTGTCATTTCAATTTTACCCTGTCTGTTAGATCACAGAGCTCCACATCAGTAAAACTCACTGCAATGTGCACAAGTGTATCACAGAGCTTCAGCAATAAAACTCAATATGCATGAGCGGATCACAGAGCTCCAAATCAGAAAAACTCACTGTAATGTTCATTTCACAGAGCTCCAGGAATAAAACTCATAATAAAGTGCAATATGTATTAGTGCATTACTGTGCTCCACAGCAATACAATTTACATCAATGTACAGTGTGTGAGTATATCACAGAGCTCCAGAAATTAAACACATATTAATGTGCAGTGTGTATACGTTTATCACAGAGCTCCGCAGCAATAAAACTCACATACATGTGCATTGTATATTAGTGTATGACAGAGCTCCACGGCAATAAAATTCACAGTAATGAGCAGTCTGCCTGATTCTTTCACAGAGCTTCAGGGCAGTAAAACTCAACAATACATATTAATGAGATAGTACAAGTGCTTATTACTTAATTTGTGAAAATACTTTAGTTTTTTTTCTAGAATTCTTGGCCGAATAAATAGTTTGGTTAACTAATTAGGTAATTCTGAGTCCACTTTCAGTTACTCTTTCTTGACACGATATATTGGACGCTGTCCAAAAGAGCACCCCGATTTCAGAGATGCAAGTCTTTATCCAGGAATTTGGCAATCAGATAAAAACATTTATTCGGTCAGTATAAGTACATAAAGTAGGAATCTGTGACAGAGCTGCAAGACATGACAATCTTTAAGCAAACGACTTGGCATTTCAGTAGGTGCAGACAATAAATAGCTACAGGCTCTAATATTACACGCACCCAAGCCTTCATCGGGTAGCAAACGCCAGAAAAATATGGGACTGAGGCCAGCAGATCGTGAGATGGGATTCACTCGATGGTAAAATAGAATATATTTGTTTAGCTAATGTCCAAGAAAGCCAAAGGGGCTGATGGACTGCTTCCAAAAACCTCTGGGCTGATTGCACCGTGATATCATTACTACATATATACTCAAAGCAGATCTCTCAATACGGCTATTCTCAAACATCGTCTTATTACCCAGCAGGTGCACAATTTATAACTCAAACTTTCAACATGCTCCTCCTTCAATAGGCTGGCGACGAGAGCAAAATACTAAAACTGTCAATCACCTTATGTGACTTAAAAATGAAAAATAACATTTGTTCATTAGGCTTTAACCCCTTAAGGACCAAACTTCTGGAATAAAAGGGAATCATGACATGTCATACATGTCATGTGTCCTTAAGGGCTTAAAGAGGCAGACGTGATTTTAAAGGGACACTCCAAACACCTTGACCACTACGGCCCGCAAAGCACAACAACAGTCATTGGCTGAGTGCCGATTGAGAATCATCGGATAGCGACCTGATTTGCTTGAACGTGAGATCTGGTTTGACTTGTTGATACAGCAGGTGCTGCACGGGTACCCGGCGGGACCCAGGTAAGTTGTCAAACCATGCAAAAATAGCTTGACATCTTACAGTAAAATGGTGTCAAGGTATCCCTGACATTAAAGCCACACAGAGCACAAGATCTTTACTGAGAAAAATAAAACATATTAAGTGAAATCTAAAAACAATTATTGACTTCGGAATCGAACCTAATGCTTTTATTTTCTGTATCGGACACTAGGGAGCTATTCAGCACTGAATTAATTCGCAATAAAACAGATCTGAACCCAATGATACAGAAAGACTGATGCTTGAAGTTTGCATTTCCAGCCTCGGTACTGACTACCCTTTGAGTCAGGGTTGTGAGCCATAACGATTTAACAATTTGCAGATTCAGAATATAATTCGCCAAATTGGAAAGGACAGAAAACGCAGGGAGCTGTCGAGCTGTCAGAGCTTGCGTCCAAGCTGGGATGTCTGTTTTTTAAAGCAAAGCATAAGGGCATAACGTGCACGGCCTGGACAGCACAATACAATATAAAACAAAATTCTCCTGGAAAAAGTAGCACGGAAATCAACACTGAGATTTTATTAAAACCCCTTGTTCGCTGTTTGGAAAGTTATCGTCCAGCACCTCGAACGCATTGTCTTAACCAGTTGATTGACAGAATATATATATCTAATGCCCTGGGATCACCAGTAGGGGCTGGCAATCCCCAGTGCTGCCAGGCTCATATTTTATTTCAGTTTCCTAAATTAAAAACCTGTGAATATTTTTCATGGTTTATCTCTATAAAAACAAGAACTGACTTTACAAAATATCCTACTTGGTGCCATAATAATAAAGATGTTGATAATATAATAGAGAACTTCTAGTTGCTGGTGCAATTAATTGGAGTGCTCATTTTCTGAGTATTCTATTCACTAAATGTTGAATTGTAGTGAATGATAACTGATATGCAAAATTTAGCACAAAGCAAATTCTTTACGTAAGAAAAGCTTGAAAACTTTCCCTGGTTTAACTTTACTGAAAAATATGAAGAAATAAAGTGATATTTGAAATGTTGAAGGGATGCACTAAGCACCATAACCACTTCACATTAACGGTGCATAGATTACAGCAGATTGAGAACAGCAGACTGATGGCGGTCAGAAAGACAGGAACTTTGAGAGCTTCCTCCTAACATTCTTTGATGTCTGTGTTTACATTCAGTGCAATCATACACAGCAAGACAACGCCAAACGCTGCCAATACTATAAAGAAGCACTAGATTCAATGCAATTCTATAAAGTATCAGATTGGCGGATCACTGTGTGCCCTCAATGCTTCTCCATGAGCAATATCTGACTGGATAAACAGGACAGTCCCAGTATTAAAATTTAAAAAAAGAAGTTTTAAAAGCAATTTTAATTGTTTCAAAATTATTCAAAATGTGAAACAATTGCAATAAAAAAAAAATATATATATATATATGTTTAAAGAGAGAACTGGAAAAATGCTGGGGGTTCAGGAAGAACAGGCCATGGAGAACAGAATTTAGGAACACCCACTGCTCAGTACACGCACAGAAGGATACTTTACTCCTGGGTTTAAAGAATGTGTAAGCCATCTTTTACCACTGGTGTAAACATTTCTTCTCAAACACCATTAACTTCTTAAACTAAAGTGATATTTCAGTACGGCCTGGCCTCTTGAGAAATGAAACTACATGTTAATACGCAGTATTTTTGGAAACTTTTTACGATGCCTTGTGTTAAATTCGATCTAGCCATTATCACTAGGCCAGCTCCTTTTCATGCTGAGAGATACAATTCCCATAAAGTAACTGAAGGCTGCGATCTGACAGTGATGTGCACCGGTCATTGTCACACTGTTTTCAGAAGGTGGGCAAATACACGGGTTCAGCACTAGTCAAGACACGGGCGCTGTAGGTCACACACACTCACAGCACTACAACCACTACAATAAGCTATAAAAATAGAAGGATTGCCAGTGGTGATGGTGCTTAGAGTGTCCCTTTAAAAAATGTGATTCCATGAAACATTAACCCCATATTACAGGAAACCTCCTCCTTGACCATCACATTACTGACGGAGAGCAAAGAATACTGGGAATGGTAGTCCAACAAGATCTTGACCCTAGAAACTTTGACTTCTGGTTTTATGGAGGTTAAAAAAAATATGCTTAGAATATGCTTGAAAAACTCAAGGTTTCAACTCAACATATCCATCTAAAGGGTTAAACCGTCGCATCATTAATGACATCATGTATGACACATTCGCAATAATCTTTGAATAAATAAATATGATTTGAGGCAATATGTCCCTGAATGATAATTGCCGGACTGGGTATGGGTTTCGCCAAACGCTATTTTCGTACATTATGCTAACCAATCTATTTTTAGTCACCAGGAAATTAGGAAAGGGTGGATATTTTGGCCTGACTTTTTATAATGCTATGTATTAAAAATTCATCTGGGCCTATTATAAATGCCTCAAAAATAAAATGAAATCAGAAAACATCCACCCTGCAAGGAACACGCTGGTAAAGCAGTGACTAATGTCCATTACTCAGTGATAAGTGCATAAAGTAAGGAATTATCCTACGCAAAGCAGCCAAACCATTACAACTTGCAGTGAGTTGTGGGTTAATAGGACAGTGTAAAGCCTAAAAACAAGCTATCAGTTCATTAACCCTTTGATTGCCAGTGATGTATTTATATTGCTGTATTCTTTCTAGAACACGCGTGTCTGTTGTTTGACCACATTTCTGTCAGCTTTCAGGGAGTTCTGGGAAATGTGGTCAAAGGACAGATGGAGGACCAAGCATCGGATGGCCAATGGCAGTGTTATAATGAAATAATGTAAATGATATGTAAATGGAGTCACAAAACACAAGTAACACGTTACTTCAAACCTTCACTCACAAACGAAAGAGCCAAATAACAGCTCAAATAATTTAATAAATCGATAAATCAGTAGATGTTCGGGAGGAATCCTCTCCATATGACAGACTCCACACTGCTCCCGAATGGCCCTGTTCGGCTGAGCATAACAGGAGTAGTGATCTTCCTCAGCCACCGTAGCAACAGACAATATCAAGCTCTTTAGATAGTGAGTGGCAATTTTTACAGGATTTTTAATGTTATTTTTCTATTTCGTTTACTGTGGATTTTTAAGATTATTCACAAAAAAAAAAAATGACTTTTATGGAATGGCAAAATTAAGATTAAAGTTGTTACAATTATCCAACTCAGCTATGTTTATGGTTCCAAATCCACAACTCTGGTCTTAAAAATGTGGAGTTTTCTTGGGAGTTCTCAGTTTTGTAAATTTGTAATGTCATGTTTCACGTCCAAGGGGCTCGTAGCAAAAATTTGACTTATAGCGAATTTAAATGCCACAACGACACAAAAATAGCACACAATGGCTGGAGCTGAGTATTTAGCTCCTTACAGTACTTAACATTTGAATAATATTTCCCATTTAGTGTTGAAACAAAATGTTATATTTTTACACAGTAAATGATTCACTTTCATTTCACTCTTTCAGTACAAAATGTCACAGTGATAAGGGATTTCCACAATTGCTTTCTGAGAAGGGGTTAAATCCTGCAAGTTGCTCAGATGCATGTTATGGGATTTGAACTATTAATCTTTACACTTAATGGATGTTTTACTTTTGTTTCAGATGTGATCATTGAATGTTTTTTTATTTTGTATATATGATAAAAATTCACCCTGACGTCAACCGTCAATGCCACACGCATAACAATATGTTACACACACTCTTAGTTCTCAAGGGGTTAAAGGTAAGCCAGAAAATACACTCAGAGTCAATAGAAAGAGTAAATAGTGTTTGAAGGCCAGACAAATATTTAAATGTGAAAAAAAAAAGAAAAGAAAAAACGTGTTATATCTTTCGACCTGCCTCTTCTTTAGGTATTAAATGTAGGAATTTAGAAACAGATGTTCCTTTCACAGCCTCAGGAATGTGCGTCTTATTGGCTCACAATAGAAACTGCCGGACAAAGATCTGATTCTAAAGCGGGAGGATTTAACTTGTGAAATAAGGACGACAGCTAAAAACACAATATACATTTCCCAACTCTATGAAAACATGCTTTAGGAAAATGTTTCAGGAATGTAAAGATGTGGCTGGTTGTAATGTTAGAGAGGATGAGCACCCAGGTTTTTCCACGTTGGAGCCAGGCAGTGGGCTCAGCTAATTGTGAGTGCAGCCAGTTAGAGAATCTCTGTTTTCCTTTCTATGAGCATATAGAGCTACTACACCTTTTCAAATTTCTCTACTATGCTCTGCATGTGTGATAAATTGCTTGTCAGCTCAGCATCACCCAGATATCAGAGCTGACCTGCATATACACCAGCTAACACTTCCCAACACATACTATTTGGGGGAAAGTGTTAGGGGTAAAATCATAGAATTATAATGTATTCAGCTTTACAGGTTCCTGCAGCACTATGTATCTTCAAACTCACACAAGTCATGACGAGCTTAGGAAATTCCAAAAAGCATTCATGTGCCCAAAAACAGAATTTAAAGGGGAACTGTCATTTTCCAGTATTTTTAATATCATGTTCATTAATCAATAGATTTAACAAATACACATTTGTATTTGTTAAATCTATCGATTATTAAATAATAAAATGTAGAAAACCAAACCTCTATTCCCCTGTAACTCGGCGCCTCCCTGTCTTAGCTCCCTGTCAGACATTGTTGTAAGCCCCGCCCTTTACACCTGTCACTCAGCATAGAGAGAGCACACAGAGAGGAGGAGAAATTAAACAATCAAGGCTATTCAAAGTGAATTTTAAGTTGAAGAACAGGAAATATCTATCTAAATTAGTTATGCTTCCACTTCAACTACTTGGGCCTTAACATTTTAATTCACTTTGAATTAACTTAGAATTTTTAGTTTTGTGAATAAATTCAGAATGTTTCTATTTCTCCTCTTCAATTGCATTGTGTGCCCTGGCTGTGTCTTGTCTGAACTGATTTAAAGGAACACTATAAAGTCAGGAACACAAACATGTATTCCTTACCCTAAAGTGTTAAAACCATCATCTAGCCCCCCTGTCCCCCTTTCCACCCTAAATATAATACAATCTTACTTGTATTCAAATCTGCAGCTGCTGCCTCTGCCCCTGATCTGCCTGCTTTGCTAACACCATCAGAAGTGATTCTGTGAGCCAATCACAATGCTGTCCCATAGGATTCTCTGAGACTGTCAATGAGGTAGATTAGGGGCAGAGCAAGTACAATTTAAACACATCCCTAGCCAATCAGCATCTCCTCATAGAGATACATTAAATCAATGTATCTCTATGAGGAAAGGTCAGTGTCTGCATGTAGTGGGTGGAGACACTGAATGGCAGTGCTGCACACTATACAGCACTGCCCCAGGAAGCACCTCTAGCAGCCATCCGAGGAGTGGCTAGTGGAGTTATCACTAGGCGTTAATGTAAACACTGCATTTTCTCTGAAAAGACAGTGTTTACTGCAAAAAGCCTGAAGAGAATGATTCCTTTCAATAAACTGTAGTTGTTCTGGTGACTATAGTGTCCGTTTAAAAGAGAAAAGAGCATTTTATGAAAAAAAAAGGTAAACAATTCAATGGTGTCAATTCCAGATAAGTGACAGTTTCCCTTTAATTTCTTAAACATATATGACATTTTTAAGTTTTCTAATTGTTGATGCAACAGATACATTGTGTCATGCCGCATCCTGTGCATTGCAGAGTTCTATAAAATGTTTTACACTTTCAGTTGCTGCTTATTTGTTTGTTTTAAAGATCAAATTGTTTTGACTTAAAAAAAGAACAAATAGCTAAAGGAAAAAAACCGCTTTGCCTTTCTTGGGTCTCTAGTAAATTGGCGGTTTGCCGGCTGCCAACCTTCAAACATTCAAACGTTTGATAAGTCGTGAAACACCATCAAAGATAGATGCCTAAAATCGGGGAAACTGATATTTTTCTAAGTTAATTTATCTATTTTCTAAAACATCCAGGTAAAGCGCGTGAATACACACATACAAATTCACCTCTGATGGACAAAGTAACCCCCTGTGTGCCGAAAGGGTCTGAATACATTATTTAACCCGGTATCAGGATTATATAATGGATCACTGATGGAGAATAAGGAAGAGCGTGCTTTGTGGAAAAATAGACAATTTTGTGCTGAGGATATCTGATCATAGCAAAGCTCTTTGACTAGCCGATCGCGGTGCTAGCTGTTAGTAAAGATCGGATGAATTCTACAATATCATTCGCAAATCACTCTCTACCATAAACACAATGTATCACTCAGTCACCACCCCCTCCCAGTCCCTGGAGATATATCTAATAATGTCCCATAAATGGCATACACTTTCTTTTCTGACATGCTAGAATACTGTAGCTTGTCATTACTAATTGCACAGACATTGCGCTTTACATTCTCAGAGTGCATACATGGTATCGGCAATGCAGGGGTTAAAAGATGGCTTAACCCCTTAAGGACACATGACATGTGTGACATGTCATGATTCCCTTTTATTCCAGAAGTTTGGTCCTTAAGGGGTTAAAGATGGATTTGGTTACACAGAGAGAAGGAAAAGGGAAGCGGAAAGAGGGGGCATTTGTCTCCTACCGTACACATACAAAGTGTCACAATAACATTCAGTCCCCACTCTTTAGCATCAGGCAGCACCCAATGTCTGACACTACAAGGGCTTTTTGGTAAAAAAAAAAAAAAAAATACATTAGTTTAACTGTGCATTGTAATATCATGTGATGGCATCAAAAGCCAAATAAATAAAGTACCCAGACTGGCAACTGACGGTCTGTGTATTAGAACAATATAGTAACCAGACTGGCAACGGTTGGGCTGTGTATTATAACAATAAGGCAACAAGACTGGGACCCAATGAGCTGTGTATTAGAACAATATAATAAACAGACTGGCACCTTCATGGGCTGTGTATTAGAACAATATAGTAAATAGACTGGCACTTCGATGGGCTGTGTATTAGAACAATATAGTAACAAGACTGGTTCCCAATGGGCTGTGTATTAGAACAATATAGTAACTAGGCTGGCGCCCCAATGGGCTGTGTATTAAGCAACCACCTGGCAAAACAGGACACGGGATCTGGAAACTTTCCAGAATTTCACATTTTGTGTTCAAATAGCTCAACTTTAAACACTCTCCTGTTTATATTTTTCTAGCTATTTGTGCAATTTCCTGGTACGTGTACAGGAAGGTATACAGCTCTACTGAATAGAAATACATATTGTGTATAGCTCTAGTGAATAGGAGTACACAAAGCATACAGCTCTACTGAATGGAAGTATACAAGGGATACAGCTCTACTGAATGGAAGTATACAAGGGATACAGCTCTACTGAATGGAAGTATACAATAAATACAGCTCTACTGAATGGAAGTATACAAGGGATACAGCTCTACTGAATGGGAATACACAAAGTATACAACTTTACTGAATGGAAGTACACAGGGCATAAACCCTACTGAATGGAAGTACACAAGGAATAGAGCTCTACTGAGTCTAAGTACATAAGGGATATAACTCTACTGAATGGAAGTATACAATAAATACAGCTCTACTGAATGGTAGTATACAAGAAATACAGCTTTACTGAATGGAAGTCCACAAGAAATACAGCTCTACTGAATTGGAGTACACAAGGGATACTGCCCTACTGAATGGGAGTACATAAGAAATACAGCTCTACTGAATGGGAGTACACAAGGGATACTGCTCTACTGAATGGGAGTACATAAGAAATACAGCTCTACTGAATGGGAGTACACAAGGGATACAGCTCTACTGAATGGGAGTACATAAGAAATACAGCTCTACTGAATGGGAGTACACAAGGGATACAGCTCTACTGAATGGGAGTACATAAGAAATACAGCTCTACTGAATGGGAGTACATAAGAAATACAGCTCTACTGAATGGGAGTACACAAGGGATACAGCTCTACTGAATGGGAGTACATAAGAAATACAGCTCTACTGAATGGGAGTACACAAGGGATACAGCTCTACTGAATGGGAGTACATAAGAAATACAGCTCTACTGAATGGGAGTACACAAGGGATACAGCTCTACTGAATGGGAGTGAAAAAGGGATACAAATGAGCGTTCAAGTGGAATAGGAGTATATTTAGTATTGTAGTTTAATTCTACTATTTGTGACACAGGAGCCTGGAGTGTAGTTTGAGATATGGCCATTGATCTGACCTGACTTTGATTCTGTCAGTAGCCCCTTGCCCAGCCTCTGTGAACCTCAATAAATACTGAGGCAACATCATACCGAGAAAGTGTTGAAACAAAACGACAAAAACACCAGACAGTTGACAGCTCAGAGCACTTCTTTCTCAATATTTCACCGCCCCTCTCGACACTTACAGAAAAAAAAGAGTGACATCAGATTTGTACAAGGTAAAAATACACATTTCTGACAAAGTAATAAATTACAGTGATTACCAATAAGACATTCATCATTCAGCGAGATTTCAAACATTCAGCAAGTGACCGCAGACAGCTAATTTCATACCAATCCATTAGAGCCAGCCTGACATACGTGATGCTCATTAAATTGATTGCCATTTTAGATTCGCACACAGCACCCCATCTATTTGGTGTTTTCTAATAAAGCAAAGACTTAGGAAGACTGGCAAATAAACGGCGTCCTATAAATCGCAAATAATAATGTTCTTTAACGGAAACAACACCCTCAGGATTTGGACATTAATATTATAGGTAATTAGAGTTCTGGGTCTCAGAAAATGCTTAGAAAATGGCCTGTTAGTCCAGTTTTGTCATGCTAGCACAGCCAATGAGGAGGCCATTGTGAAGCCGATCTATAATTTACCTGTAAATCAGGAATGTGAAGTGGCCTCTACAGGAAGCAGAGAGGCCATTTCCATTAAGATCTTACCCTGGTGTTTAATGGATGAAGGTCTCCAGAGGTCACTTTGTGAAGAAAAAAGCTAAAGTCTGCTTCTTAGAACTTGATGACACACTGCAGCCATGTCACCCGCTCGATCAGCCATAGGAATAATACCTTAATCCCAACTCTCTACAACTCAATGGCTTTAATGCGAGAATATGAAATTGTGAAAATATAAAATGTTTATCTGCATCATAGAAACACTGAGAATTCTCTTTAGATAATAGAATAACTGAATTTAACAACTCAGGTGCCAGGGTGCTGAATACATGTTAGTGAATATTGCTGTCCTAGAGAGATACACCACAGCAATCAGTTACTCAGTATGACGGGGGCACAGAGTGTGTGACATTTTTCCAAATCATTAACGTTTCTTACATGAAGCAAGGTATTTGAAAGGTAAGTGAATATTAAAGGGACACTATAGTCACCAAAACAACTTTAGCTTAATGAAGCAGTTTTGGTGTGTAGCTCATGCCCCTCCAGTCTCACTGCTCAAAACGATGCTATTAAGGAGTCAAATCCCTATATTTGTACAGACCTCCTTGCATGTGACTTACACAGCCTTCTGAAACACTTCCTGTAAAGAGTCATCTAATGTTTACACTTCCTATATTGAAAATACTGTTTAATTTGGAATTTCTTATCTCTGCTCTGTTAATTGCCTTCTAGACCTTGCAATAGCCTCCTAAATGTAATTAAAGTTTTATTTACAGAGTAGGATATAAAAACTTTTAAAGTAAATTACATTTGATTGAAAGTGAAACCATTTATTTTCATGCAGGCTGTGTCAGTCACAGCCAGAGGACGTGTGGATAGGGCTGCATAAACAGAAACAAGTGATGTAACTCCTAAATGGCAGTGAATTGAGCAGTGAGACTGCAGGAGCATGATCTATACACAAAATCTGGTTCATTAAGCTAAAGTTGCTTTGGTGACTATAGCGTCTCTTTAAGGCCAGGAAATCAATACTCTAATCGTAAAATGTTACATCAACGAAATATTTATATTCACAAAAATACAAATAGGTCAACCAAAATGTAACATTTCCTGTACACAGATATGCGTCTATGAAATGATAACAAACTCTAGTGTACTCACTATACAAATAGCGTCTGTGAATTTATAAAACAAAATCTGGGAGGAATTTCCACGACTAACAGTAAGCCAAAATGAATGATTTTGTAGTATTTCACATAAACCAACAAGAATTTCCAGCAATGCTTAACGGAGGAGGGAACACGCAGTTACCCCCTAAAGGCTGACATAGCGTATATCTGACGGCACAGAGTTCAGACGCTGCTTATTATCTTGTAGCTGTTTACATTTAAGTGAAGGATGCACAATATGATGCGTTTGCAAGTGGTAACATCACTACACAAAAGCCTCTGCTCGTATTCTTTGTTGCTACTTGTAACTGCACTTCATTACACTGTAAATAAAGCTATTTGCACTCAGCATGTGGCTGCGACACTACAACAGCTCCAGACAGTGACAATTGAGAATAACAGATAACATGCTCCGGGCTAAGGAAAGCAGAATCAGAAGTTGGAAAGCTGCAGATGCTAAGTATAATTAGATCTGATTACTGTTAGAATGCATTATTGCCGATTTGACAGGTCGGTAATTTCACAGTGGAAAAGTTGACAATTTCCTCTGGGTATTTACCAAATACTGGAGCGCAAGATGCTTAGTTGCTTACTAGCCGCCCGCAAGTAACTGATTGTCATGTTTCTTTTGTTGGCAGATTGAAGCTTTGTCACAATCTTTTATAAAATGTTTTATTTTTCCAAATGGCTCCCATGTTAGGGTTAGAGGTTTTTCCTTCCAAGGCTCAGTCTGACTGTCAATTAGTTTCCCTGTTCTCTAAACCTTTTTATCTTCTCACAACCCACCATCACTTGACTGCTGGCTCACTTTCTTCGGACGTTTGCTGCAAATCGAGACAACTGTTGACAGTGTGAGCAGGAAGTAAAGCCCATGATTTCAAATATGACAACAACTTTAAATGATGGAAAAATTATTGCAAATTCAGTTCACGAAATTCATTCAGCTAATGAAAAAAAAAAAGGTATAACAAAGATAACTTTCTTTATGCATGTGTTAACCTGCATTTTGTCCATTGTTTCACTATTTATTTTTCTGTTTCACGGATACAGCTTTTCTGGGTGCAGGTCATAGCGATAAACTGAGCAGGGTAAGTTTTATGAAGGCTTAGACAGCGGTTTAACCGGAAGCTGGCCAGCGAGGTTTACGGCAGGTCTTGCTATGCTGTGCGGTGATTTTTGTGCTGTTAATGCGATGTCTCAGTTGTGTTGTCATGTTGGCGAGCAGTGTACGTGTTAATATAGCAGCTGTGGCAGATTTGTGTTCCAGCAGTAATCCCAACGTATTTTGGGAATACTCTCAACGTGGCTTCAGCCATAAGGCTGGGTGGCATGGGATTGACACCTCCTGCAATCTGGAAATACTCTGCCCTGAGTGGAGCTGGCATCCCGACAAATGCTCTCTGCGATTTGGAGAAGGTGCCACTTTCGGAGAACTACAACTACCACATCCCTCAGACAGGAGATGAGAGACAGAATGTAGCAACAGACAAAATGCAACAAGCTTCCATTAAAAAAAAAAATCCACAGATTTTAAAGGTCTAAATTAATAAATTGAAAGTGATCAGATATAAAAAAAAACAGAGCTGTTTGCGGCAGTTGTGTGAGATCTTCATTCACTCTCAGAATTTTATGGATGTATGTGTTTTCATTCCTAGATCTGAGCATTTATCTGTGGTGTTGTGCCTTTAATCCCTGTATTACTACTTCAAGTTCGATTATATGTTTAATTTGGCTCAGAAATATTGTAGACCTGATAAAGGGAACAAATCCCAAAAGCTTGTACTTGCAAAATATTGATTAACAAAAGATCATCACAATATAGCACAATGATGTATTCATTTGAACTTGATTAAAAACTAAATATAGCTGGGATGGAGTCAGTAATTTTGCCCAGTTTGTAATGGTTTCGCCATCCATAGATTTAGGAAGCAACAGATTCAGAAATCTGGCACAATCCAGTCATGGTGCATCATATTGGTTAAGCTTTACCAGCTTGCCATCCAGTTAAAAAAAAGCTCACCAGTAACTGGTATCTTCAAGTGAACTCTGCAGCTACTTGATGAGTTGTGTACAAGTTGTTTCTGAGTTCATACAAGGTCCATCCTGCTGGCTGTGCGAGGAGTGCTAGTGGTAGTTATGAAACCGATTCCACTGAGCTCACAAGGTCCAACCTGCTGGCTGTGCGAGGAGTGTTAGTGATAGTTATGAAACCGATTCCACTGAGCTCAACAAGGTCCAACCTGCTGGCTGTGCGAGGAGTGCTAGTTGTAGTTATCAAACTGATTCCACTGAGCTCAACAAGGTCCATCCTGCTGGCTGTGCTAGGAGTGCAAGTGGTAGTTATCAAACTGATTCCACTGAACTCAACAAGGTCCATCCTGCTGGCAGTGCGAGGAGTGCTAGTGATAGCTATCAAACTGATTCCACTGAGCTCAACAAGGTCCATCCTGCTGGCAGTGCGAGGAGTGCTAGTGATAGCTATCAAACCGATTCAATGGAGCTCAGAAGGTCCATCCTGCTGGCTGTGCGAGGAGGGCAAGTGATAGTTATCAATCCAATTAGATGGAGCTCACAATCTCCATCCTGCTGCCTGTGTGAGGAGTGCTAGTGGTAGTTATCAAACTGATTCCACAGAGTTTACAAGGTTCTTACTGCTGGCTGTGCAAGAAGTGATAGTTCTTAAAGAATATTCTAGTCTAAATCCTAAAGATCCTAGGCAACATGCAATAGATGAGTAAGGTTTATCTAGTTTTAAAGCCATCTACCAGCCTACCGATAGACCAATGGACCAATTGATCTTCAGCTGTATATCTAGATGGCAGAAGCTGCCCTGTCACGTGCTTCATTAAAATCCTGTTCTGTCCAAAAACTGACTATCCCTGAAACACTGCTATTGTGGACCTTGGCAGGGCAGAGGATTAGACAGCAGTATTTTGGAAATTCGCAATAATTGCCGAGAGGACATGAAAGCAACGCTAAATATTTTCCAGGATTTTCAGCTATTAACAAGAAGATATTTCCCTGAAAAACAAGACAAAGGTTCATTGAAAAAACGAGCGAGAAATCATGGTATCTTACTTAGTTAGCTAGAATCCGACCATTTCTCAGTTGCTAGGAAGTAATATTCTGCGTAATGCCAAAAAGTGACAATATAGCATATTGTCCCGAGCACCCACTGTGTCTCCGAGCAGTTCCAAGCCCTGGGTGTGGCAAGGAGCAAGCAGGAGCATTCAAACATCGCTCTGGCACATTAAACGGCATCTCCTGCTGATGTATTTTTCTTGGTTTCCATGAATATTGAAAATATTGGCGTATAGGAGGCAAATATTTGCATCCATTCGGTTCTTTTCTTATTGTATTTGCCAAGAGCTGTGCTGAACGTGCCAACATTGGCGGATGACATCGCTGTGCACCGAGCTCCATCTTCTCAGACGTCAAGGAGTGATGAGCATTGTGTATGAGCCTTGTAGTAAATCAGCTGTGCGACCACAATTCAAACCTTTCCAGCTTTATTATTATTGGAGACGTCTCGAATATACTCCCAGAATTTCCAGAACTTGCAGATCTAAAACCTTGATGACTCTCATAGAGACTCTACATTTTAAATTCAACTCCTATGACTCTCAGCTAGTCAACGCTTAACAAGAGCTGGATAATCACCATTGGGACATACTTGTTGTGACTCTTTCTACACACAGATAAAGCGATACTAAAATGGCTAATATTCTGCCATTCCAGCTATGAAGATCTATGTTTCCCATAATCCTTAGCCACAGGGCTACCATAGACTGCACGCTGGCCATGATCAATAATCAATTCTGGTGGAAATCCATTGTCTTAATTACAAGCTGCTTTTCTAACAAATATCAAAGTATCTGCAGATCATCAAATTTGATCAATCAATCAATAAACCCAGCTTTTCTCTTGAAAACCAAAAATGATTCCCAGCTTTTGCTGAGTGATCATTTTTTCAAACGTATTATTCTGTATAGATTACCACGTGGCAATGAACTGGTGTAAGATCTCTGATCCCAATGAAACTCTGATCATTTAAAGACTGTAGGGCTTACTGTTTGCACCAATATTGTTCTTGGTCTACGATACGTTTTACCTGTTTGTGCCCTTCCCATCAGTTTTGTCTTAATAGCTTTACAGATTACATAAATACTATAACTGCAATAGTCAGCACTAAAATATATATTTTTTTTAAAACAATAGAGAATTTGCTAAGCTTCACGTCTCCAATGTATAATTTAAACAAATAACGTTATATTGAGTAAACAAAATAAATTAAATATAAATAGATTTAAAAAAACAGCCCTTTCTCATGTATTAAAGGAAGATAAATAAATACAGATATTTTAGTTACCATGTAATAAACAGAGTCTACAGAAACAAACCTCTTACAAGACCTTGCCAAAATATAAACATATGCAGGGTGGCTCTGGGCTACCAAACAATATGCTCTTTAATTGTAAGACTGCAAAGCGTGAAACCATTTTGTTGTGTTTAACAGATTTTCTTAAGAAGAGTATGGAAGCATGTTTTTTTCAGTGTTTTTTTTAGTGTTACATGATTAAGAAGCACATTTATCGAGGTCTTTTATTTTCTTGGAAATTGTATCGGCTTCTAGCTGATTTCACACTACTCTCGACTTCATAAACAAACATTTAACACGCGTCACTAATACGCTAAGGTAGGACCATATAGTCATTTTGTTTTTCTGTTCCCAAATCCATTAATTTTTTCGTGAAAAAAGCCTACGTAATATTCTGTAAGGAGAGCTTTTCAGACACAACTTTCCCCGGCCATCCTTGCCCATAACTGAGCCATCCTTGTAGTTGCTCATGCCATGGTTATGGTATTTTTTAATGTCATGACAATTATTTGCCCCAGGATTTTGATTTGTCGACGCTGAAGCAACAGGAGGCTCATATTGACCGAACCACCCACAGTCGGACCAGCTTAAAGAACAACGAACTTGCTGATCCGTCAGGTGAAGAGTTCTACAAACATTCAAAACAGGGCTCTGCGAATTTATATCTTTCTGGCACTGAACTTTTATAGAAGTCCAAACATTTGTGACTGTGCACATAATCATGAATTTGTATTTTGCTAAACTCGACATGTAGACACATGATTTGGATACTGGCCGCTCTTGAATGTGTCTGGGAGAGCCCAAGCCGTACACGTTTTTCTGTGTTTAATAAGAGAAGATTGCAACTTCGTAATTCAAAGAGTCTTACAGAGAAAATTAAAAGTTCATCTGGCGAGCATGACTTTGGCAGGTGGCATGGAGAAAATGTCTGAAAACTCCCAAATATCTGTTTTGAAGATTATTACTAGTGTTTGAAACATTTCTGCTTCACTGAATGGAACACATCATGGAAATGTGCTTTTGTGAATTGGATCTTCCAAGGTATGGAAGATTTACCAGTTTTATACTTTAAAATAGCTTTATCTTAATGCTCCACTGACCAAATAAAAATAAATATTTATATGTAGGATATATACATAAATAGGATCCAAACAAATGGTCAGCACTCGTGGGACATATCTTCTAAACCTTAACTTCTATTTAACAATATGCGTTTCAGTTTAAAATTATAAACTTTCATCAGGACAATGGTTGTCCCAGGAGTGCTCAATATCAACCATTTGTTTGGATTCTGTCTGTGTAATCTGCTGGTAACTAGCACTGGGAACTGGAAATAATTGATTCCCATGAGTGAGTTTTGGAATTTGAATATATATATCACTGTTGAGTAGATAGCCCCAGAATAAAAACATACATGCATTTATTGCTGCGTTTTTTCAACTCTTGTCTGCAGCCTTTGCAAGCCCTCCCATTCTAACCACCCCCAGACCTTCTGTAGCTGTCCAATCACGAGGTTCCCAATGCAGCTCAATGAGAAGTCTTTACAAGACAGGTCCTCTAGACCAGCGTTTCCCAAACCAGTCCTCAAGACCCACCAACAGTCCAGGTTTTGTTAGTATCTCCATTGGAATAAAACAGGGAAATACATAAATCCTGGACTGTTGATGGGCCATGAGGACTGGTTTGGGAACCACTGCTCTAGACAATTGCTGCCTTTTCAGTTTAGCTCCACTGAGCTAAACAGACCAGGAAGTAATATGACATTGATGTTTGTGAATCTTGCAATTAAAATATCGAAAGCTAAACTGTAAAATGTGCTTAGTTTTTCAAAGAGGGTTTCTGTAATGATAACAGACTGCATTGTCAAAGATACATTGGGGCAGTTGATGCATTCATTAACTCGTTAAATTATCTCCCACCAAGATAAATCTGGAAGAGTCTGGAATACATTTCTATTTGTGAAAAGATACTTAAATTAAAACGCAAAAAAATTGCTTTTTTTTTTTTTAAGCAGAAATTATACATTCATATTTTTTTTCTGAAAATTTGCTGCAAATTCAGTTCATGTAAATGGATATTTAGATTCAATATGACTCCACTTTTTTTTTTTTGCCAGTGCAGGAATATATAGTAAATCAAGGGAAACATCACTTGATTTAATAATAACAGACAATTTAGTGGTGTTACGCAAATGAATACTGTGTTACACAGACACTTTCTAATTTTACTCCTAACTCATAATTATTTCAAGCAAGCATTCGAATATATTTCACGTTTATCTGATAATGCTTGTGGTACGTGTATATGAAGCTCGCAAAGTTTATTATTTAAATTTAGATTGGAAAAACAAACTTTACAAATTGCAAAACGATCTCATCAGGCAATGCACTAACCAACCGTAATGCCTTTTTCTGTCCAATAAGAGTGATTTTAATAAGTAGATTGTGTTTCTGCAATGCGTTACACGCTATTTGAGTTATTCGTGGAACAATGAGTGTTAAAGGGACACTCCAGGCACCCAGACCACTTCTGCTCATTGCTCACTCCTACTACTCTTAACCCTGCAAGTGTAATTATTGCAGTTTTTTATAAACTGCAATAATTACCTTGCAGGGTTAACTCCACCTCTAGTGCCTGTCTACTAGACAGCCACTAGAGGTCACTTCCTGACACAAAGCACAGATTATCTGTGCTAGAGCGTCGCTGGACGTCCTCACGCTGTGTGAGGACTTCCAGCGTTGCTAATTTCCTCATAGGAAAGCAGTGAAAATCTTTTTCAATGCTTTCCTATGGGGAGCGCTAATGCGCATGCGCAACATTGCCGCGCATGCGCATTAGGCCTCCTCAGCTGGTGGGCAGGATCAGTCTCGCCTACCGGCCGGACGGAGACAATAGGAGGAGCGGCGCGGAGAAGGAGATAGCGACGAGGGACATCGTCGCTGCCTCTGGTAAGTGACTGAAGGGGGTTTTCACCCCTTCAGTAACCGGGGATTGGGGGGTGGGGGGGAGAGGGTACCTCCAGTGCCAGGAAAACTGGTTGTTTTCCTGGCACTGGAGTTTTCCTTTAAGGGACAGGAAGCAATAACCGGGAAGAACACGGAAGGTTCTAACTGTGTAATAACCAGTCGGAGCAAGGCAATTTACTTTGTTATCAATAACTGAGAAAACATAAAATTATAGAAGAACAGACAATCACAGTAAATATATTTAAGGTCAAAATAGTCAAACTGTTAAAATGATCTAAGTCAAATATCATTCAGTTTGGCTACTCTGGTCTTAAATTTGAAATTCAGTTTGAATTCACTTTGAATTCTCACTTTAGCACATAAGCCTGAAAATGATTTCTCACCAAAAACAAAAATGTTGCGAATTGTGTAGTTCTAGTATTTAGCAAAATCTAGAGTTTACATAGTGATGTTACCATTACCCAACTCAATGGTTTGTGTCTCCCGTCTCAGAGCCTGACACAGAGAGTTTACATAAAACTCAGCGCATGCATGACGAGAATGGCCACTTCCTAAACACAGACAAGTCCAACTTTAGTAACTTTACCAATCTATCGATAGGAGTTAAACAGCTGGTCATTTCATTTATCAATATAGAGCACAAATTGCACCGCGTTATTCAGCTCGGCTTGTCTTTCATGAAGATTTTGTTTTGTTTGTTCTCTCTGTACAAGATAAACAGCTAACTACAATCGTTTTATGTGGCAATCAGATGACATGACCTGCACAGCACAGTGAGTACAGTACTGAGTGCAGCCCAGGCAGTGAGGAAAGTTAGTAACAAAAGTTAGTAACAATCTTCAAAAACTCAACGAGCAATCCACTGCTGTGCTCCAAACCACAAACTCACAAGAACCACATGGTCAGGTCACACTTGCTTATGGCCACGGAGAAAATTCTTCATAAACATCATGATCGTTTTAAAGCATAGAAACGTTTTGATAAATTTTTCATTCAGCTATACGTACGTGGTCTGGATGAAGAATTCTTTGGAAAACGGACGCCATTCTATAAATGCATTTATATGATACAGTTTAGTATCGATGGATGAATTAATAACTTTGCTTTCATCCAGTCTTAGGGCTTATGAACAGTGAACTGCGATAGAATATAGACAATATAAAATAGCCCAGATTAAGACAAACGTAACATAGAAAAAGCAGTTATTCTATCCTAAAATGTGATCAAAAGTGAAAAAGTAATTGTTTTTAATTCTAATGCTTTGCACCATACATATAATAAAGTAATGCTTCATAATATCCCTCGTTATATATACAATGTGCACACGTGATGTATACGGTACAGTTGCCCTGGCAGGTAATAAGTAGGTGTAATAACTGTACCTTCAAATCTAACAATCCAACTTAATTAAAATGGAAAAAAAAGCTAATATTTTGCAAAACCTTCCATAAAGGATTACATTTTAACTGCAAAGCATAAATCAGAACCGCTCTTTAATATTAATGTAATCCTTTTTTTGCATGTACATATTCCATATCTATGGATCTCATCTAAGGCTTTATATCATGACGCCTCTGCTTGTAAACTACACATCGCTCAATGTAGCAATAACAGGAACAGTCCTTATTCCTCCTCACATTCAAAATACAACTCCTAACAAACTCAGACAGACATTGCAGTCCAAAACACTGTTGATGTTGGGGCCGCTGTATTTATATCTTTATAAATCTTTCTAATTAGTTCTGTCACGCGAATACAACATACTGGGTTCTCCATGCAGTGAAGGGATTTTTAAATTCTGTATTTGTACAGTACCTTTTACCTATCACGGCGTAACTACAAACGGAGGCATAGTGCACACTGAAATGCATCAAGTTCAAGGGTGCACAATAAATCTGTAAACAAGGAACAAGTATACACATTTACATAGTTTGAGGCAGCAGCCCGGAAGTGCAGCGCAAAGCAACTTGCAAAATTCAGGGTAAAAAAAGTGATTTGGAAGAAAGATTAGCCCTTAATTGAAAACACCCAAAGAGCCACATTAATATCAGTATGAGTTGACTGACGTCTCTCTCTGGGTTTATTGACAGGCGGTTCTATAAGCATAAGCGTGGAACATGCGTTCACGTACCTGGGCCCGTCATCTTGTTGCCGCAGACCGAAAGGACACAACTCTGCAGATACTAATTCTAGAATTCTAGAAGCAGGCACTGACACTAGCTGGAATATTGTTACTTGAACGGGGTTAATGATCAACCCTGTGAGTGGTTAATTTGTAATTTGGAACTGGTTAACCCCTTCAGATGTTTGTGTTGATACAGTATTACGGCAGAGAGAAGCCTTAGCAAAGGATATGATTCACGTCATACTAATGATGTCATTTGTTTTAATCCAGTTTTAAAATCCCATGCAGTCAATCTGTTAACAAGCAGTGCAGTCTCTGCGGCAAAAATGCCCATTACTTCTTGAACACAGGTGGAATCAAAAATATAAAGAGTTTTAGAAAAGAATTACCGAGCAGAGATGTTGGTCAATACACAAGCTGTAAAGCAGAGATTCGGCTTATTGCTAAACTCTCATCCTGTGAAATAATAATAATTATAAACTAATAATCGATCATTTATCAGGACAGGGACTTCTGGTTCCACAAGTTATATTTCAGAGATGTTTTAATATAAAGGGACAGTGTAATGCCATAATTACCACCAGGCTCTGGGTGCCACCCCTGGTCCGTATCAATCAGTTTTTGAGTTGTTAAAGGGACATGACAGGCACTCAGAGCACTTCAGCTCATTGAAGTGGTCTGGGTGCATAGTGCAAGGTCCCTTAAGCCTGCAGTTCTAATTATTTCAGGACATATAGCATTATGTAAAACCTCACAGTAAAGCATTATACACTGCTATGAGTGAAATACTAATGCAAGCGTGGCCATTGCCGGACATGCACATTGTTTCCCCCATCTGCTGATGACGGCGGGGGAGGAACAAAGGTGGAGCCTGAACCAGTACCGAGGGGTAACCCCTTCTGCACCACAGGGGGAGGAGGGGCACGACGGAGGGGACACTCTAGGGAGCGCATTCTGCACATTTATAAAAGGCAGGTAGTAGATATTATAGAAACAGACCCTCTTCACACCCCGCAAGGGAGGTATCACTCAGTATACGTTCACACTGAATGGATATCTATTGTTTTCATTAATATTATTATTGGAGACACAGAGATGGACATAAAATGTGAACCGACCAGTTAAAATCGAATCTGTATTCTGACTGGCTCCTTTTTAATTCAGCTATAATTCAAATCCTGGCTGGGGATCATGGGAAATGTATTTCCAAACCATGTGCAGTGCCAAGGTCAGCAGTTACTAAATAAACAATAATCTGAGCTACCTCCCAGATAAGGGCTGCATTTAGCGTGGGCTATACTGGTGGCCACTATAAACCAGTACATTACCCCAAAAGATGAATGTTTTACCCTTCGCTCTGCTAAGGGGTGAGAGAGATCAGTGTGTGAAGTTTTAATCATTATAAATACGGCTCCACAATACAATTATCCAGCCTCCACAAAACCGAACAGAAGTCATAAAAATGATGAGGAGTGAACCATCCGATGTTAATTCCCATTACACTACTCTGCCCACAGTTTGATCTATTGGGCAAATGATAACAAATCCATGCCAGACAGCAGGGGGGGATTCACAAGTTATAAATTGCCTTCTAATTTGTCCTCGTTAGCGGTCCAATGTGCATCTAAATAATTTCAGCCAGGGATATCAAAAAGTGTTTTTCCTTGCTTTGTGCGTAGGGATTGTACTCGTACATATTAAAAGTTCGAACCGCAGGATCGCATAAACAAATTAGTAACTATTCAGCCATAATAATAGTTATTCTGTACACAGCATTATGTGGAGGAAAATCAGATCATAATTAAGGCAAACATTAACTTAAATGACACCGATTTATTCATTTCAATACAGCATTCAGCTTTGTGTCAAAGAAAATAATTCTGAATAATTAAGAAATATATTGAATGTAACATCTATCTGTCGTCTGTCTGCCTGCCTGTCTGTCTATCTATCTGTCTCTCTGTCTGTCTGTCTGTCTGTCTATCTATGTCTGCCTGCCTGCCTGCCTGTCTATCTATCTATCTATCTATCTATCAGTCTGTCTGTCTGTCTGTCTATCTATCTGTCTGTCCGCCTGTCTGTCTGTCGATCTGTCTGTCTGTCTATCTATCTGTCTGTCTATCTATCTATCTATCTATCTGTCTGTCTGTCTGTGGTCCTGAGCAAAGTATCCAATGATTTCATTGCTGCTAAATCCAGTGGTCACCACTCTCTTCTAATTCTCCTTGACATTCCTGCTGCTTTTGATACTGTTGATCATCAACATTTCTTCTAATCCTATGTGATCTTGGTCTATGAGACTCTGCTCTCTCTTGGTGCTCCTGCTATCTCTCCCAGCACTCTTTCAGTGTTTTTTTCTCTGGTTCTTCTGCTTCTCTGTATCCCATTTCTGTCAGTAAATGGCAAAACAGAGTGATAAACCGCGCCCAAAAGGTGTGTGAGAGTGTACCACAATTGTGTTAATAAAAGTACAGTAGTCTACAAGGTTTTGGGATTTACTGCTGCCCCCCTTAATATTCTTGTAGTGAGCAGGTATTTCCCATTTTCTATACCATTCCAATCAGTGTTTCTCAAGTTTCTGTCCAGTGTTCCTCAAGTTGCTGTCCCCCCTCCTCCCCCCCACCCCCCACCCCTCATAATATTGTAAAGCGCTAATCTGCTGGCACTATATAAATGGCAATAATAATAATAATAATAATAATAATATGCAGATGACATGAAAATCTACCTGTCCTATCCTGATCTCTCACCGTCCCTCTTAACTCTGCCTCTCTGCTATTTCCAACTGGATGGCTGCTAATTTTCTTAAACTTAACTTGTCAAAAACAGAGCTTCTCTTTCTTCTAAAGTGTTGCTACTACCGTATCTGTCTCCCTCCAAGTCAAATAATCTCCTTCACGTCTCATGTCCAGTCACTTGCCAAATTCTGACGCTTTCATCTCAAATACATAGCTCGCTTCTTGCCCTAAGGTGCTGGTCCATGCCACTATCACCTCTCACCTTGACTACTGCAATGCACTTCTCAGTGTGGTCTTATGTGTTCCTAACTTGCTCCGTTAGTCTATAATGAATGCGATAGCAAGACTCATCTTCCTGTCCGCATGCACCTCCCATGCCTCCTCTCTCTGTCAGTCCTACACTGGCTTCCTGTAAGATTTAGGGCTACATCTGAAATCATGATGCTTGCTTACAGATCTCTGCATAATGCTGCTCTTACCTACCTATCCTCACTAATACACAAGTATGTCTGCCAAAGATCTGCGTCAATTCTCTGTCTGTACTCTAACCTCTGATGCTCACCTTCAAGGCTTCTCTAGGGCTGCACCAATGGAACTCTATTCCTTGCTCTGTTAGACTCTCAAACAATCTCAGTTCCTTTAACCCCTTAAGGACACATGACATGTGTGACATGTCATGATTCCCTTTTATTCCAGAAGTTTGGTCCTTAAGGGGTTAAACAATCATTAAAATCTCACTTCTTTAGGAAATATCAATTAAACTTTCCCTCCCCGCACCTTGGTAGCCCACCTTGCTTCCTCTCCTGCAACTGTGTCTTCCAATGAAGTACATCCTACCCTTTCCTTTTGTGTCACTTTAACCCATTCCTTCTAGAATGTTAGCTGGTTTGAGCATGGGCTCTCAACACCCTCTATTCCTGTGCGTCCAACTCGTCCAGTTACAAATACTCGTCTGTTAGTCCACCTATTGTACAGAGCTACGGAATTTGTTGGCGCTTTATAAAATCACAATACTTTTTTCATTCTCTCTATATATGCTGTATGTATGCATTCATATGTTTATTAATGTATGTGCAATGTATAGCTCTAGAGAACAATATACTGCAGATACGCCTGGCACTGTAAGGGTTAATGTGAGGCTTGGTCTATTATTTACAATAATGCATTTGACTAATGAAGCATGGAAGGCCGTATATATAAAGTCTGGTAAACAATAAGCTGTATTCATACAATAAGCTGTAATAATACACTGAGCTGTAATGATAAACGATGCTGTAATAATATAATGAGATATAATAATACACTGAGCTGTAAAAGTTAAATAAGCTGTAATAGTAGAATAAGCTGTAATAGTACATTGAGCTGCGGACTTTATTGAGTTTCAAGTCAACTAGCAACACATCAGGACTTTTCCTTTACAATGAACACAAACAATTTAGTTTTGTTTAATGCAGTATTTGATCATTATTCTCCACTTGTTTCTGTTATCATATAAAATCACGTTTGTTACAAAGATGTGACCTGTTGCAAACTTTCGTTCTATCCTTAGGCACACGTTACAGAAAGCAAAGTTCAGAGATGAATCCATTATGAAGCATGTATTGAGGTTTACTGCGAGTGTCCTAGTCATAGTTATTCTTTGTTCTTTATGTCATAATATCTGTCTCCTCTTTCACCTGATTAAAGCCCCAGTATTTGTTTCTCTGAATGACCCAATGCTTGGCCCTGAAAAATAGAAGAAAACAATCCCCTATTGTTACGTTAGACAATAAACGATAGTGTCCTTTATCTCGGTGTGACCTTTTCATCTTCGACATCCCCAACGGACCCCTCCTCGATACTACAAACACAGGGAGTTCGGCTGGATTCCAGCAAGTCATAAAGAGACCCTGTCTGTCCAAAACAAAACCAATTTCGTACCCCCAAAGCGGGGGAGACGCACAAGTACATTGTCACTGCACAGATGCAAGTTAGCGTTACTAGGGAAACTGTCCCTAATCCCCCTCTGTAACCACTTAGCACAACCAGCCTATCAGAAGTGCTACCTTTTAACCCATAAACCCAGCTCTGGTAGACTAACCGCCTGCCCTAATTAGCTACGAATTTCACAGCGCAGAAAACGTGATGAGCTAATCGAAATTTGCAAAATAATGACGTACCTCCTTCAAGCATTCCTCCTCCTGAGGCCCAGATTTCAGGAAGACAATAATGAGCCCATTATAAGGGAAGGCATTCAAAATCCTGCACCAATGCTAAACAGAGAACTTAATTGTTCTAGATGTGTCCATTAAATCAACAACCTATTGTTGTGAACTTGAAAAATAAAAAAGAGATGCGAGTGAGAGCCATAATGATGGGTTTGTGCTAACTTCTTTGGCCCGTTCTCTTTTGAAGCTCTTGATGAAGTTGGTAATTTTGTTGCGGAGGTAATAAAGCAAAGGATTGTCTAAAAATTCACACATCCCATTGAGTGAATTGTCTTTAGGTTAGAATTCGTTCCTGCTCACGGTGGGCATGTTAATGCTATGTGAAAAGGCCAGTGCGTAGCGTGTGGTTACAGTTCTGGCCATAAGTAGCCAGAATCCTCGATAAAAGGTCAAACTGTGCCAGATTTAAACAATGACATTAGGAATTTCTTTTAATAGTAGACAATGCTGCTTCCAGGGCGACAACAGGGCACTGTGTATGTAAACCAAGTAAGCAGGCTTCAATCACTGCAAGCGTTAGTGGACTTCATTTCCCATGAGGCTCAGGGCCAGCAGTGTTTAACGCTATAAGTGAACAGTGAGTTTTGTACTAATTATTATTATTATTATTTTATTATTTATATAGCGCTATCAAATTCCTTAGCGCTGTACAATGGGTATGGCGGTGAAGGCAAAGAAAAGTAAAGCTTTTTAGACCTGAATTAATTCAACTGTGATTTGTCCAACAAGGAAACCATTACTCGTTGCATTTCACAATATAAATAAAGCAATTGCGCAAGCAACATGTAAATTAGGACTGTGGCGGGGCTGCTGCCTGTTCGTGAATTGCTGTATTATACTCTGTGTGTTTTCCCATTATTGATGAATGTGCCTGCTCCCCATGCGGGAGGTCCTACACGAAGGGAATGCATTCACCTCCCAAACGGGGACCACCCCGACAACTCATTTAGAATGTGAGTTTAGAACGTTCGCAGCTCGTAATGAGTTGTCAAAGCCACAAACCGCAAGGGAAGCCTCGGCACAGGCCTCCCCTGGGTGGCGGCCTGTTCATTATACGAACGCCATCCAGGGGGAGCATTCGTGGATTGCTTACGACCTCCCCAGTGCCCCTTGGCATGTTCGCATCAATCAATTAGAAGGTTGGCAACTTGCAACATAAGTGTGAAACCGCAAGGGAAGTAATTAATGAGCGCTCCCTGAAAGGAGACGCTTCCCTTGCCTGGTTTCACCCAGGGACCCTGCGAACGGAGGCTGTTCATGGTGGTCACCAGACTGGGGGTCCCTGAGATCGGTGGGGACACTCTTTGGGGACAATGGCGGTTTGGCGGGCTTTCTGGAGCTGGGAGTCAAAGAGGCGGGAAGCTTTTCCGTGCTGGGACTCCCAGGTACGGAGGCTCATGGGATGAAGACCCCCTTGTCACCAGAGTTGGGAAACCCTGCCTGGTGGGGACATTGTCTTTATGTGTGATCCACCCCCAAAGTATAAAGCCGAGTGTGGCCAATAAAGTTGTTGTTGTACGTGGCTGAGCAGGGACGTGGCTGAGCAGGGACAACCATTTGTATCTTAATTTTTTAAGTTAGATGTTAATGGACCAGTTTAGTGAATAAGCTAATTTCCTTGTAGGAGAGGATCTAAAGCTCGGTCGAGGTTTAATCAAATAGACACATAGGAGCTCAGATGTATAGTAGTTATTCACTAACACTAAATTGCAATATTTAATATAATCTTGAATTCATCGATAGAATTCCAGCAAACATATTTTAAGTGCCCCAGGGCCCAAAAAGTTTTTAGATAATCTTTGCCAATGATATTGGATTCTTTTGTGGAAATGATAAAAAATAAAACAACATAATTTAACATTCCAGTTCAGCGATCTGTCCGTCCACTTTCATGTAAAGCGATTAATGAATTTCAAATTATACACACTACATAAAACACTTCTCAAAAACGCAGTCTAGAAAAATAATAGTATAGAAATAAAAGTGGCAGTAAAAAAAAAAAAAGTGTGATCCTTTGCTGATATCAGTTCATGCTCTGCTCCATTTATCTTCATCTCATTAGGATAAATTAATTAGCAATCTCTGTGTTGCTAACTTTCTCTTTTAATTACTTCAAGTAAATAAATGGGAGGGAGATGATATTCCGTTTATTTTACTGTTTACGTGTCTCAGCCTTATTACTCCAGAAACATGACCCACGGAAGATTTGGATAAATAGGGTATAGGATATATTTTAAAGGAATATATTTAAATATTATTTAAACCATCATTCAAACCATATGAGACCAATTCTTTGCCATTTAGGAGTTAAATCACTTTGTTTATGCAGCCCTAGTCACACCTCCCTGCACGCAGGGGCGGATCCAGAGCCTGATCTCGGAAGGGGCACTTGTAGATTATTTAACCCCTTAAGGACACATGACGTGTGTGACACGTCATGATTCCATTTTATTCCAGAAGTTTGGTCCTTAAGGGGTTAAAGAAATAATGCAGGCAAATACCACTACAGGTTTGTGTAGTGGTTATGGTGCCAGGAGTGCCGGGACCCCTTCCCAGAGTTAGTAGTCAAACCGTTTAAGAACAGTTTGACAACTTACCTGGGATATGGAGCTGTAGTAGGGCATAAGAGCAGCGGTGTGCGTGAGTGGTGCAATGTATGAGGGGTGCAGTGTATGTGAAAGGTTCAGTGTGTGTGTGTGGGGGGTGTAGTGTGTGAGCGGTACAGTGTGTGCAGGGACGGCGCACTGCGCTCCCCTCCAGCTGGTTACTACTTGTCGCGTGGCCGAGCGCAGTCCTGATCTTTCCGCCCGCAGAGCCCAGCCTCTGCCCGCCCACCCCCTACCTTGGTGTCTGCCGCAGGCTGTGTGGAGGGGGCGGGGATATGAATGACATCATATCCCTGCTCCCAGTGTGCCACAGAGCGCGGCTGGCACCCAGTGATGGGGCTGGGCTGTAGGACGGGACTCCACATAGCCGGACAGCATGCACCCCAGGGACAAGATTTAACAGGTGTAAGTATGTAATTGTGAATGTCTTTGTATGTATGTCTCTGTATGTATGTATGTATGTCTCTGTATGAATGTATGTCTTTGTATGTATGTATGTATGTATGTCTCTGTATCCGTGTTTGTATTTATGTATGTCTCTGTATGTAATAATTACACTTGCAGGGTAAGGGTGATGGGAGTTGGCACCCAGACCACTCCAATGGGCAGAAGTGGTCTGGGTGCCTGGAGTGTCCCTTTAATTTCCCTAATTTCCACCGAATAAACGTATTTTACGTTTACAACCAGAGATGAGTCCGAATCAATGCAAAGTGCCTGGAAATATTGACTTTGCAACACATGCACTTAAAATGATGCTTTTAAGGACGTCTATCAAGAAGTAAACCTGATGGATGCCTGGATGATTAGCGATATTAAATCATACATTATGAAGATACATTTAAATAAAGCACAAAAAAAAAACTTTGAAAATACCCTTTTTCACAGTTAAACTATTATGACACGGCATCAAATAATCTTCTCTTTATCAAAAAAAGGCCTCAATCTGCAATCACAGCTTGGTGTGTGATATCTCCACGCCAGCGTCTCTTGTTTAATTAAAACAGACACTGACAGAAGGACATGGATTACAACCTTAATGATGCATTTACTTAGATTAATCGGGGGCTTCATTCGGAGTAATAGCTTAAGCAAAGAACAAAAGGAAATTGTGTATGAAACAGCTTTTTATCCCAGGAAAAGGTCACATAATGAGAGTTTTTTTTATTTATTTTTATTCTGTCGCTGCTACTCCAAGATCTCTGGTGCAATATGAGAAGGGCTTTCTTTTATTTTCCCATATTTCCTTTCTTTTTTGTAGCCCCTAGTCATTTATTATAATACAGTCATTAAGTCTGCAAATTAAACATGCTTCTTTTAAACAGTGGTCGCCTGGTTTAAGGAGAGTCTAATTAGCGTGTTACATATCGCTAGAACAGGCAACGCAAATCACAGCCTTAATGGAGACGCTTGGTGTCTGGACGGCTCTATATAATATCAGAACAATTCTAGACGTATCCACAGTAATAGACCCATTGTGTGAAACAAGACTGCAGTCTTCATCCATATTTATTCGGCTGGAAAATGGACATTTAATAAAAGTTATTTGTCAGGTCAAACAAACAATTCATCTGGCTAGAGCACTCTGCATCTTTTATCCGGTAATCAGGCACCTGCAGGCCACAAGGGTAAAAACAGAGTGCTAGGTGTTAGCAATAAGAGGTCACAATATGGGACAGAAATGACACCAAGGAGTATTCTCACAGTGGAAGTGGGTTTCCGCCTCCATCATCAAACTCTATCTTTATCTACGGGACTTCCGGTCAGCAAACAATAAGGTCACATAATTAAGCTGGAACTGTTCCTTTTCAGGAAGTGACAATTTTTGGGTCCCTCAGCCAGTATGTATTAAGGAACCGATGTTGTGCGCCAACAAGGAGGCTAAGCACAAAGCTATAAGTGTGTTAAGTAATGTTCTAGTTGACTATACAATGTGAAAAACAAAACAACACAAAACAGACTTCTTAACTGGCAAAGCATACTTGGTAACAACCAAATAACCCACCCAAACCCTCCCCCACCTTTAAATAAAAACATCCCACCGAATATAAGGGGAAAGAGCTTGGCCACAAAACCGCCATTAAAGGAACACTATAGGGTCAGGAACACAAACATGTATTCCTGATCCTATAGTGTTTAAACCACCATGTGCAGCACTGCCCCAGGAAGCACCTCTAGTAGCCATCTGAGGAGTGGCCAGTGGAGGTATCCCTAGGCTGTAATGTAAACACTGCATTTTCTCTGAAAAGACAGTGTTTACAGCAAAAAGCCTGAAGGTAATGATTCTACTCACCAGAACAAATACAATAAGCGGTAGTTGTTCTGGTGACTATAGTGTCCCTTTAACTGGGCAATATTATTTACCAGAGTTCGATTCCTGCTTGATTACCATGGCAGAAACCCCCTCTCCCAATTAATCCAGGTGCTGGTCAGGGTACCTTCCGCTATTGTGACAATAAATGCAAAAGAAAACACCACAACATAAAAAAGGAGGAGAGAAGGAAATGTTAGGAAAAAGAAGAGGTGAAGAAAGCAACCAGGAGGAGCAAAATAAATGGAAGAAAATGGAATAAAGAAGGGCTTGTGGGTGGGAGGTTCACACCCTGCTGCCCAGAGCCGAAAAGGAGGACCGGTTGGTAAGTTGCAACAATTATTACTTTCTTAAAATCACAAATAACCAATCCATAACTGCCTGGCAGAACCATTCCTGGACAGACGTACAATGCAGTCATGGCCAATGTTACCTAAACAGTGTCTGGGCTGTTATTTCATGTATCTTAATTCACAGCAATGGTTTTGTAATTGCACTCGAAGCTCTGTACAAGTTACGTCTGTCAGTAATAAGTACTGAATAACACAGTTCATCACGGTTCTTTAACCTAGAGACACGTACGTGTATATGACTTATATAAAGGAAGGATTTTTTTTTAACATATTCCTGCCTTTATTTATGCATTATGCCTTTCCCAATTCACGGACAGTTTACACTTTTATTCTTCACGCTAAAGAAAACACAATCATTAACTAACTCGGAGGAGAACTAAATGCACAATACGATACACTGTCTCCTCAAACTTACAACAACCAATCAGTAGCTTTTTTTGAGAAAATAAATGAGGGAGCCGCTGTTTTTATTCTTAAAAAAACAATCTAAGAAAAGGACTCTTTCAATCCTTCAATCTTCTGTTTGGGTTGCAAATCTGATATTTAATGTTTTGCAGACTACAGAAAAACCACAAGCAGGAGAACATAACCCCTTTCTATTACCGAAAGAGCAAAACAGTCGCAATGTGTTCTAATGCTCAGCTCCAACTTAATTCCCTGAAACAAAAACAAACTCAAGTATATCAGGAGATTTAAAAAAAAAAAAAAAAAAAAAAAAAACTTGAAATAAATTCTCATCAACACAAAATTACTTTTACTTTCTAACTTCTATATTTTTAAGAGCCATATTTAATGTTGTGCCTTGTCCCCATCGAAATACGATTCAGGATTAGTTAAATCTCATATTTATTTTATTTTTAAGGGGTAGCTATTCAATATTTCCATATTATGTCATCCAACATGCCAGCAATTTATAATTCCGTAGAAGATCCAGGGACCATATGTCGAGATCATGTTTATCGAGTAATTACTGTGAGTTTATGAAATTACTCTACACCGGGAATATGAAATTCTTATTAATATTACAAATACAAATGACTAAATAAATACTTCATAAACCCTGACGTTTCAGACAAGGAGGGTAATATATTTATTTAAGGCTATAATAATTTTTGCCTTAAATTATAACTGACGGATTTATAAAGGGAAACATTGTTTATTTTCTGAGAAAATCATTTTGATGGAGTTTCAAGACTACAATGTCATAAGGGAGTTGAAAAGTGGCCTTTTTTTATTTACAGTTAACTCTTTGAGGGCAAAATAAGGCGCTTACTGTTCTACGTCTTAAAGGGACACTCCATGTACCATAATCACTACATCATAATGAATTATTGTTATCATTACTCATTATATTATTACAGCTTATTGTATCATTAAAACTCAGTGTATTATTACAAATAAGTGTGTATTATAGCAGCTTGTTGATGTATTACAACTTATTGTCTTACCACAATTTATTGTATTATTTAAGTTTATTGATATAGTACAACTCGTTCCATAATTATAGACTAATTAATTACTACAGGTTAGTCTATAATACAGTTCATTGTATTATTACAGCTCATTCTATTACTAAAGCTGATTGTATCATTACAGCTTAATATATTGTACCAGCATAATGTATTATTACAGCTCAGTGTATTATAACCAGCCACTGTATTATTACAGCTTATTGCATTATTACAGCTCATTGGGTTGTTGCACCTAATTATACCGTTTTATTCTTATTACATTTTTACAGCTCTATGTATTATTATAGCACAGTGTATTATTACAGTATATTGTAGCACTACAGCTCATTATAGCAGTGCAGCTCTTTGTATTTTTACAGCTCATTTTATTATTGCAGCTTATTTTATTATTTCAGCTTAGTGTATTATTACTGCTTCTTGTATAATTCGAGTTGATTATAACATTACAGCTCATTGTATCATAACAGATTATTTTATTATTACACTTTATGGTATATTATTTCATTGCAGATTATATCAATACAGTTTGTTGTATTATTACAGCATTTTTGTAAAACTACGGCTCACTGTGTTAATAGAGAGAAAAGGCAGCCATCTTAACTTCGGGTAAGCTATCTCTGCATTGCCACGGTGTAGGGATAACAATGTACGTTCATTCCATTACTAAATATCTAGGCTTGCGTTCAGCTAGCAGGTTATGCCAACAAGGATCTGATTGCCCCGATCTGGAAAATATTACACAGTTTTTGTGTGGGTGATCGCTGTGAGGAGTAATTAGACATAATGTCTCGCTTATTGAAATATTTGTGTTGTCATGCAGTTAAAAACCCTCTCTTATAATTGCTATGAAGGTTGGTCATTCTCAGATTATTTTCTGACTGAGCTGAAATACTGTCTGTGCTTTTCCTTTCAGCCCCTAGAGAACAGAGCTGGCTCTAAACAGAATAGCTCGGAACCCCTAGCTCTGGTCACAAAGTATCAGAGGGTACCATTTGTTGGAAAAGGCTCATTATGTGTATCATAGCCTGGCATAGGCCACAATGGGTGAGTGGATGAATGGATGATTGGGTAGTGGATGATTGAGCAGATGGATGAGTGGATAGATTAATTGATGAATAGATGGATTGATGAATGGATGGATGGATTAATAGATGTATGGTTGGATGGTTGCATTAACTAATCACCACCTCTACATTATCTAATCCCCACTGTTACGTTAACGAATCACCACTACTACGTTATCTAATCCCCACCGCTATGCTTTCTAATCCCCACTGCTATGTTAACTAATCACCCTCACTACATTATCTGATCACCACGGCTACGTTAACTAATCACCACCTCTACACTACCTTAACTTATCACCTACGGACTACGGACACTTGGAAGGTAGGTATTGATACATATAAGCACAAATACTTTACATATAATTACATGTTTATTTCAGGACTGGAGACATTCTGGAGCAGGAGACTAATTTGGGACAATTGGTCAAAGCATTTCATGAGTTTCCATGGTAATCGCTCCAGACTTACACAAACACTCAGAATTGCTAAATATTCACCTTGTGATAATACGAGATTTCCGGAATTAATAGAATGCTGTGTAACACGTCACTAAACTCTCCAGAGGGATTTGGATCTACATCTTTTTACTAAAAGAAATGAGGATCTATTTATAAATACTCAAGGCCTTTTGCATCCGTTTCAGCAAATCAAGCACAGATAATTGATTTTCAATGTATCACATTAAGTGGTTTATACGGCTTTATTGACAGAACCATTAACTCCCGCCAGTAATGCTCTACTCCAGACAAGGTAGGGATTTTTGTTCGGGTGAGAAAGCTGTATTGTTACAGAGTGGATTTGTTTGTCTTCTGGGGCTTTGGAAACAAATATCACATTTCTCTTATGCCTATAATTGGTCTGATAAAGAGCTAATGCTTTAGTCAATCCACAAATTAATAAAACAGTATTTGACGCCTTCCAGGCTGTGTCTTTCTAGAGGATTGGTAAAATAACCATGAAACTGCAGGCTTGGTGACAAAATGATTAAAATCTATATAATTCTGTTCCCTTTTCCTATAATAAATAAATGAATAATTATGTGCGATTTGTTTAAATAAGCAAATTATTTTTTGGCGCGACAGCTGCTAGTGAGAATAGAACCAGCGCTATACAAACAATGTTTACAATCTTTCTAAATTCTGCATGTCCTAAAATGTACGCAAAAACCTATAATGCTAACGGTAAAAATCAAACCCTGAAGTGGTTGAAAGAGCCACATTGATAGTCACAAGGACAGTGCGTCTTTCAAGCTCCTGAGCTCTTAGCAGCTTTAAGGCCTCTGCGGTCTAACAGATTTAAGGAACGGTTTTCACACAATCAGGTAGAGAATGCCGAGACAGTCAGTAAATGCCCCGTTCAAAAAACAAAAAGAATATTTTAGTGACAATGTGATAAAACAACAGTAAAATCGTTCAAAACCCACTGAAGCGTATTTTTATTTTCCGCCTGATCAAGAATAATAAATTTAAAAAACCTCGGTGTCCTCGTGCCTCAAAGGACGGAACTTCTGGAGTTCAACAAAAATATGACAATAGGGATTATTCACTAAACAGGGAATGCTCCTGAACTGTAAACCGAATGACAAACTTTGGGGCAAAATAGCTTATTTGGGGACTTTCTCCCGCTCAGTCACTGCCTGGATCTTTTGACCTCATTTTTCAGTTCACTGCTGTTCGAAGTTGCGTAAAGTTGATATGTATGATTATTTAATACATTACTTTAAATCATGTAATATTTAAATAGTTTGTTTTGTGTTGGTAATCCTGTTTATTGAGATAGAATTTTTTTTTTTTTTTTTGGTGTTTTCAACTTTGCCTTGGGGCAGATAATACAATTCATAAGTATTTGGACAGTGGAATGAATTTTGTCACATTGACTCTGGATCCAACACATTGGATTTGAGATGAAACATAGAGGTTGAAGTGTGGACTGCCACTGTTATTTTCAGCAATTTCTTCTATAACCTTTGCAGGATTTTGGGGGGCTCTAATTTGCTATTTTTGGCATTCTGTTGCCACAGCTGGATTTAGGCCTCATGGGACCTGAGCAGAACATGTTGATGGGCTTAAAGACAGAAGTGGAATTCTCATTTCATTTGTCACAGTAGCCGCTATGGACTACTTGTGTGAAATACAATAAACTCTGGGTTCGCTGAAACGTTTAATACTTAAAAATTAGAGTTCTGATTTTAAAAAAAAAAAAGTGGAATGTACTGGTGCCAATCTATTTCTTTATGAATAAATAAAAAGGTAAAACAAAGGAACATGTATATTGTGTCTGCTTTGGACCTATTCCAAAGTACAAGTCTGGAGCTGCGCGTCAACGGCCCATGTGTTAACCTGACCATGGTTGTTGCATTATCATTGCAGTCAACATGATAGCCAACTTGTATTTGAAGTCTGATGTTGCTGCCTTTCTACATGGAGTCTAAGGAAGTGTCAGTAACAGCAAAGCAAACATTACGAAGGTGCCATAGCTGGCTGACGTAGCATTGATGGGCAGTATTCAGGACCCATAAAATCACAATCCACGCCATGTTCCTTGGTTTACAAAACTCTTCCTTAGATTCACAAAGACCTTGGGCTTCCTGGGGTAAAAGCAGAAATATGGCCATCTGTGACTCCGAAAATAGGTGTATATAGGAACAAAGTTCTACAGCACATATATGTGTATATACATTTGTATAAGTTCTACAGCAAAACGGAATATAATACAGATTCATACATTTTCTAAATGTCTTTCAGACTACAAGTTCCCAAATCACAATTTGCAGTTGTTATTAAATTCTGCTCTGTAAATTTAAATAAGATATTTATTCAAAAAGATGGCTATGCTAGAATTTTATAAATTTTAACTCTACGAGGTGAACTAACTAACTAGTGGTTTGGGCTGTGCTGACTAACTTGCAGATCATCTGAGTTACAAAATATCCAATAGATGTATCTACTAAACAGTGAATCCCAAATTTAAACTTTAGGGTGTAGAAACTAGAACTCTTTTAATTAGAAGTACACCAAAATTGGTTATAATTTGACTAAATGTAACAGTTTTTTGTAATTACGATAATTTAGATTAGAAATGGTTATTTAACCCCTTAAGGACACATGACGTGTGTGACACGTCATGATTCCATTTTATTCCAGAAGTTTGGTCCTTAAGGGGTTAAATCACTGTGCATAACAGAGCAATGATTTTAAGCGTCTTTTCCCAGAGTTGGGTTTATTTAGCTGCATGTAGAATTTTAAAAATATATATATACCAGAACAGGTTTTACCTAAATGAAAGTGACGTTTTTGTGTATTTTTGTGATATTTAGGAAAAGATGACAATGTTAAAAACCCTCATCCCCGACACTCAGCAGCATAATTTGTATAAAAAAACAATTATGTTCAATTATCCTGCCCTGAAGTTTCATGGCAGTACTGCAAATGATAAGTTTATAAAGCAGACTGCGGCGTGTTACAACATAATCACTGTAAGAATTATTCACATGCAGTTTAAATCCCGTCCGTCCAAGTTTCTTACCAGCTGCAGTAAATGTGGCCCTTAAACCAGAAACATATGGGAGACAGCGCAGTAATTAACGCGGCTTCTGCCCATACCACTAACACACTGCAGACATTAAGAGATGACGTTAACATTGACTGCTGTATCCCGGCACGGCTACTTGTATTAAAATTTCACAGGGATAGGCTTTCCTGTGTTATCTTAAAGGGAAATTATACACCAAATACACGTTCTTCTTAATCTGCTGAAAAATGAACCCAGGCCATCCCAAGAAAAAAAATTCCCATTCTCAATCAACCGAAATATGGCTCGAGGAGGCCTCCCGTATAACCCTAAAAAAAAGAAACCAAATCTCCAAATATCATATTATTGGAAACACGCCGTGTGTCATTCAATGTCAGCCTTGTAAAAACTGAGCAAGTGAAGGACTGAGGGGCTTTTGCTCTTACTTTAACATGAAATAATATACAAAACAAGTTTCTCATTCTTTAAAACAGGTTGAAAATAGACTGGGTTTTTTTTTGCCATCAGTCTCAGCTAATTTAAGTAAAATAAGATTATTGTGTAACCTGCGTGATTCTAAAAGGTAATGACATGCTAGAATTAGGATAAAAATTTTTGGAAAAACTGGGAGATTGTACTGGAAGGTTTAAAAAAGTAACTAAATAAATGGGTGGATGAATGGATGGATGGATGGATAGATGGAAGGATGGATGGACAGGTGGACGATCAATAAATTAATGGAAGAATGGATGGATTAATGGATGAATTAATGAATGGATGGTTGGAGAGACGGGTGGTAGGATGGAGGTATGGAGAGTAGGATGTATATATGTATACAGCGACAGATAAACCGGTGGACAGACAGATGAATGGATGTATCAGTGGATGCATGGATTGACAGATGGACGATCAATAAATGAATGGAAGCATGGATGGGTTAATGGATGGATGGATGGATGGATTAATGGATGGATGGATAAATGGATTAATGGATGCATGGATGGATGGAGACAAGGGTGGATGGATGGACATATGAAGAGATGGATGGATGTATCAGAGGATGGATGGATGGACAGGTGGATGGATTAATGGATAGATGAATAGATGGATTCATTGATAGGTAGATTGATGGATGAATAGATAGATGGACTAATGGATGGATGGATTAATGGATGAATGGACAGGTAGATAATCAATACATTAATGGAAGGATGGATTGATTAATGGATGGGTGGAGATGGTTGGGTGGAGGTATGGAGAGACGGGTGGACATATGGATATATGGACAGATGAACAGGTGGACAGACAGATGGATAGACAGGTAGACGATCAATAAATGAATGGAAGGTTGGATGGATTAATGAGTGAAATAATGAATGGATGTACAGATGGGCAATGAGTTGGTTGGTTGAGGATGAATAGGACAGTAGTTGGGTGGATCCATCAGTTCATTGGTTGGTGGGTGTTTTTTTTTTTTTTAATCATTTTGAATATGGTTATACAAATAGGTGTAACATTGTTTTATTTACATTTCAAATAATTTGTCAATAGCATTGTGGATAACCATGTGTTATAATGCAACCACATAAAAATATTTTTGAATTTTCTCAATGGTCTCGATGGCTGCTAACCAAAAAGCCCACAGAGATTCAAGCTTTGTTGCTGTGAGAGGTACCCTCTTGGTAAATAAACTGCTACTTACCACACTTCCCCAATGTAACAAACTTAGTTGACCATGCCCTGACTGACGATTTGCATTGACAAATGCCCATTTTAGAATTATTGTCGATAGACCCAGCTGTCCTGTCTCTCATAGTGATGCAATTGATATATGCCAACTTATCTCTTATACCGGTTATTCGAAACTTGAAATTAAATAAAAAACGATTTAAAAAATATAAATAAAAATAACAACAATTGCTGACTTAGAGAATTTTAAAATTTTGGCCATTTTGACCTTATGCTTGAAATTAACTTTGAATTTTCACGTTAGTGAATAAACTGTATGCTTTTTATTTATTTATTTATTTTATATATATATATATATATATATATATATATATATATTATTTTTTTTTATTTTAATTCGGAATTAAATAAGACATCTCTCAGTACTTCATTTTAGACATCTTAGGTAATAGGAGCATTATCGATAAATTCAGATGGGATTTAGTTCAGAACACATTCAGAACAATTAGTTTGGAGTCCAGTTAACCTTTCCTAACAATATATATACTTTTATATTATTTATTTATTTATAAAATATTTTACCAGGAAAGATACATTGAGATTGAGAAAGAATGAATGTGTCTTTATTTGTAGTATTATCCAGTCTGTCTCTAAGTAATCTGGGAATCGAAATACATTGTCTGCTGTCTATAATAATGGGAACTTTACTGACAGATACATGTTAACTGCAGTCTCATAATTTGTCCTTCCGTTTCTCAGGCATCGACCTAATGTTCCTACATCATCACCCTCCGTGGCAATAAGTTGCTGAATCTGCGCTGCTGACCAGATGAAAAAATGGAATTGATATCAAGACTTTAACTACAATTAATGAAGATTTTATTTTTTATGATCATCTAACAAGAGGGGTAATCTGAAGCCTACATGGCATAAATCCAGAATTGATGTGCTGACTACCACAAAATAATAAAAATGAAATAGCCTTTGATACTTACTGAAAGAAAAACATAAAAACTTAGTTGACTCATAGCCATTATATCACATACAATCAACTTCAGAGCTATCGATCAATGGAGATAGGCCAAATTTAACAGGTCCCTTTCACTTGGGAACAAACGCACAGAGGCATTTGTAAGACTCCAGCAAGGTTAAGATGGAAATTAAGAAAATGTAATTTAGTCAAAAGAAGCATGACATTCCAAACGATGGGCTGGGGGTAAATAGACAGGTACAAGCACTTTGTCATCAGTCAAAGTCAACATTCTGCTATATGGTAAGACGCGTACTTCTCTCCTTCTGATAGGAAGCAGTGAATGACTAATGCACTTCCATATTTGTCAAAACATTTCATTTATTTTGCATGTCACCGAGATCTTACTAAACAGATCAATAATCACACATGCATTGAATAAATAAGATAAACAGTATCAAAGTAAAATGACACGTGGTATTTAGAACATATAACAGAGTTGACCTCCACCGACCACCCTAATGGTCTCTATAAAGATGCTTGTTTTCAATATCTGCAGTGTGTTTTCAAAGTTACCCCAACATAAAAGTACTACTTAATTATAATCCTCTATCTCGAATAACCAAACCACAAGTCACACTTTGTGTCTGCAATATCACTGTGAACACCAATTTACACCTTACAGGGATGTAGATTTTGCAGATAGGGTTATGCAGCTCCCATTTAGAAGGACACAGGATGTAAGTCTCCAAAAACAGTGCCTGCTAAAGTTTTTTTAGACTTGTGGATTCTGGGGGAGAAATTCACATATTCTTAATGGCACGGTTATCAAGGTTCTGCCTGTAGACCACCAGCAGACAGTGATCCTGCGGTTCTCTTGAGCTACAAAGGGAACAAACGTTGCATTAAGAATCTTGGTTTGATCAGTAAGAAAATGCTGTGCTCTTACTGCTTGTACAGTGAAGGAGTCCTGAGATTGCCACTGAGATTTGGGCTAAGTTCCAGGGAATTTGATGTCAATCTGTCACATCCGAGTTCTGGAAAGTGCCCAATGGAAGCCAATTTCTTTAGCCTTTTACACAAGATGCTTTTCTGATCTCCTCTTGCAATGTTAGCCTAGGAAGCAGTAAGAATCTGTCCAAAAATCTGACTTAAACACATACCTGTCCTGCCAAGGCATCCACAGGCAACATGGCAGCTGAACGCTACCCAAGTTTATCTCCTATACCATAACAACATTGTAATACCTGAGACACAAATGCCATATAAATATACAGGCAACAGATCAAATAATATAAATACATATAAATACGAATTATATATATATATATATATATATATATATATATATATATATAAAATACCAAATATTCATTCTACGTCAAAATTTGTATTAAGAATCTTGTAAGAATACTAAATATATATTTAATATAATACCAAATATTCCGTCCATGTTAGTTTCATTGTATTACATATCTTATACTGTATCCAGATATTTTATAGTAGCCGAGTTCATCACAATATTGTTTGTGTTACCACAGATCGGTACTGCTATATGTGCCATGTACCATAGTCCTCCATGGCTCTGCAATTTCTGAAGAAATTATCATGATGATAAGTTTGCTAAAACCATTTTAGATGGATTGTAGAAACAGCTGATTTAAATATTATCTACAGAAGCAGGACACACACAGAATACTCTCCAATGTGAGTGAGGTTGAAGAGCACAGATCCACACAAGACGTTTTAAATCTGGCCCAGGCGGTGGTGGTCATCACTGGTTAACACCATAACTCCACAGCTGGCCTTAATTAATAGATACATACCGTAGTTTAGCCTTGAAGTACATTTCAAAGCCCCCAACAATTTCGTTTTTATGTTGGCATTCTGCAGCCGAATACAAGAGACAATTTTGGTAGAAGATCTGTCAACAGTTCTCAGCCTCACATAATCATATGGTTATATGATTATAAGAGTGAAATCCCAGGCACAACGCCAAGCACAGCCATCAGTTCCCCACGGAATTCTGGCTGCATTGTTTTGTTTCAGGCATCTTATGTCATACCAAAAAAACAATTAAGAAGGAGGAAAATAACTCGTATTGGGTTTTATGTTTTAAGAATTAACTTTGTGGAGAAGGAATAATTATTGGTTTATCACACATGAATTTAAAGAATAATGTGGCCTATTTATCGTTCCCAAAGGGCGCCGCTTAAACAGCTCTTCTTGGAAGTCAGTTCCACACATTCGGGGAACAATACATTTCAATTAACTAATAAGCCCCTGCCTTGCAACACCGAAGGAAAAATGTACTCTAGGAGAAGTTTTGGGTAGAAGGGTGGTTAGGCACTTTATGATCTATTGCTATCTACATGACAGCATGAATCATATAGAAATAGACACAATAAAGATGTTTCTATGAACTAACCAATCAATAATCTACATTAGTTGACGCTATGTAACAAGACTTCACATGGAACTATCACTGATGCCATGTTTCCCTCAATTCCTGTTTATTCTTAAAATTAATTTTCTGTCCTCGAGATTTTGTGTTATAGGATAAAGGAGGGAAATATATAGAAAATCAAAGTTATCAGAACAGGGCTCCAATTTCTAGCTAGAACTCTGGTCAGGGACTGTAGTCCAAAATACTGTGTGCTAAACCTCTTGCCTAATTGTGGCATGGTTTTTGATTGTCTAAAATCCATCTTGATGTCCTACATAAACAAAAATAATTTCCAAACTCTATTAATTATTTGAATTTACAGAACATTACATGCTAGAACATTCCTAGGGTCCCTAATGTCTCGGCATGTTAGATTTATAGACCTTTTCCCTGCGCCTCGATACATTCCAGTGACACAGTAAATCTAACATCAAGCATGTTTTTGATGATGCCAGTTTGAAACATATTTAGTGAGTTGAGATGTTTGTCTCTGCCATGCGGGAGAGCATCGTTATAGAGCGACAGTGCCCAGCTGAACCCATAACTTCAAAATTCAAGGGCAAGAGTCCAGCCAGCTAACGTGTGGGCACCATGCCACGTAAACAGATGGGCATGATCTAAGTAGCCAGGAGACTACGTATGTGCATCCAGTGTATATCATGTTATTCTCATCAGAGGACATCAAACCAAGTGGGTCCAGAGGGATGCGCTTAACCTAATCCATGACTAAACTGGATTAACTTAAAAGGACCTTTATGTGCATGGCCAGGTGTCTGGTTTTTGCGAAGCACAGAAAGTGCTGGGTGTTGGGTCAAGAAAGACTCAGAGGAGTCCACTGGTTGCCCAAACATTATGGTAAAAATATGTCTCAGCAAAGAGTTTTTCCTCTCATCACAGAAAAATCAAACAAACGCACCATGGACTTCAACAAACACGGTGACGCTGTCAAAGAAAAAAACAGATTGGATTAATGGGTGAAAAAGCGCTATGTCCACAGGGGACAAGTAAAGAGAAGAAGAATGATTTAACTCATTTATTGCTGTCAGGAAATAAAGGAAGAAATACTCTGTTTGTTTTCATAAAGGAAAAGATCGAGAAGTTACCGGTATATTGCTACATATTACAATATCATTTCGTTGATCTACGCACAATTCATGGTAAAACGAGGTTGAATGTTTTACCAGATAATTGCGGCATTATAACCATTATTGCCAGTATCAGCAGGTTAAGGGTCCACAGCTTTAAAGAACAAATACACAGTTTAGTATCCCTTCAGGGTTTGTAGAAACAGCAGCGTTTTCTATCTGTTACCAAATTACACAATAGTAATAAATAAACAGAGAAACAAATAAATAAATGGATTCTGTAGAAGGTAAAATACTTACAAGATATATTTATCCAACAATCACAGAGGCTCTGACATGCCGCACTAGAAATGTCAAGACTCTTCAAGGGTCCTATTTAATGTACTGATGATTTTAACGTCTGGAGCAGCCCTATTCTTGGAGGATCATATATCCGTTAGCGTTAAGAGAATATATAGATGATTCTTGGCTGTACAATGCATGGAGAAGATCACACCAGCAGACATATTCCTTTACACACAAATGCTGTTTGATAAATATTTCGACCAATAATCTCCCGGTGCCAGTTAATATTGCTTGACCCATTCCAGGCCTTTCTAGAACCCACACAATGATATTTTTTTACTACTTTGCTCATACATAACATATAAAGTGAAAGCAAACCCCTGTGCTGTCACATTAATGTCACGTTAATGTGCATGTAGCATCCATAGGGTAGTATCACACCAACATGTAAAGTTTAGGCAATTATTTATCACTTTTTATTATCTGTATCTTATATAAGCATTACTGTGTGATAAAGTGATCCCCCATGCCAATTATACGGATCCCCTATACAGAAGCAGTTATTTCGCCAGGGAAGATACCTCCTACTAGGGATCACTCTCAGCCAGAATATCCACACTTGGAATTCACTGTGAGATAAAACAGCTAAAGACACGTCCTACCACAAGCACACAATGATACAGTAATGTGTCAAGGTAACTGTCATGAAAACATGATGACACGCCAGGATAGTAAATGGTTATAAGCTGCGGTAACGTGTCTTGGGTAGCACATGAAGATAACAAATTGTAACAAGCTGCAGCAACGTTGTGGTAGCATGCGAGGATAACAAATGGTAAGAAGCTGCGGTAACACGTTGTGGTAACACGCCAGGATAGTAAATGGTAACAAGCGGCGGTAACATTTCTTGGTAACACATGAGAATAACAAATGGTAACAAGCTGTGGTAACATGTTGTGGTAACATGCCATGGAAACATATGGTAACAAGCAGTGGTAACATGTTGTGGTAACATGCCAGGATAACAAATTTTAACAAGCTGCAGACTGCAGTAACATTTTGTGGTAACACACCAAGATGGTAAATGGCAACAAGCTGCAGTAACATGTTGTGGTAACACGACAGTATGGTTAATGGCAACAAGCTGCCGTAACATGTTGTGGTAACACGCCAGGATGGTAAATGGTAACAAGCTGTGGTAACATGTCAATATGGTAAATGGTAACATGCTGCGGTAACATGTTGTGGTAACATGCCACGATGGTAAATGGTAACAAGCTGCGGTAACATGTTGTGGTAACACGCTAGGATGGTAAATGGTAACAAGCTGCGGTAACATGCTGTTGTAACACGCTAGGATCACAAATGCAGTAACATTTTGTGGTAACACTACAGGATAGGAAATGGTAACAAGCTGCGGTAAAATTTTATGGTAACACCAGGATAACAAATTTTGTGAACACATTGGGGCACCACCAAGAAAAAACTATTTAAAAAAGAATATAAATGTGAAAAATTATGTGAACAGAAAATTACTGTAATATAAAAATCAGCACAATACACATATACCATGTGTAAAACGCAGGTGCTAAAATATAATCTACACGTGTAGATTTTAAATAACACCACTCTCTATCAGAACTAATACAAAGGATATCAATGTTAAAGAAAGACCACCGTGAAGATGTTCTATTTTGGCTGCAGTATTTAACCTGTGACTAAATACATTTTATTATAAACTGTGTTATAGAGATACCATGAGTTTGTTAAGGTCAGACATTCATATTTTTGTACTGGGTTGAGAACCAGAACATCTAGTATAATTAGCCTATTATATTTAATAATTTGTGAATATGTTGGGAGGAGATTTTTACTTTCGAATTTCTCAGCGGCCAATTGCTCTCACATATTACAATATTCGTAATTGAAAAGATATTCACTACAATTTCAAAAGTATAAAAACACAATGTCCAATATGAATTCCTGAATTTATAAATAAATGTTTTAAAGCGATTCTATAGTGAAAGGAAACAAATACAAAGTTGTATTCCATACACCATAGTCCCCACTGCATTTCTTTGAAAACAAGATATATACAAAGGGTTTCTCCAATCCAAACTCTCACAAACATTCCCACAGAGACCTAAACAAACAACCTCTCCTGAACACTTTGGCCCTATTGGTGTGTGTCTAGGCACCTAGAACTGCATGCTGCTCAGGCAGTGTGGGTTATAGGAGGTATGGGGAGCTGCAGTGAGCATGCTGCTCAGGTAGTGTGTGTTATAGGAGGTGTAGAATGATACAGTGGTCATTCTGCTCAGGTAGTGTGTGTTTTAGAAGGTGCGGGGAGCTGCAGTGAGCATGGTGCTCATGTAGTGTGGGATATAGGAGATGTGGGGAGCTGCAGTGCGCATTCTGCTCAGGTAGCGTGGGTTACAGTGGCGGATCCAGAGCCTGATCTCGGGAGGGGCACTTGTAGATTATTTAACCCCTTAAGGACCAAACTTCTGGAATAAAAGGGAATCATGACATGTCACACATGTTATGTGTCCTTAAGGGGTTAAATAAATAATCCAGGGACAATAACCACTACAGCTCAGTGTAGTAGTTATGGCGCCAGTAGTGCCAGGATCCCATCCCAGAGTAAGTAGTCAAACCGTTTAAGAACAGTTTGACAACTTACCTGGGGTCTGCTGGGATATAGGGCATAGGAGCAGTGGTATGTGTTAGGGGTGAAGTGTGTGTGAAAGGTGCAGTGTGTGTGTGTGAGTGGTGAAGTGTGTCTGTTAGGGGGCAGTGTATGTGTTGGGCAGTGTGTGTGTGTGTGTGTGTGTGTGTGTGTGTAAGCGGTGCAGTGTGTATGTGAGGGTGGCAGTGTGTGTGTGTTTGGGGCAGTGTGTGTATGGGGGGCAGTGTTTGTGGGACAGTGTGTGTATGGGGGGCAGTGTTTGTGGGGCAGTGTGTGTAGTGTGTGTGTGGGGAAGTGTGTGTAGTGTGTGTATGGGGGCAGTGTTTGTGGGGCAGTGTGTGTATGGGGGGCAGTGTTTGTGAGGCAGTGTGTGTAGTGTGTGTATGGGGGCAGTGTTTGTAGGGCAGTGTGTGTATGGGGGGCAGTGTTTGTGGGGCAGTGTGTGTAGTGTGTGGGGGCAGTGTGTGTAGTGTGTGTATGGGGGCAGTGTTTGTTGGGCAGTGTGTAGTATATGTATGGGGGGGCAGTGTTTGTGGGGCAGTGTGTGTAGTGTGTGTATGGGGGCAGTGTATGGGGGGCAGTGTGTGTAGTGTGTGTATGGGGGCAGTGTGTGGGGGCAGTGTGTATAGTGTATGTATGGGGGGGCAGTGTGTGTAGTGTGTGCATGGGGGGAAGGAGGGTAGGGAGGCTTTTTATTTTTTATTTAATTAAAATAAATATATACTTTATGTCCCCCCTCCCTTCTTACCTTTACTGGGAGGAGGGGGGACATATGTTGTTCCCTGGTGGTCCTAGTGGGATTCATTGGTGGTTCCAGTGTGGAGTGAACTCTAGCCCACGTTTCAGGGCTAGAGTTTACTCTCGTGAGATTTGGAGCGTTGCCGTGGTAACCGCGCTACGCTCCATGCTCGCGAGAGGAGGACTCGGAAGAGCTGCTGGTAAGAGCTCCCGGGTCCTCTCTCACTCCCTCTGATCTCCCTCCCCGGTCCGCAGGCACATTGCAGGGCTGGCACTTGGGGGGGGCAATTGCCCCGTTACCCCCCCCCCCCCCGATCCGCCAGTGGTGGGTTATAGGAGGTGTGGGGAGCTGTAGTGATCATGCTGCTCATGTAGTGTGGCTTATAGGAGGTGAAGCTGCAGTAAGCATGCTGCTCAGGTAGTGTATGTTGTAGGAGGTGTAGTCCCCTACAGTGAGCATGCTTCTCAGGTAGTGTGGGTAAGAGGAAGTGTGGGGAGCTGCAGTAAGTATGCTGCTCAGATAGTGTATGTTGTAGGAGGTGTGGGGGATCGCAGTGAGCATGCTTCTCAGGTAGTGTGGGTTAGAGGAAGTGTGGGGAGCTGCAGTAAGTATGTTGCTCAGATAGTGTATGTTGTAGGAGGTGTGGTGGATCGCAGTGAGCTTGCTTCTCAGGTAGTGTGTGTTATAGGAGGTGTGGGGAGCTGCAATAAGTATGCTGCTCAGATAGTGTGGCTTACAGGAGGTGTGTTGAGCTGCAGTAAGCATGCTGCTCAGGTAGTGTATGTTGTAGGAGGTGTGGGGGATCGCAGTGAGCGTGCTTCTCAGGTAGTGTGTGTTATAGGAGGTGTGGGGAGCTGCAGCAAGTATGCTGCTCAGATAGTGTGGCTTACAGGAGGTGTGTTTAGCTGCAGTAAGCATTCTGCTCAGGTAGTGTATGTTGTAGGAGGTGTGGGGGATCGTAGTGAGCGTGCTTCTCAGGTAGTGTGGGTTATAGGAGGTGTGGGGAGCTGCAGTAAGCAAGTCGATCAGGCTGTTGAAAAGTTAATTCTACAAACTGCTAAATACAAATTCAGTCTATAAAATGGATGTTACGTTTAAAGTGCAGTCCTAGAGTACAGTGATAGCATGGAGCAATCTATAGAACATTCCTCTGGGATCCATGATGACTGTTTCACATTTAGAACGTTGCCCCAAATTCTCTAACCTGGAGATTGCAAACATACGGCAAAGGAGGAATTTTAGACCAAACTAGCCGAGGTGGTCTATTTTAACCTAGAATTTGCACTTCCCTTTCAACTGTTACTGAGCAAAACCCTCTAGTTTTCCGTTATCAGCAAAGTGAGATAAAAACTGGTCTTGCTTTGTACCATCATTCACAATCCAATCAATCCCACAAATCATCAAAATATTCTGTAAGTTATAAGCAAAACCAGATACTATGAGTGCATCAACATTGGGCAGAACTCAACAGCATAGTACTCGTTCAGGTCTCAAACAAGTATACTATAAATGTGGCAATAATTTTAAATCTGGCTAGCACACTTTATATCATATAAACCAGGGGTCCTCAAACTCCGGCCCCCCAGATGTTGCTGAACTACAACTCCCATGATTCTCTGGCTATCTATGTAATTCAAAGAATCATGGTTGTTGTAGTTCAGCAACATCTGGGGGGCCGGAGTTTGAGGACCCCTGATATAAACTAAACACAAGTGTTAGTCTCCATATTCTTTTATGCCGATCATCAGGCTGTCCTGTAAATTGGTTTCATGTTAATATGCAATAAAACAAGTAGCGAAAATGATAATAAAGAACTAAACGATAGAACAGAACAGTGTGAGCAAAAAAAAAAAAAAAACCACTAGCGAACTCTGGGGAATCGTAGGTGACAGAGCAAGCATTCATTTATACAATATTACAGTAATTGTAAAAACGTTATCAGGGCCAATTAACACTGTTGATTCCAATCTTACATTTCATTCCAGAGTATATGGAAGTGGCATAAACAGACACAGAATTATAATACAAGTTATTAAAGCTGAGAAATAAATATAAAAATTAAATTAAATGTGCGTGTGTGCATGATGTATATGTATGTGTCTGTGTGCACGTATGTATGTGTTCTAAATATTTATATGTGGTTTAGCAATAACAATACAGAAATCACAATCCCATTTGGAGGCAAAACTGCCTTTTCCAAGAAGGATGCAGTAAGATGTTTCCACAATGTCATGGGATTTGACTTTTATCATTACCTAACTCGCTGGTTTTCAATATATATTTATTTTAGAAAAGACGAAAGGCTAATTTAATCCTGCAAATGTGTCCTGAAACTTTTTGCCTCAGTGGTGCATTAACCAGCTGAGCTATCTCACCAGCTTAGAGAACTGTGTCCGCTCCAGATAAAATGTGTTAGCTTGCTCTTACAATAATGTAATTCCCATAAGGAGATTTGTCTAGAATGTAGTACAAAGATGGAGATGACTCGGGAATCTGAGCTTAAATAGAATATCGTCTCAAATGTAATGTGATGGAGAATGACGGAATGCATACAATATATATTATTTTATTTAGAACGACGATGTTTTCACCCAGCTCGACTGCTCGATGTAGGCAGTGCAATATCAGGGTGCAGTGGGGTTTATTAAGTGCTTGCTGCTAGCGCCCTTATTGTTAGAGGGTTTGGGCACTGGATCGTACTCATTCTAAGATTCATATCAGTTTATTTAAACATCTTTAAAAAAAAAACATCTACAAAGAAATGCTGTAACCCCTTAAGGACACAACTTCTGGAATAAAAGGGAATCATGACGGAATATATCCGTCATCTGTCCACCTAATGCAACAAAAAGACAATTTCTTGGAGATTAAAAGCGGCTTCTGCAGGTTGGTCTTTCCTGCTTCCTTCACCTGATTTCACCAGGAAAGTCCCCCCATATCAAACTGATGGAGAATGCTAATTATCTACTGAATTTAGCAGCAGACCTATTTAAATATGTACATATAAAGACAGACAATACCCACACTTGTCTGCACAATGTAATTCCACACAAAAAAAAATCTGAATATGTAAAGTGCATTTGGCAATGAATACAGGGGAAAAGCCGGGAATTTTACAAATTACTCTAGAATTTCGCTACTGGACGAGCAGGAGAATTGAATAAAATAAGTCTATACTGAGAGCGGTAAAGTGAGAAAAAGTCTCAGCTTCCGATGTCAATGGTTCATCCAGTTTTGGATGTTTCTGATTATCCTTAGTTCGACGGATTATGGGATACAGATGTAGGTTAACTTTGATTGACCAGGTTAGGTAAAGTAATGCTAAGTAATAAAAATAAAGAGACAGAACATAGTAGAGTCAGTATTGAGATGTCTACCTATTAGTAAATGTATCTCTTATTTAGTACACCCTGTTATTGATTGGTCTTACATTCCATAAAACCCACTATTCTTACACCCCACTCTCCGACAGCTGGTAGCCTGTTCCCTTTAAGATTTACTTTAAATTACTGATACTCATCTTTAAGTGACACTCTATTGCCCAGACACAAATTAGATACAAATCATTGTTTGCTAGATATACTCCAAATGAAAAACTGCATGTATTTAATTATGCATTTTTCCATTGCTGGTATATATAAAAACAGCTTGCAAAACCTGCAGATCTCTCGTCTGCTGCCTTTGCAAGCTCTCCCCTTTAACCCTGCCCAGACTTTCTGTAGCTGTCCAATCACAGACTTTCCAATGCAGCTCAATGAGAAATCTTTGCAAGGCAGGTGCTCTGAGCAATTGCTGCCTCTTGAGTTCAGATGCATTGTGCTAACAAAACCAGGAAGTAACAGGATCGGTTGTCTGCTTGAAAGCCAAGGGGGTGTTACCAGGTTAATTTTTAAAAGTGTCAGTTTCTACTGAAATCTGCAATTTTATAAAAAAATGAAAAAAAGAGGACACACTCTTCACACATAAAGCTTTTCAGCAAACTAAAATGCATTAGGGGTCTGGGGTGTCCCTTTAATGTTTTCCATAGCTAGAGCCCAACCTGACTATCCTCCCTGACCGCCAACAAAGTTATTTACTAAAGTGGGTACTGGCCAAAGTACTCCAGGTGTTTTGCCACGATGGAAAACAACTGAAATGCAGAATTTATTGAATTCGGGTGATCTAAAATCTGCTGAGAGTGCGTCTCTGTATCCATCCTCTTCTCAATAGTGATTGGTCAACTATTTGAACTTTGCCCCACTGCAGCCGCATTGCATCTTTCCTTAAATAGTTAATAAAATAATCTTGTTCACCTCAGTTTTATAATTTTTTTAAATCACAAATGTACGTTTCACAATGCATTATTGTGTTATACTGTGTTAAATAGCTTGTATAACACATAATACTTTGCCATTTTTTGACAGTTTTGTCGTCTCTTCGTCATCAAACTGATATAGAAAATAATGTCTAAGCTTTCCCTGAACTCTCAGTTATCCAGTTACATCCATAAAACATGACAGTTTTAGGGAACATGAAGCAGTAGATCTGATGGGTTTGTCATTAGAACAAGTAATTGATCAAACTGACTGCGCTTCCCTCACGTGTGCCCAGCTGGGAGATTTCCAAATCCTGGCCAGATGACGGATCCAGCTGTCTGGCCAGAACGCCACGGAAGGACAAGTTAGTCAAAAAAATTTTAACAAGCTTAATTGTTACTCCATACATAAAATACCTGTTTCTAGAGACATATTCTCTTTTTTTTTATAATGGAGTAACATCTTTCCCCCACAACTAAACCACTTTCTCTTTCACCTTTCCCCAACGCAATGATCTTCCAACAGGAACTAATTGACCATCAAAGCTCCAGAGATCCAGGATTTGGAAATGACCCTTTTCAGCTCTATTCAAGATCTCCATCAAACCTGAATAAACCAGTGGTTCCCCGGTAACTACCAGATCTATGGATTTCTCACTGGATACTTCTATGAAAGATACTCTCGAATAAATTGGGCGTCCCTGAATTTACTTTCCTGAAATTGTTCCCTCAATGTAGTTTCACACAGACAATTTCTCTGAATTCAGTTCAAACAATTGAATGTGAGACGAATATCTTATCACACGATTGTCGAACCCGGACATATAAAAAAAAGTGGACGTTTTTTAAATACGCCCCGTCCCTGCGTTGTTCCCTGCCGCTTGGCATGTGATTCCGATCTACAAGCAATCAGATAGAACTAAAACCAAGTAGAACATTGTAGGAGAAAAAGAGAACAAGTGCTTGGAGTAAGCTGCCAAGTAAGTAGTGAATTAATTTCTCGAAAGTACTCAATATTACAAAGGTGTGATGAAAGGTGTCGGCTCATGTTTCAAATTAAACGCACTGCTGGTCAGCATTAGCACCTCGACTCTGAACAGCCGCCATTTGCCTCGAACACTTCAGGGGCTGGGGAAAATGTATTTGCCGTTCACACTGGAATAATTAGAACATGTCAGGAAGAATTAATTTCCTCATTTTTCAAAAGGATATACAGAAATTACCATGTTATTATATGACAAGGTCCCTTGGAGAATTGTATTAAATTTAATTTCTAGCTCATCCCACACAACAAATTAAAGTCATAAATAAGATGGAAAGACGCGGGACACAGAGCATATGTTTATAGCAATGAGTGAAGCCAAGGGAGCGTAAAGAACTATCTTCATTTCACTTTATTTAAATCAGTCAGACACTGTGTATCTGAATGACAGGGCTCGTTAATGGAGCTGTGATTCTGCTCAGGGTGATTTTAAAAGGCAGACTAACCAAGCTAATGTTTCACATTCTATCTCGTCATACAGACCCACCAGCTTCCAAATTGATTATTAAAAAAGGATCTGTCATGCTTTGTTTTGGGGTTTTTTGGTTTTTTTTGTATAATAAAAATTGTTTCCATATTTCTGGGAACACATTGTGTTTGCGTGGTATGATGACTAACGTGTTCCGGTTTAAAGTTCTGGTGCAAATCAACGGAGTATTTAAAAGGATAGGCTTTGTTTCCTGGTTGCAAATTCTTGGTAATTCAAGGTAATTGGCCGAAACGTCCAATAACATTTAAATTGTATATAGAAAGTAAAAAGAAAAACACTGTAAGATTATTATTTTAACAAGTTCCTCAGAAAAAACGGATAATAAAATAAAACTGTACCTATGTTTGCACAATAACAAAATACAGGAGAAGAATTTTATTATGAAAAAAACATTTTTTTATGGCAAAGTATAAAACATGTTCAGTGTTTTCCATTTGGTAATAAGTGTTTTATCCGCACAAAATTACATTGAAAATTAGCTCTTAACTTGCTTTTAAACATTATTTTATTGTAAGATGACTCTGAAGACAGTGCTAAAACCTGCATAAAAGATCCAGAGTTTTCTGTTCACAAACATATTTTATTTCATAGCTTCTCAATGATTCTGAATAGGCAATAATTCTGAAGTAATTAGGTTTTAGTTACCTATATCTGTCCAACCAACTCAGATGGTTTTAGGTATTAGTACATAAGAGAGCTTGAAGAAACTTTTCTATGTATCTATCTAAATATCTATCCATTAAATATCTGTCTATCTGTTTATCTATCTATACAGTATCTATTGATCTATACAAAATCTATCTATCTATCTATTTATCTATCTATCTATCTATCTATCTATCTATCTATCTATCAAGAATATATCTATCTCTCTATATGGTATCTATCTATCCAACTATCTATATATCTATCTATACAGTATCTATCTGTTTATCTATCTATCTATCTATCTATCTATACAGTAGCTATCTATCTATCTATCTATACAGTAGCTATTTTTCTATCTATACCGTATCTATCTATGCAGTATCTATTTTTCTATCTAGAAACTATCTATCTTTCTATCTAGAATATATGTATGTATCTATCTATCTATCTATATGGTATCTATCTATATATACAGTATCTATCTTTCTATCTAGAATATATCTGTTTTTCTATCTAGAATCTATCTATCTATCTATCTATAGAGTATCTATCTATACAATATCTATCTATGCAGTATCTATTTTTCTATCTAGAAACTATCTATCTTTCTATCTAGAATATATGTATGTATGTATCTATCTATCTATATGGTATCTATCTATCTATACAGTATCTATCTTTCTATCTAGAATATATCTGTTTTTATATCTAGAATCTATCTATCTATCTATCTATCTATCTATCTATCTATAGAGTATCTATCTTTCTATCTAGAATATATCTATCTATATATCTATCTATCTATAGAGTATTTATCTATCTATACAGTATCTATCGTTCTATCTAGAATCTATCTATCTAGCTATCTATCTATCTATCCAGATATATATATATCTTTCTATCTATCTATCTATCCAGAATATATCTTTCTATCCAGAATATATCTATCTATCTATCTATCTATCTATCTGTCTGTCTATCTATCTATCTATGTTTATTTTCCTGTACTGTGTATCATATTTTCCTATCATGTACAATGTCTCCCAAACAATGCCTTAAAATTAAGACAAATACAGTTATAGATGGTGAATAATGCAAGTATAATGTGATAAGTATAAAAAATGATTATATAATAAAACACTGAAATAAGAAATAGAAAGCATTGCTGAATCATACATTTAAAGATTGGCTGTTACTACTCTGAGTAAGTTTGAAACAGAAGTAGAAGTGAACACTTTGCTCTTTATTCGTTTTCAGTACATGGTGCCACCACGCACCCTCCCATCCACCCCCCCTCTACTCCCCAAACAGATCACAAAATACCGAACCTTGTCATGTAATCCTTGTCTTGCAGCAAATTAAGAGAAAACTTATTTATATGTAGAAGTCAGGGAATATACACCATATATGATATAAAAGAAAATATTCCTTTAAATATATTTTTGGCTCAACTCGTTACATTAAATTTTGGCTCCACATGTTTTATTACCATGTGGTAAATTGCTACAATGACACATGCTCTGCACATGGTCTTGTAACTATATATTTGCTTGGAGTTGTGATAGCACAGTGTATATATTTGAATTCTCTACATATATTGTGTAAATACTGCTTAGGTTATTGCATAATTTATGTAGATTGTAGATTGGATTGCTTCCGACCTCCCTAAAACAGGAAAACTAATGACCTCAATGTAATCATTGTGGATAAACCTTTCAAAAAAATTTATATTTTGAAAATAATTACTATTTTAAAAAATGTTTGACGTATATCTATATACTGATTTCATATACATATATAAAAAAAATAACAAATATATATTTTAAAAATCATTTGAAAAAATATATACAAAAATATTAAATCATTTGAAAGGTTATCTAAAAATATTAAATCGATACCTATTTAGTCCACTGAAGGTATAATCGCAAATTGCCTACTGCAATACTCTTGTGAGTTTTAAAAAGTTTTCAAAAGACCAAAATGTTCTGTAGCTTTGTACAAAGGGTATACCAGTACCTCTTTTTAACATACACAGTGCCAAGGGCAGGCCCCTGGTAGCTGTATGGGCTAATCTCCACATAGGCATCTCATCTCTGAAACTGTAAGGGTTAAATTATTACCAATATGCCTGCTAAGCAATGTCCCAACAGCAGTCTCTCATTTAACCCTTTCACATCAGGGTGGGAATGTAATCAGTCTTTCTGATGAGTAAATGGTTAAAAAGCAAACCATGAATAATAGTGCGAAGGGTGCGGTACACATATTGTTCCCCATCTTCCACATGAGCTGGGTCTGCTAATGAGCCCAGCGCAGTTTCTCAAGGTAGCGCTCATGGGGAATTTTATGATGTTACAATGTTTCCAGCTAATTCACGCTGGACTGTGTACAATACAGCTTTGTAATAGGGTGTGAAGTGGCAGGAAGGAGGAAAATGAACAACAGCAATCAAGTAATAGGAATATTCTACTTCACCAGCTCAAGGGAGTTAAATATTAGTAAGCCGTCACTGCGACAGTCCGCGTCCTGACATCACCAGTCCAAATGAAATAAATAGGAAGGAGAACAGAATCTATATAGCTATAGAATATATACCGCAATAACAGGAGCCTTGCAGAAATGTAATGCCTGGCGCTAAATGGGCCTAAAAAAAGGAAAGGCACTCTCGGACTTCACCACAAATCGCCTTTATTCCCGCAGATTTTCAGTTAACTTTTCAGGTCCTGCAAAAAAATGGCTGCAATTTTGTCTGAATAAAGGCATTTATTTTTTGCAGTCCTTTTGTATGGGAGTATCTACATACACACACACATATATATATATATATATATATATATATATATATGTACAGTGGTGTATTTTGGATTTGTGCTGCCCTAGGCATGATGGAACTTGGGCACCCCCTAATTTAAATTTGCCCCACCCCTTCCTGTCAAGACCACACCTCTTCCTGTTGAAGACTAACACACGCTTTGCCTGACATACACACAGACACACCCACTCACTGACCGGCACACTGACATACACTCACTGACAGACACACTGACCTATCCACACACTCACTGATTTGACACAATCTGACAGACACACATAATCACTGATTTGACACAATCTGACAGACACACAATCACTCAGACACGCACTGACAGACACACATTGACATACACACACACACTCACAGGCACACACTGATAGACATACACACATTCACTGACGGACATACACACACATTTACTGACAGACACACACAAACTCACTAACAGAAACACACATACACTGACAGACATATAATGACACAGACACACACATTAACTGACAGATAAACAAAGTCACTGACAGACACACTGACAGATATAAACACACATTACCTGACAGACACACACACTCACTGGCAGACACACACACACACGCACTGACAGACATACACCCACTCACTGACAGACATATATACACACACACTCACTGACAGACACACACACACATTTACGCAGGAGTGACGTCATATTCCGGCACCCGGCATCACTGTGGGTTGCGCTGCCTTGCCGCCCGCCTATAATACAAAGTGGCCGGGCACCCCAGGGTGGGCCCAGCCGGCCAGCTCTTGGGCCCCCATAATATAAGCCTAACAAGCGATTTGCCAGTGCTTTTTTTGCCGCCCCCTGGAATGTGCCGCTCATGGCAAATGCCTTGTTAGCCGTGTGGTAAATACAGTCCATCGCTATGAGTCAATCTGTCACTCACGTTACCATTTCTTAGGACAGGACAGGAACCTTGCTAGCTTTGTAATCAAGTGATGCGTTCTTCATTTCCATCAGGATCCCAGAATTCCCAGAATCTTAACCCCGAAATCCACCGGAGCATTCAAGAAAAACATAAGTTGATGGAGATTTAAGATCAGGGCTGATATAATGTTTTCAACACCATAGCTTTAAATATTAATTTTATTTTTATTGCATCTTCTGGAATTGTTCTGCTTTTATTCTGTTGAGGGTTTTTAACGGGAATCCAAAAATAATAATTTTCTTATAACATTTTATTAGTGAATTGTACACTTATTATTAAATCGTACATATATTGATTTCTGTAGTCTAGAGTAGCAATACAGTCAGTGGATAGGGTAACTCCACAATATTACTGTTTCTAATGCCACAGTGGAATCACTTAAAGGGCTACACCAAACCTTAAAAATCTGTAATTTTTTTAAAGTTAATAATGACCTATTGGGCATTATTTGTTATGTCCCTCCTGATCACTATATAAATGGTTTTTAATTACCAAACATCCGGCGTCGGGCAAAGCTTCTGGCACAGATTTACACACGCTGCTGACATCACGGCAGATGACCCATGTCCAATCAAAGGCTTCTCATAGAGCCTTGAATGGACTAATAATCTGGCTCATGTGCGCTGTGAGCTGACAAGAGGAGGGGATAGCGAGGAAAGAGAGAGTATAGAGGGAGGAGGCCAAAAAATAAATGGATGGATTTGGGAGGGCTGCTGGGAGGGAGGACACACATGAGACTCTCCTTGCAGTGCATGTTGAGACGGATGTAAAATATGCACAGAATTGACACAGGCAGCACAAAACAGATTTCTGAGCTGCTAAAGTCACATGTTCCGGGATGCAATTAGCCTCTAGCACACAAGTACCAATTACTCTGGACTTCAAGCTGAAACACTGCACATACAGACTCCTACCACCATGATCACTTCAAAAAGTAGAAGTGGCCAAAGTGGTTGGAGTAATCCTTTAAGGTTAACTTGAAATTTAATGGGGCAGCTTTAGACCCCCACAGACATCATTGTAAAGTATATTGAGGTAACGCTTTAGGCAGCTCTGCAACAATATCATTATCATTTCATCAAACTAAATGGATTCACATTAGGCATATTCAGCCAAGGCTGGTGGGAGTTAAAATACACTTACGCAAATGGAAAATTAAGCAAACATTTGTTAAACAGGTTATATGGAATATAACTCCAAACAACCTCATCCAGTGATTGGCTGAGCTTGATAAGAATTTTAGGTTTATGTAGCAAGACTCCACTTCAATGGACATTCACTAGAAGAAAGCTTTGGACTGGAGACTTTTCCGCAGTTTCTCTATGAGAAGGTAGTACGTGCTGGGGGAGGTGCAGGGTCTTCATTAGCTGCTGAGGTCAATTATTCAGCTAATAAAAGGTAAATTTTTAGGGTAGAGGAAATATTTGTTCAAATGTTAATAGATGCAATTTTTTTGCATTGGGTAATAATATACATTAAAAACATACGCATTTACTAGACACAGATATCCCCTTTAAATACTCAATTAAGATCTCAAATGGACTAAGTAACTCATCATCCTCTCGGCTCTCTTCGATCATGCAGTGGAAATATTAATGTGTGAGTTTAGGGCACATTCATGGGTGTCAGGTGGGCATATAATCTATTATTTTACGGTAGGGTGACCCTCCATTTACTGATGTCACTGGAGAGCTATAATATTGCAGGGTGATCCTCCGTTCAATGATGTCACCAGATACTGTCTATAGCTGGTGCGTAAATAAATGAAAAGTAAAACCCTAGAGTTTTGGTATCTGCCAGGAACATGCGGTGATCTTATCGCAAATCCCTATAACAAGGATAAAGTGTCAAGCACTGTGTCCCTTCAACGTAATGATGGCAAATTCTTGTCCTGTACCCTCAGCCAGCAGAGCAGCTCCACACTTGGCAGAAGTAAGCTTTAAAAATCACTACAAATTTTCTTGTCACCTATAGGTACAGGCAACCGCTCACAGTCACTAGCTAAGATTCCTTGTCAAGCATGTATAAAAAGGTGTTACTTGTAGGGGTGAGACATTGGAGAAGTTAACAGGTAACTTTGCTTTTCTTTTTAGATATTTATTCAGATTTCACAAGGATTAAAAGTCTGATGTGACAGTAGTTTTATCATGGACTCAGGACAAATGGGAGTCCCAAACAGGGAAAAATGGCTGTGTGTCACCTAGGTAACAAAGTCTACGCATGTTTAATGTTCTGGTGCAAGTGTAATTTTTTTTGGAAGCTGGTGATTCCATATGTGGGATAGCAGAACACAGGTGTCATACAGTCTTGCAGGATGCAGCATGGCTGAGCATATAGACTGGATTCCTGAACGTGTGCGCTGGACAGATGCTTTTACATAGGAAACAATTCCCTCATCCACAGCAACAAAGATTAATCTCATCACTTTCGTGGTGCAACAACGTGTTCTTTTGACAGGAAATTTCAATAATTACATTTTATTTTACAACTTGATTTTTTTTTTCCTTTTTGCTAAATCTGTCAATCTGACACCTAACACCAAGTGTCGTTAAATTGCCAATATATATTTCAAGAAATATTTTAGCAAATCCATCTAATAGCCTGGGGTTATTCTCATTAAAACCAAAATGACATGGTTTAATTAGTTGTAAATAAAAGAAATGAATTAAATAAGCCCCCCGACCCCTCCAGGCGCTGTGTTGTGAATTCCATCTGTCGGCAATTGTGTTACATTGATAAGAACCGTTGGTAAGGATGAGAGAATGACAAACAGGTCGCTTTTAAATAAATATCTTATTAGTTGAGTGAAATCCACTGACAAAGGATAATTTATGCTTATTCAAACTGCTCTCGACATCTCAGGTGTTTCCAAATGAGATCACAGTAGAGTGATTAAATGCATCTGATAACAAGGCACACATTGCTGAAATTACTTACTGCCTCATTTTATGATTAATTAAACATGTAGATTAAAGTTGCAAAAGAATTTAGATTAATGAGCAAGTTAAGTCTTGCTGATATAAGTGAATTGGGATTTGGAAGCTCTGCGGAGCTATACAAACACGAATGTTCTAATGAGACAGACAAGGCTACATGTAGAATTGTGTCCACCCGGACCTGCAGAGGCAGTCTTCTTTAACATGGTTTGACAGCTTTCAAATAACAACCTACTGAAGGCTTTAAACGTGGTGCTCCGCTATGTGCACGCCGCTACCCAGTGCCGGGATTAACAGAGAGATAGTTTTACTGCTCTCCAAGGGAGTGACCCCCGTTATAGCAGCTGCTCAAAATAATTACAGCCTCAATTGTTATTTTAATTTGGGATCTTTCACCGGTTAAATACAGTTATGTAATTCACATTACACTGTTTCACCTCAAAATATCTTAATAAATGACAGTCTGCTCCATTGTAGATGAATTTTTTTTTGCCAATATGAAGAGGGAGGCTTTAAATAACGCATGGAAAAGTTAAGGATTAAAGGGACATTCCATTGCTCAAAGTCAAAAATAATAAAACGCAATTTAAAGGGACACTATAGTCACCTGAACAACTTTAGCTTAATGAAGCAGTTTTGGTGTATGGAACATGCCCCTGCAGCCTCACTGCTCAATCCTCTGCCATTTAGGAGTTAAATCCCTTTGTTTATGAACCCTAGTCACACCTCCCTGCATGTGACTTACACAGCCTTCCATAAACACTTCCTGTAAAGAGAGCCCTATTTAGGCTTTCTTTATTGCAAGTTCTGTTTAATTAAGATTTTCTTATCCCCTGCTATGTTAATAGCTTGCTAGACCCTGCAAGAGCCTCCTGTATGTGATTAAAGTTCAATTTAGAAATTGAGATACAATTATTTAAGGTAAATTATATCTGTTTTTTTCATGCAGGCTCTGTCAATCATAGCCAGGGGAGGTGTGGCTAGGGCTGCATAAACAGAAACAAAGCGATTTAACTCCTAAATGACAGTGAATTGAGCAGTGAAATTGCAGGGGAATGATCTATACACTAAAACTGCTTTATTTAGCTAAAGAGATTTAGGTGACTACAGTGTTCCTTTAATAGATATACTCCTCAATGAGAAGTCTTTGCAAGGCAGGTGATCTCTGCAAATGCCGCCTCTTGAGTTTAGTTCCACAGAACTAAACAACTAGGAAGTAACAGGACCGGTTATTTGATTGACAGCCAGGGGGGAGTGACAGGTTCATTTATAAAAGTGATAATTACTTTTGAAATCTGGACTTTTAAAAAAAAAAAGGGGGCACACTCTTCACGGATGAAGCATTTCAGAAAGATAAAGTGTTTTAGGTATCTAGAGTGTCCCTCTAATGATGTTATTAATGAGCCGATTGTATGAATAAATACCGACAGAACCAGAAACACCATATGGCACAAGTTATGTGCCCAGGGCGACACTCCCTGTTGTGGGACGCACAGGCATATGTTAGTGCCATTAATGTTTTATCCTTTTTATTCATGTTAAACTCCAATTATTTTAGCCTTTGTACATTGGAGTCTCATAAGTAAAGGAAGGAAAAGGCACAATTCCATTTCTTCTCCAATCTAAAATAGTTTTATTTAACACATTGTGTTATATTTTTATACATTGTCATTAATAAAATTTGAATAAAATGCGTTTCAGTTCACAGTATATTTGGCCAATGGATCAAATAATTTTATTGGACTATAAACATTTTATATATATTCCCATCACATTCCGCACCACTCTCAGTTAACTTTAAAAATCCAGGTTTAATATTTTTGTGAATACATTTCTTTCCAGCAGCACCGTAAGAAACACAGAAGCCATTACAACTACAATGGTTTCTGTCTCCAATCCAAACTTGTAATGGAAAGCTGGACGTTTACCAACGCCGCTGCGATCACTATGGAATTACTGAGAAATCTCAGGAAAATTACAGTTTTATGCAAAGTATTATCTTCCACTATTACGGCATATATTGCTGGATTGTAAATAAACCGTTAGAGCAGAACTGTCACTTCGGACCAAAAAATCGGGACTGTCCCTCCTAAATAGGGACACTTGGGAGGTATGAAGTTAATTACCTTTCTTACCACTAAAGCCATATTTGTGTTGTGTTCACTCCCAGAATGATTTTAGCAAAAACTCTGTATGACTCTATAACAGGGCTGGCATGACCCCCTGGTCTATAAGTCTATTATGGGGCTCACAGGAAAGTTGTAGTAGCATCTCCATAAGTCATCTGACAATCAGAATCCCTTTAAAAAGTCAAACTGGGTCTGAGTCCATCAGTCCATTCTATAAGCCAGTACATTTTATTTCACTGATATAATTGTCCCTGTCGGGCCTGAGGGAGGCGCTGTCTCTGACTGTGACCAATTCGTTGAATGAAAGGTGTACGCAGGTAACGTTGGCTTGATGTCTCCGCAGTTCTCACATTTGTCACTGGCTGCTACTGTGGTTCAGTGTGTTCAGCTTATCCATATTCATTGCTGGTATACAAACGTGACAGCTGTTGATGCACTGATACAATGGCCCTATTCTATCCTGTATGTTAAAAGCTTTCCCATGTTTAGCTAAACTGAATTACAGGATGCCGTGACAGTCGTCTAACTTAAAAGGGGCATTCAAGTTGAACCCTCTTTACAGTACAGTCGCTGTGCGAAACATAAATGAGATTTACTCTGCTTTGTACGATATAAAGTTTATATTCACCCTTCAATTATGTGACAAATCGAAATCAGGCTGAAAATGAGAATAGCTACGGGGATTGAGGGCAATAAAACGCGCAGTACGTCTGCTAATTGCATTGACCGTGAATCAGGAGGTGATGCTGGTACAACTGAAATGTCTGATCCCTGTGACTCGAGCCAGCTGCAGCGACACGGCGTTAGACTGTACGATCCGTCACACAGTGATCATGGTATTTCTGTAAAACTTGGGATCAAATCACTACCGTTATGATTTTATTTATTTATGCCTGCTCATTTCTGCTTGTTACTTTTAAACACGTACGTTCTCTGTTTCTTGGCACAGGTTAAAATAATCCTGAAACGGGCACGCAAGCAGAGGTGGAGGAAAATCATAAAAACCTCTGTTTGAATCATTGCGCTACGTGTAGTTGGCATGTTTAAAGCACCCAGCTGACTCCAGCACATATGTGTAGCTCTGTATGAAACCAGTCTGATGCCCGGCTACATAGAAAGAAAAGAAATTGGAGCAATCAGCATTACAATTCCACTGGTTCCCACTGTGACTGCTCCACAAACTTTATCCTAGAAGGACTTTGTTTTCTCATTAGCGATGCATGACATTAGCACGTTGCCACATGCAGATATCTAAATCAAGGCAGCGTTTATTAACACTTAGCAAAAACGCCACTATTTCCCTGGAAAGTAGGAAACTGCACAGTCACTTTCTTTAGTGAAAAAAAATAAAATAGGCAATTTGGTAAAAAAAAAAAAAAAATCACCCGCTTCAAATAATATATCTGTGAACGCTTTTCCTCTTTTCCTCAATTTAACCTCAAGTAGTTTCTATGAGTTTGCAAATATCATTGCCACAGCAATAATGTCATAAAATATTATATAAGCTTAAATGTTTTCAAAACAAGGCAAATGATTTTGTTGCGTATTATACAAAATGTTAACATTGTTTAAGCTAAGTGCAGTAGTGCGGTATTCATATTTATTAAGCTAACTATATGCAACCCATTTTTCCGCTCTGTTTTTGTCTTGAAAAAAATTATCTTCCTAAATACTCAAAGTTCCATGGTGCCTATAATGTCGATGTTTATGCTCATATAGTCACTACAATATAACCATATCTACAACTTCATATAGGAACTACAATATAACCATATCTACAACTTCATATAGGAACTACAATATAAGCCTATCTAGTGATCATATCTACAACTTCATATAGGAACTACAATATAACCCTATCTAGTGACAATATCTACAACTTCATATAGGAACTACAATATAACCCTATCTAGTGATCACATCTACATCTCCATATAGGAACTACAATATTACCCTATCTAGTGATCATATCTACAACTTCATATAGGAACTACAATATAACCCTATCTAATGATCATATCTACAACTTCATATAGGCACTACAATATAACCCTATCTAGTGATCACATCTACATCTCCATATAGGAACTACAATATAACCCTATCTAGTGATCATATCTACAACTTCATATAGGAACTACAATATAACCCTATCTAGTGATCATATCTATAAATCCATAAAGGCACCGCAATATAAGCCTATCTAGTGATCATATCTACAACTTCATATAGGAACTACAATATAACCCTATCTAGTGATCATATCTACAACTTCATATAGGAACTACAATATAACCCTATCTAGTCACCATATCTACAACTTCATATAGGAACTACAATATAACCCTATCTAGTCACCATATCTACAACTTCATATAGGAACTACAATATAACCCTATCTAGTGATCATATCTATAAATCCATAAAGGCACCGCAATATAAGCCTATCTAGTGATCATATCTACAACTTCATATAGGAACTACAATATAACCCTATCTAGTGATCATATCTACAACTTCATATAGGAACTACAATATAACCCTATCTAGTCACCATATCTACAACTTCATATAGGAACTACAATATAACCCTATCTAGTCACCATATCTACAACTTCATATAGGAACTACAATATAACCCTATGTAATGATCATATCTATAACTTCATAAAGGCACCGCAATATAACCCTATCTAGTAACCATATCTACAACTTCATATAGGAACTATAATATAACCCTATCTAGAGACAATATCTACAACTTCACATAGGAACTACAATATAACCCTATCTAGTGACCATATCTACAACTTCATATAGGAACTACAATATAACCCTATCTAGTGACAATATCTACAACTTCATATAGGAACTACAATATAACCCTATCTAATGATCATATCTACAACTTCATATAGGCACTGCAATATAACCCTATCTAGTGACCATATCTACAACTTCATATAAGAACTACAATATAACCCTATCTAGTGATCACATCTACATCTCCATATAGGAACTACAATATAACCCTATCTAGTGATCATATCTACAACTTCATATAGGAACTACAATATAACCCTATCTAGTGACCATATCTACAACTTCATATAGGAACTACAATATAACCCTATCTAGTCACCATATCTACAACTTCATATAGGAACTACAATATAACCCTATCTAGTGATCATATCTACATCTCCATATAGGAACTACAATATAACCCTATCTAGTCACCATATCTACAACTTCATATAGGAACTAAAATATAACCCTATCTAGTCACCATATCTACAACTTCATATAGGAACTACAATATAACCCTATGTAATGATCATATCTATAACTTCATAAAGGCACCGCAATATAACCCTATCTAGTAACCATATCTACAACTTCATATAGGAACTATAATATAACCCTATCTAGAGACAATATCTACAACTTCACATAGGAACTACAATATAACCCTATCTAGTGACCATATCTACAACTTCATATAGGAACTACAATATAACCCTATCTAATGATCATATCTACAACTTCATATAGGCACTGCAATATAACCCTATCTAGTGACCATATCTACAACTTCATATAAGAACTACAATATAACCCTATCTAGTGATCACATCTACATCTCCATATAGGAACTACAATATTACCCTATCTAGTGATCATATCTACAACTTCATAGAGGAACTACAATATAACCCTATCTAGAGACAATATCTACAACTTCATATATGAACTACAATATAACCCTATCTAGAGACAATATCTACAACTTCATATATGAACTACAATATAACCCTATCTAGTGATCATATCTACAACTTCATATAAGCACTGCAATATAACCCTATCTACAACTTCATATAGTCACTACTATATAAACCCTATCTAGTCACCACAGCTACAACTTCATATAGGAACTACAATATAACCCTATCTAGAGACAATATCTACAACTTCATATAGGAACTACAATACAACCCTATCTAGTCACCATATCTACAACTTCATATAGGAACTACAATATAACCCTATCTAGTGACAATATCTACAACTTCATATATGAACTACAACCTAACCCTATCTAGTGACCATATCTACAACTTCATATAGGAACTACAACATAACCCTATCTAGTGATCATATCTACATCTCCATATAGGAACTACAATATAACCCTATCTAGTGATCATATCTACATCTCCATATAGGAACTACAATATAACCCTATCTAGTGATCACATCTACATCTCCATATAGGAACTACAATATAACCCTATCTAGTGATCATATCTACAACTTCATATAGGAACTACAATATAACCCTATCTAGTGACCATATCTACAACTTCATATAGGAACTACAATATAACCCTATCTAGTCACCATATCTACAACTTCATATAGGAACTACAATATAACCCTATCTAGTCACCATATCTACAACTTCATATAGGAACTACAATATAACCCTATCTAGTCACCATATCTACAACTTCATATAGGAACTACAATATAACCCTATGTAATGATCATATCTATAACTTCATAAAGGCACCGCAATATAACCCTATCTAGTAACCATATCTACAACTTCATATAGGAACTATAATATAACCCTATCTAGAGACAATATCTACAACTTCACAAAGGAACTACAATATAACCCTATCTAGTGACCATATCTACAACTTCATATAGGAACTACAATATAACCCTATCTAATGATCATATCTACAACTTCATATAGGCACTGCAATATAACCCTATCTAGTGACCATATCTACAACTTCATATAAGAACTACAATATAACCCTATCTAGTGATCACATCTACATCTCCATATAGGAACTACAATTTTACCCTATCTAGTGATCATATCTACAACTTCATAGAGGAACTACAATATAACCCTATCTAGAGACAATATCTACAACTTCATATATGAACTACAATATAACCCTATCTAGTGATCATATCTACAACTTCATATAAGCACTGCAATATAACCCTATCTACAACTTCATATAGTCACTACTATATAAACCCTATCTAGTCACCAAAGCTACAACTTCATATAGGAACTACAATATAACCCTATCTAGAGACAATATCTACAACTTCATATAGGAACTACAATACAACCCTATCTAGTCACCATATCTACAACTTCATATAGGAACTACAATATAACCCTATCTAGTGACAATATCTACAACTTCATATATGAACTACAACATAACCCTATCTAGTGACCATATCTACAACTTCATATAGGAACTACAACATAACCCTATCTAGTGATCATATCTACATCTCCATATAGGAACTACAATATAACCCTATCTAGTGATCATATCTACATCTCCATATAGGAACTACAATATAACCCTATCTAGTGATGATATCTACAACTTCATATATGAACTACAATATAACCCTATCTAGTGACCATATCTACAACTTGATATAGGAACTACAATATAACCCTATCTAGTGATCATATCTACATCTCCATATAGGAACTACAATATAACCCCATCTAGTGATCATATCTACAACTTCATATAGGAACTACAATATAACCCTATCTAGTGACCACAGCTTCAACGTCATATAGGCACTGCAATATAACCCTATCTAGTGATCATATCTACAACTTCATATGGCCATTACAATATAACCCTATCTAGTGACAACAGCTACAACTTCATATAGTCACTACAATATAACCCTATCTACAACTTCATATAGTCACTACTATATAAACCCTATCTAGTCACCACAGCTACAACTTCATATAGGAACTACAATATAACCCTATCTAGAGACAATATCTACAACTTCATATAGGAACTACAATACAACCCTATCTAGTCACCATATCTACAACTTCATATAGGAACTACAATATAATCCTATCTAGTGACAATATCTACAACTTCATATATGAACTACAACATAACCCTATCTAGTGACCATATCTACAACTTCATATAGGAACTACAACATAACCCTATCTAGTGATCATATCTACATCTCCATATAGGAACTACAATATAACCCTATCTAGTGATCATATCTACAACTTCATATATGAACTACAATATAACCCTATCTAGTGACCATATCTACAACTTCATATAGGAACTACAATATAACCCTATCTAGTGATCATATCTACATCTCCATATAGGAACTACAATATAACCCTATCTAGTGATCATATCTACAACTTCATATATGAACTACAATATAACCCTATCTAGTGACCATATCTACAACTTCATATAGGAACTACAATATAACCCTATCTAGTGATCATATCTACATCTCCATATAGGAACTACAATATAACCCCATCTAGTGATCATATCTACAACTTCATATAGGAACTACAATATAACCCTATCTAGTGACCACAGCTTCAACATCATATAGGCACTGCAATATAACCCTATCTAGTGATCATATCTACAACTTCATATAGCCATTACAATATAACCCTATCTAGTGACAACAGCTACAACTTCATATAGTCACTACAATATAACCCTATGTAGTCACCATATGTAGAACTTCATATAGGCAAATAAATATCCCTGCCTCCAATAGTTATATAAATGATATAAAAGTAATATAGAAATGCACAGTCTGCCCAAAAAATTTTTTTCCAACCCAGTTATGTGAATACATCTGTTTATTGTCAGAGAGATGAGAAATACATTGCACTTTAGTCCTCAGCGTGTTAAGACACTGAAACCTAGATGTGCATACATGTGTTACTTAAAATGGTGATGTTATAAATAGGCTAATTTTATGTGCTTTATGATCTTATGTCAATTAAGATCTCAAATTCCTGACAAAAGTTTAGGAGCATGTTGGTCTTCCCAAGTGAAACTCGTCTTCAAAGACAGAAAGATCATAATTAGACTGTAAACAGCTCTTTCAGTCTGTAAGCTGGTCTTTTTGTCTGTAAAATTTTATTTTTTTTGTCTGTAAAATGGTCTTTTATTCTGTAAACTGGTCCTTTATTCTGTAAATTGGTCTTTTAGTCTGTAAACTGGTCCTTTAATCTGTAAACTGGTCTTTTAGTCTGTAAACTTGTCTTTTAGTCAGTAAACTGGTCTTTTAGACTGTAAACTGGTCCTTTAGACTGTAAACTGGTCCTTTAGACTGTAAACTGGTCTTTTAGTCTGTAAGGTGGTCTTTTTTAACTGAAGGATGGTCCTTTAGACTGTAAACTGGTCCTTTAATCTGTAAACTGGTCTTTTAGTCTGTAAACTGGTCTTTTAGACTGTAAACTGGTCCTTTAGACTGTAAACTGGTCCTTTAATCTGTAAACTGGTCTTTTAGTCTGTAAACTGGTCTTTTTTTAACTGTAAACTTGTCTTTTAGTCTGTAAACTGGTCTTTTAGACTGTAAACGGGTCCTTTAGACTGTAAACTGGTCCTTTAGACTGTAAACGGGTCCTTTAGACTGTAAATTGGTCTTTAAGTCTGTAAACTGGTCCTTTAGACTGTAAACTGGTCCTTTAGACTGTAAACTGGTCTTTTAGTCTGTAAGGTGGTCTTTTTTAACTGAAGGATGGTCCTTTAGACTGTAAACTGGTCCTTTATAGCAGACTATAAACTGGTCTTTGTCTTAACTGTAAGTTAGTTCTGTTTTATTTATTTTTTACTGTAAGATGATCTTTTTTTACTGTAGACTAAGCTTGTCCATTACATTAACCAGCATGCATGTTCACACGTTGTACAGCCCTGCCGATAATGTTGATGCTTTATAAATGACCACAGTAATAATAATCATTATATTCCATTGGTTTTCTGATGAGAGTGCTTTACTCTATTAATAACTCTCCATAGCAGGCTGCACTGCATCATGTTGCATTCTCTGTTGTCGCGCTCGGGTTACGTGATTTTTGGCATAACAATGACTCCGTTACATCAGCTGACATGCACTGGCAGGGGGTTGATTCAGGTAACATCTGCTTTAGGCCGAGGCTATAATTGGAACTTTTATAACTCTGAGCGTCGATTCTAAGGACTGAACTAGTGGACATGGTGCAATGTTTCACAGAGCTCGAGCGTTATCGTATTTACTAAATATCCAACCAGAATGAGACGGAGCAATGCTGGATTTACACATTGTTTAGAGCTATTTAAACGTTTGCATGGCTTGATTAAACTAAAACTATTCACACCAGATTGATGTGTTTTTATAACACGGGGGAAGCATTTCCTGGAATCTGTATAAATATATGAAGATCTCTAAACGTCACAGGAGGAATATGCGAGTGGTAATAGCCCCCCTATAATAATAAAAAAGAAATCGGAGTGGCAGGAGCTAGCCAACCAGAAGTGCAATCAAAAATATCAAAGAACCCTTGGAAAAAATGTCACATCGACGATCATAATATCTTAGAATTCTTATTTATATATTAAATAACAAAAATATAAATCATGACAAAGAATTTGTAACGTTTATTTTTTAAATCTTATTGTACATGTTAAACAGGATCTGAATAGAATTTACACTTTTATTGAATAAAACATTGAAAATCAGTCTTCTATTAACTTTTTTTAGAGATGCTCTGCTTTTTGTGTAAATGCGTATTAAATACTACATTCAGTAAAGACAAGGCACAGCCAGGGCACAATATGCAAATGAGTAGAAGAAACAGAAACAACAGGAGAGAATTGCCGACACTCTTCCATCTAGTTTTAAACTGATTTTGGCACAATTTCTTAAATCAGTCAGAATTTTTTATGTGCACCTAAACCACCATTTTAAAAGACATGCCATTTTTGGCTGATACAGTGGACTTATGGTGATTTTGATGGCGTTTAGAAAGAGAAAGGTCTTCTACGATGAAAAGACTATCACTTTTTAGATCACTTTAATAAATATGATCAATTTAACCTTCACTTTTCAGAACACTTTGATAAATATTCTACATTGTTTTAATTATCCCCCTCTCTGTGTGCTCGCTCTCTATACCGACTGTCAGGTGTAAAGGGCGGAGCTTATAACCATGACTGACAGTGAGCTAAGATGGAGGCGCCCAGTTACAGGATAACGAGGTGTGGATTCCTACATTTCATTTTATTTTTCACACCCAACAAATGCATATGTGTTAAATATTGAGATAAATAAACGTAATATTAAAAATCTTGTTTGACGACAGACCCCCTTTAACCCCTTAAGGACACATGACACGTGTGACATGTCATAACTCCCTTTTATTCCAGAAATTTGGTCCTTAAGGGGTTAAAGGTAATTTTATATACATATTTGGTTAGAAAATTCATATAGAGTGCCGATCCTGTTCTATCACATTTCCAATTCTTTCATTCTCTGATGCAGAAGAAGTAGACTGGTGAGAAATACCCCAAAGTCTGCAAGGAGTATGTTTACTATTGAACCGGATCGGATAGAATAATATTAGGAGACATATTTGGATGACAGATTGTGAGTAAAAATGGTACATAGAAAATATGCCGAAATTGTTTATACTTAAAGAGTATATTAGCACCTTAATTCAATGTATATTACTTATATATGTAATTGCTCAGTGATTGTAGGTGGCTACTGTGACTAAGCAGAAAAAATAGTCTATTAAAACTATTGACTATTCTTTGTCATTTATTAGTACATTTCAAATGTGAAAAAACACCCAGTGTTATAGCTCAGCATCATCACCTCGTCCAACTTTCAGAATGGCCACACTGGCTAGTTAATTTACAAAATGACCATACTGGCTGGTCTATTTCCAAATGGCCATACTGGCTAATCAATCTGTAAAATGGTAAAACTATCTAGCCAATCTATAAAATGGCCACACTGGCTAGTTAATCTCTATAACGGACATACTGGCAAGACAATCTGTAGAGTGGCAACATTGGCTAGTCAATATATAAAATGGCCACACTGGCTAGTCAATCTTTGAAAAGGCTTTGTTGGCTAGTCAATTTAAAAAAATGACCACACTTGTTAGTCAATCTATAAAATGGCAATACTGGCTAGACAATCTATTAAATGATTGTACTGGCTAGTCAATCTATAAAATGGCCATACTAGCTAGCTTTTGGGTGTATAATAAAGGTGCCGACACACACAGACAGTACATTTTATGAGAGGTTCATTCTCTAAACTGATTACAATAATGAACTGTTGTTGAATTACAAATGATTCCTAAAATGTTAGACCATACAATTTAATTAAATGTGATCACAATTCATTTTTTTTATTTTTTTATCAATGCAGGCTGTCAATTTAAAACAATTCACTGTTTGGGGAACACTTCCTAAAGTACTCTATAGTCAATTGAAATTTAACAAATCTGTCATTTATTGTTGGTTTTGACAATTTGATAGACACAGTAGTTAATAGACACATAACATAGAGGGAAAGGTTCCTTCTGCTATGGTAACAGGCATTCAGCCTATCAGGGTCCTCTCCATTGGTCACATGACCACAGAGTAACATTAGTCAGTCCCGGAGAAAATATAAACGTGGGAACATTTGAAGTAATTAGAGAAAATAAGGGCAGAAGATTGTGATTTAACAGCGCTATGGACCCTTTGTACAGCGCTATGGAATCTGATAGCGCTGTATAAATATAATAATAATAATAACAGTACATGGACAATGCTTTTAATGATAGACTTCATTTTAAAGGTTCTATTTTGAGACAAATTAAATGTATCTAGTAGATACAGTGAAAAATGAAGTGAAGGATTTGGTTTTAGGACAAAGTTGTGGTTTAAAATATAAAACGTGTATTACAAACAACGTCCCACCAATCTCCCAAGCAGGAAAACTCTTAGCAAACCCCAGTAATGTCTCTACAAGCGTTATTTTTATAGAAATGGAAAAAAAAGTAAAATAGAATACTTACAAATGATAAAGGAGACTAGTCCCAGCACCAGGAAATCACTGAATTCATTAAACTGATCTGGAAAAAAAAAAGGAAAAATTATGTTAAAATTTAAATGAAGTTACTGTAAGTGACTCTCGAAAAAATGAACCATGATAATTTATTAACAGATAAAACAGAAAATATGATATCTGCATTCTCACTTTTCCATCATGCACAGAGAGCCGGGCAATGCTTGGAAGGGCAGAGCTACCTCCGACGGCCGTGATAAATCACTCGCTATAGTATCAGATCGGTAGATACCAGGACTATATTAAATTATAAAGCAGGACTATAATATATTATATTATATCATATTACATTATATTATAGAGCAGGACTTTAATATATTATATTATATTACATTCTATTATAGAGCAGGACTTTAATATATTATATTAAATTATGTATTATATTATTTTATAGAGCAGGGATATAGTATATTATATTCTAGCATAGTGCAGAGCTGTATTATATTTACATATTATGTATTGTATTATAATATAGAGCAGGACTATATTGAATTATATTATATTATAGAGCAGGACTTAATTAAATTACATTATAGAGCAGGGCTATATTATATTATGTATTATATTATAGAGAATTACTATGTTATATTGTACTATTATAGTATAGAGCAGGACTATCTATATTATTGAGGCAGACTGGCAGGCGTGTGACAGATCTGTAACATCCCTCCCTGCTCTGCTCTCTCGCGCGTCTTCCAGTGATGCCGGGAGCCAGAATATGATGTCAATGCGCTCTATGGACCAGAGCAGGGAGATGACTGAAGTCCCACTGAACTCCAGGGAAAGCCAAACCACTCGAGCTCCAGGTAAGGAGGCCTATGTGGTCACCTTAATGCGTGTTGCTATTGCAGTGACTGAGCGTGTGTGTGTGTGTCAGTGAGTGAGTGTGTGTGTGTCACTTAGTGAGTGAGTGTGTGTGTCAGTGAATGAGTGTGCCTCCATGCAGAGCGTGGAGACGCTAAACGTAGGTGCTGTGTACTGTGAAGCACTGACCCAGGATGCACTCTAGTGGCCATCTGAGTGACTGTCACTAGAAGTGTTACTAGGTAACAATATAAATACTGCCTTTTCTCTGAAAAGGTAGGGTTTGCATTGAAAACTGTGGAGGGACAGGTTATAGACACGAGAGCATTTGCGGTTGGTCACCAGGCCGGCCAGTAAGCTGACAAAGAGTGTGGGCATGTGGTCGGTCATCCTGCTTAGGGAGAGCGTGCAGTGTGCGCAGGTGCCGGAGGCTCCTAGGAGATTGAGGCAGACTGAAAAGGCAGGGTTTACATTGAAAAGTGTGGAGGGACAGGTTATAGTCACGAGAACAACTACATTAAGCTGTAGTGGTTCTGGTGACTATAGTGTCCATTTAAGAATTGTATTTTGACATTGAAAAACCTGTTTTTTCTTACTGAAAAAACCTTATTGAAAAAACGTGTTTTTGCTTGCTCCTAGATTCGAAGCAAGTTGGTCAAGTCCTGTTGTATGCTATATATATTAAGGTTATACTGCAGGAATAGACTGTAAAATATTAACCATGAACAGAAAATGTATAATATGGAAATGAAGATATACACTGTGTCTATGATATTCTCCTTCCCTGAACGCCAATAAAGATCACATAACATTTTAGGTCAAACTAATGTGAAAACACAGACAATACCGAAGTTTCCCAAACCAGCGTGCGTTCGGTGTAATTCAATACATGTTTTGTGTGAGAGACTGGTAGAGTGATTTATCAAATGGGCATTGAGTAATCTACCTCTGTCCCACCATCCGTGGCAAAAGTCATAAACAAGTTGGCTGCTGGGCGGGACGACTAAGGAGTAAAGTAAGGGTAGCTTTTCCTAAATTATTTTTTCACCACCAGCCAAACCCAACATGAGCGGATAGCGTCCCATCGCATACCCCCCAACATTTAACATGAACAAAGGGGGGCATTTAATTTTGTGGTTGTCAATGTGGGAGGGGGGGAGGTGTCCAGGGTTGGGGCTGTTCTGAGTGTGAGTGTGGCTAGTTCTGACTTACTGATAAAATTTATAGAACTAAAATGTAATTTTTAACAAGATCAATGAATCTTATTTCCACAGACCAATTTCTAAACATTCTTATTGTAATTTAAAGACACATTACTGGGATTATTATTGCTGTGGAGCTCTGTTATACACTCAGACACACCAACAATATTGAGCTCCTAGAAAAGGGGGACATTAGGAGAGAAAATAGGGACAGAAGGATTTGGGCACAAAATAGGGACTGTCTCACCTAAATAGGGACACTTGGGAGGTATGCTATCGTTAAACACTCTGCCCAGGATCCAGCAGCGCATTAATGCAGATATGCCTTAGGGCATCTTACAACACACACCAACCCTAATTCTGGCATCAATTGTCTTTCTTTCAGCTCAATGGTTAGACTGTGGTAATGATTGATCATGGTATCAGAAAGATCTGTCATGACTTTAATTTCTTGTTTTAGAGTAAGCCAGTAAGTACTTCACTGCGCTGCGCAGAAAATGACTAAAAGCAGGGATATGTGTATAATTTGTCATAATACAGCATGCGATGGCTGAGTGTCTTGGGAAATGGAGTCTAGAAGCATCTGCATAAATAATATCAGCCTTTATTAATACATGGCATAAAGGGCCGGATCACTTTCTGCTGACCACATGGGTTAATTTCAGGCTCAAAAACTGCAATTCATCTCTCCCCAAAAATGAATCAAGTAGAACAAAAAGCAACTTCATGTATTTAAATATCCGTGATTTCCTCTCCCAAGAACAGACGGCACTAAGGTAGTTTATTTTTATTGTCCGGTCTAAACACAAGCACGTTTTCTAGTTTGTCTGAGAACAAAGGGGCGCTGTTATTCAGAAACTGAGCTTCTTTCATGGGTAAAAAAAAAAACAAGGTTTTGTGAAGCTTAGAAATACTCTGCCACCGTTCTAAATGAGACCGATTTGGAACCAGTTGGGTTTCTGCATGTTTGTAATGCAATACAGCCCTCATAAGCATCCTGCTTATAAAAATTGCTCAAAATATGTAATAAAGTATACTTTAGATTGTAAGCTTATGGTTCACATTTCTCAGAATCTTTTGAGCTGGTTGTGTATTTCTCTTGGGGAAAAAAAGGTGAATACTCAGTGTATTCACTGCTGCAGGACCTTTTGGAGCAGATCGCTGATAATAATGAATAATTAAATACCTATACATACAGGCTTTTAATCGCTTGTTTTAAAAGCTTGTTAATCCATCGAGAAATCGGATTGTTCATTTGAGATAAAATAATATTTTAACCTTTCCTTTTCAAAAGCAACAGGGACTTGTGAACGCTATTTATGTCAGTCTTTCTTTACCCTAAATTGCTAATTTACCAAGTAATTTTAAAAATTATGTCAGTATTGGAATATACATTACAAATCCTTTATCATTGAGTTCCTCACATGCTTATAATTAGAATTAGCTAATCATCATATGACTCTGCCCATGTGCTCTCTACACTGACTCGTGTGTTCTGCTGGAAAACCAGACCATTTCATAATGTCATATTCATTATGACAAAGGAAGACATTCCACACTATTTTGAGCTAATTCTCTGCCATAATTCGCCTTCAACAAACTTCTTCCACCAAATATCACCTTCGACAAACTTCTTCCACCAAATATCACCTTCCACAAACTTCTTCCACCAAATATCACCTTCCACAAACTTCTTCCACCAAATATCACCTTCTACAAACTTCTTCCATCAAATATCACCTTCCACAAACTTCTTCCATCAAATATCACCTTCTACAAACTTATTCCACCAAATATTACCTTCCACAAACTTCTTCCACCAAATATCACCTTCTACAAACTTATTCCACCAAATATTACATTCCACAAACTTCTTCCACCAAATATTACCTTCCACAAACTTCTTCCACCAAATATCACCTTCCACAAACTTCTTCCACCAAATATCACCTTCTACAAACTTATTCCACCAAATATCAGCTTCCACAAACTTCTTCCATCAAATATTACCTTCCACAAACTTCTTCCATCAAATATCACCTTCCACAAACTTCTTCCACCAAATATCAGCTTCCACAAACTTCTTCCACCAAATATCACCTTCTACAAACTTATTCCACCAAATATTACCTTCCACAAACTTCTTCCACCAAATATCACCTTCCACAAACTTCTTCCACCAAATATCACCTTCCACAAACTTCTTCCACCAAATATCACTTTCCACAAACTTCTTCCACCAAATATCACCTTCCACAAACTTCTTCCACCAAATATCACCTTCCACAAACTTCTTCCACCAAATATCACCTTCCACAAACTTCTTCCACCAAATATCACCTTCCACAAACTTCTTCCACCAAATATTACCTTCTACAAACTTATTCCCCTAAATATCAGCTTCCACAAACCTCTTCCACAAAATATCACCTTCCACAAACTTCTTCCACCAAATATTACCTTCCACAAACTTCTTCCACCAAATATCGCCTTCTACAACCTTCTACCAAATATCTCTTTGAACACACCTCTTCCACAAAGTATCACCTTCCACAATTCTCATCTACTAAATATTGCCTTCCACAAACATCTTCCACAAACCTCTTCCAACAAATATTGCGTTCCACAAACCTCTTCCAATTAAATATCACATTCCACAAACCTCTTCCACCAAATATCACCTTCCACAATCCTCTTTTACCAAATATCGCCTTCTACAAACCTCTTCCACCAAATATCACATTCCACGAACCTATTTCACCAAATATCGCCTGTGTGTGGCCAGGAACAGGGCTGTTTTAAGTACCTTACTAATAACAATTTATGTAACTAAAATATAATTATGAACAATGTGTCTTCTTTGCACAGACAGATTTCTTAACCCCTTAAGGACACGACATGTCTGACACGTCATAATTCCCTTTTATTCCAGAAGTTTGGTCCTTAAGGGGTAAAACACATAAATTGTAGTTTAAAGACACACTAACAGGAGTATTATTGCTGTGGAGCTCTGTTATACACACAGACACACCAACAACATTGAGCTCCAAGAAAAGAGGGGCATTAGGGTAGAAAAAGGACATATGGATTTGGCCTGTAAATAGGGACTGTCCCTCCAAAATAGGGACAATTGAGAGGTATTTTTAAAGCCATCTTGATGCTTATTGGCTGTTACTGTATCTTCCATTGCATATAATGTTTTAAACCATTTAAGTGCTGTATGATAAATGGCAGTAATGTTAAAATACAATATCAAAGGAACTCAAACCTGTTTTCCTAATGCTATGCAATGTATAGGTCACCCTCTCTCCCCCCACGCCCCTGTGAGTAAAAAGGATTTACTAACCTTTTTTCCAGATTTTTCCTCAAACTATTACACTTTATTTTACATCATTCTGTGGCAGTTGCTTGACTGTGTGTGTGTGGTGTAAAATGTATATATAATTGTGTCCATAAATGTAATACAGTCAATACAGCCATATTATGTGTATTATATTATATGTGTGCGTTCCAGCTGTCTTAATATATCACTATCAGGACATATGCTGCTATTTATATCTGTTATGTACTAAGCAAGCTAATGCTGACTTACCTTTAGCATGCAGTCTGGATTAAATGGATAACGATGGCTAAAATCCGGCCCTTCTTTTACTGTAAATATGAAGTATCTCAACTTTAAAAAGCAATATATTACCACACCGGACAATTGTCATAGAGGTCAACTGAACCTAAAAATGAAATGGCCTGAAGTGACTCAGAGAACCCAGACTTAAACCATTATGGCCCTCCACAAATTATCTCACAGAGCTCCACAGCAATGAACTCACAGTCATGTGCAGTGTGTATTAGTGTATCACAGAGCTCCAGAGCAATAAACCCACAGTAATGTGCAGTGTGTATGAGTGCACCACAGAACTCCACAGGAATAAACTCAAAGTAATGTGGTGTGTATGGGTGTATCACAGAGCTCCACGGCTATATAACTCGCAGTAATGTGCAGTGTGTATCAATGTATCACAGAGCTCCACAGCTATAAAACTCACAGTAATGTGTAGTGTATATGAGTGTATCACAGAGCTCCACGGCTATATAACTCGCAGTAATGTGCAGTGTATATCAGTGTATCACAGAGCTCCACAGCTATAAAACTCACAGTAATGTGTAGTGTATATGAGTGTATCACAGAGCTCCACAGCTATAGAACTCACAGTAATATGCAGTGTGTATGAGTGTATCACAGAGCTCCACGGGAATAAATTCACAGAAATGTGCAGTGTTTATGAGTGTATCACAGAGCTCCACAGGAATAAGCTCACAGTAATGTATGAGCTCTGATGTGGGACATAGTTGGTGGTTATGTAATCAATGTGTCTTAGTAAAGAAACGCAATGTCCACTGAGCAGCAGAACATGTAGGGGTTAAACCCCCTGCCCCCACATGCGCACACTGCACAATCACACATCAGATGGACATAGTTTGTACAAAGAGCAGTATGTGACATATATGTAAATTTCCCAAACGATTTTAGTAGGATTAACCCCTAAAGGGGTATATAGAAACAACATTTTAGGGCAAAATAGTTGACTTAGACTCAAGTATTTTTGGCGAGTATTGCAGGTAATCAAGTCACCACAACTCCCTGCCTAGTAAATAAACCCTTTCACAATGAAAGGGTTAAATCACAGCCAAAGTACAGTCTCTAATTAGTTTTTTGTTTTTAGACAGTAATAACCTTACAATGTCTGAAAGCATTGTTTTACATTATTGTAAGCAAAGGCTGGAAAATGTGCAGCAATCTGTAAACCAGGACAAACATTCTACAGTATCTGACAAATGAACGTGTTTCTGTCCCAAACACTTAAAAAAAGACATCTTCAAACACCAAGTGGGTGTAAAACACCTGCACAGATTTTTGGTGGCATACGTGTGCAGCGGAGCAGGGGATTCTTCAATAAATCGTTCCTTTTCATCCCCTATACCCGAAGATCAGAGGGCAACAAAAATATCAGCCTAAAGATTGAAGATTAAACACATGCAGTAAAATTAAACATCTGTGAGGAATCCTGACGTTTATCGGGTCCTGGGGTTGGCGTACTAAATCATTGCAATATCATCAGCATGCTGCCAGCACATAGAGTTTGCTTTTCAAGCGGAACATATTTTCTTTGAGTATTTTAATGAATTTGTTGAATATGAATTCCGAGCATATTGTTGAAGGCAAAAGGTTGAACAAATTATTTTACTAACCCTTTCATTACCTTTTTTTTTTTTTTTTTTAGTTTCTCAATTTTTGGAGCAAATTTGGAAAACAAAAAAATATTTTTTTTCAAGAAGGGGGTGGGGGTTATTTGAGGCAATTTGAAGGCAAAATAACAGAGAATTTTTATTTTCTTCCTTTTTTCACCCTTTCTTTTAACTGGGGACATGGCACTCAGCACGATAATGATGCGGGATGAGAAAACCTTTGGAAACTGAAGGTGTTAAGGGGTAAGTGCCTCTACTGGCATTCCCTCAGATCGCCACTAGAGGCATGTTTTTCTCCAAAAGTAAACATTGCATTTTTTTTAAACCAACAACGTAAGAGTAGCATCTATCTATGCACCACAAACACTACGTTATGACGAAGTGGTTCTGGTGCTTAGCGAGTCCCTTTTACAAATAATGACATTGATGATGTGCAGAGACAGGCGGTGCCATTACTAGGTTTCATATAGATCACCCTAATCTAAATGTTGATACAGAATAGTATTAACTGAATGGAAATATAATTTTTAATTAGCTGAGCTAACTGGTCACTCCACCGGCATACAATAATCAAGTCTAAAAAAGAGTATTTAAATGTGAAAATATACAACAGAAAGTGATTTTGCCGGCACAGATTCTCAGAGTTGCGTGAATGCGTTTTACCTATGTTTTAACTCTTTAGACTCCCTCAGCAAAGTAGAACAGGAGATTAGTGGTGGATACGTCCATTTTATTTAAAACCCAACTTGTTTATTAACGTGAGTTTAGCCTCAAAATAATTTAATAAGCCTTTACTGTGAAATGTCATTAAATGTAAAACAAATTTTAAAAAACCTGAAAATTCAATTCAATTAATTTTGTTACATTATGTATCTATTCATCCTTCAACAATAAGTAAAACAGTTCATTAGACGTAAGATTTCTGTATTCTAAATGACATTCTTTTTACACGGAAAGCAGTGAATATTTCATATTAAAACGGCGCAGGAGCAGGCCAATCACATGGCAAATTTAACTAGAATAGAGTCAGCTGACCCAGAAATTATGTCATTCCACGGCGTGGATTCTTCAAATATCAGAGAAAGAAAGCAGATATTTGAATGTCAAATTAGCCATTAAGGACATAGGAAAATCCGATCACTCTCAACTTCCCAATTTGTTTTTGATTAACAAATACATTCCATTTAAACATTTCACCGTAACCCACACACAAATAAAAAATCCTTTGTTTGTTTAACATTTTGTGTTGTTTTTTTTCTACATTGATATAAAAGCAATAAGCATTGGTATTTACGTATATCTAGTAACGTGCACAAATTAAAATAAAGTTCCCAAAATTACAGTGCTCTTATGTATAAAAATGGGTTTTAAAATGCATATTTATAAATATTTGATCGGCGACCTCCTCTCTCAGGAATCACCTCCAACTGATCTCAAATATCAAAATGGCTGTCAAAACAATAATAGTTTTATTTCATTTCTAACCCCTTGTTTGCCAAATATGTAACCAGCACATTGCAAAACAATGTATAATTCTGGTACTGTTACTACACATTTCGTCCTGGCGCCTGGCATTTGTCAGCCCTTTGCTAAGCCACGCAGGAAACTTTAAAGTCTCTCCCCTGTGCTGCTCTCTGTGATCCAGCAGGAAGCTCCTCAAAAGCACAGTGACCCCTCTGGCTGCTCCTGGGAAAAGGGTGGAACTCAGTTCCACCATGACAGTGCTTCTGCAGCTTGTGAAGGGAGACCCAGTGCTCCCAACTTCAATTTCAGTTGGGGGATTACAAGGGGGGGGGGGGGGGGCACTGCATGATGTAGGGTGGACATGACCCATTCCCCCCACCCCTAGTGACACCACTGGGTACAGGTCATTGACTTTTTATATATTATTTTTAATAATAATAATAAAACTGACCTGTTGTATATTTTTCTATATTCTAGTGTTCTAGAACTTGACTTTATTACCCAGTGGGTGTTTTCACATTTCTGAAAAAATGGCGAGAATCTGTGAAGCAAATAACCAATCAATACTATTAATTCAGTGAGAAAGCAACTCACAATATGTAATGGCTGACTAAATAACATGATGATGTCACTGCGTAGTGCAATGTATGTAATAAAAGGGGATGTCGGCCGCATCAAGATTAAACAGAAGCACTTACTGAGCTGTAAAGGCGTATGCCGCTCCCTGGAAAAAAACAATATTAGTTTGTGCAAGAGTTGGGACATATATACAACCCCAAGAGTCCTGGGGTCGAGATATTTACATAGTTACATAGTTACATAGTTACATAGCTGAAAAGAGACTTGCGTCCATCAAGTTCAGCCTTCCTCACATGTTTTTTGCTGTTGATCCAAAAGAAGGCATAAAAAAAAAAAAAAATTTGTTGCAGACAATCTACCTGTAGTAGTTTGGGAGCAAAATGGGTCATTTAAATGCCTCTGGGAGACTAGTTCTGCCCTTGACAGAAGCCATATTTGAGGTGTGAAAAGACAGCCATAATTCCTATGCTAAAAAGGCCAATAAAACAATTAACAGACACGTCACGTCCTGACACTGTTTGTAAACCGGAAATCCCATATTCTGAATTCCCATTGTATTTTAAAGCACTTCTCTCTGTGTGTGAAATAGCTCCTACTCGCTGATTTAATTTTGATGGAGCCTTCCATCTTGTATCCGCTGCTCGTCAGTCAATGTATCAAACGTCCGACACGCAGAGCAGTGAAATGTAAACACTCCGAAAACAATTTGCACTTAAACATGCCAAACACACCAACTGCTGCTGTCAATCTGTGTATTCCACAGTTGTCACCTGTAAAAAATTAGTCATTTTGAAATGTCTTCCTAAAATTTTATTTATTTTAATAAGCACCAGAAGATGTTGTAATGTGTTGCAGGTGGACTATAGGATGATTATTGGAAAAGAGCAGTGTGTTGCTTTAATCCATAGGCAGTCAATTTATTATTATATCTTATATTATTATTACAGCCAGTTGTATCCCTACAGCTCATTGTATTATTACAGCTTATTGTATTATTGCCACTCGTATTATTACAGCTCATTGTATTATTATTTCTTATTTGATTATTGCAGTTGCATTAGAGCTTATTATTACGGCTTATCATAGCATTACAGCTCATTGTATTATTACAGCTTCTTGTATTATACAGCTTAGTGTACTATTACAACTTATTGTACTATTACGGCTTATTACAGTATTACAGCTTATTGTATTATACAGCACAGTGTATTATTACACCTATTATTACACCTTATTGTATTATAAGTTCAGTGTATTATTCTAGCTTATTCAATTATTACAGCTCATTGTATTATTACAGCTTATTGTGTTATACAACTTAGTGTACTATTACAGTTTATTGTACGATTATGGCTTATTACAGCTTATTGTATTGTACAGCTCAGTGTAATATTACACCTCATTGTATTATTATAACTTATTGTATTATACAGTTCAGTGTATTATTACAGTCTATTGTATTATTACAGCTTATTCAATTATTACAGCTCATTGTATTATAACAGCTTCTCAGAATAAGACAAATACTGGGCCAATAAGAATACCAGTACAACTGGCTCCTATGTCATGACGTATTATCAGGGATCATTTATTTCTGTATTTAAAAATGTGCGGGTTGCATATCAAATACAGAATAAACACGCATGGTTTACTAAGCCAGGCAGTTGTACTGCCAGAACAAAGGCTGTGGTCAACTGACAATCTATTGTCAAAACTTAAGGCAAGTTAAAAAAAATCCAAACTTTGTTCACAACACAACTCCCAACATAGTGAATAAGGCCAGATTTTATCTAAACTTTCCAACCAATCGCATGCATCGGATCTTTGGCAAACCGCACTATCGACTTTTTTTGCGAACTGGTGGTTAAGGTCACTCATTTAGAGCTTTATAACCTCTCTCACCGATATAAAACAACTTTTTATCCCAAGTCTGGTCCATTAGTAAAAAGAAGTTTCATTGTAGGATTCACCCACATGCCTTCACTTTAGGGCAGATTAGTTCCTGTGACATCTCCATAAATTTTATTTTATACACAATCCATTTTCTCCCCTTTTTTTTTCAATCAGATAAATCTGAAAGATTGTTTTCCCTTCTTCTGCAGCTAGAGTACATATTTCTGACCATCTGCTCCCGTTATAGACAAATGAGTTTCCATGTCTGGTGGTGCTGACATTGTGCTATTCTCCAGAACACTCGCACATCAGGTTGTTATTATCGTTTATGAAAGCCCAACAGGTGGGTCATACAAGAGGTCACATTAGCTTTGTTCGCACGGCCAAACACACGCTTTTCATTATACTTAATAAAAACAGAAGCATGTAATAAAAATATATCATTGCAATAACATTTCTCAGTGTTAGTGCAGACCTCGGACTTGCAAAGCTGTCTCGTTGGACCAGCTCTCAAAGCAAGTTTGTCGATTTAAATAACACTTACTTAAATTTAGTATCCGAGGGCCTGTTAGGTTAACTTTGGTTAAAAAATAAAGTGGCTAACTTATAAAGCGTTTTCTTAAGGGATGTAGGAAGTATAAAAATAAAAAAAAAAGACTCAGCTCCCTCATTGAGTTTAACTGATTGTCTTTATTTCAATATTGAAAAGCTTGTGTTTAACTCATTAGTTACAAGGCAGTATCCTAAAAAAATGTTTCCCATCTTTAACATTCGGAGAATCTTTCGTAAAGCTCCTGTTTAAGCCGTGACATTAGATGCCGCCCACTGCACAAAGTGCGCCAGGCGAACGGATCAACACACAGTGTCTTTAAAACAAGCACTCCGTCTATGTGTACCACGAAGGACCAGTCTTGCAGAACACATCTTATCTTTCCTTTGTTTGGACTAAAGATTCCCGTGAACACGGCATAAAAACTCAGAATCTGAGCGGCCGTCAGTGCATATATTTTCCTTACAATTTAATAAATTGTTGCCTGTAAGTTTCTCTTGGAGAAAACATCTAAAGACAAGGCACAAAAAAAAAAAACACTCTGTCCTTTCTGGGTCGAATAAATGAGAAGCGTCTAAAGGTAACAGAGGGCTTTGGTGAAAAAAAACCAAAAAAAATATATTTTTTATCCCTAGGAAGCATAAAGCGCGTTCGACTAAATGAAAATAGAAAAATATGTGGTTTGCAGTTGACATTTTGAGCACAAAGTATAGTGTGAAAAGTAAAATGTTTGAAGCATGTCCCTAATGCCAGAGGCATGTGTTATATACTTTACAAAGGTCACGCAGAACAGCGTAAAGTGCTGTCGCAAGAGAAATCCGGCAGATATACAGCCGCAGCATTATTCCACCTGATTTCAATTAACCAAGGAATCATTTGAGGGATAAGAATGTAAGATATAATTACTAATCTTAGATTGGAAATGTAAACATGGGTCTGTGTTGCTGTGATTATTTTAGAACTTCCTGATCATGTAAGAGATATGTTAGGGAGTGTTAGGGCTACCTGAGAATGTGCTTCTCTAACAGTACTCAAACCAATTCCAATTTGTCTGCCCATTCACTCCGAGAATCTGCCTCTTCACTCTGAAAAGATGTATATTCATCCACAGAATTTGCCCATTCACACTGAGAATCTGTCAATTCACACTGAGAATCTACTCATTCATCCAGAGAATCTGCCCATCCACCCTGAGAAGCTGTCAATTCACACTGATAATCTGCCCATTCACACAGAAAATCTGTCCATTCTCTATGAGGATCTGTTCATTCACTCTGAGAATCTGTTCATTCACTTTGAGAATCTGCCCTTCCACCCTGAGAATCTGTTCGTTCATCTGGGGAATCTGCCCATCCACCCCGAGAATCTGCTCGTTCATCCTGGGAATCTGCCCATTCAACCTGAGAATGTAATCATTCGCAATGAGAATCTGCCTAAACAACATGATAATCTACCCATTTACAAATAGAATCTGCCCATACACTCTCTGAAATCTGCTATGCAGATATGCTTTCACTTCAAAGAGATCTTGCACATGCAATTTAATGCACGGCGCATATTTGGTTCAACCAAGCATGCAGTCAGCCTATTTCAGTTCTAGCCTCCCTTTATCACTTCTCACTGCTCTATCCAATTCACTTTATTCCCCATTGATGTTGGCTACATATATCTCCACCTGGAGTGGATCTGGGATCAACAGGTAGGTGTAAGCAGGAACAAAAAGCCAGTAGCAAGTATAATAAAATAACAGGTATGGATAAAAGTCCCAAATGATCAGTATCCAACGCGTTTCGTCCATAAACTGGACTTCCTCAGGGATCTGGGGCATCGTTGCTTTGTATCCGTTTATATATGAGTCCTAATTTCAGACCTTCGATCAGCTGGCGGTCAGATGCGTTCCAGGGTGGAATGCACTATTCTTTCATTTATGTGTCCACTTCCGGTTTCTGGCTGTGCAATCCCTAAAGAAGTTTATTTGATAATATGTTTTATGTGTGAAGAGTGTGTGCTATTTTTTTTTTTTATTTTACAAAAAGTGCAGATTTCAATAGAAATTGACACTTTTATAATTGAGCTTTGTTACACCACCTGACTGTCAAGCAGACAACAGGTCCTGTTACCTCCTGGTTGTTTAGCTCATTGAGCTGCATTGGCAAGTTTGTGATTGGACAGCCACAGAAAGTCTGGGCGGGGTTAGAAGGGGAGGGATTGCAAAAGGCTGCAGACAAGAGAACTGCAGCTTTAACAATCTGTTTTTAGATATAGCCCTCCCAATATAAAAAAAACTGCATAATTACATGCATGTATTTTTTCATTGGGGTTCATCTACTAAATATAGTATATGAGCTGTGAAGTGTCCATTTAAGTAACAGAGCAGATTGATATACAACACCTTATATAAGAATGCATTATGCACGTTCACAGCAACTACGAAATTCACAGTGGTTGCATTCTGTTTAACCAATCCCATGCCAGGGGACGGCACAATGTAACTTGAATACAAATCTCTTTTAAAGTGAACTTTAGCCAAAATGTTAACCTTTTCTGAGTTCGATGTATCTTTAAATCAAAAGATTAATATGCACTTTTATTTCTTAAACCGCAGCATAATTTTCATTGTTTTAAACAAGGTTAAAAGGGATTGACTTTTAAACAGGAAATCGTTTTAATTGTCTTCTTCAGAAGAACGGGGGAACTGTCTGAAGGCAATATTAGGTTTCATTAGATTCAAAAACAACTGCTTTTTAAAAAGTAACAACAACTATTTATTTTTTATTTTTTTTGAAACATAAAAGTACGACTCATTATTCGTAGACAACTGTAGCGTAGTCTGTAGCCTGACTTCAATCGCTTCGTATCTGCATGTTAATGAACTGGCTGTGTGCAGGGACTCGGAAAAAAAAAACACACAACTGTCTTAAAAAGCACACTATTCTAGAGAAAAAAAAACACGCCGGCTTTAATCAAAGAAACACCTTTTCACTGGTATCCTAATAGCAACTGAAATCATTTTAAATAAAACACAAAAGGAAGATGGTACTCTGAAAAAAGCTTTCTTTAAGACATAACATTTTAATTTTTTTTTCCTTTTTGCACATTCTTAAGCATTCGCGGCTTGTCAGCCTCGCTGTAACACAGACTTTCAAGTTGTATCAGACAGATACCGCCAAGTACAAAGTCAGTGTCATAATAATTTCATTGCCGAACCCCTGATCAAACATCCAGACAGCTACGAGGTTGGGAAGGAAGAATTCTGTGACCTTTGCTTAGAACATTACATCGGGTTTAATAAAATGGCTCATTCATGGGAGTTTTTTTTTTCCATTTCTACTTTGCTAGCGAGGCAGGTGGGTCCATGGCTGAAAGGGGCCAACTGAGTTCACCATTTCCACCCTCATAATGAATGCTATTATTCCAGGCTAGAAGCACAGACCCCTTAAAATAGCCCACTGAGTGAGGCACGAGCAAACCAGAGTAGGAAGCCAGACTTGAAACTCCTTGTGTTCAGACCTGTGGAAACCTGGGTTCTGTCTCTTTAACCCACACTGAATCCCTGTTAGCGAGGAATTGTTTAACCCGGAACTGGTTGGCACTTTCTTTGCCTTGTTCAGAGGGACAACACAACCTTTCTGACACTGATGCAGATAAAAGTAGCCTGATTTAAATAATTAGCAGGATTTGGACCATTAGCCCATTAAAATGCAGTGTTTACTGCTGTAGCATGCTTTTCCTATAGGCCTCCATCCACGGCTCACCTGACTATACTAATACTTGCAGTTCAAGATAAGTCCACAAGAGGCGCCAATGCTGATGAGAACTCACTTTTATTTATCGCTGGTGCCCAAGCCAATCCTTAATTTCCATCAAGGCGGCCACAAGGTGGAGAGAGAAGGCAGTGCAGATGGGCACCCTAGGGCACGGCCTTAGGGCTTAACTTTTCAAAAATCATAACCAGCCACCATAACAAGTTTATTGGGGACGGAGTGTTTCTTTAAACACAATGAAAGGGTTAAGAATATTAGGTCATTTCAAGCTTTATTTTCTTTCACTTTTAATTAACGTTTTGTATTGCGAAATCTTAAAAAATTATTTTAAAAAAAAACAAAAAACAATTGTGATGTCCTTTCAAGATGACTGCCTCCTGTCTGTAAAATCTGAATTAAAACCTCAGCAAAATTTTGTTTCAATAGTAGTACAATAATTAAAAAAAATCTCTGTTTTTAGATATTTAAAAAAAAAAAAGAAAATCCATCTAGAGAGATATAGATATCAGATATAAAGAATTGATAAATGGATTGAATACTTCATTCACTCTACCTTTGGCTGGGACAGAGGGGACACGTAGGGGCATACTAGTGGCAGTTGGCTGGGGGCATATTAGTGGCAGTTGGCTGTCAAAACAGGTGGTCGAGCAGGGCTGCCAGTAATTGTGCACAGTTTACCCAGGACTGAGACAATAAACTAAATATTCACATGCTGGGAACAGGTCCAAAATTGGGACTATTGGCAACTAATCCAACCGTCAGAATTCTTAACTAATGTATTTTTTAAATAGAAATCTACGCTTTGTATTGCAGATCTTTTATGGACTACCCTTTCCATTATATTTAGTCAGATTCAGACGTGTGCCACAGAGGCAGCAAGTCTAATAAATATATTAGACTTCCTCTCTGGGAAATGTAATGTGCATTAGGACAAATCTCAGATGAATTATACTTCAGATGAAGGAGGTTAGAAGTACGCAGGAAATAGCACAGATACCGTTAGAGACAAGTCACTTTATGGCCATTTACTATTCCATCTTCCGTCCTTGTATTTGCTTACAATGTCCTTTTTTGCAAATATAGGACTTTTAGATAATGACCGTTTGTTTTAAAAAAAAGAAAGAAAGAAAGAAATGCAAAGGAAATTAAACGCCATAAAACAAAATTGCTTTGGACGACGAGGAACACACTAAGACATAACGCGCTTTCTTTCTCAACTCCTAGTCCCATTTTATATTCACTTTCCTGTGTCTTCCATTAAGTCTAATCATTTATATTTAATCCCATTCTTAAAAATTTCAGTAGACAACGACGCTGTTAACCTACAACTGCCCTGTCAAAAAATCTTTGATGTTGCAGCGTAAGGGAGCGGATTAGGAAAGAGCGTTGGTGTAATTTAATGGAACACGAATCCACAGCCTTCCCTCATGCTGTACGCTGTCAATTCCAGTTCCTTAATGTGACAGAACTGACATCTACCAGGAAACTGACTGGCCTGTGAGTGTAAAACCTACCAAACTCAACGGACAGCAAATGGAACTAAAACCCCACTTTAAGCTTACACAGGGTTCTGCGTGACGTGTGCGTCTTGTTTTGCGTATTGGCTATAATACACTGGAGCATACACCCAACAGGTAAACGGCTCATTATAAAGTAACCCCTAAATTTATCTGCAAGTCCAGCCAATGTCTGAGCATCAGAACTACAACGTCTCGCTAATCTTCTCCACATATTCCCTGTGTACTGTATCACCCTGCATTATACCAATCTCTATATTTCATCACGTTCTACATTATTTCACACTTTGAATTGTGTCTTTAAACCATACCCGTATAGCTGCAGTTATAATACACTGTGTGCGGGGAGACAGGAGACCTACTTACCCCATAACCTTATAGCTGCAGTTATAATACACTGTGTGCGGGGAGACAGGGGACCTCCTTACACCATAACCTTATAGCTGCAGTTATAATACACTGTGTGCGGGGAGACAGGGGACCTCCTTACACCATAACCTTATTGCTGCAGTTATAATACACTGTGTGTGGGGAGACAGGGGACCTCCTTACACCATAACCTTATAGCTGCAGCTATAATACACCATGTGCCGGGAGACAAGGGGACCTCCTTAAGCCATAACCTTATAGGTGCAGTTATAATATATTGTGTGCAGGGAGACAGGGGACCTCCTTACACCATAACCTTATAGCTGCAGTTATAATACATGTGCGGGGAGACAGAGGCAGGGGACCTCCTTACACTATAACCTTATAGTTATAATACACTGTGTGCAGGGAGAAAGGGGGCTACCTTACACCATAACCTTATAGCTGCATTTATAATACACTGTGTGCATGGACAGGGGACCTCCCTACACCATTATCTTATAGCTATAGTTATAATACACTGTGTGAAGGGAGACAGGGGACCTCCTTACACCATAACCTTATAGCTGCAGTTATAATACACTGTGTGAAGGGAGACAGGGGACCTCCTTACACCATAACCTTATAGCTGTAGTTATAATACACCGTGTGCAGGGAGACAGAGACAGGGGACCTCCTTACACCTTGACCTTATAGCTGCAGTTATAATACACTGTGTGCGGGGAGACAGGGGACCTCCTTACACCATAACCTTATAGCTGTAATTATAATACACTGTGTGCGGGGAGACAGAGACAGGGGACCTCCTTATACCTTGACCTTATAGCTGCAGTTATAATACACTGTGTGCGGGGAGACAGGGGACCTCCTTACACCATAACTTTATAACTGCAGTTATGATACACTGTGTGCTAGGAGACAAGGGACCACCTTACACCATAACCTTATAGCTGCAGTTATAATACACTGTGTGCGGGGAGACAGGGGACCTCCTTACACCATAATCTTATAGCTGCAGTTATAATACACTGTGTGCAGTGAGTCACGGGACCTCCTTACACCATAACCTTATAGCTGCAGTTATAATACACTGTGTAGGGAGACAAGGGACCTTCTTACACCATAACCTTATAGCTGCAGTTATAATACACTGTGTGCGGGGAGACAGGGGACCTTCTTACACCATAACCTTATAGCTGCAGTTATAATACACTGTGTGTGGGGAGACAGGGGACCTCCTTACACCATAACCTTATAGCTGCAGTTATAATACACCGTTCACACAAAGAATCTGCCTTATATGTCAGAGATGCAGCAGATTTCAAACATTTGGAGGAGCTGACACCCACCACTCACCGACTAACATCCTTCCACCAATATCATGTGATATCAGGGACAGTAAAAGCAATACTATGGGCAGGTGTGTAACCCATGTCATAGACACCAAACTGGTCCTCTACAGCAATACATCACAGAGCAACTAATGGCCTAAACTTATACTGAGTGTGAGCACAATGAGCCTCACCTCCTACTCATGTTAATCCTATTTAATTTTTTGACTGGCTTTAGATTAACAATATGTCGGCGATAAATAATAAGAATAACAGAATGGCTGCAATGTGTGTAAGGTGGCAGATGAGTTTCCATTAATATGAAGGCCATTTTTACACTACGAGATAGTAATTTTAACCCGTTTTTACATATTAACATTCCACTACACAGATTCCATATTCTGGTAGAATCTCTGAAAGCAGAATGTATCCTGCGCGAGTCAGTGTCATAGAACGCACAACGTCCATTCCACTGTATTACTGCCGCCATGGGGGTCTATTCACTAAACAGTTATCTGAAAATACAACATTTAAACCACGTAACAGATGTGGAATTAGAAATATTCTAAAAGTTGGAGTAAAAGTTGAAAGTCAGACGTGAACTCATCACAACTCTCTATAAATTCAATAATCCTGGCACAGGTTGCATTGCTGGCTGAGTGTGATGGTGGTTGCAGTGCACAGCAGGAGGTGGGTTTCTCCATTGCAGCCCTGCAGCACAGCTCGATGAGACGATGTATCACAGCTCCCAAGATAACTCTGTGTAACTTTAGATTTATACGAGGAACAGAAGTATTCTCTTTATGACCCTGGAAATGTAATCCATGTTACAACTGAGCTGTGTTAATTAAAGGGACACTCCAAGCATCAGCAGAAAAGACAGCCCAATATTATTATTTGTGTATCAATCTCTGTGCAATATTAGATACATTATATAATGTTATTTGTGTATCATTCTTTGTGCAATATTAGATATATTATATATTATTTGTGTATCATTCTTTGTGCAATATCAGATACATTATATACTGGTAATATAATATATATACTCATAGTCAGGCCAGCCTCTGATAGGAAATATTGATTCTGTGTTGATGGAATGCAGTTCAGCTCAAATTTTATTAAGACAACCTGTGCATTTTACAATGATGGCTACATCGAAATGCACTGGGTATCACTTCTTAGGCAGTCAAGGAGTTCTTAGGCAGACCCTAATCACTACACAGCCTGTGACTCAGCAAGGATCACTTCTTTTAGAACCCATAGGCACAATGAATACTCCTGAAAATGTCATGATTTCTATTGCTTGGTTAATTATTTGGAGGACACAAAAATAATCAGGAATACATCGATCTCCCTAATGAAAATAAATGTAATTAATAACACATAATAAATAAATATAAAGGAAGAAATGCAAACATGTAGATGGGGTAGGTGCCCCTTGTAGACAGGCATCAGTAGGTGGTCGCCTGCTATGACTTCTGGCAAATCCGAGCCATTGGACAGGAGGGAGATTCATCAAACTGAACTAAGGCAGCAAACTGTCATTTTAAGGTTTTCGGCATAGAATATTAATGCAAATTAGTAAATAAAGTGTTCAGCATGGGTGTGCCGAGATGTACCTTCCCAGGCACTGTAGAGCACAACTCCCCATATACTCTCAGCCTATTGCTCACAAAACATCATAATTCTTGCAGCTTTATCAGTTTGATGCTGCCGGATCATTTTCTGGGATCTAAAGTCATGTCAGTGCCTTGAATGCCTACTTACATGGAAGGCCTACACTGCAAACCGCTCCTCAGCGCCACCGACAATCAATGTGCTAAAAGAAAAATATCTAAATACGACTGGGACTCTGCATTGAACAAATAATAATCAAATTCATTATCTTGGGGTACTTTTTACAAAGTGCTCACCACAATTCCCACCAACCAACAAAGTATAAATTATTATTCTCTCAAGGTAAATGTGTCCACCTATACGTCCCAAAACGTTCATTGTCTCTCCCAGAATTGGGACGCACTCCATAAAATCTACCTTGAATTTAAAAAAAAAAAAAAACACTTCCAGCTGCTGTTTTAATATTCAAAATGCCACAATCTTTTTGTTTTCGATTATGCATCATTAACAAGTCTATCTGAAGAACATCAAAAAGGAAATCCCTACTCCCCAAACATATACCATCCTTAATAAATCCCAAATAATTGGAATACATTTCATCTGATAATCCTTTTATTTTCTCTCAATTGTAGTTTAAAAATAATAAATGCAAGAAGCTTACTTGAAAAAATATACATTTTTTTTAATTTTTTTTAATTTTATTTTATGAATATATTGAGAAGAAATATGTAAATATCATAAAAAGTTTATAAGAATCTTTCAAAGATATGCTTGGATCATGCGTTTGCCCAAAGGGCACATGCTATTTTCATTCTAATTAAGATGGTTTGTTTTCTGCGTACTAATGTACAGTGCAGAGTATAGAAATATACAGAGTGAAAACATAAAATTGCATCTTTTCTACTAGTGTCAAAAATCTGTAATGGAGCTGAGTAGTGACTTGTGGCCGGTGTTAGGAGTTGAAAACCAAAAAGCAATGAGATGACACCACTGCCAAAATTATTTGTTTAAAAATCACTAATTAGTAGATAATTTATCAATGTTAATAATTGTTTCTCTGTAAAACATTAACAGGAGTTCTTTACACGACTCAAGATCAGTATGGGGGAATATTCACTAAAGACTGAATTGAAATAATGGAGGCAGTACAGATTGCACGCTGTGAGCATGGATTGCACCCTCTATGTACGGATTGCATGTTGTCGGCACGGATTGCACGCTGTCGGCACGGATTGCTCACTGTTGGCATTGATTGCACACTGTCGGCACAGATTACATGCTGCGAGCATGGATTGCATGCTGGTAACAGACGACCAATGGCACCTCCCACTCTTGCCTTCTTTGCCTCCAAGACCTCCCCTTTGCCCAACCCAAGGGACATCTGTCCAGCGAGGGGCAATGACATCACTGAAGGCGGATCGGGCTGCAGGAAGAACTTGGTCTCGAGTGGGATCTAACATAAGTTTTTGTTTTATATTTAAAAAAAAATTTTCAAGAGTTACCCCATCCAAAAATAATAACACTATTAATAAAACACTGTTTTGGTTGGAGTAACCCTTTAAGGCTCACCGAGCATTGTAGTAACATCAGTTCACAAACATCTGCATTGCCAAGGTCA